>NC_091015.1:101401503-102045253 GCF_041296385.1 Aphelocoma coerulescens | reverse complement strand
CAGAAGACTGGCACTAGCCTACACATGGCTGCAGTCTGGATCTCCCTCTCTCCTCAAATGTGAAACTTTCTTATAAAAATGTTCTGCGACTATGGAAATGTATCTGCATTCTATCCTCTCCTGAGTCCTATTAAGGTAACTGATAGACTTTAGATTACAGTGACTTGAAAAAAATTACTTTTTTAGTATAAAAAAAAAGAAGACATCCAGAGAATAGAAAAGAACAAAAACCTACCTTTTCAGTAAAAACAGAAGGCAACAGAAGCTTTGGAACAAGTGCTTGCCAATAGAAGGATTTCATGCTCTTGTTAATTAAAGGAACAAAGAAAAAACAGCGCAGCAGGCTGTATCCTACATAACAGCTTCTACTAATAAAAAGTAATAGACAATTTCCTGCATTCAATTCTTTTGAATACTATTATACAAGGTAATAGAGTTTTGGAAATGGAAGTCCTAGCAGCCTGTCAGAAAGAGCTTTCTTCCACTTTTTTTTATTAAATGACTAAGTGCAGCAGTCTGTGTCCTATCTCTCCCTCTTGCATCTATTGGATTGTATTATTTTACATTTTGATTGAAATGATGTCACCAGCAGATAAAAGCCTGGCCCAGGCATTGTAATTGAATCAGCCTGAGTTGTTTATTCTAGTGATCTACAGCAATGCTTTCCTTGTCCTAACACAGAATACATAAAAGATCCCCTCTTGTTTAACATGCTACTGATTAGATCTATTTTTTTTAGAAGAAGAAGGAATCAAATTGGGGGGTCGAGAGATTAAGAACTGGAGTTTAGGGGGAAAATTGGAAAAAACAGATGAGGAGAGACACCATCTGCAAAACTTTCCATGTGTGACTGAAAGTTTAAACAAATAAATTTCACATGACATCAGTACCAGATGCAAACAGATTTGATTGACAACATTTAAATAACAGTTAATGGGAACATCTACGATTTTTGGAAGGTTTTCATGCTTAGGTCCTAAATCAGACACGTTCAAATTTTTATTTTAAAATAATATTAATCTTGAAAGAAGAAATATTTTAAATTACTGGGGGGGGGGGGCTACTGCTATAAAAATACAGTGTGTTGGATACTAAATTATTAACATGTTCTGTTTTCAGTTAAAGCATTTTACATTTTAAAAAGAGTTAAAACAACCTTCCATTTCACAAGTTGTTTCAAAAGTTGCTTTCTTTATTAGTTATTTTAAGAGAAAGTCTGTATTTTTATGCTAAGTGCTGTTTCTTTGTTTTTTGTAGGTACACCCCCCCCCACATGCCCACATGTCCCTGCCCCCTCTCTGCCCCTTCCCCCCCACCCCCCCCAAAAGCTTCAGTCAAATAAAGGAAAAATTGCACTATTTTATATATATCATGTGTACACCTTCGCACAAAACTTCTTTAACTGCATTTTTGGTGGTGGTAGCGGTGGTGTTGGGTTTTCTGGTTTGGGTTTGGCTTTGGGGTTTTTACTTCTGGGTCTTTCCTTAAAATAAAGTACAATCATACAAGGTTTAGTAGTAGTGCCAAGATGAAAATAAGCCAAACCTATCAGGCATTTTCCAGAACTCTTTTCTAATTTAAACCTATGTTTTCAATTGTTTGCCTCAAGTCTGAAGCTGGAAGTTTATTTAATTTGCTGTCTGTAGGAGGAGGAAATAAAGATGTAATCTGAGAAAGTATTTAAGGGATAAATAGATTTTTTAATACAAATAAAGAACTACTTTATTAACAACTACAATTAATAAAATAGTCATGGAAATGGCTATTAAAGATATTAGTGAAAAATTCAATTTTGGAAACTTTTTACAATCCCATTTTTTAATATAGGCAACCACTGTAACAAGACTATTTTCCATAAGTGAATATTTAAGTCAGAAAAATATTTTTTTAAAAATAAAATAAAAATCCATCTACAATTTCTATCTACATATGAATTTACTGTTATTTCCTATTTGCTATAATGTATAAATTAAAAATACATTTCCTATATCATTTGCAGTCTGTTTAGCACTCTTAATGACCGAATTACAAAATTCACTTCCTAATAATTGCTGATACCTAACTAAAAGACCTTAGAGACTTTCATTTTTTTGTAAATCATTTATTGTCCTCAAGGTATCATTATCTGAAAGCATTTTTAAAATGCTTAATAATTTTAAAACTTATTAATATTTCTAGTCAGTGATGAACTCGGAGTTAGGAAGGTACAAGATGCACTATCTACATTAATAAATGTGTTTGTTTGGAGTGTATTGTAATGAATGTATTTTGACTGAAGTTAACCCTTTAATTTGCATTGATTAGATCAAGTTGGGTAATAGTCTTTACAGTTATCTTGGCTTTCAAAACTGCTACTCACTATGAAAGTACTCATTTCATAAAAACAAAACTGAAATAAAGAAGAAATTCATTCAGACCTATCATGAATGATTTTAAAACAAACCCATTGCTTCATTTATATACAAATGTGCATCACAGTTGACTTTTTAACATAGAGACAAACTGTTCTGTGACCACGTAGAGAGACCCAGACTCACCAAAGCGCCGATCCATATTCAGACCCCAGAGCTGGTTAAATATAATTTGCATCACAGAGGTTACACATTTGGTCTCTGGGAAAAAAAAAAAAAAAAGATAGGCAATGTTTATTTAGCCTCCCTTCAATACTCTCCAGCAGCTGCCTCAGGGAATAGCACTCAGAGGAACATCCCAATATGCCATGCTTTTTCTCACCATCACATTACTTTCTTGTTAAAGCATAAATGGTTGGTACAGGCAAATTGATTTCAACAAAGGAAAACCATTGTGAACATGAGCTCCAGCATTCAATCCCCTTAAACATGAACAGACATTTATTTATAATTCAGAGATGCAGAATTAATTTTTTAATAGCAATTTTCATGATTTTTGGAGTTTCCACTGTGAATTCCTCTGATGTCTGGAGGTCTGGCAAACATCCTACCACCATCAATGGGATTCCCTATTTTAATGGGAGTTGGTTCAGACACTGCCAGCAGAAAGGTGTGAAGAAAAAGAAAAGCCTATAACTTCCATTTATTGTTTGTAGTCATTTCCTTTTATTATTTGTAGACAGTCTCTTATGAGAGTCTTTCCTTGGGAGATTTGCAGCCACAAGCACATTTGATAAATCAGTTTAGGACTTGTGCAAGCTTATCAAAATCAAACTAAACTTTCAAACCTATTAAAGCTTGCAGAAAGAAATGTAAAGTGGCAAAACTTAATGCCAAGAAGGGAAAAGAGTGACCACAAAACAGAGAGCCAAACAGTAGTGCACTACTGATGATGTCTAAGCTGGAAGATAGACCCTATACCCTTCCTTCCTCCAGTGCTCTATGCATGTGGAAGTCATCTGTATTATCAACAAGATCACATAAGACAGTAATTTGTTGGGGTTTATGGGTGGGAACGGCAAAACTGAAGTTCAGAACATAGATTTCACATTAAATCATGTGCTTTTAAATCCTGAAAAAAACCATTTTTTTTTTTCCTGTCTTTAGCTCATTCAGGAACCTGAAAAGAGTGCTCAGCTAGCAGTGGTAGAAACATTACTAATATTTCAGGTCTGTCTTTAATCACAAAACTAGGTTTCAATACAAAATAAAAAGAGCAGCAAGATGCTGGAATTTCAAATACATCCTGTCTCTAACCAAGATATGGAATACAGGAAGAAATAAGGTGTTGATGATAAGAAATGGCAGTTTCCTTGATCAATTGTCTTGTTTTGGGTATAAACAATATCTCACAACCTAAATCAAACTCTTGCTAAAGCAACTCGAGTAAGAAACCAGATTTTCAAAAATGCTGTGACCCAGCAGAGTGCCCTGACGTCAATTATTTAGAAAGCTAATTGAGAAATCCAATATGCTATCATGCTTTTGAAAATTCTGATCCAGACAATGTAAATAACCGCCGAGATAGCCAAATACACGAGTCCTCCTGCTTTTTCTCAAAAAAATTCTGATACTGATACTTCAGCTGTGTTTTGTCTTTTCTTTTAAAAAATAATTAATTGTAGCAGCTATGCAGCTCCTTCATAAAAGCAAAACAAAACAAAAAAACTGTGTTACATTCTTACTATTAAGGAACAGTAAGAAAAAAAAACATAAAAATTAAGATGTTACCATGCGTCTTTAAAGCGTTATTATACACTAAAACAAAGGTAGAGACATGAATAATTCTTTGGGTATATATATGCATATATACACACATATATACATAAACATACACATCAGAAAAGCACAGGGTACAATTTCCTTCTATATTATTTATGAAAAGATCTAAAACCTGATTAATCACATTGTACAGAATGTGATTCTTTCATAAAATATACTGCAGTTGAGAGAAAATGTGTCTGTGTAGCATATTTTTTCGTCCAAAGTGTGAATATTAAAAAAAAAGTTTACATGTCATCCTGTTCCATCTTTGCATGTACTTGCTCTTTATCTCTAAAGCAGCATACGTTCCATATGAGAGAGGGGGTTGCCATGGTATCTGCACTTTAAAAAATTGAATAGCAGATCTAAAAGAAGCATAAAATCGATTTAACAAGTTGTCATGTAAGTTACCCTGGCCATAAGGATGAGGTCTATGCACCTATTTCTTCATAAAAATGTTTATTTAAAAAAAAAAACCAAACCACTAATTGTAATTTTTTTAGTCACAGAACTGAATACACTCTTTGTCATTAGGTTGGTCTCATCAACTTACGAATCAGTTGGGCATGCATGTGGATTTTCAATCACTTTTTTTCCCTTGTCTCTTAAAAAATACAAAAAGACACAGAAGCAGTAAAGAAATAACTCTAAGCAGTGATCCTAATACAGAAGATAAAATGCTGACATATAATGAGACAAAAATAAACCTAACTTAAAAATTCATTTATTAACTCTTACTCATTCTAAAGAAAAGATGTTTCAATAAACACCTTGAAAATGGGCACATTTCTTTTTTTAACTACTCAGAAGAGAAGGCTTCATAACTCTTATTTTGGGACTTCCTTCAGTCGCAGGCACAAACTAGTCACTTACATTTCCAGTGCCCAGTCTGCAGGGGAAGTCAGAGCGCTCTTGCCTAGTTTCACAGGAAAATTAAAGCAACTGTGGTTTTCCTTGGTTGGTTGGTTGGTTGGTTGGTTGGTTGGTTGGTTGGTTGGGTTTTGTTTGATTTGTTTTGTTTGCTAAAGAGAGAAAAATATGAATGGAAGACGACAGGTGGAAGATGACAGCTTGTTCCAACACTGCATCCTCTCAACTTCTCTGCAGGATAGGTTACCACCAACTCATTGAGTAAACCCCACACAGGATCATTACCTCTGCCAAACACCCTCCTTGGAGCAGTACAGCCTTTGGGAAAAAGTCTATGTTACCTAGCAACTACTAAGAGCCAGTGCCTTTTAATAAATTAACCCCTTCATATGAGAGTTGGTGACATCTCAAATCACAAAAGGACACTAGTGTTACAGTGGGGATACTGTAACACGCCTATATCAAACCAGGAGTCCCGTGGAAAAGAAATATATAAGGACGGATTCTTGCTAGATGTTTCAGAGATGTTTATTTCTCCAGCCGCATGGCCGGGCTCTGCCCAGGAACTGCTCAATCACGGACCCGAGGGTCCTTGCCCGCACAGGGAACACAAAACAACCAATGGGGAACGAGGCTGACCAGGGGCAGGGAAACCTCGTGTGTCTGTGCCCTCAGGGCCCCTCTCCCAGGGCCACATGGGAGGGGAGGGACCCCGACATTTCACCCGTTTTATTTTAATAAAAGGAGAATGAAGACAACTGGATAAACATAACAAGAACAGTTTCAAAACAAAACAAGCCACCCTCCTGAGTCTTTAAATGTCCAAACAGATTCTGTGGAACATCTTAGGGCTGATAGAAGGGAGACAGGACTCTCTGAGCAAGCTTTGTGGGGAAACTGAGGCAGGAGAGGGTTTAATTTCTTCCCTCCCCCTTTTCATCCCCCACTCGGCATTGGAAAAGGATTTTTGGGGAAACAATTATCAAAGGTATGGTTTTGTGAGGGAAACCATGGATGGAAAAACGGATTGGGAATACACTGGGGGTAATAGGACATAGGATAAAAGGGAAAGGTGGGATTAGGAAAGGGAGACTATAGGGGGGGTTTACAATGGAGATATTGTCTAACAGGACTACGATTTTTAGCATATATACTGCCTTTTACAGGAACACCATCAGGCCCAGTGACCTGCGATGCTTGTAACCCTTTTCTACCTTGTATGATTTTGAATTCCACCACCTCTCCATCTCCCAAGCTTGGGATGCATTTTTCAGGGTTATTCTTTTTAATAGCAGTTCTATGCACGAATATGTCTTGCTGGTTATCACATCTTGTTATAAAACCATAATTTTGCTTAACATTATACCACACTAGACATTTTATTTTCATTTTCAATGGGTTCAACTGTCAAAACTTGCCTGATGAAATCATTCCTGAACCTGGAAATTCTTTTAAGGATTGGATTTGTTCAGTGGAATACATAATCCCAGCTATGCTCAAATAGAATTATGCTGATCTCTTGCAAACCCATACAAAAATCAAAGGCCGCTTCACAGAGAGTTCCCAGAATTTTGTATGCCAAGTTTCCACCTCCATGGCTTGGCTAAAGTTAGCTCCCAGAACGGAACAGTCGTAAAACACAGCCAAGGTGGATGTTCAAGACAAAGTCCCCAGAGAAGCCAAAGACACTGCTCCTGGTGCAAGGTAGGTGTGCAGCCTTATTGACTTGCTCTCCACTACTCTGAATGTAAATTTCTTATTGAAATAGGAGATGAACATGAGTGGAAGTAAGAGAAGCTCTTTGGCTCAAGGATCCCAAATAGCTGGCATTATGGGGATTACAGAGCTCAAGGCAAATGCCAGAACTGTCAAATAGGGGAAAAATGAGTCAGTGTTAGGGAATACAGGCAGAAACTGTGCTAAAAGTAAGAAGGGGACAATCTCTCTACCTGATTATTTACTTATATCCTAGAACTCAACCATGGCTCATTGCTTGTCTAGGTTTGCTCTCTCTCAATGAAGTACCTCTAGATTAACAAACTAGCTCCCAAATTTATATAAAGTTCACCTATACCTACTGGCATGTGCAACCTGAGGAATTGGGATTCTCCCAAACACATCTCTCTATGCCATGATGCACCAGAAGAAGCATCAGAAAGCTCAGAGATCCAATGGTTGAACCACAGAACAACCATTACTGCAGGCTCTATCAAAAAGGACAAATGTGCCTCTTTTTAGTCACAGGCACTACCTGCACAACTCCTGTTATTTTCAGAGAGATGGAAACATTTATGTGAAGTTGGGTGAGAAGCTGAGCTAGCTTTTTTTGCTTCTTACAATGTGCTGAGTAGCAAAGATTTATTTAGTTTTGTTAAGGCAAGCTCATGTTTTCAATACTTTGTGTGGAAAATGAGGGAAGTATAATTAACTTCCACCTATCTAGAAGATCGCCATGCTTACAAAACACCTGAAGTATTCTACTGGATTTAAATCCAATGTCTTAACCAAAGAGTTCCCAGCTTCTGCCTGCAGTCTTTGGCCTAATTTATGGTACAAAAACAGTCTTGTCCAGTTATGCTCTAGCCATTAGTAAAACTCACTTGGCTTTTAATCCTAGTTCTGCCTCAGTAAGAAAAATGTCTAGTTGGCTAAGAGTTAAGATCTTTTCATGACATGAGTTCAGAAAACCAGGTTCATCTCCACGTCTCACAGTGTTCTGAAAAAGTATGTATGCAAGAGTAAAAATCCATTTCAGACAGAAGAGCCAATTTTGCACACTCCCTTTTATGCTTTATGCACTTTCCCTGAGACACCAAGCTAAACTTTATGGAACAAATTTAGGGAATTCTTTTTTTTTTTTTTTTTTTTTTGAAAGGAAATGTAGAAATTTTACCCAAAATGGTGAATTCAAGAATACATCTAAACCCAACTCTCCCCCACAAACATGGCAAACTCATGATAAAATTTGTAAAAGAGGCAACCCTGACTGACATGGATAAAAGGAATGCATTATTCTAGAAAAAAAAAGTGCCTTTGCTATAAATGACATTTCATATTTTAATTTCCATATCATTCTGAGCTTCTTTGCATTTTTTATTACTTTGGACTCAACTGTTTATATTAATACCCTCATCTTTCTACCAGCTAAGAGCAATTTATTTTGTATCTAGTAAGGCATTAAGTATTTCCAATTACTCCATCCAACACATGTTAGACATAATAGGTTTGTCAGCAAAGGACTGTCCATTTGGCTATTGTATTATATCCCTCTTCAAGTCTCTTAGTCTTCACTGCTTCTTAATAACCTAATTAATTTTAGGTCATGTGCATTTCTCACCACCATCCTGCTTCTTCTGCAGGAACAAAACATAAGAGTACCAGTAGAACCACCATAACTAATGTCAGGATTTTCTTCTTAAGACGTTTGATAAATTGTCTAAATATATATGTGCTTTGAGTTACAGGACTCATTAAAAAATAATCCTTTTTTAAGGCTGAGAACCATAATTAGATCAGGATTCGTGTCTGTCAAGTTGCCTTTTTTATATCACTAGATTAGGAATTTAATACATAATACATAATAGACCCCAGGCCTTCTCCAGAGCTACTTTGGGTTGGATCCACAGAGAAGGTAAGGGTAGAACGTATTTCAACTAATCTTTGAGGCCTACAAAGTAGCTATCAACATTTGAACTATACATTTGTTATTTTTTTATAGCCAGTGGATGAAAAGGCATTTCTGAGACACAGATCACTTTCTGAGAACTTTCTCAAAAGGTAGATGCCTCAGCTGGGTGAGAAAAGGGCACCCATGACGTTCGCTGGCTGTAAAGGGATTCTAGATGACTCCCCTAGGTCTGGAAGGACAAATCTGAAGTGAGGTGGAATCAGCCACATCCCAAGGGCTCAGAAGAAGTGCCTACCTGCAGATCATTCTCTGGACAGTATCTGTAACTGCTTTTGTCTTGATACAACAGCTGTGTCTATCTTCTAAGTCTAACAGGAATCAAATATGAGATTATCTTTTACATATATTAATTGGGTTCTGCTGTGGTAAGCCTTCAAACTTACCAGATCAAGCCAACATGAAAGTAATCAACTGAAGTACTGCACAGGTCCTAATCCTGCTGCTCGTTCTAAAGAAAACATAAAATATTTCTGGAAGATAAAATTCAGTTAATTTTTTTATAATGTCTGTTTTAGAGAAACAGAGCATGTATACATATAAATATTTAAATACACACACATATATATATCCATATATATATATATATATATCCACATATATGTGAAGTAAGTCAATAAAGGAACATAATGGGCACAGAATCAAAAGTTAGAAGAATTAAGCACGCAAATCTAAGTGACACTGGGAGTGTCAAAGTATTCTTTGGATGCAGATCTTCCCACCTTTAATTGAAATCCTACCACAAAAGAATTTGATAATATTTTCATTAACTCAATATTTTAAAATTTATCCGTAAATATCCTAGTTGCAATTTGCAATAGGCTTTGGCATTTTGCCCTGCCTACTTCCCTACAGTTTTGATTTTGGGCTGCTGGGTTTATTTCTCACTCTCCCATCTCAATGTTGTGACTTCTGTCTTACTCTGTGTCCTTTTCCTGGCAGGCTGGACAAACAGAAATAACAAGAAAATTTTGAGAGCAGAAAAGAACAATTAAAAATATGTATCACAAGCAATTCCTTTAAACTTGTTCTTGTGAAAATGCTGATTATGCATAACAAGCTCTTTGTGTAGAAGTATAAGGTCTCATGAATGTCTCCTACACTGGAAAGGAACAAAAGATTACTGAGCTGCTAAAATACCACTGTGAACCTGCTGTTTTGTTCTGAAAGCTTACATCCTAATTATAGCATTTTTCTTTTTTTCTTATTTAAGAGTCTTTTTTATCGCAGTGCAGACTGGACATAAACATTCCTTTGGATCCTGTGTGTAAATAATGAAAACATAAAAACTATGGATTTTTCCCCTATCAAGCAGGTTAATAGTTTAATTGTATACGGTTATTCTTACATTAAAAGCTGCATACCTGGCAAGCTTTATCGGGTAACAGGGACTTTTAAATGTGCCAATGTTTCTACAGAAGTAACGCGGGTCAATTGCAAAAGGGATAACCATAATGATTAAATCATTAAAATTTTGTCTATGCTTCACAGAGCATAGAGAAAATTAACTTCCCACCAACCTCATTTTTCTGCTGAACATGAAATAATGATTTTCTGCCAGTATAATTACAAAGCTAACATCTGATAGAGTCAGCATCCAGGGGGGATTATCACATGCATGAGTATTAGACCTCATTACCAGCTTGACTGCAAAATTATTACATCTTGTAATTGGATGGTGAGATTTATATACAGATTGGCTGGGTTCTCTGTAAGATTGTAATTACAAGCTTCGTTGGTTCGCTACTTATCACACGGTGCAGGAGGAGGCAAAAACAAGCAGAGGAAAGACCATTTCATTAAGCCATAACCCTATCAAGGGAGGAGCACTGTAACATCCCTGTATTTATTAGGCCAAACAGAGCTGTTTGCAGAAGGGGAGGCCATTTATTACCGCCTGACAAATGGGATTTCATTTATTTAACCTCAGTGATCTATTTCAGTAAAATGTACAAACGAGCCATCCATTTTATGATTCCGGAGTCAACGCCTCAATTATCTAAAGGCTAACTGACTGTTAAAGCACCCATCTGCTAGGATGAATTCATTGATTTAATTTGCTTCATGTTACTGAATGATTCTTAGCAGACAGGGAGGGGATGGAAGGGGAAGGGAAGAAGGGAAGGAAGGAAGGGGGCGGCTGGTGGTTTAGGAGAATGCATCAGAGTGATTCAGCATGCCGGTGTCTGTCTGCGTGTCTGCGCGCGCGCGCCACTGGGTTTTTTTTTTAATCCTTCAGCACAATAGAAGAAGGAGATCAATAGCAGCTTAAATTTTATGAGACAAGGAGTTAAGTTGTTCAGCTCGAGCCAAAACACCTTTGTTCTACCATAACAAGTAATCTGTGTGGCGGAATTAATATTGACAAGCTGGCTTCTTTGTAGCTAATTTTGTGGGTGCCTGAGCCAATCGGGAGCCTCGCAGTAATAGAGTTGTTATTAGAGTTCATTATAAAAGCTGTGGATCAATGGCTACACTGGGAGGGAGAGGACATGCTGCAGCAGAATGCATATGTATGCTCAAGGAAATGAAATCCTTTTAATGTCCTTGTAATAATTTATTCTATAGTTCTCTTTGGCATAAAAAAAAAAGGCTTTCAGAAACAAAATTAAAAAGGTTCCCTTGTGAGGCTTTTAATTTTATCATAACACTGAAACTGATAGGAAGAAAAGCAGGATTTCAGGGGTGGGGAAATTCAGGGAGACCTCCTTACCTAGCTCTGAGTTTTATTAGAAGTGGATTTTGTCTGGAAAGTACCACCACTCCCATTTTATCCAAATCACGCAGGCTGGTTTGTTGAAAGCTTATGCTGCTCTGAGCGTAGCATTGATGTCTTTTAAAACACCTCTTTTCTCCTTCCTCCCTAAACCCTCTGTCTCATTAAATCTGATTTTGACTTTTTTTTCTTTGATGAGGTGTCATTTTGTAGAAAACATCTTTACACTCAAGGAGAAGAAGTCACAAATAGCATGCTAAAGGCTTTTTCCCGTGTTTCTGGGAAGCAATGACCTGTATGCTGTGAGTTAGCACTTTCAGCAAGCTGACAACGAGTTCACAGAACACAGTTCTTTGTAAAAGGTTGCCTCTTTCAGCTGTAAAAGGGCCCTCCTTGATGTAAGTGTTCCCAGAGTAATAATCCATTTCTCTTGTGGCAGGCACCAGCTCATGCTATAATCTTTCCCACCAGCTCCAAATCAGTACAAGAAAGCTGTTTACTGGACAATTTTCCCTACATCTCAATGTCAAATGATACTGCATTAAAATGTGAGAATATCACAGTCTAAGAAAGGCAGGAGGATCAAAGGGAGCCCTCACAGTGAGTGAGTTGAAACAAATTAGCATCTTTTGGTTATGGTTTCCTAGATATAAAAATATGGCATTTTAGGGCCATAAGTTGTTTGCTTTTCTTCCTCTCCTTTATTTCACTATAAAAAAATAGCCATTTATTTTTTCCATCTCCCTATGCTTGTCTCTGCCAAAAAAATTGAATCACTTTCAATTGATGCAATTAGATGGGGTAAGTCCCTTGTGTAGACACTGTTGTTTCAATTCCAGCAGATATCATTAAGTCAATATAAGAGACTCTTCCACAAAAATAAGGCCATCAAGCATGAGCACAGTTCAGTCTGTTAGGTTTTTGGTTTGTTTTTTTTTCCAATTACCACATTTTTCTCAAGAATTGACAAAAACCAATCATTTCAATGTTCTCATTTCTTTTTTTTTTTCTCCAGGCATCTGTCTTAAAACTTAGATTCCTGCTATTTGGTACAGTAACAGAAAATATTCTGTGAGAGAAAACCAGTGAGTTAAAGAAACCTTGCCACCACATTTTCCACCGTCTTTATCTTCTATTTTCTCTTCCCAGCTAAAAGAAAGTAGAGGCAGAGTGTCTGGAAGCAGTAAGAGGAGGCACTGAGAATGAGCAAAAAGTTCAAAATACAGGCAATGTACAAAGGCAAAAATCTTAGGGAGAACAATTTTTTGTTAATTATAAAGTTTTGAATTTGGCAGTTTCTTTCTTTTCCTGTAACACAAACCCCACGCAGCAGTACAGGCTGGGGGCTGACAGCTGGAAAGCAGCTCTGCAGAGAAGGGCCTGGGGGTTCTGGTGAACAACAAGCTCTCCATGAGCCAGGAGTGTACCCGGGGGGACAAGAATGGTATGTGGGGGGGCATCAAGAAGAGCAATGCCATCAGGTCAAGGGAGGTGATCCTGCTCCTCTACACAGCCCCAGCGAGGTCACATCTAGAGCGCTGTGTCCAGTTCTAAAGGGCAACAAATTTGGCTAGGGGACTGGAGCATCTCTATTACAGGGAAAGGCTGAGGAAGCTGGGCCTGTTCACAGCCTCACAAAGAGCAGACTGAGAGGGAACCTCATCAACATAGAAGTATCTGATGGAAGAGGATGGAGGATGGAGGATGGAGCCAGGCTCTTCTTGGTGGTGTCCAACAATAGGACAAGAGGCAATGGGTAGAAACTGAGGCACAGGAAGTTCCAACCGAATACAAGGAAGAACTTCTTTACTGTGCTGATGACTCTGAACTGGAATAGATGCCATCCTGCTTGAACAGGGAGGTTGGACCAGATGACCCTCTGTGGTCCCTTTCAACCTTACCTGTTTTGTGCTTCTGTGATAATAAGCTTAAATCTCAGAATTTGACCTAAATATACCTTGATTGGAATTTCACTTTGAAAAAGGCTGAAAGAGGAAGTAAGTGTGACATACTCCCTTTTTCCCCTGTTTAAATAAATAATTTTTCCAGTCACCCTCTGTTAGTTCCTTTTCTCTTCATGACAGCTTATTTCTAATAGTGAAAGAATGTCAAAAGAAACCTATCTTTATGACTTGTCATGCTGTTCTCTGACATTCACATCCTTCCCAGGATCCTTCTGAGGGATCCTTCCGAACCTCCGTCTCGATGATTTCATTGTTCTTTGATGTTCCTTATTTGTCCAGTACAGAAAGCCTTTAAAGAAAGCATTTAAGGGAAAAAGAAAATTGGTAAATATATCTCAGAGGTCAAAAGGAGTTTCCATAGAAATAAAATTATTGCAAAATGAGTGAGATCCTTCAACAATAGTGAGAAAAAATAGCAAAAAACTTTTCAGCCACATAAGAGAAATGTGAAGTCACATCACAATGAGATTGACACAGAGAGTAAGGGCAACATGGATCTCACTTAAAAATTAAATTACCATCCTTATAGAAAATGGAGATAAAATACCATCCTTAGAGGTAAGAGCAAGACAGCTACCGGAAATGCAAAGCAGAATTTCCCCTAGCAAATTATTACTTATTAGATAGATATCTATTCTGGTAGGCCATCCTTTTATTAGCATACTCCTGTAAGTGCTCTGTGGTCAGAGATGCCAAGAACTACACACAGCTGACCTGTGGGAAGCGTAGTACAGAAATTGGAAAATTAATATTATGATTTCTCCTGTGCATCTGCCCTCACTAATTAATTTGTCAGGCCTTCAGCCAGACCTTCTTAGTGTACGTCCGAAGTTCCTCAGGACATCAAATTTCTTCTTGCAACATCATTTGGGACACTCCATATCAGTGTAACACAAGCACAGAAATCTTAAAAAGTTGGTTTTAGTTTTCCATTACCTTTCTACCAGATTTCACTGCTCTGAACCACTACTAGTCACTCTTTTTTATTGATTATTATTATTCTCCTACTTTACCCCATTTAAACTTTGAAAATTATTCTCTTTTTCTGCTTGATGGAGTACAGAAGGTCTCTTTAGCCTTGAATCCTTGATCACTGACTTTGAAAGTTACTTCTATACCTCACTGCAGTCTACTATAATTTCTATTAACATATCTACAGCTGAAATTCCTCCAGCACCAGATCAGTCTCTAATTCTCCTTGATTTCAATGGAGAGAGAGTTTCACGATGCAGATCTGATGCTCTGTCACAGCACTTGCTTATACTGACACCACTCCAATAATTTCACTGGGCCACTCCACACTTACACTAAGAAGAAAAGAATAATCAGACTGCTGTGGTAAACGGGTAGCTCATGGGAGAGACTTTCTTTGCCACATGTTTATCCTTCGTGGAGATGAGATAGACTGGGGAGTTGTATTTGCTAAGCTCTCTTGTCACTAGAAGAAATGTAGCAACCTTTAAGCTGCTGCTCTACCTGGATATCCCATAATACTACTACTACAGCAATAACTTTAGAACAATATACTTTTGGGTCTTTAAATGCAGTGGAATTTCTTTCTTTGGGGTTTCTGCCTGCTTTCTGAAAATATTTGAACAGCAGGGGAAGCCACTCACCAGAACACACATTCTCCAGCCTTGCTGCTCACAATCAACATGGGCAATAAACCACTGAATACAACTGTGTGCTGCATATGCAGCTACAGTAAAAGACATCTACTTTTCAAGTTTTAATGCTACTTGTCCTTTCACCTTACACCTCAAAACAGGCCTGGGGCAGGTATGTATTGCAGTATAAATAAAGGCCTTGGAACACACTATTCTTTAGTAAAATATGTGTTGTAATGAGATAACACTGCACCTCTAATAGTTTACCATATCATGAAGGCCTACAGTTATCTCAGTCTGAAGTCTGTCCAGCCTAGTCTTATCTACTCATTCAGTTATTTTTTTATTTACAAATTTTCAATACAACTCAATTGTCTATAAATAAACAAACAGATGCTCAGTGCCAGTTAGTTTGTCTTATTTCAATACAAGGGCCAACATTTTCACTAACTTTCATGAGAATAGCATACATGGTGAGATTTTTGAAAGAATGGTTTTTGTCTTTTACGATCTCATACTCTATCTAATTTACATGGACTAAGATACAAAGCATTTCACAAATTAAATATGTTCACAACTCAGAAAAGACATTTACCAGGGAAAAAAAGAATCAAACAATGTAGTCATGGTAACCTGTAATTAAAGATCAGATCCAAAAGCTTATCACAAAACTGGTATCTACCACACACACATGCTTTCTCATCTTACTAGAAATAAATTCTGGAGAAAAGCTGTGTCCAAAACCAGCAAATGTGGGTCGAAGGGTTCTTTAATAGCATGAGCTGGGTCAAAGAGACACCAAATTGGGATCTGCGTTGATAGTTCTAAGGAAATTTACTGAAAAGGCATGTTTATTGAATGTGCTTAGGAAGGCATCAAACTGTGGAGGTGTGTAGAGTACCAGATGTCCCTCAACAACTCTGTAGAAGCAAACATAGCAAAAACTCTGACCGAATAAGATAAAATCATGACAGCCGAGGTTGGAAGGCCTTTGAAAGACCACCTCATTCAACCTTTTATAGAAAAGGGAACCTAGGTGAGATTTGTTAGTAACCCAGTTGCATCTTGAAAACCTCCAGTGATTGGGGACTCTCACTCTTAGAGAAGTTGTTTAAGTGATTGATTGTTCTCACTCTGAAAATTTTCTTTCTCATGTCAAGATGAAACCTGTCCTGGAACCGGTTGCCCTTTGTCACCTCCACGTTGCTGCTTGTGAAGAGAAAGCCTCCATCCTCTTTGTAGCCACCTTTTAAGTACAGGGTGGTGAGATCCCCTGTAAGACTTTTCTTCTCCAGAGTGAAAATACTGCTCTCTTTCAGTTTTTTCTTCTAAGGCATTTTCTCCAGACGTTTGATCATTTTCATGGCTTCCTGTAGAGATGAGATTGAATATTTATAGTGTTATCACTTACTAGGACTCATAACTAGAAAAAGTAGTTAGATATATTTGGGAAGGACAGAGCTGTTGTTTGAGAGTCACCGTTGTCCCACCTGCTAACTCCACACCTGCCTGGTAATTACTTTGCTAATGGACAGGAAAAGCATCCTAACTAGGACAAGAAAGGACTCAGATAAGGGTTAGATTTGATCTAATAATCGAGAGATTCATGATCCCAAATGCATTTTCACCAAAAGACTTGGAATTCTGATGGGGCATTTGGGAACTACCATGTCTTGTAATAATGACAGTGGCACAATGATTAGTCCCCTGATCTACCTAAGTGTGTGCTTTTGGCTTTGCTTTAATCACTGGGTGAGCAAAAGACTCTGAGGATGTCATCTGTCAGACCAAAAAACCACCTGGTTGCTGAATGAGGAAAGCACTGCTCTGGAACTAGGTATTTTTAAGAATGTGTTTTCTATAATCTAGTTAAACGTAAGAGTATTTTATTTCTTAAGGACACGTTTCTTCCCCTGATTAGGAGGATATGATTAACATACTGATTTTAATGTAGCAGTAAATTAATTAATCATTTATTATCACTTAGGTAGAAAATTGGTATTCTTGGTTGTGCAACTAAAAATAATATTTTCAATAAAGCCTGTAATTCTGGTAATGAATCCTCAGGCATTCTTAGGAGTGACTTCACATGAACAACTCATATCACAAGATTAATACAAGACTAGAATAATTTTGTGTAACACATAAAGAGCTCTATCTTCATTTGCACAAAACCAAAATGAGCAAATGTCAGGAACACACCAGGACACAAAGGAAATATTTTTAAGTAAAAATTGGTAAACTCAGGTTTCTGCTTTTGCCATTATCTACAAATCGATATATTTTTTGAAACAATAGGGGATTATTGCTTCAAGGAAGATGAAAACACCACAGAATTAGCGAAGCACTTGCTCGTCAGGAGCATTTCCCTTCATTGTCCCTGTTCTATTTCGCCCATTGCATTTTTTTCATCAATATCATTTCTCTGCTGACAGTTAAGTGCCAATAGAGTCATCATACTAAAAGTCTTTGAGATCAAGAAAAACATACATCCAAACTACTGCTGTTTGTTATTTTGAGAAAAAGGGATTCATTTAACACATATTTTTTAAAGTCAGATGTTTCTAGATAGCAAGTTCCTCAAAAACATTTTCTAGCATTTCTTGTTTGTATACTAGCCTTGACAACTATGATCTCAAAGAAACCATCAGTGTTTGGGCACAGTCAGAAGCCCTTAGGAGTTCTGAAAACCCATGTTTTCCTGAATATAAACACCTTTGTGGAGGGTAGGGAGGAGGTGGGGAAGAGGATAAAATTAGTGATAAATTCTCCCCCAAAAAACTATTTGGAAAACATATTTAGAATTAGAGTCAGTACTTAGGCAACACCCCTCTCCTCATCAGCTTTCCATAAGCCATAATAGAGAGTCAAAATTAAATCTATTCACTTGTTCAGTCTTTGATGTAAGTGAAAAGCTCTATTCTTCAGTTTGTTCCTCTGCTTTCTGTGATTTCCTAGAACTCTTATTGAAGGACTGAGTAAGCCTAGGACTATTTAACTTCCAAAAGTCAGACAAGAAAAAAGGACTGCAGTTTGGCCACTTGGTCTCTATAACACTGCAGATCACTGGTGGGGACCAAACTGAGTTTTCTCTGTCACAGATACTTGCTTTAAGCAGAAGAGCACCCTCTCTCCTCATGGACACATGATTTGTGTTCCCTTAACGAAACTACCAGTTTCAGTCAAAATTAAATTGCAACATGGAACAGAACCTAGTATTTTGGCTCAATAAAGTAGTCACAATAGTTCTTATTGCCTAATTATAGTAGCTAATGGGGGGGAAGTTCATGGGACCTATTGCTTCTGTCTCTCAGATAAGTACACAAGTCAGCAGCCTGCAGTGCTGCATTCACCTGTAGGCATAGCAATGCTGAAATCTATTGTGCACAGCAGACCAGCTTCAACAAGGGACCAGGGAGCACTCACCTTGGAATATCCTACATCCCACCAGTGAAAGTGATTTCCTATTACAAGCACTTTACACCTCTTTTCCACTCTTTTACCAATTCCTATGCAGAAGGAATATGTATGCCCAGCTTTGCAAGGTCCTAAGTCCATGGGCTGCAAAGAAAGCAGTTTTTTCTTCCCTCAACCTTGGGAAAAGAGCACTTTCCTTCCACTAAAAATATCCACCAACCACTCTGGTTTTGTGTTTTTTTCTGTCTGTGAGTCATTTCTATGGTGGACTGAACATTTCTAGGAAAATAAATAAATAATGAACTTATATCACACAATTCATTTTCTTCCATATCTACAGTGACTGAGGCCAGCCTTGCAGGGACAGGAGCCCTGCTCACTAAACACAGAGCTCCTGGGGGTTTGTTACTTGACAAGACCATTCTTAATCATTCCTATCCCCTTCCTTTTGTGGGAAAGTGACAATGAAAAAAGAAACAGCAAAGCATGGCAAATGGAAAGCTAGGGAGAAGGGTGCATAGATAATACAACTCTGCATTCTTGTGAGACCAGGACTGAGTCCAGCTGAACATGGAGACAGTCAGGGTGCTGGTTCCCTATCCTTAGGATGCAAAGTGGGCATTGGCTCCAGCAAAAATAGCTGCCAAACTAAAAAGAGGAAAAGGAATATCTATGCTATCTCCCTACCTTGTTCCTTCACAGGATGGTTCCCTGCTCCCTCCACACCACATCCACCCAGCTCCTGTCAAGGCTAACTCAGCCCATGTCTGAAGAGAAAGGCATTTCCCCAGGGACTCTCCATGTGACTCTGGCCCTCAGGAGGCCCCAGATGCTTGCCATCTGAAAGGAGTGGTCCCATCCTACTCCAGGCACCAAAATATCTCATTACAGCTCTGAAAATAGCATTACATATATAACACACATATGGCATAACTTTCCCTCTTACACTGCAGGACTGTCAAATAAAGTCAGTGGAGTTGCAGTGATGTAAAATATGCATAAGTAAGGTAAAAATAAGACCCCTTTCTGCCCTCTGCAGCCTGATCATATGAGAAGCTGAACATTTCCCACTAAGTGCTTAGTGCCCTCTGCTCACATCTATTTGGTTTCAGTGAGAATTCAGCTAGCAGAGTTAATCTCTTACAACCTACTATTCTGATGCAATATGTTGCTCATATTCAGGAAATCTGAACTGAGTTTAGAAATTCCCAGGTCCCTCTGACAGTCAATAACTTACTATTTTAGTGCAATGAGCACATTAGCCCCGAACAGCTTGAGACTGCATTCTCCATTGATCAGATAAACAATTTGTGAGATATTTTATTACAAAATGATGCACCAATTTAGCGATCTTTTCATCAATGATGTGCTTAAATTGGATGTGAAATGCCAAGAAAGTTGCCTCCCCAGGGCATCATCAGCGAGAAATGTAAAGCAGAGGCTTTCAGTTAATATAGTTCACGTAGCAGAGTTTTATCTTTCAGTCAAATCAAATTTAAGTCAGCTGGTAATACATGTTTGACCTCCCATTATCTAAAGCTATAAATTGCATTGTAGTGATTTGTTAATCTCACCTTAAATATCCAGCAACCTTTATATCTTTTTTTTTTATGAAGCATGGAGGTTTCCTTCTTCATTTACTTATGAATCTATTAAGTACAGTTAATTACATCTCTGGTTTCTTGTGCCTACCCCAGTCATTCAAGAACCCTTACTTCTGTTGAATATAAAATGCATTACTGTTTCTAAATTCATTTAGGTATAGAATACCCCACTGTGGCTATAAGTGCTTTATTCCAGAGATAGCATGGATAGTCCCAATAGCTCACTTTCAGATTGCATCTCTGAATCACAAAAGAAGTGGAAAATGAATCATACAGTGTTTGTAATCTTTTCTCAAAAAGTATCTAAGCCTGTGTTAGCATATTTACTAATACAAATTTAATTAACAGAATGGCTGTCCTCTTTTATGTCACAGCCACTTCCTGTTGCACTTCTAACACAGTTTCATCTCGAAATTTCAGGAATGACACAAACCATCACGGTTCAATACACGACATAAATAAACAAGCAATATTTTTCATTTCCCTCACCACTGCTTTTGAAACAAGAAAGATATGGAAAACTATGTAATATAAAGGATATGCAGAACTACAGAAAATGAAGTATCTTCTTGGTATTTCCAGAAGAAAAAGTTCAGAAGTCAAAAGTCATGAGATTATGAGAAATGTATTTTTTTTAACATAAACATTCAGTCTCAATTATTCACTATAATCAGACTTTCTAAGAATTTCTTCACTTCAACATCTGTGTGATACTGAGTTTTGCCAGCTTTTAGAAATCTGCAGCCTGCAGTCAACACGAGTCCCTGGCAGAGGATCCAGAAAAGGCATAGTCCTGTGTGTTGGGCATTGTGAACAGCCCTAGGGAGAGATGCATCATAATCAATGTCATGGGGGTAAGAGCAGAGACTCACCAAACTCATTTAAAGGTGTAGCTACTAAGCCTTCATTAGATGGGTCCACTTTCAATCCTGGCTAATCTAAACAGGATTCAGACTACTTATATGTAAGATGTTAATTAGCAATGACTTGAGAGATGTAGTCTCTCTGCTTGCAAAATGAAAGAAACCTAGCTTTTTTATCCTGGCAATGCAGTTTTTCCAGCCTTCAAAGATGTCTCAGACAGACTTTTCTCTTGGCTTGATTAACAGGCCTTTCCTGTTAATTAATTAACATCCCTTTCCTCAGGTCAGACCCTCTCTGTCGGGGTCCCTCCCCCGCCATGGAGCCCTGGGAGAGGGGCCCTGAGGGCACAGACACACGGGGTTTCCCTGCCCCTGCTCAGCCTCGTTCCCCATTGGTTGTTTTGTGTTCCCTGTGCGGGCAAGGACCCTCGGGTCCCGTGATTGAGCAGTTCCTGAGCAGAGCCCCGGCCATGTGGCTGGAGAAATAAACATCTCTGAAACTTCTATCAAGAATCCGTCTCTATGTGTTTCTTTTCCACGGGACTCCTGGTTTGATATAGGCGTTACAGTATCCCCACTGTAACATAATGGTGGAGAATTGTGAGCAGAACGATCCCCAATCCCTAAGCGACTGATTTGTGTGAGTAAACCCTGGAAACTTTGGATTCCTCTTCTTGGTTTTGTTTTGCTATTCCATATCTAAACTATGGAGGAACCGTGGGAAAGAAATATATACCTCTCTTTGCCACATTAAGTTTTAAAGGGATCTCTCCCACTAACCAAAGCACAGGTGGTAAAGCACATATAGGCACAGCATTCAAACTTCATTATATTAGAGTACAGAGAACTTAAGATAATTTTATTAAGTCAAGCTTTATCCTTTGGTCTTCAGGATGTCTCAGAAGATTTAAAATCAATTTCTCCTACATCACCACTGTCCTTTACTTCAGCTATCGTCTTTGTTACTGTCTGTGTGGACTCCTCTTGCAAAAGAGCTCATGACACCAATAGCAAAAGAAAACACTAACACAACAAGAGACCTGTAATCACTCCTAAGCTTGCATTCGCACTCTGGGGACATTCAAATATCTAACCTATCATTTCACTTAGGCCACTGCATGTGAAAACCTTTACGATTGGATGCTAGAGATAAGCTCTATTGCAGGAGCTACCGCTAAAAAGCAGAGCTGTCAGTAAAACGCACAAAAACTCAGACAATTAATCTTGTAATTTATGATCAAAAAAGCAATACTGTTAGGTATTCAAAAGAGTTATATTCCAAAGAGTCATATTTCAAAGCGTTATTCCAGTAAAAATTCACATTAACAACCCTTTCTCTAGTACCTTTAACCTTGGTTCTCAATGTTTAGCACAAAAGTCAAACACAAAAAAATAAAATCAAGCTAGGAAAATATGTTCTGGCTCGCCTTTGCTTTTTGATACTGCTCTAAAGAGTTCTCTGTTCATTGCATCTCTCTGTATCACCAAGAATACTCAAGAACAAGCAAGAAAGGCAGTAATACATGGTATCACATAAAGAAGTGTCATGTGGCTTTTAGCTCATTCATAGCTTATCAACATTTTTGCTGAAGTATAGGTGCAACATTAATAAGCATCTAATTTGGAATTTTATGTTAAGAACACAGATGAGTAATTAGCAAAAAACTGTTGTTAGATGTAACATTTCAATACATTGGGGAGGGTGGGGTTGTGCTTAGTACTCATAGCAGCTTAACATTTGCTGAGTGTCTGAGTGTTAGTGGGGCTAACATCAAACACTAAAGAAGAAATCCTTGCTGGGACCCCAAAATCATCATCAGAATGTTAAAAAACCCAACCAAAATAAACAAACCAAAACAAAACAAAAAACAAACAAACAAACAAAAAAGTATAGAGAAAATAAGAAAATACTTTAAACTTGTCTTTTAATTTGATTTTTTTGGTTTGGTGCACTGTTCTAAACTTCTTCACAGCACTCAAATTTCTTAATGAAAACTAAGATGATAACATAATCACTCATGTCTGGGAATTAAGGACTTAAATAAATTTATTACTAAACTGGTACTAAATAATATTCTCATGGTATTATCAACTAATGAACAGTCAAGTCTCAGTACAAGCTACGTGACTCAGATCAGGTAAATTCTGAAATCTGAGTTCTCCAAGGCAGCTTCTGGGTACCATTCTATTCCCTGAGTATCAGGCACACTCACTGTAGGCACAAACCCTATTAGAGAGAGAAAGGGCACCCCACCAACGTGCACCCATGGATCCTAATGCAACAGTTCTACTCATGATACAGCTTCTCTACCAAAGCACTTGAAAGGTATGGTTCTGGGGAGCAGCCCAGAACATCTGTACTTATTTAGAATTAAAATCACTTTTGTAACAAATATACTGCTGTTTTAATTTTGAAAAAACTGAGCTCAGATAAAACTCATCTAAAGTATGAACCTTTTAACTACCATCACTCTTTCACTAAATGGTAAATTATCTCAGCTTCCAGATATACTTAGAAAATTGAGAATTCATTGCCACAAAATGCATACAAAGCCAAACTAAAAGTAAACCCATAAAGATGACCTTATCTTCACAAATGGGACAGAAAATCACTATCTAGAAGACACTGGAAGTATGTTACAGAAACATAGGATCATTTAGTTTGGAAAAAAACCTTTAAGATCATTGAGTCCAATTTAAAAGGAAAAATAAAGAGTTCTTCACTCTCTGACTGGCAGCAGTAATTAAACTCTTTGTCTTTCTATTTGAAAATATTATTGTATCTCTGCATATGGGAAAAAAATCCGTAAGAACAAAGAGATTTTGTAAAATATCCTGTAGTATAAGTTTCAAATGTGACAGAAGCAATCTGGCAGATTTATTATGGGTCAGGAGTCAGAGCAGATTTTTTGAAAAAACACCAGAAGTCTTATAAAACTATTATACTTTCTATGATGTTTTCAAAATTCAGAAGAATCTGCTTGTGAAAGTCTTGCAGGTTTGAGATAGTTTGTTTTGGGTTTTTTTCTCATTATTAGCTTTAGCATTTATTACACCCAAAAGTGATCCTATTTTTATCTCCACAGTCTGCTCTTGCTGTGTGCTTGCAAATTTCATAAGACTCTTTCAACTAAACAATTTCAATTTTCTATTCATACACTCAAGACTTCAATCACTATGGCTATTTGAAAAATTATATCACCACCAAGAGAAGACAAGAATTTATCTTTTGTAGGCTATAAAGAGGAAGATATTTATTTTCATTCCTGTAGGAGAGGAAGGTTGTGACAATAAAAGGTAAATGACAGCCACAGATTTCAATTGCACAGTCAAAAGCTGGGTTTGTTTTCAGAAAAAAACATGAAAATTGTCACACATTCTTACAGTTTTGCAGCTGCCATTTATATTCACAAATCCAGTCATGTGATTAGATTTATTTTGTTTAGTATCAAATCAAACTAAAAATATTACATCTACTTGTGAAAAAACTAAAATATGGGCATTTAAGACTGCAAAGACAGTGTTCACACGATCTTAATAATATTAACTCACACACATGGACATGCAGAATCAGACAGATTAGCATCTTTCCAAATAACTCAACCAATATGTTTTTTCAGATAACTGTACCAATATGGATAATTCTCATCAGCAAGGGTTTTTCATGTATTAAATGAAAGCATGATTCAATGACAGCAATGGAATCTGTCCTGGCACTTCTTGAAAGAGAGGAGCTCAACCATAATGTGGGATGTTGAAAAAAAATGTACCTGTTCTCACCTTGGAACTGCTCTGTACTAAACCTGATAAAAACCAAAAACCAAAAACCAACTATGTATATATATATATATATATATATAAAATATATATATATATACACACACACACACACACATATATATATCATTGAGTTTGATTGTCCACTGAGAGGAAAATTGTGTGGCTTTAAACTTATGTTGACTGAAAATTCAGATGCCTTCCTGAGCAACATGAAATTCAGGAATGCTATTGGATCTTATTTTAAAATTTGGGTTTTTGTTTAAAAAAATCAATGTTGCACAGTTGTGTTAAACAAAACATATGCCATTTTACTTCATACCACTATGCCAGACATAAACATTATTCACTTTTGAAATTCATAATTTTAAGAACATTGATAATGTATATGGGTAGCCAGGGAGTTACCAATGAAGTTGGAGAACAAAGATTCATAGAATAAGTAGCTCCACCATTGTCTACCTCCTAATATTACTGTGCCTCAAACTCTTGCACCACCAAAACAGCTCAGAAATTGTATTAGCACATGACCAAATCCACTGGGAAAATAATTTAAGCAGAAAAATTGAATGATACCTGGGTAATGTGTAAAAGCATTTCTGTGCAAGTCTGAAAATCCTGCCTGAAGCAATTAAGAAAGATGCCTTGACCAATTAAAACTACCCTAAAAGGTATAACAGCAGCTCTGAAAGCATTCCTTGCTGATTAAAGAAACAAGAAGGCCATGATAAATATAAATCAGAGTGTAAGAATTGTAGAAAATTGGTAACAACTTGGTAAAATAACTCAATCTATCATTATGCCAGAGCTATGGACAATTTAAAGGCATATTTCTCCATGAAAGCATACTTAAGGAAGGAGAGGCCAATCAGGACTTACTTTTTCAGCCCAAGGTGAAGAAAGCTTAGGCTTCTGACATCATTAAGAGATGTACTGCATTAGAATAGCAGCTCTGTTTATGGTGGTAATTCTGCTCCCCCACGTATTCTTGCTCATTCTATTGCCAGCTACACTATCCTGCTGTTAAATCTTCCTGAGTCCCTGCAGGAAAGAAGGAAGGATAAAAGAAGGGGCTGATGGACAGCTGACATCCAAATCACATTGTCTAATAACTGCTAGAACTTCCCTTCTCCCTCATTTCCCCAACGGTATCATCACACTTAGCGCGCTTCCACTGACTGAGTTAACGCATTACTGCGCCTTTCTTATTAGGCTTCATTTCATTTCCCTGCTCTAGCTACATAGCTAGATGTATGAATTTACTTTTCTGTCAAGTTTCCCCCTCAGTCTCCCAATCCCTTCAGCCCCAAACAGCAAAACATACACACACACACACACACACACACACACCCCCTCCTCTCTGTCAAAGTGCATTGCTGGTCCATGCCAATAAGAAACGCCCCTTCACAAAATCCTACTTTGCAGCCTACCTTCAAGCACAGTTCTCTCACAATGCCTACAGATAATGGCAGTCCGCAGTGGCAAGGCCAGGAGTGGTCTGAGATTTCTGAGGTGGTTAGGAGAGACAGAAAGAAAGGAACAACCAGGCAGAAGACATTGCATGAGTCTGAAAAGGAAGTGGCTCTAATACACTGTAGCGACATTAGGCACAGGTTTAACAAGCTTTGTTAACACATTTTCTCCGAGCACCCTGTGTGAGCAGGGCCCCAGTTTGCATTACCACATTTGCACTTGCCAATATGCTCACAGCACCTGACCTATTGCAGCCTTCAGTTGCATCTGGTCTGAAACACTGACTGTGAATTTTGGCTTTTCTTACACGTCCATGCAGTGTCTAGGGCAAGGTAGCTCTGAACTTTTATTGAGGTTCTTAAATGCTACCTTGATATAAGTGGCTAACAGAGACAGCAGTAAGAAGACTACATATTTAAGGAGCAACAACCATCTCACCACTTTGGTTGGTATAAATCCTGCAAGAACTATGGGCTGTATGACTCTACTAGCACATACGACTGTGCAGACAAATTACGTTTTTCTCAGTGGATGTCTACTTTCCCTTCAGCCACTGAGGTACTGGACAAGAACAGTTTAAATATAAATTTAAATTTTGTTCATTGGTTCCAGCTCATCTCTATTTCCAGTGTAATCGAACATAAATCTGATCACACAGCTTGGATAATATCATTGTTCACTTTATAGCCATGGCTCACCGTCACACTGGACAAGATCACACAGGGGATAAGGTCACGGAAACTCTCTGTGTGTCTTCTACCCTGTGATGTTATCAGGTACTCAACCCTAAAGCAATAGAAGTACACTGATAAAAGAGGGGAAAGGGAACTGTGATAATAAATCAACTCAACTGCAGAGAAAGTGCCAGGGAAAACAATATTGATTTTTTTTTACAAGTCAGCGCACAGATTTGTCAGACAAAAGAATAGAGATGTCAAAACCCACAGAATCAAACACACTAATATTAAGAGAAAAACATCCACACTACCTACAAAATACTAGAATATGTGCATAGCGATGTTTATCAGGAAGATGAATGTATTTTATCATACTCAGAAAATTTAAAGGAAATATTTATATGATCTGTATTTGTATTTAGCAGCTACTGTTTGCCCCACACTGATTTTGCATTAAGACATCTAAGTACAGTCAGACAGAAAGGGAGTCCACTGCAAAAGGAAAGTGCCTCTGGCCCAGCGAACAAAAGATGCTTCACTCCTCACCTAAGGGAGGTGACTCACTGGTCACCACCTCCCCAGGTGATAGCAAATTATCTTGCTTCTCTTCAGTGACTTAGAGGAGCTTTCTTTCTGAAATGGCCATGTTACTCTCCTGGAAATAGGGGAGTGGTCAGGGGAGGTCAAGCAGACAAGGCTATATTGGAGAGAGAAAACATTTAAGTTCTATTCCACTAATGAAATGAAGTATTAAAATTATATAACCTATTAAAATAAATATAGTAGACAACATCATAAACTTTGATTCTCTCACTGAGGATCATAAGCAAGTAGTAGTTACATGAAAGCTGAGTGTAAGAATAGACATAACTAGCAGTTCAGAGCAGTGATTCATCTGCTATCTAACACTTATCTTTAATAAATTCAGAGAAAATAAGGTCAGAATGACTACTACTTCAAATATTGTATCCTGCAGAACAGAAGTCCTTAAATTTCAAGCAGTTCTTCTTATTCGTATTCCCAAAAGCTGTTTGGCAAAATCAATTCTTTTAGAAAGACATTTAACATTGATTTGAAGACTTTATAAGGTGTAGAAATCATCAGTTCCACTGGTAATCTGTGCTAGTATTTTCATGCCTCTTAAATTACAGAGGCAAGATTTTCTCACCATAAAGGTATTTGGGCATTATAATCACAGCACTTTAAAATTTTCTTTTTTCGAAAAAGGGATAGACTGAATTCCTTAAAACTCTCATTATAACTCGTATTTCTCAGCACAAACATTATTTTTGTGGCTCCTTTTCTCAATAGTTCTAACCCTTTGCAGTTCTGGAGCTGCAAGGAGTTGTTACTCACATGGATGTGGGTTGCACCTGGAGATAAACTGATGTCATTTCCCCAATTCACAGGACTTCAGCACCTTTCATGCTACTGCCAGTAGGGTACCAGGAATACCCACAGCTACATGCCATGGAATGTGTGACAGGTACAAACTAATAGTGAACCACAAATCAGGGCACTGTAAGAACATTATGCTTTAGCAACAATTGATGTTCTTTAAATTGGACATGTTGCTTTCATTTGCTTGGCCTCGTTTTTATTACCATGTTTTTATTTCCACTGAATGAGAAGCAGTGCTAAAAAAGAAGAAAATGAACTGTGTTTCATCTTTGCAGGATGGTCACAAGATTCTTATTTAGGGAAGAAACTATAGTAGAAGTACCAGACCAGTTCTAGGCATCACTGGAAAGGTAAGCAGCAGTTTTGATTTTCAACACCTACTCTTCGCCAGCTGCCAACACACTAAAAGAATTATGATCTTTCAAATACTTTTGAATTTTATATGTACATTCTTTCCTGTGATAGGATTTTCGTTTTCTTTTCCCATCTTTTCAGTCTCTGAAAGGTTATTCCAAAAGAAGAAATATAATGCAGAGAAATATGTAGAATTTATTTTATTCCCAGTTATTTGATACTGCATCTCCGAATAGTGAGAAAATCCATTAAAATAGAGGCTGTAATGAAACTTCTTCTGACTGTAGTTTCCCCTTTGCAAGCTTCCCAAGCTTAAAACACGTCCATGCCATGAGGCACACAGCAGACCACTTGTGCCTGAGGTTCCCTTCTTGTAGGGACACTTCCAATTACTAAAGAAAAGTGAAGTGCATCATAGCCAAAGTTTTCATAGCTTCCAGCACAGTGAGGCAGCTGCCTGTGCTGTGAATCCTCCTCATAGCATGGGCAGCCCCTGGTCCCACCACGGAATTAGAACCTCTTCATGATGGGGACACAGCACACAATTTGAAACATGGGCTGATAAAAACGCCAGTATTTGAGACGGTTTACAGCTAATTTTGTTTGCTTGGCACAGAACCACAGAATGGGAACTGTCTTTCCACTATCTCTTCATGAAAAAATGGTAAACAAAATTTCAGAAGCAGAATCTGTGTCTTTCCTGTTTGTTTTAATTTTTGAGCCAAGTAAAATCGTGTTGAAGTGAGGGCTATTAAGGCAGCCATCCTTCAGCAACTTAAATGCTCTGATAGTCCCTAGAACCTTTAGGACAAAGGGTGATAGTGCTAAATACACTGTGGACAGGAGAAATACAAGCCACTGGATTAAGAGAGCAAGACTTTTGAATAAACACCTACATGTGATAAATGATACAAGCAGGAAATAACAAGTCTTGCTGAAAAAATACTTTTTTCCAATATACACTGGTTTGTACTTGTTCATCAGGCCTGTCAAACTTACAAAAGTTGTTTATTTGGATATTGTATGGGCTATTTACTACCTGGAGTTCTGAATTCCAACCCAACAGGTTGAGCCTATGGAGTCTTGGAAAAATTCCAAAAGCTCTAACACTGGATTCCTTGTACCTACCTTCGCATTTTTACGAAAACATCTAGACCTGATAAAACATTCCATGGAACCATACTTCTTAGACATAAACAAAATCCTATCTACTATTTTAGCAAGAAATTGCTAAACTCTTTCCTTAGAAATCTTTTTCCCACTCCACTATCTAATGATTAAAGTGAATGCTTTCCTTCCTTCTACTTTCCTGCAAAAATTAAGAGAATTCTCTCTGAACAAAAACCAAACAAATAAAAAATCCCTAATCATCCTTAAGGAGGTAGAAAAACCTCAGTTGTGTAGATGCAATTCAAGGTTTTTATATGACAACTTTATATTATTTATCTTACTAGAAACATTTTTAAATTACATTTATGTTTAAACTTCTTAGAAAAAAAACCCACACTCTACTGATTTCATCATTTAATGTTTGTTTGGTTTTTTTTCCCATTTCCCTTTATTCTCTTCCTGACTGTCCTGGTTTTGGCTGGGATAATGTTAGTAAAACTGAGTGCCTGTTCCAACTCATCCAGTCCTTCCCTGCTTTAGAGTCTCCTGCCTGGATCACTTTTCCCTATCTGCTGATATAACATCAGTATTGAATGGCAACAACCGAAATATTCATGACAAACTTATCTTGCTCAGTCTGTGCAGCTATTTGTCTGTTTTAAAGACAAGTTACTCTTATGAAAATCTAACAAGAACACAGCATGCCTGCTGGCATTTCTCCTCTGCACCAGCACATCTTATGAGCCTAACAAGGCTCATCCATCATCTGCACTAACCATGGACTGAGGTGAAAGGTCAGGAGTCAGGGATTGGAGAAAGTCAACTGTACGGGGACAGAAGGCATGCTGATAGGCAAAAGACTGTATCACTGTCATCTACTGGCAGCAGTGATTGACAAAAACAATATTGTTTGGTAATACATGACAATTATCCCTTTATTTCACATTTGCCTTTTGCTCTCCCCAGCTGGAGAGATGCAATAGCTACTGCTGAACGTCCATGAGAGACTTTTATGGCTTCTGCCATGTCTGTAGTGCACAGCATCTGCTCAGCTTTTAGAGGTGACTCCTTAGTGAGAGGCTCATGGTTTTAGGGTCCAGATTCAGTCATTTTGCCCTACACAGATAAGATTTCTTATTCCCCCAGAGGGTTCAACATCTGTGTAAAAGAAAATGGTCTTGCCACCATCTGACGTTCCTGATAGCACTGTTCTGGACATTTTTCTCTGCAAGGATGTTCTTTTAAAAAACCCTATCATGTTAGGCTTCCTTAAATCCCACAAACTTTATAAAATAAGCCTCCCTCTCTCTGAGCAGGGCTTTTCTTTCACTCCCAACTATCCATTCTAGAATCTGGGCAACAGTTTTCCAATTTCTAATTGCTTTCCATTATTCTAAATCTCTTAATCATAACATATGAGAGCCTAACCAATAAAAAACGTGCTCCAGTTTTTTTCATGTCATTTCTTCATAAAATTAAGGAGCAAAATAACAACAGTATATATGGGATTATTTTAAGAAGAGAAAGATGTCTCAGCAGTCTGCTAAACAATTGCATGTCCTTCTCTCTCAAAAAGATTCTATGTTATAAAAGTAGTAAAAAGTAATGCAAAGAATGTTTCCTAAATTACATGACCCTCCTTTCACAGTCCAATGAGCAAATGATAGGAACACTGATCTCAGAGGGGTGTTTTAAGAAAACATCCCTACAAAAAATATACAGAAATGTGGTATCCTGGATCTAAAGGGAATAGTCTCCATTTCTTAAATTTCTGATAAAGATAAATACAGAACCAGGATCTGTTACTGTCTTTTGAGGAGCCCAGTTGAAATTTAAATGCCCTTAAAATTTAAATGTCCTTAAAGAAATAATCAGGGTTTAAGCCCTGAAGGGATCTCTTAACCACTCAGCCCGACTTACTTTAACATTCATTATGTATCTTTCAGCTATCTTACGCTAGGCTGAAAAACTTTATCTTGGCGAAAGTACTGTTTGCCCAACAATTGCAGAGATTTTTGCCCTAGGACTTGCCAAGATGTGTGACGTGAAGAAGCCCCTTCCCAACCCACAGTACATGTCAGTGCCTGCCCCTTCTCGCTGCATGGTAGCAGCTCCCAGGGAGTCACTCTCATTGTGCTTTCCAGCCAGAATGAAGATCTCTTCAACAGCATTTTTTTCACCTCAGAAATACTTAGAGCAATCAAGTTACTGCAACCTTTTATTTTTCCTTCTCTCAGCCTAACAGCTGGAGGTTTCTAAGTCTGCCTTCTCAAAAGCCTTTACATCATCTTTGCAGCTCATTTACGCACCGGCCCCACTTTTAAAATATGACCACAGCCAGACTGTGGGGAACAGAACCATATTTAGCTTCTCCATATCCGTCTCACTGACTTGGTTTAAAGAGGTAAAAATCACCTACTTATTGATCCTCTGTGCTCATGCCTAAGGATCACATTAGCCATTTTGTCAGCATAGCATTGAACTCAGTAGTTGAAAATAATGCTGCAATAATGCTGTTAGTGTTCCAGTATGACACAGTTTATAGCTAGAAATTATGTCACCTATAATATGAATGTCAAAAATATCACATTCCTTTTTCAGTATTCCAGCCCAGAACTAATTGGAGGTCCAGAACCCAGGAGGTGTACACAGTACAGAGAGCTAGTCTCTCTTTCAGTCACAGCCTTTCAATGTTTTACATGCATGTCTTCATTTTTGCAAATAGATAAATACTTAATCTTTCAGAATTTTACATCCTGTTTTATTCTGTTGTTTCAAGGAGGATTTATTCTAGTAGAACTACCATACAGTCTTGGAAATGGTCAAATCACCAGAAAGTTACTAATCTTGGATATATACACCAGGAAAACTCAATATAAAAGATAAAGAGTAACTTAAGGATTTTAGTCATTAGTGGAACATTCTTTTTCTGTGCCCAGATCCTGAAGTCTTACATCAGCCAGCACATTAAACTCCCAGAAGGCAGCAGAGGAAAGGTTCATGTGAAAAAGCACTTGACTGCTGAAGGAGCCACTCCATAAAACTATTAATCCCCAAGAAGGACAACAGAGCTTACACTAAGGGTGAAATATGTGCAATTGAGGGTGCTACCCATTTCATTATTGATTACTGAATCTGCTGCAAGGAAGTAATGATTCAACACTCCTCCATCACCTAGTTCCTTAGCACTGAAGTTCTGAGGTATCAGATTTTAGCATCATAATCATGCTGCTTTTTCTTAAGGATTTCTGTTTCTTGTTTTTGTAGGCATATTAAGTCAAGCCTATTTAAATGGTAATTCCTGATTATGAAACACTGGAGAAAAACAAAATGCACCAAAACAAACCTACCGTCCATTTAGAAATATTTTTATTAGCAACTGTATAATACATTTAGGTGAGCATTTTTGACTATTAAAATCAGTATTAGTCTCACCCCTGAATTCAAAATTTCCCATGCTGAGAATAGCCCAGAACCCCTTCTTCCTCTGAGAAAGGCTCTTTATTACTCATCAGGCATACCAAAGCTAATGTCAGCATAAGGGTGGGAGGTTTTTCTCTTGTTGCTAAACTCGAGATAGTTGCAGGAGCTGATGAGGCATGCTCAGATCACTTAGCCATTCTGACTCCTCAGGGAGCTTAAAGCTGCCCAGAGAGTAAGATCTTGGACTGCTGAGACCAAATGTTTAAAATAAGGGCAGAAATATTAACTTAGGAAGCAGCTCAAAGCTTCTTCCTCCTTTTATCTAAAAAAGTTGTCATTTTCTTTTGATCACAACAGAAATTCCAGGTTCATTCATGCCATTTAATGCTAATCCATGCAAGACGGTGGATTTGTTAGCTGTCCTTCTGACTACATAAGTAAAATTTTCTGTTCAAATACTATTAAGCTTAGAATATTGAGTTTCTCTAACTCTACTCTCAATTACCTATTCACCTCTGGTAGTACAATAAGGTCATCCAGATGACTCAAGTTGCTTCAAGCATGCTATTTTAGCACCTCAGAAAAATCTCACTAGGCACGGATACAACTACCAAAAATGTGTTTTGGTGCTTTAAATCTGTCCTTTAATGAAGTCTACAGGTAATATCTGGGCTTCATTATGTACTTAATGAATAGCTACCTTTGAGGAAACAGTAACCTGAAATAATCTGTTAACAGAGTTACTGGAATCCATGTATAAAAGTGGATTCATCATGTAACTTTATTGATGTAAGTAATATAAAGATACTTTTCCCAATTCAGTTTCAGATTTTCAACATTTGGTTTTGGTAACAGAAAAATCATACTTTTAAGGTGTTAACTGAATTGTACTTTTCTCTTTCACAATGACTCTATTTAGAGACATGAGTTCCCTGCAAGAACAGTACAAACATCTGAACTCCACAGATTCACTTAAAGTGGGAATTGCTGGGGTTTTGAGCCTGTCAATTCTTATGTCAAGTATTGCTGGTATGCTTCTAACAGTGACTAAAGAACAAGAAGTTGTCCCTTGTTCCCAAAAGGGTACAATCTATGACTCAGCATAAGAAAGGAGATAGATTAGATATACAGAGAAACACAGGAAGACAATGAAACATTGGTTTGTGTGATTTATCAGTTAAATGACACAAACAGTGTGGTAAGGTAGATGTGAACCAAGTAAAAGAAATACCTGCTTTTATCAAAGATTCGCAGTGTCCAAACTGCAAGCAAGCTGTGTACCTTCCACCTTTCCAAAGGTGACAGTGAGGTCATTGGTTTGTCATAAATTTGTTTTCTCTTGACTAAATTTGTTTTGCAATTTGGTTTGCAAGGTTAATTCTGATTCTTATTCCAAGAACTTAAAAGTTCATAGATTTGCAGGGACAAAAATCCTGTGTCAAACTACTAATACATGACATTATGTCGGACTACATAAAATATTGTGGAACAGCAACTGCCAAGTATTTGAAGGCTAAATTCCATTTAGTGATCTAACTCAGAAGAACCTTTCTGTTTCCCTGATGTGCGCCTGTGGCCACCCAACATATATCCAAATTCTTTTCCAATGTGTGTTCTCTCTCAATATTTTTCGAAATCTCTAAATCTCCATTTGATGTGGAAAATAATGTCTAGATAACCCTTCTGTGCATCCTGTGACATTTTATCACTGTCCTTGGTTAGCAGTTACCTGGTTTTGTTTTACAATGAAGAGTAAAGTCAGGAAAGTCTAACAGGACATATCATTAAATGAAATTATATAGCACCAACTATACAAATAAACTTTTTTGTCTCAGTATTTGGTTACCCTTTTCAGTTGACAATGGGGTTAGTAAGATCACTCCATATGTAAAGCTGTCTCAATGCAACTGCCAACCACGCACTTCATTAGGTTACAGATATTATGTTCTTCAAACATTTTGTTAAGGCTTAATTTAGCATTCTTTATGATACACTTTGTCTGATGTGTCACTCAATGCAATACTTTTCCTAAAAAAAAAAGCAAAATCAAAAAAAAAGCCCCAACCTTGCTTGGCAACAATGAAATAGAATCAAAGAATATTTCAAGTTGGAAGGGACCCATAAGGACCATAGATGTAGATATTTCTACGGATTTTGAGCCTACATCTACAGTCTCCTTTGGCAAGGAACATCGTGGATTTCTGTATCTGTAACAGAATGCATTACATAGCTTTAAATATTCTGTATCTGATCCTATAATATTCTAAACATTTTTAAATACTCTTATCTGGTAATAAAATCATACATAATAAAACAGCATCAAAGTCTACTTTGGTCTATTCTATCTCTCTATTATAAAGTATTAAATATTAAATGATTTAGATAAAAGAAAGATGAAAAATAGGTACTCTTTCTATCACAACTTAGCATTAATATTTCATTAAAGTCCAGATGTGACATATTATTAAATACTGACATTTTTCTTCAGAATTAATTCTTCTTATCACTGATTTTTTAAATAATAATACTAAAAATTATTTTTTTCTATGAACCATTTAAATTTTGAAAAAGAAAAGTTACAGGAGTCTGTATTTTAATGAAGTGTGCAAGACTGAACCATGGCCAAAATCACTGTACTTGACAGATTCCAAATACTTTATTTTTTTAATTATTTACTGGAAATTTAGAGCAGCATTGAATGACATTCTCTTCTCCTTTTCAAGCAGACTACTTTTTTTGCCACAGAGGCGTAAAACTTCAAGTGCAAATCTGCTCAAAACACAAGGAATGAGTTGCTATTTTATCTAGGGAGCTGAATGAAAGGCAGGAAGGCAATCCTTCATTCAAATGTTGGGATGAATTTTTTTTCAAAACATATGAAAATAAACAAATACTATCAAGTTTTTATTTCCTTCTAGTTGTTGAACACACTCTTCCCGCTTCTCGTAGTTAAAGTTATTGCAACCAGGTTTTCCACAGGCTTTTGGTGAGTGTGCAAAGTATTTGTATTGATGGTTTAGTCTCCCAAAGCATTTGTAATGATAGCTTTTTTTTCCTAAATATATGATCTGTAGCCTGTTCACACCTCTATTTATATCACCATGAGCTCTTTCCATTCTATACTTGTTAGTGCCAAAGCTTTATTCATGTTCTGTTGAGATGCTTTGTGTCTTGTTAGTCCCATATGTTTTGGCCAATGCAACTCCAGCACTTAAATGTTGTATTATCCTCTCAGGCCAGGAACTATTCAAAAAATAAGAATTTTATTAAGTTGTAGCTGAAATTTTATCTCACTTGAAGTACATTATAGTTCATGTGTACTTCCTTCATCCCAAGGCTGGGTCTTAATAACTTTAGCCTGACAGTAAATAATGCAGCAATTGCTTGCATCACTTTCAGTGTATTGTGTAGGAAAGGCAAGCAACCCTTGGAGCCTGGACTATTTTGGTGAGATGAATGCACAGTGAAAGGGAAACAGCTCATTCAGCCACACATGTAACACACCACACACACACAAAAAAGAGAAGAGTTGGTGAGACAGGTACGTGTATCACACAGCACAACATAGACAAGGTTGCGATAAGTGATGAGGTGCTTATCATCCCTGCACAGTGTACATCCTTGCAGTTACACCTCTGATGACCAAGAGCTTTTGGGTACACACACATTATATGATAAAAAACATTTCAAGTTTCATGGCAGAGAATCATAGAATTGTCAGGGCTGGAAGCGACCTGCAAGATTATCCAATCCGACTGTCACCCAGCACTACCACTGTAACCCCTAAACCACATCACCCAGCACCAGATCCAGCACCTCTTAAACAGCCCTAGGGATGGTGACTCCACCACCTCCCTGGGAAATCTATTCTAATGCCTGACCACTTTAACAGTGAAATTTGTTTTCTAATATCTAATCCGAATCTCCCCTGTCTCAGTTTAAGGCCATTTCCTCTGGTCCTCTCACCACAGTCACAGCAGAAGAGATGGCCCCGCCTCTCTACAGCTTCTTTTCAGGGGGTTGTAGAGAGCAATAAGGTCCCCCCTGAGCCTCCTCTTCTCCAGGCTAAACACCCCCAGCTCCCTCAGCTGCTCCTCACAAGGCTTGTTTTCTAGAGCCTCCATGAGCGTTGTTGCCATTCTCTGGATATGCTCCAGCCCCTCAATGTCCTTTTTCAAGTGTGGGGCTCAAAACCGAATGCAGTTCTCAAGGTGTGGTCTCACCAATGCCACATACAGCATGACAATTTTGTTTTCCTTTGGAGCAAAAAATGTATTTGTTTTTGCTGCCCCTGTCCACTGCCCTAGCCATAAACTCTTTGACTCACACTGTCAGGCACTGTACACACATACACACACATAACCTTGCCACATAAAAGCTCATGGACTTGAATAAGTACAGTAGGCCACTAAAGAAAAAAAACCAAACCAAACCAACCAACCAACCAAACAAAAAAAATACAGGAAGAAAAGAGACATTGGCATGATTATGAGTAAAGTTCTTCTAAGAAGGTGGAAAGCACTTGTTACTAGATAAGCAAACTGAATGGGTAAGGTAGTGACATTTTTCATCTTGTTTTCTTTGTTTATTCAAGTGAAAAAAAATCAATATTCATGAAGGTAAAAGCACAAATATCATTGGGGCAGGATTACCTTAAACACTGCAATTTCATACCAATTACTTCTTACACAGACAAAGTGTAAAATTAGTTTTAGCTACTGTTGCTCTCTATGACCACATTAAACAAAGCCACAGAAGTTGTTTGCTTACTTATATGCTCAATAATAACAGACATTGATCAGCCTAATTGCAAGTGTACATTTATACATCACTGCTGAAGTTATTTATCTCTGCTAAAGGTATTCACCCATCCCATTAAGTTATTAAGTCACAATTGTTCTCAAAAACATTTTATAAGGGCTTCCATAAAATTACAGTATTTAGAAAGAATGCTGCTTGAAATCTCCCATGTAATTGTTTTCTGTAGAAGACAGAAATTAAAGATCATCTCCACAAAACTAAAAATGTATTATAATTCATAAAAATTATGCATCATAATCTGGACCTGTGACGGAGTTTATATTGCCCAAGAAACATTTATGTATATAAACATAGGAGAATCTATCACTTTCATAACTCATCATCATGTCACTGTATTATAGTGCTCAGCTTTTGTACAAGATGGAGTTAATCAGCATCCTTAATTGATTGTGAAAGGGGAGTGTTTCTTTTCTTCACTTTATTTCCATGTACATCATGGACAGCAGGGGAACTGCTGCCCTTGTCATGTAATAAGACACAAGTTCACAGGTAAGCTTAACTAAGTCTGCCAATTTGATTCACTCCCTGATTTGCTGCAATGGCCTAATCCTATAGCCAACTTCAACACACAAAACATAATTTATTCCTAAATACCAATGTGGAATAAATGGACCTGATCCCTTGAAAGACAGAGATACACAAGAGACACAGACAATATGATTATGAACCATGTCACTATACAATCCTCTAAGACGGTCCTTCAGCATTAAATTCTTGCACCTTCACAAACCCCAAAATACCTCAGAAAAACAGAATATCCCCTTGTTGGCATAGCATAAAATCCCAGTCTCTTAAGCTGCCAAGCAGCCTTCTGATGAGTTGACTAATAGAATTTATTAAAAAAATAACAAAAACAAGCAAACAAATATAATCATGTCAAATGGCAAACCAAAGCAGCCTTTGGGGTAGAGACTGTAGACTTGATAAACATCTGCAGGGAACTGAACAGAAATTTTGTGACCAGGAAGGCACCATGGTAACAAATCAGGGGAATGGTCTGTGAACTTGGAACTGCCAACTCCCAAAGAAGCATCAAGAAATGCAACTTCGAAGTGAAAAATATGAAATCTCTGTAAAAGTGGTTATGAGATACCACTGAGCATTCTGAAGCAGCTACAGACATGTGCCTGCATTATCTGGAGTGCCATAGTATCACTAGTCAGGAAGCAGCAAAAGAGGCTTTTGTGATCCCTGACCCTGGCAACTACACATTTTGGGGTTTTACTTCAGTACTGCTTTCAATCCATTTACCACTGTAAACATTACCTCGCAGCTCATAGAATCTCTGAAGATCAAGACAGAAACACCTTCAAGTCTCCAGAGCAGCTCTCTGCTAGTGCAGACTTTTAAACCTGCAGCCGACCACGTGTACCTCACATCCATGCACTTGGCAGTTTCCACCATGGTGAGTCCCTGTCTCCAGCAAAGGAGACCATTGCCCTGTCTGTGGGTGTCCCCTGCTTGTGTAACTGCCTGCAAACAGTGGTGTCCTTGTCTAAATCGAGCAGGAGACAAAGGAGTGCAGAAGGCATGGACAGGCATGGCTCTCTTTAGCAGCACAGGTTTCAAGCCAGCCACAATGGACCATCTGTGGGAACCGGAGATGTGTGAAGAGCTGCTGTAGCTGTGCATGGCTCAGTGTTTTCCACGCCACAGATGAACTTCCTTGGGATGGCACTCTCCTAAAGACTAACAGAACATTGAAAAAAAAGGCAGTGTATCTGCAGTTCACAGGGCGTACCAAATGATTTTCAGAGGCTTACGTTATAGGTTTTATCTTCTGACTCCTTAAGATGACCATGTAGAAGTGGCGGATTATACATGCATATCCCTCCTGGTATTTTTCTTGCCCTTTATCAATTATTTTCTGATCATAAAGCTATAGAATTAAAAGACAGACTGCACAATTTTAATTGACCTTTTATATCTTCTGTATGTTTGAGCAATCTTAATGTTATTCTCCAAAGAAAACCTCAAGTCACTCAAACTTCAGAGGATTTCTTTTTATTTTTCTTATTAAAGGGAGAGTTTTAAAAAGTTTCAGAATTTAAGTAATTTGTGAGTCTTCCTTAATTTAATCATTTTACTGATTGTTAATAGAACTGCAGAATTGGGTTAAAGTTATGAACTATCTTTTAAATTTCCTTCAGTCCTTTACTTACATCCTTGGCCCATTTCAATTCTTCTTTTCTTGCCTTATTTTATTCCTTACTTTCTCCATTATTATGTAGCTCATTCCTACATTGCCATCAAAACAAATACAAATAACACCATTTCAGACTTTTGAGAAGATCTTGGAAGTCCTTTTCCTTGTTGAGGACATCCAGTTACTGAACATTGATATTTACCAACGACCTTTGAAGTCACTGACATTAGGGGCTAATGGCTGCTGCCAAATAGAAGCAACAAGCACTGTTTTGGAGACCTTAGGTAGAAGTCTGGAAGAAATCTGAACTCTGGAGACAGATAGGAAGGCACCTGTGCAGGCATCAGAACTGGCAATGAAACCAGTGGGTAAGTTCTAATAGATTATCTGGACTCTCTAAAACCTATTTCCCATTTATGTATATGTTGAATAAACAATACTAATATTATAGGAAAAATATATTAGAAATTGTATTATTTCTTCCAACACTATATGATTTCAAAGTTCAAACAACCTGTCAAACAAAAAAGTTGCTCTTTATATCTGAAACTGAAGCACCAATTTTTGAGCTACATACAAATTTAACACAATTGCTCAGTCAGAACAAGTCTACTACTGGTACATAAAAGAAAATACTTTCTCATCCCTTCAGTTAAAGATTTGAAAAATCCCAGCCTCCCATATCACTTCCCTATATCCTTCTAGGGAAAGCACCAGCAAAAACAAAGAAGAGAAGTGAAATTTTCTGCGCATTCAATGCACTATAATCTTCAGCCTTCTTCATGAGTTGCAACAGAATTCCTGCACCTACGTTCTGTTTGTTCTCTTTTACTTCAAGCCCTGGCTGAAAAGAAGACTGGAAATACTTTATTAGCTCTGAACCACTGGAGAAATCCACTACCAATGGAAAATTGTCCACCAGGATTTTTGTTTATTTATTTTTTGTCATACTTACATGTTTTTCATTCCTTGGGAGCAGCACAAAACCACAGAATCACATCAGTTAATCATGCCACAATATACCTATTACTTCTAAGTATAGAAATAGAGCAGGAAAAAAACTTAATCCTTCTCATCTCTGTCTCCCTCTCAAAAACCCCAGAACCAACAGATCGTAAGTCCTTCTTAAGACATCACAAACAAAACTTTAAAAGGCAAAATCTACTGTTTTTCCTTTCCTGTCAAGTTAATGCTGAAAGTTTGATACAGTATTTATTTTTTCTTTATCTAATTTCTAGCAAGTGCCTTTCCTTAAAGAAGGAAAACTGTGGGATATATATTCAACAAAAATTAATTCCTCAGGAAAATGGCTCATACCAGATGTCTGTGAGCTGTTAGCCACATGTTGCCAGTTGAGCCTTTTGTTGTCATAAGCTACACACAATTCTTCCAAGTATTGTTCATTCCTTCTAGTATCACCAACTAATCTGATTGAAAGACCAGACAGTAGGTTCCAAATTCCCAGATGGGGACTGCCTGTAGCAGCTAATAATTTTCACACCAGGAAAAAATAAAAAGCTCTTTTCATGTTAAGAGTGTTTTATTTTCTTTTTAAAAAGATACCTCAGATCCACATCTTTCCACATACTCATTCAAGCCACTTGCAAACATTCTTGCACATTTTCACAGTCTGTTGCCAAAATATCTAAGACTAACAGCATCAAATTACCTCCTCACCTTTTTGATTTTCAGACTCAAACTTTTTTTGGCTAGTGTGATGGCTGAGGAAATTGCAAGGTGCTAAAACAATCAGATAAAACAAAACAGACCATTACCTCCTCTTCCTGGCATATCCTGCTCTCCTTATGGAACTTTCATATTTGAATAATGATAGAATTGGCTGTCTCCTAGCCACCTCTATTATAAAGCCAATGCACTTGCAAGAATGGAATTAAATGGAAAAGAGAAATAGGAAATACCTTGATCAAACATAAACCTTCAACCAAAGAGGAAGCCTGAGCTAGAACAGCACATCCAAAATGAACTTTCTCATGCAACTTTCTCTAAACTCCTAACGTTTGCACTGAGCTATATACGCTTTTCAGCTACATACAGTATCTAAATATAATACACTTACATAAGCCTTTTCAATTTTACTGAATTAATTTATTTATTAAAACTGAAATCTTAACATAAAAAATGTACATTTTTTCCTCCAACAAGAGCTCTTTTTTTTCCTTGCCATATTGCAGGACTGGAATATTTGAGACTTCTAATCTGTCTCTGCAGAACTGATGTCAAAGTATAGTGCAGTCTAATTTTAAAAAACAGAAATTATAGAAAATCTCCCTTCCCAAACTTCAGCAGCTGAGCACTGAGGACCATCATAAGAAGGCAAAATGTTAGAGGTTATTCTTCCCCTTGCTATCTCTGAAAATGCAACAACATGTAAAATGTGTTATCTTTCCCATTAATGCAAAGTGAAATATGGTTTTGCATGCTGTCTTACAGAGATCTGTGAAACAGGAAATGATTGCTTGATGGGGACAATGGCAATCAGAAGCATCAACTGTGTTACTATACAACAACATGGAAGCTATCTTTTATCTTAGAAAGCTGCATTTGCTTGAGTTGAAGGCATATTCATTGACCTGGAGGCCTGTCAGGAATTATGTCATACCCACAGAAACTCAGATCAAAAATTATTTTTACAGTCCATTTAAATTTGCATCTACCCTATACTTTCATGCTCTTTGTTCGAAGCCAAAACTTCACAGATAAATTTGCATCTCCTTCTCCAAATTCTTTCATTTATGTTTTTCCACATACCTGTATTTCCGTGTGCAGACAGAAATGAAAGGAAGTAATAATTCTGCAGTATTAGCACTTAACCCTGAAAATTACAACCCTACCTTTAAAATAGTTCTATTCCTCCACTATTTGCAGTTCCAAATTTCTCCTTTGCTGTTTGCAATCAAATTTACAAATGCATTCAGAAGGGTTGTTCTTTAAGGAACATACTGTATGCTCCAGGTTCAAAAATGGTCCATCCCCACCTGTAGGAAGTCAGGCAAAGATTGCAGGACACCAGTGTAGTTAAACAAGGAGCTCCTGACTAAACTTAAGCATAAAAAGGAACCATGCAAGGGAGGGATGCAGGGTCAGGTCATACAGGAGAAATATAGGTACTGAATACCCAAGGATGTCATTAGGAAAGCCAAAGCCCACATGAAGTCAAATCTAGTGAAGGATATGAAAGGCAATAAGAAGGGCTTCCAGAGGCCTACCAACAGCAAAACGAATCATAGGTGAAAAAGCAGGACTGACACTGAATGGGGCAGGGAACCCAGTGATAATGGACATGGGTAAAGGTACATCACCTCGAACTTCATTAATAAGACTTCCTTCAGGAATCTCTGGATTGAATCTATGAAGACAAGAGCATATCTCATTAAAAAAAAAATGTGCTTGAGAAAGCTAGAACTGTTCAGCATGTGACAGAGAAGGCTCCCTGTAATCTTATCAATGTGTATGCAAAGGTGGAAATAAAGATGATGGAGACAGACTCAGTCATATTCAGTGGCAGGGCAAGAGGCAAGGGGCACAAAATGTAATAGAAGAAATTTGCTTTTAACATCAGACAAAAAAATTCATTATACAAAAACTGGAACAGGATGCCCAGAGGTGTTGTGGTTTCCATCCATGGAAATATGGAAAACTTGACTAGGCACACTCCTGATCAACTTGCTTTAGCTGCCCATGCTTTGTACATGACAGGTGGACTAGGCCATCTCCTGAGGCCCTTCCAAACTCAGTAATATTGTGATTCCAAAAAAGGTTGCAAATCATGTATCACAAGTACCTCAGAAATAAAGGCTAGGAACTTCAACATTTGGTTTAAGTTGTTTGAAAATCTGTTTCACTGACCACACAAGACAGATGTCAGCAGTGGAAAAGCAGTCCCTGAAATATGTTTTTTCAAAGTGGAAAAAGAATCTAGCACATTGTTCTGCCACTCAAAATCCTATTATTCAATAAAGATCTGAATAACTTATGGAACTTAAATAGTAATTACTCAGTGATGTAAATAGTCACTAACAATCATCAAGTGGTAATGATTTTGTGTGTTATAAAGCTTGATGCCTTTCAACATTTTGTAAATGGTCTGGAATGAAGTAAAAACTGATTCATTATCTGATTTGTAAATCCACCAAAGTCTGCAGAATATTAAGGTAGAGAGAGCAACTGTGCAGAGTGATCTGGAAATTAATTTAGTAAGTTTAAGCCCATTCATACAGTCAAATAGATACAGAAGCAAGGAATATCTGTTTGAACTTTACTCAAGGACTCTATCCAGTAAAACAGTGACTTCATCCCTCATGACTCCTAAAAAATTGTCAAACTGCTGAATAACTTCCAGCCCAGTTCTGCCACCAAAAAAAGGCTACTGTGAGTGTTGGTAAACAGAACAACAGTATGTGACAATATCAAGATACACTTTACCTCTTTGTGTCCTTGATGAGAACTACAGTGAAGATACTTTAATTCTACTCTCAGAAATAATAATTAATTATATATAGACAGAGGAAGTGCAGAAGTGATTAAGACTGAACAAAGCCTCACATTAAATGAATTCAAGGATTGCATTGGCTTAATTTACCAAGAGTAAGTTGTGATTTTGAGCAAATAACTATATTCATTGAAAAAAGCAGTTTAAAAGGCTGTTTAGAGGAGAAGAGTAAAAGCAGAACACATAAGTGCTCACTAACACTAAACAAATTAAAATAGAATTAAGTTATCATTTTTTAACAATGAGACAGAATATTGACTCATCTTTTACAGGTTTGAAACTTAGGCTGCCTACACTTCTGAAAGAGTATGATAGATTATGAGTTGTTAAGCTTTATGCATGTAATGATCTAGGGGCTATGCTACCTTGCCACCTGGAACTAAATGATCTAATGGTCCTTTCTAAGACAAGATCAATTACTTTGTGAAAGTATCAAAATAGTCACATTTAATTAAAACGCAATTTATCCTTGTCAAAAATTAAGTTCATTATGAAGTCACCTGTGTGACACAGGTTAAATCTGGGGGAAAAAACTTCAGGTAATCAGTATCCCCCTGTTCCAGTAGCCACATTTTAAGGCATATCCTCCTACAGAAGCTGAACACTGACCATCCATCTATTGCACTATAAAACATTTCCTGTATTTATTCTATGCTCCCTGATTGTTCAGTCAGAATTTGCTAATGTAAGTTTTACACCTCTACTGATCTGCAGAATATTTACAGACTTATGACATGTTTCCAATCAGAAGCATGCAATTTTAACAGAAACATAGCATTAATGCTAGTAACAGGTATTAAAAGTCTCATTAATACACTTATTTCAATTTCTATTAAATTTATATTTCTTATTTCTATTTAACAGGTTTAATTACATTTCAGTGAAAGAACAATGTTATTCCTTTTACCATACACCCTGTCTTCTCTACAGGAGAGCATCTGTACAGAGGTGGACACTGTTTTACACTGCACTGAGTTCAGCAGCAAGCAGGTGGCCACAGTCCCTTCCCCTCTGGTGTGTAGGGGCTCAGGGCACATATTGAGGCTCAGCCCTTCATTCTGCAAACAGAAACAGGGGAGCAGATGATCACTAAGACACAAAGAGCAGAGCTGAGAGAACTGGATTTCTGCTTGGAGAATGAACATTAAACCTGATGAAGCAAGACAAGAAAGTCATCTTGACAGCAGCAGATAAGAACATGTTTGTTTTCTCCTCAACAATATGGCAAAGCAAAGCTACTTCCATTTTGGAGCAAACCAAATTACTTCATTTTCTCTGGCAAGAAATGTTTTATTTTTACCACAGGTGTTGCTAAAGCAGACAAAACAATGGATTGGAGAGCTAGAGCTAGGCACAAAACCGAGATGGGAGATGGCTCTTTTTCTCTACGGAAGCCCTGGTTTCACAACAGCCAACTCTTTACATGCACAAGGCTACTTAACTGCTCTCCACCTGAGGAGATCTGAACTCAATACCTGCTCCTTGCAGAATGTCTGAAACACAAAGCCCTTGGTAATTCTGATGGGATGTTCTGCTGCTTTTCCTGTTTAAGCTATTCCAATCTGAAATATCTCTTGGTACAATGAGAGAAAACCATTCTGTATCTTCTTGTAATGTTCAGAGCCAAGAACCCTGGCAAAAGCACGTTTTACTTAATGCATGAGATCTAACTGATTGGCTGTAGCTTACATGAGTTTCTACACTGCCCATCAACCACTTCCAAAAACCTCTTGCAAAGGTATTTTACTTGTATCTCCCTTCCCCAATAAAACATTAAATAACCCACTACCTAACCCTCTGAGATTTCCTGTGATACTATCACACAGTCGTAAGTCACTGTTCCATCTCCTTTTCAGAAAATGACACCCTAAAATAGTTTGAGAGACTTGTTTCTAACCAGCAGGTCCCTTCCTAACCCAATGACACCCTACCCACTGCATCTATTTTCTAACATTTTTCTTGAGCGAAATGGCTGGTTGAGTGACCACTAATTCATCTCCTGCTGAATGCAGAGCAGAAAACATCTACTTCTCTGCAGTACATCCTGATATATAAGGAATGATGCCTTTTCCATCACAGTATTTAAAACTGCATCTTTCTCCAGTACTAGCTGAATCATTCAGCTCTGTAACATCATAGCACAGTGCTGTTTTTATGAATTATGGGTCTCTCCTGAACACCAAAATGCTGAGGTTTTCATTTTGCTCTGCCAATATACACCTGCAGTTGGAATAAAACATTCTAACTCTGCAGACACGCATATTTTCAGTTCTCTGAGCTAAACGAAGAAGTGATAGCAGACAGCAAAACAAGCTTTGCTTTGTCCATCTGTGGCTGAAATGCACTGTTGATTAGACCTTGTGTTCCTCTTCAACTCTAGGAGGGACTTTACTATCTTCACAACCCTGTGGTGGAATAGTTGTGTCCACACTTTGCTGGATTTAACAGCCTAATGTCCCAATAGGAGCTATTATTAAATTAAACAAGGGCTAGTCCAAATGGATTTGATTTTATGGTGACCTTTATAGTGACAGCATATTCAGGGAGGGCTTTCTCAGAGGAGTGAAAGAACAGATGGGCAGCCAAGGCTAGCAACTCTGTTCACTTTACTGCATGGGATATTTTTTCCCCTTGTGCTCCCCAGACGTATTTTCCTGCTTTATTTTTTGCCTGCAGTTTTAATACATTTCTAAAAAATTATTTATACATGTATTTGTATGGTCCAAGTCCTAATAGCATAAATATCACTGTTTATCTAAGTCTTTTTAAAGCACAATTGACCCTTCCAAGGAACAACGTTAGACACGACAGTGTGCAAGATTCCTTCGTTCACTTCAGCTTAGGGGTCTGACTCTTTTGAAAGCCTCCTTTCTGTAGCAAAAAGTCTCTAAAAGTTTTGTCCTAAATCAAAAGGTTCAGTATACTTGCCTTAGTGCTCACTCCAGGACTTACTTTCTATCATTCCTGGTTGGGAAATCCATTGGATGCCAATGATAACTAATGCAGCACTCTGAAGAAACAATGTTTTCCAAACAGATTGCTGAAAACATACAGATGTTTGTACAACACCTCTTTCTCCCAGGATGCTTACCAGACATCTATCACTGCATCAAGAAAAATGTAAAAAACAACACAAAGCACAAACAAACAACAAAAAAAATGGGCTCAAGCATTACCTACCAGATAGCTCTAACTGCAGTACTGAAAATAATTCTCTCTTTACATGAATAGTTATTAAGGATATGCGAATTCAAAAAACATTTTATCATGTAAGGGTTTTTTCCACCCTTACAGAGAACAGCAACTGCACCCACTCTGTGGATTACTTCCCCTAGGCCCTGCAGAGCAACAGGCATATCATACTCTGCTGCAGGACACATATCATGAAATAATTGAATGAACTTAGTTTCTTGTGCATGCTTTCTCTTTCCAGGATGAAGCCCTCAAACATTTCTTCAAATTTTCTTATTCTTCCAACAATTACTCTCTCCTGTTGAAAAGGGTTTGCCATTATTTTACTACAACTAACATCTTTTCATGCTGAGCCCTTTACATATTTTCAGACTGTTTTCACATTTTCACATTGCTTTTCTTCACACAGAATTGTATTTACCACATTCCTTTACAATACTGTGTTCAGAAGCCTGTGCCCTGAAGTGTATCCATCTTCCTTTGGCTACATAGATCTTCTGTTTCAACGCTTGTCCTTGGCCTCATTGCAGCTTATGTGACACGGCTCAATTTAACTAAAAATTTAAAAAAAAAAATCCTGTTTGATATCAGACTAATATTATATTATCATCCATTTTCTTTATCAGGAATTATTTTAATCCAGCAGTGCTGTTATCATACTTGCTCGTGTTTTGAGGTCTTGTAAACCCTTGCAAAGTGATACAATTCCACCACAATTCTTGTCTCTTCTAAAACTGTGTCCATTTCTTTTTGTCTTCCAGAATGTGCCATGTCATGACCACCTCCATGTTCTTTTTGGGGACATCAACATTCTTTCATCCTTGCAGTATTTTGGATCCTCCATCATGAATGGCAGGATCAGAGGACAATATCTGCACTCCACATATTTATATTTAAACCTGCTTGCTTCATAGGAAAAAGTCACTTTTGTCAAGTGTTAGTTCTGAGCTACACAGTAGCCTCTTTTTTGATTATCTGCTTTCATATACTGCCTATTAAGTAATCACAAAACAGGAGGAAAGGAAAGGAAAGGAAAGGAAAGGAAAGGAAAGGAAAGGAAAGGAAAGGAAAGGAAAGGAAAGGAAAGGAAAGGAAAGGAAAGGAAAGGAAAGGAAAGGAAAGGAAAGGAAAGGAAAGGAAAGGAAAGGAAAGGAAAGGAAAGGAAAGGAAAGGAAAGGAAAGGAAAGGAAAGGAAAGGAAAGGAAAGGAAAGGAAAGGAAAGGAAAGGAAAGGAAAGGAAAGGAAAGGAAAGGAAAGGAAAGGAAAGGAAAGGAAAGGAAAGGAAAGGAAAGGAAAGGAAAGGAAAGGAAAGGAAAGGAAAGGAAAGGAAAGGAAAGGAAAGGAAAGGAAAGGAAAGGAAAGGAAAGGAAAGGAAAGGAAAGGAAAGGAAAGGAAAGGAAAGGAAAGGAAAGGAAAGCTCTTCAGTCACATCACATGCAAACAACTTCATATTTCTTTATTTTCTTCTATTTTCTGTTCAAAAATGAAACTCAGATACTTCATTCTTACATCATCCCCATCTCCTTTTCTTTTCATCTGCTTTTTCTCATTTGATAATACTCTTTTTAATTTGAGAAACTAGCATTCCATACTATATTCACAATGATTGTACATGATGAATTTGCAAAGTGGCATAATGAGGTTCTGATTTGTTCTCTGTTCCTTTCACAATAATTCATAATATTCTATCTGATTTTTGACTGTCACTCAGCACTGCTCTCCTGTTTCCATAAGGCTATCTATTACCACTCAGAATGAGATTTAGGGTTGTAATAGTCAACTCACAACCCATACAAGAATATGTCAAATTAGGACCATTCTTTCCTTGTCGTGCCCCCTCCCCCACTCCCAAGGGCATCATTATCCATTAATCTACATTGAATTTAATCAGCTGTTTTATCATAGCATTCTTGGATTGCTTTGCAGCTCTTTATCTTCGGTAGATGGTATCATCAGCAAACTGCTGCCTCAGTATTCTTTCTTCTTCTGATCATTTAGGAATATGCTAAAGAACATATTGCACCAGAGAATAGTCATCGTCATTGGCAAATTCCCTCCACTGTGACAAATGATGTTTTACCCACACCCTCCTTTACCCTAGTTTATAATCCACTATTAGTGCATATGAGAACCTTCGCTGTTATCCCATGACCTCTTAGTTCTTAGATGATTTTCCTGAGAAACCTTGATAAACTGCTTTGGGGAATACATTTACTAAATCAGAAAAAAGTGTCAGACCTGATTTTCTTGTGTTTTTTAACAGAAGATGAAGGCTTATCCTAATACATGTGTCTCAGTTTTTGAAACAAAACTTCAGGAGGAAACACTCCAAAGTGAGTGTCTCCTCCAAAGGGAAAAGGGCGTCCACTTTTCCTCTGTCAATGAGACAAATAGGTCACAAGAAGTGAAAGTGGGAAAAAGAAACCAAACTGTTTATTAACACCCAAACAAAACAGGATAGAACAGGATAAAAAAACCTCAAAATACAACAAATTCCCGGAGAGGGAACAGACACATGAGCTCAGACCAGTGCAGAGACCCCACAGGCCCACTGGGGCCACCCCCACAGGCTCGCCGGACCAGCGAGGAGGGAAGGGAGGCAGTGAGGCAAGGGGAAGGAAAGGGAAAAAAGAACAAGAAAAACACCCAACAGAACCTTTTCCCAGCTAGGTGGAACACAAAGGAAACCCAGAAAAACAGTACAGCGCTCCCAGTGCACTCCCTGCCCACACCCTGGAGCCCCTTGGGCTGAACCGTTCAATTGGCCCCTCAGGTCCATGGCTTAAAACCACAAGAGCAGGTCTGTGTGATCACAGCCTCCTTGCTACTTGCAACAGTCTGCTCATGGAAAGGGATCAAAAAACCAAAATGGCATCATGTTTGTTACATGCAACTGGACCTGTAACTGGGAAACATCACAAGGAACCTGAGAAACAGTTACAACTCCCCAAAACCAGTACTGCCCAATTCCCACTGGAAAAAAATAATATCAAGGACTAACTGTTTCAGGGAATACTTGCAAACAAACAGATATCTGTGTGAACTTCAGGGGCATCAAGTCACCAGAGTAAAAGTTCTAGTAAGAGATTAGACTAACCAATAGTTAAATGATGTGTGGTATAAGAAGCATCTGTAGTGTTTGACTGTTGAGGTGCACTTATTGAAGGAAGTAATTTTTCAAGAGATAAATTTGACTTGAACGTTCAAGGGAATAGCTACCTAGGATCAAAGCTGACACAACTGATAAGAACAGCTTTAAACTAGGAAATGATAGATCTCCAAACACTAGTGAAAGAAAAAATAGAGCGTAAATGAGAACCCAAACATGGATAAAAAATCCTGTGGTTACAGGAGAACATATGGTAAATAAAGAACTAAGACCATGAACAGCAATCAGGTAAAAGATGATGACATCCCTGAGTCTGCTCTATATAAGAATGGAGTAAGAAACACCTTTAATGTGTAAACAATTCTCAAAAGTTTCACCAACACAATAGAAATCTTGAATTACATTTACAGGATGTAAAAATAAATGTTAAGGAGAAAACATAAACTTGACACACAGAATTCAGAACTGGAGTATAGATATAGAAGGACAGATACCATTCAGGAAAGATAATTCTAAAGATGAACAGCTTTGGGGTATGAACAGCTTTGGGGTACGAAGAAAGCATTTATGAGATCCACGGTCAGACACAAATTTTGATAATGATCACTGCATCATTGGAAAGTGAAATATTATTAGCTATTGTGACAATATTTTCTTTGACAGGAGACAAACTTCCTTACAAAGATTAGAACTGACAACAGTGAGTAGCAGATAATGATAGGGGTGGAGGCAACTGGCTATTGGATGTTACAACCAAGAAAAGCACGTAACACACAGCCAGAGCTAACAAAAACTTACACTGTTTAAATTTTATTTTGCCATGTAATGAAGACTAAAATAGCTTAACATTGAAAGCTGGGTTAGTATAAATTAAATCAAAGGATGAAAATAATAGTTTCATAACTCAATTATCATAAACTTCAGTAAACCCAAGGGACTCTTCAGGGAACCCAAATGAACTAAGGAATTCAGACACTGGAATATCTTTCAGTCAAAGATAGTAGGATACCTAGGAAACTGAATTCCAGACATCTGGAGCAGACTCCCGATCTGACTACATTAAGAAATGTTACAAAGTAGGCTACTAGCTACAAGTGAAGAGCCGAAAAATACAGCAAGGATTATGAGGGCCATTTAACCTCAACAACAACATGGATATTGAACGGAACTTGCCAATTTTTTTTCTGGCACAGTACAGCAAAGCAGAGACAAAAATTAAAAAAAAAAAAAAAAAAAAAAAAAAGTGTATCATGATTTGGTGAGTTTGAACAAAAAAAAAAAGATTATATAAATTGGGTCAGGAGCTGAATTAGTGTTCTGCATCTGTTTTCAAACAGACTTTCATGACAGACTATGAGCATTGGCATGGACATCAAGAGGAATACACAACAGAAATTATCACAATTGAGGTAAAAGTACCAAAAATTCAAAGCACTATGTACCCTTAACTGGGATAAAGTAAAACTTCTTCCCACTGATAGAAACAAATATGATAAGGAGGAGGCTGAAACCTCTCCCTTTTTTTCCTTATCAGAGGACAATATTGTTGACAACACACAAGAAAAGGTTGGAAAAAGACTCAAGAGGTTGAGCTTTGATTTTAAGTCAGCAGAGTTTCTCAGATCTTTGCCTTTGCACGAAGACAGTTCTGGCAACTTTTTTGCCATTCCAAAAACTCAACAAGGAATGGGACATTCCAGCCCACACTAACTGTGACTTTCCATCACCACATGGAAATAGGGGTGCGAAAATCCTGCTGATCTTCAGAATTCAGCAGCTTTCAGAATCACCTTTCACTCATGCTTTGACCCACACATGCTTTAAACCTGAGTCATGCTGCTGAAAAATTGACTACAATCTGCACTGTCACATAGCAGTGATCTTCAGGTAGATCTTTAAAAGTAGCACATCTCTGCCAACAAACACAATACATAAGTAACAAAATGTCTGAAACCATCAACAAGAACATGCCCAAACCTAATGACAAGACAAACTGAGGAAATCTTCAAGAATTTCAGGAAGACACACCCTCTAAACACTTCATGCCACTAATGGTCCAACAGTGCTGACAGGCATCACCACTGGTGGCATCTGACCATACACTCAAGACACAATTAACCAGAGGCTTAAGCAGCAGAAGTGAGTGCAGAAGTTTCCTTGGTGACAAAAACATCTTCCATGGGATGAAAAGGGAGTGAGGAAAGATCTCCTTATTCCATTTCATCTGGCTCTGGCAGACACATCTATTCTTAGGAAGTTTCTAAGCTCAGGACATCTGGGCTTCAACCTTTCAGGTACATCCTGGAACTGGTATGCCACACAGATTAGCTACATTTAAGTTAATCTTGATATTTTTTATCCAAATGGCACCTATATATCCATGCTGTAATACTGACATTAGCATACTCTGCAGTACAGTGAGTGAACAGGCTGAGTCACAGCAGGGTCCTAATCTCAGATTAAATGGATCTCCAAGTACCTCTTCAGTGTATCTGTACATCAGTTTATGCAATTTTGAGTATTTATAAGAAAAATTAAGCTATTTCACTTTCTATTTTCCTGCAGAACTCCAACCAGACCTGTCACTTCCTTGCAAGGCTGGAAATACATGTTAAAGGCTCAGGAAGTGGTCATCTTGATGAAGAATTCTGGTTTATAATTAAGGTCTTAATTAGGGGCATAAACTAGCCTGTAAACAAACTTTCAACTGTGTGTATACACAACCTATGTAATGAGATCAGACTTCATGCCTTATTGCACAAATAGCATTTTTATTACAATAAAACAGTATAGTACTACTTCTTTTCTAAAGCATACCTATTACACAGTGAAGTCATTGAAGCTACAGGCAACAAATAGCTGAATAAATGCTCTGCAAATACCGTCAGTATCATGTTGTCAAATACTGTCATTTTTCCTGATTTGGAACATGATCCCACTAAACTTACGCATTGGTTCTTCTCATTTGAATCATGTTCAAAATGATATGAACTTGCTGACACTTATGACTCCTTGTAAAATTATACTTACTGCTTTATATAAAAGTGCATATATATATATTTATACAAATTAATGTATATTTTAGCAGAATTTAACAAACACTTCATTTTCTTAACATATCTTAATCGGTTTTACAATATATGATACAGTGGCAGAGTCCAAAAAAAGTGGTATTACACTATTTTTTTTTGGCTACATCCTCAACAGAAGTGACAGGGATTTTTGATTAAGCAAAGAATGACACTTATCATACAACAAAAGCACAGCATGGAACATTCACTGAGGTTAAATACGCTTCTATCTTCATTCTCTGGAGCTGAGCTCTTTAATGTTTTACTGATCTCTGCTAAACAAGTCCTAATAGTCCATAGCTCCTCATTCTTATCCTGTACTAGAACTCTGAATTCTCACAAAATCTACTCAGTATGTACACCAAATATTTATGAAATGCTTCATTAACCAGTATTTCTCTTACAACAGAGTCCACAGGGAGCTTTAAATTTCAACACATGGAATAAACAGCAGTGAAAGAATGTCACACTTTATTTTTATGTATGATGGATATGTTACAAATTGCTTAGAATGATTTTTTATTTTAGATCTTGATTCTGCCAAGAAGACAAAAACAGACAAAATAGGCACATCAGCCAGTGATAAATATTTATTTGAGCTATATTTTATCCTGAAAGAGAGAACCACCATTTCTGCAGTCAGTTTTCAGAGCCACTTTTATATCTGTGTCATCAGTTAGAATAACAAAAAAAATGAAAAATACCATTTCTGATTTCACCTAGAGCAGTCATTTCAGCCCTGGATCCAGAAACTAAAGGTGGCCTGCTGCCAAGTGGGAAGTCCTGCACACCTGCCTTGTCCTCAGCCATGCTTACATACAATCCACCTTGCCCAGGTGTTAACACAGCTGCAGTGTGAGTCAGGTCAGGGTCTCATCTTTTTTCCTCTCAGGTTACTTTTCCCTCAGGTCACTACAGATTCAGCTCACAGTATTGCTACATGAAAACTTCTGCCAGTAGAAGGGATGGGACAGAGCTGTAGGCAAGAGAATGCCTGGGTCTAAGAGACAAAACCACATCTAGTATTAGCAGCATGTACTTCAGTCATCTAAGAGTGATTATAGACACTTCTCACTCTAAGATACTCCATGACACTTTTCACAACCACACCATTAGATTCCTGTCTCAGTAATTACTATATTAATAGCTATTTAATCTTCAGTTCATGCAATCAAAAAAAGATTCTTATCACACACAAAGTCGTTTTGTACTGCCAGAGACAAAACAGCAGTTTCAGCACTTCTCTCAAAGCACAAGGAGTACTCAGTAACTGCAGACTGTGACAGGATGTGCTGGACTCACACGTAGCCCGTTCCCCACTGCTCTGTAGGTGACAGAATCATCTCTGTGAGACCCTCTGTGAGACCCTCTAACTTGTACGTGCACCTACAGATGCTGAAAAACAAAATGAGCTCCTGGTGCTGAATCCATAGGCATCAGGACTGAGACACACAGGTATGCATGTGCACACACGCGGATAAATACATTAAAAAGTAACACTTATGTAACTGCTGTATTTCTACAGTACCTCTGTATTTGCCCTACATGTGTATGCATGAAATTATGTTCTCCTTATCAATAAAACTCTATTACAGAAACATATCTTTGTTGCACAAATATGTGTGCATATACAAAATACATATAGATGCTATATATCTATCCAGCATCTCCACACAGAGGCCTTTACATCATATATATACACACACACATATTTTGCTCCAAAATGTTACCCAAACATCTCATAATTTAGCAGAGGATAAAATTCTCATCCAAAGTTTTTGAACCTCAAAAAAAAAGTATGATTCTGTCATGAAAAAATAGCTCTGAGATTCTGATTTTAAATACCATAAAAATAAAACTTTCATCTATCTTACTTTCCATAGATGTAAGAGATGGAAATGTTAATGACTCAAATAATCAGCCACTTACAAAAGCAGCAGGATGCTTTGCTGAGACCAGGTTTGCACCCCCCAACCAAAGGGGAGAAGGAGATGTTTTTGTGTGGCGGAAAAACCTCTGCTCTGCATAAGACACAGAGGGTGCCCACCCACCACCAGAGGCTGACCATGACAAACCAACCTCTGTATAGCAACAAGCTGGGTTTTGAGCCAGATAAGGGAGAAGGCTGATAATAAGCAAATCCTGATAGGTGGGGTAGTGCTTTTTATCTTGCCAATGTCCTCCACTTCACAACTGCCTCAGGTGAGGAAACTCCCCCTCCTAAACACACATAGGCCTGAGGGTGTTCATCCCTTCTGATGGGGATAACTAGCTCAACTATGCTGATGTGAGAGGCAGCTGTCATGTCTTAGAGGGTGTCATACACCATCAAAGACCCCCAGAGTGCCCCCAAAATCATTTCTGGGGCCTTCCACCTGATGACTGAGCATCATCCACAGTGTTGCAACAAACAGTGTTAAACTCATCCCTAGGGGAGGCACCTAAGTGTTCCCACCTGAGCTGAACCTATTTTAATCCACAGAACTTTATGTGGTGGGAGCTTCCCCCACCCACAATGAGTCAAGACTGTGATCATCAGACATCTAAATTTCAACAATCAAGTCTCATTGCTGGATCCACTGGTGGTGATATCTTTCCACTATCTACTCTTACTCTTTCTTTCTTTTCCTCATGTACTTTCTGAAGTGATATCTTTGTACGCTTATATTGTTATATTACTGTAGATAATAACCAAGACAGCTACATACCTCCTTTCCATTGGAAGCAAACTGTTCTAAAATAAACCCTACACATAAATATAGATATATAGATAGATAGATAGATAAACACTGGTCATTCAGTGTCATTTCACTCCAATCCACACCAAGGGATCTATTAACAAGAACCTCAGTTCCACTTGCCTTCAGGGGCGGGTTGTAACAATAGAGTACAACATTGCCTAGAAAAAAATTACTACTTTAATGACTACTACATGTGATGTGTTTTTAACTAAACAGATCACCAGTTTCAGGCTAGAATTAGAACTATTCTATTACTTGCTCTAAACCTAGTACAGGAATGAATTTATATACACTGGTATTTTGCCCAGCTGTCAAGGATGCAAGTTAAACAAACAGCCCAAGTAAACCTGTAATTCAGTATCTATCTTTAAACTAGCAACTACCATCAGCAAAACCTCTCTAAAGTCCTTCAGTGTGGAAGCTGCATATCTTTAGATGCAGGAGAGCAAGCTGCACAGAATTTAATTACAGGTGGGAAACTGGAATAACTTTTTAGGTCAGAAAGTTATGTCACTCCGCAGTGACAGAACAGCAGAAGACTGTGACTTCAAAAAATTACTTCAGATACCAACACAATTTTCACCTGAGTTGCCAACACAGACTTCACACACTACAGCACCATGAGCAACCACCCCATCCCAGGTCTAGCTTCAGAGGCAGTTGATTACAGCAGATAATTCTGCAGTTACCCTGGGAGGAGGTACCCCAGGCTCAGCCAATTCAGAAGAATCTACCAATCTTAACTGTCTCTAAAGTGTACGTGCCTCATCCAAGGCTGAGATTCCCCCTTCTTTCTCACTAGACTGCACTGAATTAGCTACCTCTTGCAAATGGTCATTATAGTGAAGACTGATAGAAAAAACACATTAATGACATCTGCCTCCTAGGTGTTAGTAGTCCAAAGTAACCAAATTTGCCCCTCCACTAAAGACAATTGCCTTGACTTTTCTCTAAACGCTTGAGCACACAGACAATTATTTCCTGCTACCTGTCCAAGTTGTTTCTATTTTGTGCCATTATCTTCCTAGTTTTGCTGAGCTTCTGAGAGTAACCTGATCTTTTCTCTTCCTTTCTATGTCCTTCTCACCTGAGGTAAATGAAGAACAATTTTTAAAAGCTGCTATCTTACTGAATTTCTTCTTTTTCATGCAGAATGGAAAATTACGTGTGTCCTTACTACTCATGTATTCAAGGACTATCTGCCCCCCTTTGGCTCTCTTATCTCTCAGACGAGTTTCCTGAAAACCTGTATCTTCCACATGTTTGAGTTTATTGGTCTACTTCCCTAAAATCCACCTGGGTTTCTCACTCTCCTAGTTATTGGCTTGATAATATTTTTAAACCCTTCTAAACAAACTGGAATTATACAACCATTAAACAGCAATTAGAAAATCGTTCCAGTGGAGGTTTTGACCTTGAAAGAACCCAGTGTGGCATTTTTGACAGTGGACATTTTGGTTCTATATTAAATTACTAATTTTGAATGAATGATCTTGTAGACAGACTGCTTGGGCTATGAGAATGTCAATTGATTATGCAGTGTCTGCTCAAAGTAGCATTGAGAGGATTATGCACTCTATTTTCTAAGGACCATAACTGGTCCTTGGAACAAATTGCAGCATCTCTGAAGTGATTCACACACATTAGGCCCAAGGAATAAACAGCCTGATAAAAAGCACATAACACATTTCAAACCACATTTGCACAGGGAAAGTCATTAATCAATCACAATTCATATGAGCTACTGGTATCCCTATGTAGGAGGCAGATAGAAGTCTGGTGATTTTGAATCATGACATAACCTTGGAAACCCCCTTTCAGTTGCACCAATAAGCATACTATTCAATCACTAATAGTTCCTGGTTCTTAAAACAATTATTTAAACTTTAATAAGATCCAAGCTTTTGATTTTATCAAGTCTCTAACCACACAAGTTATAGCTTTCTTTTTTCTTTTAAACATATGTCTTCTGGTATCTCTTTTCTCAGACTTTCCTTTTTTTTTTCCTTCAGCTTTTACAAAAATTGTAATAAATACTTAACCACCACTCATTGTCAAACCTGTTAACTTTCAGACAGCCATCTCAGGTACCCTAGTATTACATATCTTGGCTCTATTTGGGCCCTTACACCTTAATTTAGCTTCATGGATAGCTTCATTTGAATTTTGTAACTTGTGCTGGGTTCTGTGCTGCCACAGCCAAGCTCATCACTACTTAAAGTGATCAAATCCCATTTGAGCCTATACAACTTGCAACCATGCAGACTTTCCAAAAATATATGAGTACACTTACTGCAAACCAGCGCCTTCTATCCAACTTAAAGAGAAAAACCCAGCAATTAACTTTTCCTCATTGTCTATTGTGGCTCACAGTTCAGCAGAGCCATATCTCTGTCTGACATCCATGTCAGACAGCACAACATCATCACTCCACAGATTTTCCAGCTGGCCAGGAGTCTGAGAATTGCTGTCTTCAAGGAGCCAAATGCAGACAGCAACTTAGTCACAAAGATTCCTTATACTCCCTAGATTTACCCAATACTCAGTGGCACATTTACTTCTATTTTTATAGAGCTCAGATCTTCTGTATGAGCCATTGATCTTGTTAGCCTTTTTGTTTGTTTCAAGACCATCCAAGCTCATGCATTCAAGAATCCGTTTTGAAACCCAAGGAGGCCAACACAGATGGTTTTAACCATGTCAGTGTCAAGTCACATTCAAATGGATTTCCTTCTCCTTGCACAAAAGCAGCTATTTTTAAAAACTGTAAAACTGCACACATCTGGGAGTGCTTACAGTACTAGTAATCCCTATATAGTATATGTTGTCATCGCTAGTAGGAATTCCCTCTTCCTTCACCACAGGCCAAAAGAACACAACTTCTTTTTGAAGGAGCTCCAGTTCATGTGGGCTTGATTTCAGATTTTTGGCCATACACTTATCACAGATTATTAGTTATGTTTCAGTTCTGAGAGTTTCTACTATGCAACACAGTCACACTACAAATACAGAGACAAGTATGGCACACTGTATTCTTTATTATCTCACCTGTTTCAGTTCATGCTGAAGAAACAAACTAGAATGAGGAGTCAGGGATAGTGAACATCCATGTTTCTGGATAGATTTTCAATTAACTCCATCAACTGTCTCTTCTCTGATGGGCTTACTTGGTCAGAGGATTACTGAGTGGTTCCGTATTCTTCAGAAAACAGCTTATGCTAACCTCATCCATTACATCAATCTTCACTTTTTTGTCCCTTTAAAAAATATTAGCAGTGTTCTAGAAAAAGAGTTTCTTGTTCCCTTTCGTGCTTTTTTCCTAGTCCCCTTTCTAACAGATCCACAGCTTCATGCCATGCAGCAACCCTCCTCTTTGTTGAGTATTTGCTAGTTTTGAGGGTTATTTAGCAAAACTGTCAGGGAGTTGTTTCTATTTCAAGGAATTCTGCTAATTTCATCCCATTAAGAAAGCTTTAAGACAAGACTCAACAAATCCCTCCTCTTCACTGAGCTCCCACTCATTATGTCTAGCTGCCATTATGGTTTCTATCCCTGGAGCCAGGAAACACTCACTGAAAAAAACAAAACTTTGAAAGCATACTGCTCTCTTGCAAATTGCCTCACTCAGCCCACACCTGCACGAGGAACTCACATGGATGAAACTTTTGGATGTTTTCCTTGACACTTATTAAGAAGTTATCTATCATACAGGAATCCAAACTATTACTATAGCCCTTGTATTTTTGCTTTCCAGCTTTCCTTATCAAATTTCACCAGTCAAATACCCAGGCTCACTTAGCCCATCTTGGTTAAATGCATGTTATCAACCACCACCCAGTTGATTTCAATGGTTAGAAGGATTTACATCATGTCAGGAAGCAGCAAGGGCCGGCTGCTCCCTGAGGTAGTGCAAGCCCCAAAGTGAGGATGACGCAGTGTGGGCAGTGCCCTTGCTGACCACAGCAGTGTCCCACATCTGAACCCAGGACACAGATCACACTGCTTACTGGGAACAGGGCCCTCTGGTAGTGCCAGAGAGGGAAAAATGATGAAACACGTCCGGAGACCATAGAGGCTCTCTAGCAAGGAACGAGAGAAAGAACTGGAAATAAGGTTACAACTGAGGTCCAAAGTCAACCCAGACAACAAAAACAAGACAGAACACAGGCAATAAAAAACATCTAAAGGCATCCATTTGGGAGACAAGCTACCTACAACACAGGTCTGAGGTCTCTCCAGGAGTTAGGGTCACACCAGAAGTCCCGAGCCAGAGCTGAAGTGGGGCTTCTGGGTCCATGGACAGGGTTGATGACAGAGGCCCCATGTGAGGCCGGTTAGAGCAGTTAAAGCCTATTGGAGCTCTCAGAGCCCTGATATTTTGCAGTTTCCATTTGTTTTGTACATATTTAGTCCCTCAATTTCATTTTTACCCCATCTATTACCAATTTTCCTTGCCCAGAGTCATCATGCAAGTGCACTTTACAGCCAATCCTATGTTATTGCTCTCCAGCTGTCTAGATCAGAACTAAAATTTTAGGTTCACGCTTGCAATTTTATTTCCTGCTTCTATTTTATAGCCTTCCATTTCTCCAACAACTGAATCACTTTTCACATCTGACACTTGTGAATGTCAGCTTGACTCAAATTTACTGGTATGTTTTTTGTGTCCAGGTCATTGTTTTCTTTTTTGTTGTTTTGCACAAAAAGACCAAATAACTGAGTTTGGGGTTTCTTCCCTCCTTCATTTGCGTAGTGGTGTGATTTGATTGCTCTCTGAGTTCAAATGGAAGCTCCCCTCTGGTTACTGGCAGTACATTAGCCATTTGCTACCATGATTGCTCCAGCCTGGTCCCACAGGAATAGCAATCATCAGTTTGTGCCTTGGAAACTGGATCCTGTTTCAAGCACCTGCACAGGATCTGCTCACTAAGAAGCTGCCTGACATTTATCTATCTGTAAGCTGGCTCTATTACAAGTCACAGATAATGGGCTCACAATTCATTTAATTAGGAATAAATGTGTAAAGCAAATGGCACAAATTAATATCTTTTATCCCAAGCTCAAGTCTCTTACAGACCTTTGCTGCAAATGTTTATGTGAAACTAGCACTCCCTTTTAGACTTATGGAAATTGCCCAATTCCTCTTTCACTTCTTCTTCTTTTCACTTCTCTTTCTTTGCCTCACTCTTAGTCAATTCAGCAAACCAGGCATCTTGACCAGCTTTGGTCAAGATGGAAAATGCCTTTGACTTGCATGTAAGTCTCAGGTTTAGATGCACCATTGCATAAGCATTTAAGCCATTTATACATCTCCTCCATTCACATTTGGAAACAAAAATGTCAGTAAAGCTCCACCTGACTCACTACAATAATTTAGTAGCAAATAAAGACAGCAATCACGTAACTTATGTCACACAGTTGTGAATCTATTCATAAGGCCTAGACTAACATTTTAATATTTCCACAATTGATGTTCATCATATGAAAACACAGAATCATAGAATGGTTTGGGTTGCAAGAGGCACAAAAGATCATCTAGTTCTAACCCTCCTGCCACGGGCAGGGTCACCTTTCACTAGACCAGGTTGCTCAAAGCCTCATCCAACCTGGCCTTGAACACTTCCAGGGATGGGGAATCCACAGCTTCTCTGGGCAACCTGTTCCCAGTGTCTCACCACTTGCACGGTAAAGAATTTCATCCCAATATCTAATCTAAATCTCTCTTCTTTTTGATTAAAATCATTCCTCTTTGTCCCATCACTATTTCCCTGTGCAAGAACTCACCCTCTCTCTTAGTTTAAGCCCCTTTAGAGGTGTTTACTACACTTCAAGCTGAAAGACTGTGCTTGCAAGTCCTGGGTGTCATTATTCCAGGCAACTTGTGCCTTTATAACTCTCCTTTCCCACAGGTGTCTGGGAACCCTCATTTCTCCTCCCTCGCCACACAAACCTCCAGGACAAACCCATTTTTAAAAAATCTCGATAACCTTCTCAGGGGTTCAAAGCCACCATTAGTGCTGCCTAGCGGGCAGCGTTGAAGGCCCAAGATCCACCCAAGATCGTGGATTTATTTACGGCGGGCTGGGAGGCTCTCCAGGGTTTGCGTCGCTTCCCTCGCTCCCTCTTTCCAACCCCTCTCTGCTTACCCCGGGCGGACCACAGGTATGCGGTGCCGGCGGGCCCCGCTCCCGGCCCCGCTCCCGGCCCCGCTCCCGGCCCCGCTCCCGGCCCCGCTCCCGGCCCCGCGGCGGCCAGCGGAGGGCGCCCGCCCCGCTTCCCTCCCTCCCTCCCTCCCGCCAGCCGGGGCCGGGGCCGCGGGCATAGGCGAGCCCGTGGGGATGAGGGGCTGAGGGGGTGTACGGGCAGCCCCCGGCCCCGGCTCCCGTGTCGTCCCGCCGGCCGAGCCGCTGGAGAGAAGGGGCGAGGGAAGCGCCGTGTCACCTCCCCGGGGCTCTGGGGTGCCGGCTGCCTGGGGCGGCCCGAGAGGCAGCGAGGAGCCGCTGGCCTCGCCCCGGTGCTCGGCACAGGCGGGCGTCGTTCGCCGGTTCGCGATAACGCTTCTCCCTTTTTTTCCTCTTCCCCGCCTCCTTCCCCCCCCCCCCCCCCCTTTTTTTTTTAACCAAAGATGTCCCCGTACTTTATTTGGTAATCTAACGGCATGTGATTTAAATCAATATAAAATTCAAATACTTTTGTGCCACCTGTTGGATTTTGCCACTAATTACATGTAGCTGGAAGCACACTGCCGTGTTCAGCCTGGGAAGTGCTGCCCTTAGTGCCACCGGGTGCCCTTACGAAAATACTGCTTTGTTTGCTATTTTGAAATGTTTTCTCTCTGGGCAGGCAGATAGAGCTGGTTTTTTCCTCATACAAACCTAACCTATAAATTACAGACTGCATTCAATGAAGGCCCAGTGTGATGCAGGGCTGGAGTTAGGGTTCCTGTGATAATGCAGCAATAATTATTTGGGAATGTTATTAGCAAAGGAACTCCAGTCTGAAGGCCCGGGAGGCAGAAATGGCTGGTTCTAGGTACACAAAGCCATAAATGCACCTGACAGTTTCCGTGGTTCATGAAAGGGAGGAGTACTCCAGGCTGTTGCTTTCCTCATGCCTGTGAATACACAAACAAGTACCAGCACTACTGCTTAGACTATCAATCATGGGCGGTCATACAACACAAAGCATGCCAAGTGTTATACAGCTGAGACTCTCAAAAAATAATTTAGTCTGACCCTTCTTCAATAGCTGTCAAGTCATAATGTCAGGACACATTTTATCATATAAGAATAAGCCGATTTTATTTCACATTGCAGTGGACAGATTTATTCATTATAGAGTAATATTTTTTAGAATGACCAGGGATAAATGAGCTGTAAGTAATACATTCCTATAAGAATCTGAAAATTAACCAATGATTTTATCTGGATTTTACTAGAAGAGAAAATTAATGACCTCTGGGTTATCAGCTGTCTTACTTGTTATTTTTTTGTCTGCATGTAATCACACCACGGACACCTTACTGTTCTTTGAGATCAAGAGGTGCAGAAGCAAGTAGAGAAATGCCTGGAGAAGGAGTGGCGCTTGCTCTTCTTCCCAACTGTAACTGTAAAACTGGATGTGGGTGGTCTCCGTGATGACCCCTCCTTATAGTGACAGGTGAAGGGCCCATCACTGCTTCTCATGAATTGTGGGCCATCTCTTCAGTGGATGGGAAAGTACACTAAAACCAAGAAGCATTCTTCCACGGCAAGACCAGGAATAAGTAAAGTCCCAAAAATTGATTAATTTGCCTCCATTTACATTTTCGTATATTATTTTCCCATTTTTAAGCAGAAGGTACACAGGACGAGAAATGCATAAAATTGGGGGTTGTCATTGGTTTTGGTTTTGCATACAAATACAACCATATCTTTGGTGTGTATGTTTCCATACTGTATTCTACTTTTGTGTTAAAATGCAAATGTTTAGAAAGATATGAAGTACTGTTTAATGAAAATATACATGCTTTCTAAATTGTTTGTGCTATTTAACTCGTTCCATGCAAAAGACTACAGAATTAGATTACGAGATTAATAAACTATATCAGGAAATAGTGTGTACAATACAGTATTTCAGTGCTGGCATCTGTCAGTCTGAGTCAGAGAAGGCTTTAGTAATATATTTGACCGAGTCTTCTGTTAGCAAACGGTATCTTTAAACTGTTTCAATTGACCCCAATTTTATTGACTTTGGATTTTGCCATAATCCTGCTTCAAAATCTTCTCTGGTTTTATGAGAACAATTTTCCACTGTTTGAACAATCATAAATGCCCACAAAATTTACAAGATGGCAGAAAAACACACCAAGTTAAATTAAAGTGTTTACACACCAGTACTTTGCTCTTGGCAAGTGCATAAGTGACTTCACAAGATGCAAATCAGTGCACATTACATATTATACATTGTCTTTTTAGACCAGTCTGTAGGCAACATGAGCACGTCCTGGGGCCCCAACACAATAGCTGGGTTTTTGTTAAGTTTCTACAGGCTCATAAATAGCATCTCAGGCTTTAGTTCCTAATGTGGTAAAAAAAAATATGATGGCTTGTAATAAACTGAAGCCCAGTTATTTAGAAAATGCACAACTGACTTCTTTGCTTTCATTCCCATCAACTTCTCTCTCATGTGGATTATATTAATAATTTCTTGTCAATTTATTTCTACATATTCAAATAAGCCAAGAAGCAAGGGAAAGAGTCTTATACCATTTAAGATCTTTCCTACAAGAGAAAGAAAAGGATTTAAAAGAAGCAGTTGCAGTTCCCATTTAGCTGGTACTTTTAAAACCAGTTGTAAATAAGTTGATGAAATCTCTTGTGCAGTGGATTTTAAGATTTAAGGAGCCTTTCTTACAGTGGAGTCAGTAAAAGTTTAGTCATTTTAAGCCAAAATTGAAAGAGAAGTGCATCAATTAAGGAGGGAACAGTAATTTTTCTAATCCTCTTTTTTAACAAACCTGGGTAGACTTCTTTGATGCAGAGAAGGTTAGGAGATAAACATTTGGCTTGGTATTGATACCAATCCTTTCTTAATTGAAGGAATAACTATAAAAGATTTGAAAGTGACACCTTACTATAATGTCAGAGACCTGCAGAAGTCATGACACATATGATGCCTCAGCTGCATGAAATCTCAAGGAATGCAAATGCAAACATTCAGTGAGATGGAAGGAGGCCAGAAGGGAGGCTGAAAGGGTGGGAGGGAGGGAAGGAGACATTCATTCACTTGCTGATCTCTTTGCAATTTGAACTGCAGAATGAGCAGCACTTTCCAGTGACAGACTGCCTGGAAGGGAGCCCAGAGAAGGAAATCCTGCACAGAAAAAGGAGGAAGAAAGACAAGAAGAAGGAAGGTTAATGGTTCTCCTTCAAACAGGAGAACCACATGGACTAATCTAGGAAACCATCTTAGTTAGGAAATGTTGCCCAAAGCCTCTTCTTCCTGGCAAAGAGCTTGACACTGCCTAGGTTGTGACTTCCACCAAAATACATGCTTTTCAATTCTGCCATGATTTTAATTTGCTGTGCTATGATTTCTCATCTTATAAGTTTAGTTTTAATGCTTTTATTTTACAGCCCACTCAGAAGGGAGTCAGGTTCCTTTTTTCCATTCCTCTGCATTGCAAAAGCCCTGTTTTTCTCTTCTTTTCACTTTTTTCTTCTTTTTCCTTATCATTTATTCCTTTGGTTACCCCAGAAGCACCAATTTTGTTAACTGATCTGTGTGATACATTGCTTGATCTTTCTTGCTTCTAAAGTAGTCATAAAAAATAGGCTAATTATGGGGGTAGAGGAGTTGAAAACATATAAGACTAATATTTATTTCTTGGAATGGCAAGTGTTACAACTACGATTCAGGCTTAATTTTGCCTGGGAAAAAAAGGTTCTGCAATGACTCCAAACAGTAAAATATTTTCTGTAGATGTGGAAATATACTAGTGTGGGCAGATTTTGGAGAAATATGCACAGACCGTGCAGAAATGTATGGGATATCATTTTCCTGGTTCATAAGGGATGCATTTTAGGTGATGGTCTCTGTGTTTCTATAACTGTGGGAGGAAACCTGACATTAGAATGTGCATCCATCTTCCTGGACAAAAGAAAAGATCAACTTCCCAGAAACTTTTGTCACGGAGTCAATTCCTAGACAATGACATGTAATGCTAAATAAATCATTTTTTGAATTACAAATTGAGAATCCGTCACCCTGGATAAATGTTATTCATCGGGGGAGGGCAGGGAAGGATGACCTAAGAATAATTGTCTACAAGTATTCAGAAAAGAATCTGATTTGTCACTCCCATTTTGAAGTGCCAGTGTGAAAGTTGTTGCCAGCTTTTAAAATCTCTCCTTTGGCTTTCAAGTAATATGTATATGGTTAGAAGCCAGTTAGAGAATGATGGTGTGATTTGGTGATGCAAGGCAAATGGCACAATTTAAAGTTTTGTTAAAATCTACTCTCTTTAGAGACTTAGATAAGGCCTTTATTTGCTTTAGTTGTGCTTGGCCATCTTATTCAGCATAGTTACCAGACTGATATTAACGAGATGTAATGTGTAAAAGCAATGCCATCACTTTGCATTTTGTAACTGGTCTCTTCAAGATAAGGTCTTTTTCAGCTGTTTAAAAAGTGCGATGACAGACTATGCATTCAAGCAAAAGCAGCTGTTCTCTCTCACCAAAAAACGTGACCATATCCTCCATCACTGCCCTAAGTACCTGGAAGCTAAGGTTGTATTCTTCTTTCCAGTTCACACTAGCAGAATTCATCTACAAGTGTCAGCAGGAAACACTCAATTTACCTGACAAATCATAAAACAATATTTTATGTTGTAAAGAAACTTTGGACTCTGCCAATGTGCCAGTCAATAGCTATGTACGATGAATCATCAAACAAATATTTCAGTGCATGGGCAAAAAATAAATCTAGGTTCAGCCCACATGCCAATCAATCAGAGATTGCCTGAAGAATCATGGAACACATTTGGAGACAAGTAAAAAATTTCTAGGCTCTGCCAGGATGCTGGGCCAATCAATCACGGTGTGGCTGATGAATCATGAAACACACTCTGCAGCATGTCAGCACACATACGTGGTTGGCACAGTTCTCATCATCCCGAGTTTGTCTTGCAGTTATTGACTGAAGGTGAATTATAGGACTGTTGTTTCTCCCACCTACTGACCTCTGCAACCAGCCACTCTTAAATCCTCTTGCCCTACACTTCATTAAAAGTGGAGATTCAAGACAAAGGTTCAAACAGGAGAGCAAACATGGTTCCCATGTCAGACAAGTTGTTAACATGCTGCTGAAAGCTGTTGAACACGTATTTTGACAACAGAACAGACACCTACAAGAGTGTTATTCTGTTCAAAGTCTGCTGTGCTGTTTACATGGAAATTTAACATAAGACATAATAAATATGTAACCATATTACATGATATTAAAGAAAAAAAGATTAAAAAGTAAATCAGGAATTTTTACTCACTGTCCCATTGGCAATCTTTTTACCTAAGGAATTCCTAGCTTTACTGGCATTCATTCACCAGGTGAAGGTGGGAGGGCACCATGGGACTGTGATCATTTTGTTCTCCTCTCAGACAAAACTGTTCAGCACAAAATATTTCTCCTCTGTAATGCTTCAACCTTTTACATCTTACATCAAAGTCATCTGTGTGAAATTAACATTGTCTACAGGCCTGTTCTCCTTTGTCTTGTGATTAGCCCCCATTAGAAATATTTTAATAGTATGCTGCAAAGCATTTTCCCTGATTACATGAATACTCATCTTGTGTGACATTTTCCACTTAAGATTTCTGAGTTTAAAAATGTATATTTGAAAAAGCAGCTTTTTTACCAGATACTAATTCTTGCAGAATTTGGCTACTCATTGTATCCCTCTATGTAATATTTTATGGTGCATTTTTCTAGACCAAGGCAGAACATAGCACAAGAGCAGGAATAACATTTGCATAAATGACAGGGGCAGTCACATTTGAAAAAGAAAATAGGAGCAAAGAAAAATCCCATACTCACGCCACATTTTTTCCATAGTCAGCAAGGCCATGTCATGAAATGGTAAAAATTTCTTGCAGGTATTTCATCAGTAGGTGTTCCATTTTTATATTAAAAAAGAACAACCCGGGTCCTGATTTCCCTGGACTATGCTGTTCAGTTCCTTATGGACTCTTTAACATCATCATCATCATCATTTTAATAAACAGATTTCTCAAACTTTCCTAATGATTCTTCAGCACCCATGCAGCACAGCATGTACAAATGTTTTAATACAGCGTTGAGAAACATCCCAAGCTGTGGGAAATTTAATTATAACCTCTTGTTCTACCACATACAACATTATAATCAATTTGATAGAAAGAAGTTTGGTTCCCTATGCCAGATAAACCATTACTGATTTCATAGGAGTAGATAAAGAAAAAATAATGTTTTTAATGAAAACCTCAATTATCAACTAAGGTAAATTTTGATTTGACATTTTATGTAACTTCTGTTACTTCTTCGTACCCATTAATAATTTATTGTCTTTTCTTCTGATGGTTATTAGCATCCCTATTCTTATTCTGAAACTAAAAATGTTGGTGGCCACAGGGCAACAAGCAGTTTAAGTTGCAAAAGGAACTATTTGCAAAAATATAATACACAGGAATTATGGTGTTACACCTTAAATGTAAGTGGGTAACTATAGTTAGTTCCCTTTGATGTCAAGGTGGTGGTAAGCGTGTTGCAAGATTACATCTATGAATAATATACTACTGGAGGAAGTGCTGGGAAAGGATCATAAGTTCTGAAAAAAAATACTCATGTGTGTATATTTATTTTCATGTATATTCTGAACACAAGTGTATATATGTCAGACAGGTTTTTAAGGAATCAAAGGATAGGTGAGATCTTTCCTGCATAAAAATTAACTCTTGTCACCATTAGAGGTCCCTAAAATTTGCACATATAGTCCCATCTCAAGTTAAAAATATGCTGAGATGAATAAATAACAATGGTAAATAAATAATGAATTGAGAACTTACATAAAAAATACTACTTTTGATTCTACCATTTTAATTTCACTTTTCCCTCTTTGGAAAAGTGCATTAAAAATATACTCCTCCCATCCTGTGCTGGTAATATCAGCAAGATAATTAAATAATACGAATCACCAGGGCTATGTCACTGACATTATCAAGGGATATGACCCTTTATGTTCATTATTTTAAAGAACAAGTACTTTTCCTATTGTGGTCAGTTAATGTCCATTTCTTTATTTCAAGGTGAGTTGTGCCACACTGTCAGCCTTGTTTACTTATGCTTCACTGAATTAGGCTGAGGAGGATGCAGAAAAAATTACTATAATATTTATGAAATAAAGACCTAGTCCAGTTCGCTCCAGGATAAAAATATGCTTTAAAGACATCTGCCAACTTCAGAAACACATTGATTTGCCAGCCTGTGCTTGTTAGAGCCACCACTGAGAAATAAACAACAAAACTTGGAAAAGTGAATCCTTCCCAAACCCAAATTTTGCAAGGCTTATTGTATACAGATGCTGCTTTATTCCAGCAAATGTGTGCCAGATATGCACAGCTGTCTTTCTGTCACTTTTGATCCACCTCAGTGTGTCTCCCCTGCTAGTTCTGTCTGTACCTTGTTGAAGGTGTTAGAAGGGAAAAAGTTCATTTCTCATTTTGAAACTTTCACTTCCCTGGTATCCATCCCCCTCATATTTCAGTGGGGCTCTTATGTCTCTGTGATGTAGAGGGCACAAATGGATGAGAAGGTGTTCACACACTGATCAGATATAAAAACTCATATCTGAGTTGCCCACTACATTAAATAAAGGCCTAAAACAATAATAAGGTGGAGGTGCTAGTCCCTCCTCTAAAAAAGCCAAATACTGATACTTTTCACTTAACTGCCTGAAGCTTGTGATTTAAAGGATTGTTTTCTCTGCTGATAGCCCCAAGCTGTGCCCAGTTTCTCTACAGACAAAAGGATAAGAGAGATGGTGACAAGCACACACCCCTTTTATGAATCAGAGGAACAGCGCTCTTGTTCCCCAGGCAGTTGAAACCTGAGCCACAGTTTTACAGCTTGGCACTTACCAGCTGGCTTTCACGTGAAAGGCTTTTAAAATATATACATACGTTCACGCACACACACGCACAGAGTAAGATATTTTTGATTCTGATGACAGTTACAGAAATATAGAAAAAATGTCTCTAAATCATGTTCCTTGTTGCAACTGGGGCTCTTTGTATCTTCTCCTGTGCACCTTGGACAGGGGGAACAGATTGTGCTCTCCTCTTTTCATCAATCTTTTATGTATTTGAAGGCTAATGTCATATCCCTGTTCAGATGTTTCTTCTTTAGGATAAATTACTCCCAGGTTGTTCAACTTCTTCTCATAGCTGATATTTCCAAGTAGCCCAGCCTGGATATTTTGCTCTTGCTATTACTTGGAGCATGTTGATAGAACAGAAGGTTTACTTGTGTATCTTGGCATGGCATTTCCATGTTTTATCATCTCAGTGAGGTGTTTGCCTTTCTTTGTGAGAGCCTGGCATTGCTTGCTATCCAGTTCACCCTGTTTGCTACCTGCCAACCAGTCCTACACTTTGTAGAATGGATGAATTCTTTAAGTACCTCAACCACCAGCCCAGATTGAAACAGGGGAATCTAACACATTGAGTTTTCTCTGCTTTGTGGATTTATTTGGGCAAAAGAGTGCCCTAGAGTTCCTCTAACTTTGTAGACATTTGTATCTGAACAAGTCATTCAGTAACCCTTTTTAGGTAACGGCAATAAAAGGAAACTGGCAATTCTGTGATGTGCTTTGTTTTGCTTTGCTATACACATATCAAGTAGGTCAAATGAATCACCCACTATCTGATTCAAAAGTCAGGAACATGAACAAGGAAATTGGAAACAAAGAAAAACAGGTTTGTCAGGAGAGATGGAGAAAATACTAAGAAGAAGAAAGTGTTAAGGAAAAGACAAGAGAGAAGAAAGTGGACATAAATTGTGAAGGCTTCACGGATTTTTAGAAATAGTTGCAAAGATCAAGCAAACAGTACCTGTGTGTGAGTACTGAATGGAGAAAATGCAAAGTGAATATAAGCTACAAAATGTGCAATAACAGATTCTGTATGTATTGAGAACTTCTCAACTAAGCAACTTAACTACGCACACGAAGAATTCTCAACAGCAGTTGAGAAGCAGAACTTTCTGTTAAGGAATATAGCATGTCCTTTGGAAGAGGAAGTTGGTTTGTTGTGGCAGATGCAGTAAAAAGAAATAAAAAATGGATGCACATAGGAAGCAAAATTTTGGTCTTTCTGGGTTAAATACTGACGTGTGAGAAAGAGGCAAAAGCAGAGAATAGAGGAGAAAGTGGAGCAAATTGAGTGGAAAGGAACCAGAATAAAAGGAGAAGAAAAGCAAAGAGGAAGAGAAGTGTGGAGAGGGAAAGGCAAACACAAAGCCATAGGCTGAATTATATAAAGAAAAGACAGTCAAATGAGTTTGGATTAGTTTTGTCTACCTTCAGGAAAAAAACATACTGGAGAAGCATTACATGTAATTACACTGAAAATATGCTTTTGCAAGTCACCTTTATTCTTTATGTGAAAAAAAAAAACAAGTAAATGTATTACAGGAACATTTTTGTACTTGTCCATCTTGAAGTATCCCAGAACAACGTTTTACATTATGATGTATCTTTTGCAAGATGTCTTAAGCAAATGTTTTAAGTGTTTCTTACTCAAACTAGTCCTTAAGTAGATTAAAACAGTAGAAAAATATATGAAACCATTGCAAAAATTGTTTCAAGTTCTATGCTTTCATTACTTTAAACACCTTACCTGAAGGTTTTTTTTATATTCTTTTCATGCACAGAAGAAATTGGCCCAAGAAAAGAAACATTCCTGGATAATGGGAAGCAACATGTGTGTATTTCTAAAAACGGAGAAACTCTTTGAACATCTTCCAAAAAAGTCCAAGTATATGCACACATTCTTCCAGCTAAAAGGAGAACTAACACTTGCTGTCTTCTTACACATTGCTTCATTTTATCTTTTGTATTTATACAACTACTGCTTATATCCTGCAGTCGACTCATTAAGAGTAGTGCTGGCTGGGTGCTCTTCCTCCCCACCCCCATCCCTGGTGGATCTTCAGGAGGAATTTTATCTCAGGGGAGAAGAAAGAAAATTATTTTTAGATAATCCTTGCACATGGGAAAAAGGGCACTGCTCATTATAAGGTATCTTAATCACACCGTCTTCTACCTTGCCTTCTGGTTCAGCACGTGAAGGTGGAAAGCAGCAAGAAAGAGAGCAGTACCTTCCACCCTGCTCCTCAATCTTGGTGTTGCTGACATTTGAAGAAGCCGGAAGGAATCGTTTAAAGAATGAGGAGACGTGAATTACAAAATAGAAAAAAGAGGTGGCAGCTACTGCTCTGCTTTCTCCTTTGCTTCTGCAGTCATTTCACTCTCACAGTCTCTCAGTCAGTGAATGGGAGTGACTCTTGGAAACAGAATTAATGCCAGGTGTTACCTCCTGACAATAAATTGTACGTCCTTCAATCAAATTATTTAAATTATCCTCATATTAGCTGGTAAAACATAACATTGGGGCACAGTTTAAGGAAAGAAATTTTGTGGCATCTGAAGTAATTTCTTCCCAGAGCCAAGCTCAGAAATATCCAAAGAAAGGGGAGCTGCTTCAACCTAAATAAAGCATGAAATTGAACAGGAAGTAGTTCTACTCAGAACAGGCGGTAAGGGGACAGACGATGGAAGCTATGCTCACATGGCTCCAAAACTTAATCTTGTGTCCCACCATGGGATATTTAGGATGCAAATATTCCTTATAAAGTCAAAGAAGAAGTCAAGGGAGTAGTGAAACATTATTAGGAAGCTAAGTAAGTCATTCATGGAACAGAGAGCTTTAGAAACAGCACAGTCTGCTTTTCTCTTCATGCCAGTTATTATTTCAGCCAGAGATGTCTTACAAATGAGAAAGGCAAGCCAAAGACAAAGGCCTGAAATGGCTCACTTTTGCTTCCTCATTTCTGCCTCCTCATTCTAGCCACATTTTTTATAGTGTCATGAACTGGCAGTGCATAAAAAGCGATACTAATGGAAAGAAACATGGTACATACCATGTAAATTGACAGTGGTGGTTGGAAATTGGGAAGGCACTGAGGAAAGGTGAGAGGGAATTTGGAGGGTGAATGAGCAGCATTTCACAAACAAATTTAGTCAGCAATGTCAAAGAGGCCAGCCATATGTGCTTTTATTTATTGTAGGACAAGGATCTAAATTTTTTGTTTAAAAAGCACATGTAATTGCACAGGAAGTGCCAGAATAAAGAATTAAATCTCACTTGTATCATGTGTGAAACCTGTTTCTCCTTGGAAACTGCAGTAGACCTGCAAAATGTATTGAAAATCCCCTTTTTTGTCTTCAACAGCAGACTCAACTTGAACCTAACCTGGTATATAGAAATAGACCTAAGCCTGCAAAGTCATCCATCTTACACTGAATTCTGTCTGATGAGTTGCTCTGCATTTTGGTTTTCAGAAACACCCACATATCCATTTCTCCTCTAAATAGAGGGTGAGAGAACAAATGGGCCGTGTGTCACTGAAGGGGTCAACCTAGTTTTGTTCTAATGTCCTGAAATAAATCAACTTGTAAAGCAGAGACTCCTCACAGAGAACTTTCTGTCAGCTTTCCTAGTTACAAGTACTAAGAGACACTGCAGGCTTTCAGATGGTCTCATTAAGGGAAAAAAGCAGTCTCTGATGATATTCAGTCACAATCTAATTTATTATTTTGTTTGTTTATTACAAGTTAGTTGTATTATTTTTCTTTAATGTATTTGGATGAAGTCAGAAATATAATTCAAGGCAATATGGTTTTATGATGTTTGCTTCAAGTGTGAATGAAGCCTCATTTACTCATTCAGAAAATAATTATATAAGAACCTGTATGAGCAAATACATAATTTATGTACAACTTCTGTGTGGGAGATGGATCCTTTAGAAAATCTAGTGTCCTGCTAACATGGATAGGCAACTCTCACACTTTCTAGTGTTTTGGACATAGCCTAGAACAAAAATCATCATTGCTATTAGCGTGGGATTTGACTGAGAGGGGGCATTGCTAAGGCCCCAAAAAATAGCAGGCAGGTATTATAGAGAGAATGAAAAGAGAAGAGTTTTAGCATCAGCTTTCACTCATTCAGAGTCTCACCTGTCCACTGGTGTGGAGAGCTGGCAGCAGCTCTTTCACTCATTTTCCTCTGAGCCACAAACCTGCTATCAGGTTGCCCAGTTTGAAGGAAAGGTGTGCACCAGCCCCTTCTAGAAACAATCTAATGTACCAAACAAGTTGGATTTCAGTTTTGAGAGCTTTTCTGGTTGCTGTTATTGGCTGGTTACTTAAATTTTTTTCTAAACATGGACATGTTTTGCAGCAAAAGATAAACATTACAGCCCTCATTTCCTTGTGAATAAAATCACTTTTATGCCAAGGTTACCAGAATCATTTAGATAAAACAGACACATCAGAGCAGACCCATGTTCAGTTTAACCCAGTACTGCTTGCCAAGAGTGCAAGTACAGGACAAGCAAAGTGGGATTTAACAGTCTCTTCCATAAAACTGTCCAAACACCATTCAAACCATATGAACTTTTAGCACTCACAATGTTCTGTATCAGGGAATTCCACACTTTAATTTAATGTTAAGAAAACTACAACCTCTTGTCATCTGCTTTGCACTTACTAGTTGGTGGTTTTCACTCCTAGGTTTTGTAGAGAAGGAAAACAGAGGACAGGCAGTTCCCTTTCTATCCTCTTAATGGCACTCATCATTTAGATGCCCGTTGTGCACCCCTTCAGCCATCTCTCCAGTCTGCGCTCTGGTTTCTGTGTGTCTCAAAAACCATCCCAGATTTTTGATTGTCCTTGTTGCCCTTGTCTGAGCCTCTTGCATTTCTATCATTTTATTTTTGAGATGGAGCAACTAGAAGTACACAATGTGTTCAAGCTCTACATGCCTCAGGGATTCACCACCATCAGGTGGTGGCAGAGTAATGTTAGTCTTCTCTTCTATTTTATATTGCTTTCCTTAAAATTCCTAACATTCAATTTCTTCTTCTCTCTCTCTCTTTTTTTTTTCCTGCTAGTGAATGACTGTGTTAGTTGCATGTTTTCACAGAGCTCAAAACCCCAAGACCTTGTTTCTGGATGGTAATGGTCAGCTCAAGATACACGCAAAGTTAGGATTTTCATCCCATGTACATTATTTTACATATGTCTGTGTTAATTAGCATCTCTATTTGTTTTGTAATTCAGTACTGTGAGATACTTCTGCACTTCTTTTACAGCTAACTTTCCATTTCACTGCCTTGAATTATCAGCAACAAACTGGCACCAAGGTGTGACCTTTTCTAGATCACTTATAAGTAAATTGAACAGCATCAGCCGCACCTCAGTTGCAACTGTGTTCATTCTGAAGTCTTCAAGTGTTCCATAAGAAAGCATGAAATTTTGTCAAGTCTTTGTTTATCCATATTCTTTACTGTGCGAGTACTACATCTATCTTAAGGAGGCAGGTTGTCAGATGGTGTGTAAGCAGACACTGAAAAGCCCAATCTTCATTCTTTTGTGACTCCTGCCAACATCACAGGTCTGGGAGGTAAAAAGACAAAGGCACCTACAGTGAAGCAAGAAACAAAGTTGAGAAACCCTTGTGGGAGATACAGAGCAAGAGGTAATGACTTCTAGGAGTGGGAGACTGAAATAGAGGAAAACCTGGACATAACCTGGAACTGCATGGATCATCAGAGAGAGTTTCGATACCAGAAGTGGCAAAGGGGAAGTAGGGGAAAAAAAATAAATGAAGAGTTAGAGGGATTCTCCAGAAAGATACTCCGTACCAAGGGACAGAAGAGAAAATCACTGCCCAGAAGTAGAAGAAAAAACAGGTAAGGAAAGGAGGGACTCATTTAAAGGACAACCGTTCCCAGTCTTTCCACTCAAAACTGTATTTTTTCTTTCAAATAAGAAATTGTGAGAGAAAAGTGGAGTCCTAAAGGGTATAAAGTCACCAGTTACTCTATTTGCCATTATAACCTGACACAAATCTCACATCAGCTGACAGTGGCTTTGGTAGAAACTACAGAACAAATATCTGTGTAGCTCAGCAGTGCTGTAAGTTTGAGAAAATAATCTGCAAGTTAACAGCCTGTAAAAGAAAATGGTAACAATCTTTCCTAAATCATCTCCAAAGGGAATTGCCCATGCTGCATGTATGTGCACTGGTTTATAATAGATAACAATTTTCTCAGCAAGACCCAATGGATAGAAGATCTAATTGACACTGTCAAAAAAGCCTGTTGTCACATTTCTAAACACAGCAGTTGTTCACAAGGCACTGAAATCTGTGCATCTGGCAAAACCTCCCTCTGATCTGTAAAATTTTCTCACAAACATTATGCTTGAATCTAGGGCTGATTTTAAAAATCTTGTTCCTATTGCAGAGCTGTCTCCAAACTGCAGATGAGAAAATCATTTAAGAGACAGCAAACTCCAAGTTGGAGCATGCTTCACATTTTGGTTTTTGTTTCTCATTAGCTGAAATGATATTTCTTGGCCAGTATTTTTATCTGATTAATTACCAATGAGCACCAGAGTGATAACTCTAAAACCTTTGCATCATTCACTGTACAGAGAATAGTGCCAGAAAAAACCAAGTTTTTCAATTATGAGCTGCCAAATTCCTTTAGCCTTGTTACAGGAGATCCACTCAGATTGACAAAATAATTCATTTTCATTGCCGATCTAGTCATTTTCCTCTCCACTGAGACTGTCAATAACTGCCAATTGTGATGCTGAAAATTGTGATGTTTTATGAGGCACTTGGCTTGCTTGCTGGTGTCAAGGGATAGGAAGTATGTTTGACAAATTTAAATTGAATTTGTGCCCTACAGAACTGGTAAAATCTTACACCCAAGGAAGACTTTCATGTCTCACTGTTGAAAAATGATCCCTGAAAATATATTTTAAGAATAGAAAATAACTGTCAAAGAAACAAAAAGATGTCTTTTAGAGGTCAGACCTCTCCAGATAAAATGATAAAATCATTGACAAAAAAATATGCTGTGATAAAATTTTTCAAAGGAAATTTAAAAAACAAAATTCTTTAAATGCATGGATTAAAAAAAAAAAAAAAGAAAAAACCCCAAGAGACAATAAGAAGTAGGTGAATAAGAATGGAGTAACAATGAGATGAAGATTAGAGATGGCTGAGATCGGGTCCTCTAAATCAATAGTCTTCATCAGTTTCTCAAAAATTATGAAGATTAGCATTATAGGGGAATGGTGAATGAGAATGGGGTCTATGGAAATAGAAATGAATTAATTTTAAGTGAAAGAAAAGCTGTAAGGTTTAAATGGGGGCAAGAGGGGGGAATAAAAAAAGTCAACTTGATAATCTCCATCCCAATATGCTGAGAATATTGATATTCACAGTAGCATTTACAGTGTCACAGTGGGTTTGGTGTAATACCATCTGATCGAATTACAGTGCAATGTATGCACTGCCTGTGCTTGAGGAAAAAGGGGGGAAAAGTGCTCGGACAAGTCTGTGTCTTGTCATACATGATATCAATATACACTAGACATTAGGACAGAGTTTGAAGTAATTAGCAATTAATAAAATGGAGATAAATAGAAAGGGAGATAGAGTGCAATGTGGATTTAGCACAGGTAGACTGTATCACGGAAGCACATAGCCTTTAATCAGAGACATAATTCCCATAAGAATGGGAATGAAATGTACCACAGTTACTCAAATTGCTATAAAGTGGTCGGTACAGCTCAAGATGGAAAATTATTACTTAAGTGGAAGAAGAGAATGATGACTAGAAAAACTATAAAGGTCGAAAAGTGGGAGGTAAAAGAAAGACATCAATGAGTAGTACTGCAAGAGGATGTATGTGGCTAAAGTGAGGATTAGAATAAGACTTTCTTATAGATTGGTTCTAGGATACTTTTCTATTTATTCAGCATTTTCATTCATTGTCTTGTCACAAGAAGCAGAACTGAGATAATTAGATGTACTGATGACAAAATATGGGGAAGAACTGTCAATAAAGAGAAGAATCATGAGTTTCTGGGGAAATATTTTAATATAATCAGATGGAATTCAATAGGGGAGGGTCACCACAAGTCACTTAATAACTAAGACAAAGCACTTCTGCTAGGACCAGGTTATTTTAAAAGAATTGAGAAGCAGAACTGCGTGGGTGTATGAGGCAATCACGCTGATCTGCTTAGGAACATGAGGCAGTTGTATAAAAGCAAAATGCAACCACCAGGTGTTCTGGTACTAATGCTATTGATAAAGGCAATGGGAAGCAAATGTTTGTCAAAACAGAGATGTTTCAGGCAAAAGTGACTAGTATTTTTCCGTGAAATTAGGTTTTACTAGCGAATTTCCACCCAGCTTCAGCAGTGCCACAGTCCTGGATTGTCAACAGCATTCTCACTTGGGTTATCTCTCAGCGTCTTCATGATACTTTTAAATAACTTGATATAAATGGCCCATCCAACCTGTACCCGATGGCCAGCTGATGGCATCTTTTCACTTCCCTAAGCACTCTCAGTAGCTTCTTTTTTGATTGTGTTTTTGACTGCCGTAGTTGCCAAGACTTTTGTTAGCAAGCACAGGCTGCCAGCTCTGCATCTGGGCAATTTCTACATTTCTTTCTTACCCCTTTTTTTAAGCTTTGCAGCATGAGATGCTCTGAACAGCTGGGCCTGCTTGGAAAGAGCACAATATTTAAGTATTGTTTTTTATTCCCAAATGTTTGTAATCAAGTATTAATCTGGAGGTGGCTCAAAGATTGACAGGACTTCAAATCCAAAATTTTCAAACTTGTAGCTCAACTTAATTAGTCCATGGGCTTCCTTCACAACTTTTCACAAGGGCACTTCCATAGTGGCTCTTGGAGTGCCTGGAGCAGTGTCTCAGAAGACAATAGGTGCTCAGTAGAGGGAGTTTCAGTCCCCACTGCCTTCATTTTTCTTGCATTTGGCACTCTTGCTATTTGCTTAAAGATAAGCAGAATATTGTCTCTGAAGAGTGCCTCAGATTACAAGCAACCAAAACTAAGGATTTTACTTCCACGAGAAAAATCTCCCCCATCCCAGATGCTTTATGCAAGACTGACAATACATTATAGTTCAGGGATCAAATGAAAAATACATTGTGGTAGGGGAGAGGGGAGATTGTCTTTTCCTTAAGGAAAAATTAAAACATTTCTTTTTCTTCTTGCTTGAACATTATGGAATGCAGAGCCATCCTAACTCCTGGCAACTCTTTGTGTTTACCTAGAAACTAAGGGCAGCTTCTCAGGCAATTTTCAAGGCTGGGTGAACCTTGGAAGCTCCCTGGAAATACAGGGATCTCCATCCCACCTCAAAGTCCTTGGATAAGTCCCTGAAAACTGTGGCAGCACCTTTACTGCCAAGGCAGACACTAATTCACAGCAGACTCTAAAGCTCTCTGCCTTCCCTCTGAAGGGTTTGTCTGAAGTATTGTCTGGAAGTGGTGGATTATCCAGTCTCAAGGAGGTCATCAGTGGCTCAGAAGTGAGGCATCTGTTTAATGAGACTTTGCCTTCATCCTCACAAAAGCATTTCAACAGGATATTTTGCCAAAGCCTGGTTTCATTTTGTTGAATTGATTTTAAAATATTTTATCAAAAATTCCTTGGATTTGTATTGCCTGTAGGCATTAACTCTTCACAAAACATAGATAACACTGATAATATAGAGCTATGTTATAATTCATCATTATTATAATATAATTCATAATTAATTCATTATTCATATTAATAATATGAATGGCTACTCATAGAACTGACTTTGTAACAGTATCTGTGAAAGGATGTGGCACAAGTTGTCAGAGTTGGTCTGTATAGTTCACAGGGAAAAACTCATTCTTAACATGAACAACAAACATTTTTTTGCCCTGAATGAATCAGGTAGCCCCCTGCACGTATTTGCAGTGTTTTATATCTATTGCCATTACAGTGCTTAGCAGTTTGGGTTCAGTGCAGATCCCTGAGCTTATCTCTAATGTCTGTTTATCTCTCATCTCTGCTAATGCAAAGATTAGTTTCTGTGAACACTGAGATGGATCATCTCTGCAGACTGCTAGCTTCTTGTCGCCAACTCCTTGCTTCACAAAGGCTGAACTTTAGAAATTTCGTTGGCCTTTTTCCATCTTAAGTTCCCTCACTCACAGTCTGTCTTCCTAAAAGATATTTCATGCTCTGTCAGGATCCTGGACAACAGAGCTGCTTTTCTCTCACACTGAAGAGGATCTGCTTGGCTGGCACTGCTCACTGCCTAGCAGTGGGAGACGATATTGTGTGTCTCACGTATGGAGCTGTCTCTAATTAACCAAACGTCTGTGGTTCCAAAGATAAATGTGGGTGCTGGGAGACTCAGCTCTATTGTACAAGTCTGTGTGCCATCTTCAGCATCTTGGTTCTGGGCTTAAGGAAAATGTTTTCCTAATTTCTCATTTTCAGTGGAGTTTCAGTGCTTGTCAAGCAAGAAGAGTGTTTTATCAGCTGTCCTAGTATTTCAGGCCTTATTTCTGGCAAAAGTTTCTTGCTCTTTTCTCAACAAGAGAGTGAAAAGCTTTACCTTTATAATCACATCTGTGTTTCCCAATATCAAGATAATTATATATGCAAAATATCTTTGCCTGGGAGACAAGTATACTTTGAACTGAACTCCATGCTAGTAGTGCAAATCTGTTCAAGTTTTAAGGCCCATTTTCCTTTTAAGCTCTCACGTTTTTGCTGTCCCAAATCCTCATTCACCAACCATTATTTCACATTACAGAGAGAACTGCATGTTTCATCTAATTGAACCAATCTACAGATTTATTGAAGTAAGAACACACAGCCTTGCAGACTTCTATGTGAATCATCATACATCTCTCTGAGTAGCTAAAGCCCATATCTAAGCACACTTATGCATTATCAAGCTGTGGAAAAAGTGGGTCAAGACAATCATGCAGGATGAGGACAAACTGATGCATCAGTCAGATATTTAACATTCAGCATTGAGGTGTATTTTCCCATCATTTTGTAACACAAGGATTCTGACATCCCTCGGTACAAATGTATTTATTCTGCAGGATAACTTTTCCTTCATTTGGAAATCCAAGCTCATTGTTTCGGCTACTGATCCACTTGGTGCCCTTCTTGTTTAGTACACCTTTGTCTGCACCTTCAGGTACCTTCCTCCTCTTCTCTGTCCAGCCCTCTGCTGGGGGTGTCACCAAGGCCATGGAGTCAGAGAACAGCCAAAGGCTCGCACCACTGATGCCTCTGCATCCCGCTGAGGGCAGGATCAGGACTAAGAGTGTAAATGGGGGCAGCTGAGCTATGACCATATTGCCCCCTTTTGTACTTCATGCAGGAAAAAGAGGGTGTCTGTAAGGGATAGTTGAGCATTACAGCATCTCAAATGTCCTTCATTAAATATTTCCTTGTATACATCTTTAGTCTTCAGCACCATTACTGGGGTGCTTTTGAAAGGCTATAGCTTTCTATAGATTGGTAAATTAAAACTGAAAGATAGGATCATAGAGAGGGCAATGCCAAAAAGCTTGATGAGAAGAGCTATGCATAGCAGATAAGGAATTCATAATATTCCATTGAAGACACCATATGTCCTTCCAACAGCTAGTCATCTTTAATAAAAGAATTTAAAGCAAGGCTTGTTCTCAGTGTTAGTCTGTAGTCCAGATTTAGCAAAAACCTTCATTTTGAGAAATAGCATTTTTAAAACACTCAGAAGAGGAAGGAAAACAACACGGTGCTATTATAAAAACTAACAATAACAGGAGCTAAGAAAAAATCCTTAATTATTAATTTTGTCCCAGGAACTGTTCTTATGAAGTGTTAATAATATCTTTGAGCTAAAGAGAGGACTGAGAAAAAATGTTGCATGTGTACCTGCACATGCAATATCAAAAAATTATTCTACCTTTTTCATTTCAAAACACCAGATTCATCAAACTGAAATCATTTCTCAGAAGTGTTTTAATTGCAACATTTTTCCCTTTGGACTTGGGATTAAATTTTTGGTCCAAATGAAAGAGACAAGCAGAAACTATTCCCCAAGTGACTGTTGAACTGGGACGTGGAAGCCACAGGTGCAAGTTCCTGTCTGTGTCAGACAGAAGGAATTTCACTGCAGAGCAAGTATTTCATTTCACATGAGTGCCTCCAGTATTGCTATTCTGAGAATAGCTCTTTTTTTATGTTTTACTTCAAGGGAAAAAATGTTTCAAAGTCTCTTGTTCTTTTTCATAATGGAATGAACACAAATTTCAAAATCTCCCACTTCTTTTTTTTTCCTGAACTTGAATTCCCATTTTTTAACTAATGCTACAATCACATGGTCCATCTTGTATTTTACTGCCAATCTTACACGTCATAAACAGAGTCTCCAGCTACAGAATGAATTATTTATATGAAGGGAGTGAATCCCAGAACGTTGCAAGTTTCCTGCATGAATACTTTTGTGCCTCTCGTTTGTCACACACTTCATCCCATATTTGGCTCTTGTCAGATTGAGAGCAAAGGCCGCGAGTTGCTGCCCCAATAGGAGCATCTTCTCTTCCCCTTTTATTTTAGAGCCCAGAGGACATAAAAACATGACACTGCTATACTAGGAGTGCTTTAATACCCCCTTTGTGTCTGCCCTGTCCCTGTGCTTGAAGGGATGTAGGGAAGATGGAAAGAGTTGTTCTTTCTTAATGTCTTTGCTCATGGGTAGGGTAAGTTCTGGCACATCATCCACATTTGCCTGAATATCATGCTATGGTTTGTACAGGTGCTATGTGGATATAGAAACAGTAAGTGGAATAGCTTTTACATTTTCCACAATTTCCATTAATTATTAAATGGGAAGGAGTTTCCTACAATTTTAATAACACTTTACTATTTGTTATTTAAAGTCTTTTTTTCCCTAGTCCTATAAAATTATCTGATTTAGCACTCACAGTGCTCATGAGGCGGGTGGCTTGCAGCAGACCCCAAGGTGTTGGTTCTTCATTACAGAGAAAGACCATATATCTGAATTCTCCCTTTTGAATTGCAGGATTCTCCTCCAGAACTGCAAATCTGGAAGAGTCTGTCGAGAACAGGAAAACCTATGAGCTATGAAAAAAGTTCCTAATGAAAAGCAGTGGACCTGCAGAAAAAACTCTTGGGAGATAAATACCAATTATGGAGGGTACCTCCTTTCAGCAACGCCAGGAAGAAAGCAATATACACACAGAAGAGAAATAAATCTAACTTTAATTAGGTCAGAAGTGCATGTGTCTGTAATAATAAGCTTCATAGATGCTGCTGCCTCTTACTTTCTACCCCTGCTCCTCTCCAGCTCCAGGATGTGACTCCATGTTTTAGATGTGTCTCACCAGGAGCTCCACAACCTGTTGCCTGCAATGGCCCTGGTGCATCTCTAGAAGGCTTTGAGTGCTTTTTCTGCCTTAACTGACAGGAGCAAAGCCTTCTGGGATAATTAGTGCTGCTTCAATTGGACAGGTAGCGGATGGGAAATAAACAGATTCAAGAGCTCAAGGGACATCCGTGTTGCTGTAGGCAGGGAGGCAGTGGAAAATAAATATAGCTAAGCAGTTGGAAAAATATTTATTTATTTATGCTCCTTTCCTTTTGAGATGTGAGATGAGGACCAGCCCCAATATGAACTCATTTTTTTCCTAAGCAGTTGCCAACTCTCTCCAGCCCTTGAAAATCGCATCACACATAAGTCCATGGCCAGCTACAGTGATGACCCATTTGGAAATGCTTTTCCTTATTGTTAACTGTGAAAGGAGATAATTTGTTACATAAATAATGAATTAGATGTGTATTAATTTAGAACTGCTTGTCTGAATGGTTTGCAAAGCAGCTGTGTGATTTTAGGCAGTCATATGCTGTCAATTAACAACTTATTCTAAGCCAAATCTGTGTAAGCTTATTATGTGTATCACACAGTGTGGAATTCCTTCATCGGTTTTACTAATTCTAGCTGTATACTATTGGCTGCATAGTAGTTTTAAACTGCTAAAGATTAGTAAAAATCCCAGTTAAATTACTGACGTGCAGAGGGAACTTCCAGTTGCATTCCAGCTATTAATCTGCTAGTGATACTTTTCATGTTGTTGAGAAGTTGGGAGACCTCATTAAAATCCCCAGTTTTTCTTTATGGAAAACTTAATACGAGTCCAGAAAGGCAACAATAAAACTGAATATTCATAATACATTACCAATATTTTATTCAATTAAGGGAGGGCGCTTTTAAGTTCATAGTTAGACAAGCAGCATGGCTGATTGCTATCTGTCTTTCCAAAAGCAATATGCCCTAAAATTTCAAAGGACTGATCTTGTGTCCTTAGAGAATTTGGAAAAATCTGAGACAACTAATTATGAAAAAAAAAATGCTTAGAAGAGATTATTTGAAACCTTTGACAAGTTCCTTTTATTTTTCAAGTGTATTGTATATAAAAACAGTAATTCCACATTTTGATTATTCTGATCTCATTGAAAGATAAAACTTGAGGGGCTGCCTCCAAACAGTATAATTATTCAGAGCGTCTCTTAACAATGCAAGTTTTCTCCACACAATATTTCTAAAAGGATAGTCCTAAACTTGCTATTGGTGTTTGCAATATACACCACTGTATAGTTTAGACTGAAGTACACAAGGATGACCATATCCAGTTTTCTGCAAAAGTGTCCCTTCTCTAAGAATGTGGTCATTGCTAAGAAAAAAAAAAAAAAAAAAAAGACAAGCTTTTATGCAAAGTTCACGGCACTTTTTTGCCACAAAACTTTAGCCACAGTCTCCCAAGCATATGGAGTTTTAAGCATTTTCACAGGACGAATTGCTCAAGCTGTGTATCAAGTCTTAATAAAATCACTTATATTGAAACTTGTTCCATTAGAAAAACGATGCAGAATCTTGGCTATGACTCATGCAAAACTAAAGCATACTAAGCCTGTGTATTTCTGTGTTTTCCAGTGTTCCAGTGTAATGGCTCCCCAACTTCTCACTCACTCACATTGTCTGGGCACATTGTCTGGGCACCTGACCCACAGCTAAGCAGGAGAATGAACAATTCTGTGTCATTGCTAGGAAATGTGTCCTACTGTAAAGAAACTTTAGACGTTCTCTATTAACAGTGTTCTCTACTAGTGCTTTGGGATATGTGCTTCTCCCCCCACTGGAAGGAAGCTCTGCCTTCCATTAAGCACAGTGTGAATATGCTCAGTCCTGACTGCTATAGTCTTCTCCATCTTGATGTTCCTTGCTTTCTCCATTCCCTCTCTTCTCCATATGAAGTTTTTCTTCCATTACCTCTCCAGCTCCATTTTTCTCTCCAATCTATCAGCTCCTTCTAAGACAAATCAAATTTTTTCAGTGCTGGAGTTCAGTATTTCTCCTGTCCAGACACATGGAAAAGAAATATTCCTCTCAAACAAATATTAAAAAAAAAAAATAGAGTAGGAAGGCCTGCATAAAAGTTTGATCAAAATGTCTTTGGGATGCAGCTGCCTGCAGACAAATTTAGTCAACAAACGGTGAATGTCAGTGTGACCACTCTCTGATCCCTCTGTTAGTAGAATAACTCAACTGCAGCTAAGTGGGCAAGCTGTTAACATGATATAAGAGTAAACAGAACTGCCATAAAAATGAGAGGCAACAATTTTTAAACCTGATAAAAAGTATTTTCTTGTGCAGAAAATGTTTCACACACACTTTCCCTTGGAATGAGATAACATTGACACCAAGAGCTTAGAGCAAGACAGAGAAATACAGCGATTTCTACATAGAGTGTGAACATCCAGTTACATCAGACAGATTTCTGTTAAACACTTCAGTGACTATTATCTGATCTACCAGAGTCAGACCAGGATGAAACTTTCTTAACAGCAGATTATTTCATAATTTCCCATAACAAAACTTTCTGAACCTTCTGCTGAGCCATTCGGCCGTTCACAGATGTACAGAGAAAAGGAAGTACATCAAATTAATAACTTGAGTTTTCTTCATTTAACTGTAAGCAAAAGAAGTAGCATTGTATCAGATCATGTGTGGATATTTCATGTATGTTAGGAAAAATCACAAAGATTCATCCTGACTTTTTCAGGTTTAAGTTCTTCTTCATAACTAAAATGAACTGCTCTTACATTGCATTTCTTCCTTTCTGCATCTGTCTTTTTCCAGTTTGCCTTTTCTGCCTCTCCATACCTCTACCTGTGTAGTATAACCGCGTACTCTACTTCTCCCCTCAAACTGGCAAATTCTGATTCCTCAGCTAAGTTTCTCTAGTAAGCCAAGCAGCCAGTAAAATTAATAACATTTTCATAGCATTTCTTTTTAATACATTCTATTGCTTAATTTGATTATATGATTCTGCAGCTGAAGAAAAGAGATAAAATGTCAGACTATTGTACAGATCCAAACCAGCCCCTTTGAACTCTGATTTTACAGCAGAAGCATCAAAGAAGAATTGCTACTCCAAGGCTTTTTATCAATAGAAACTGTAAGAAAGAAATGATAAAAGAACATATTCACATTCTTACCTCAATTTCCCATTCTAACTTCAGGAAGTTCCTATTGAATTTGATGCTGTAGGATTAAGCCTTTGGGCCCAGATACTCAAAGGTACTTAAATGTTGCAAAGGTAACTTTTATTCCCCCTGTGACCTTATGGATTTCTCAACCCAAATACAACTTTGCAGGCAATGAATAGTAAGAGTGATATTTTTTTTTCCTTACTAAAAAAAAAATAAAGTCAGAAATCAACAGACCAAGGATCTGTTTAAATCAGCTGTGTCTGAAGAGCAGACAAGTGGGACTAGACATAGTCACCTGCCTCTGCAGTGGCTCAGAGTGACCTAAATACCTCCACCTACATTCTGGTTATTTTTGTGTGCAAGGGCTGGTTGATGTCCGTACATATGTAAGAATGGTTGACATGCCCAACCTGACTCCTAAGCAAACAGTAACTGAAAAGGTAGAATGGAACAGGATGGGAAGGAATAGAATAGAATAGAATAGAATAGAATAGAATAGAATAGAATAGAATAGAACAGAATATTGTCAGTTGGAAGGGGCCTGCAATGATCATCTAGTCCAACTGCCTGACCAGGGCCAATTCACCTAGGTGATCTGATGCAGGTATGTTGATTTGAGAGCCAGCTTACTCAGTTGTTATGTATCTGTCCACAGCGTTGCACTGTTCATTGCAGACCAACCAGCTCTCCTGTTGAGGCCCTCCCACTGTCTACAAATTATGACATATCGATTGCAAGAGGGCAGACAGCCCATGATTAGAGACCTCATTTGACAGGTAGGAAGGTGACATTCAAGCCCTTGACTTGGAGATTAGACTTTGATCTAATGTACAACCCAATTTTGGGCTGAGGCAGGGATCTCAGCTACTGTTAGCTCTCAGGTTGACCTCAGCATTTAGGCTGCACAGTGGGTGGCCACTGGTCAGCCAACTACATGTTTTAAACACCCATCATGTCCAGTGGTGGGTTGGCAGAGATTTTGAGCACTTCAGTGGGATGTGTGTGCACAGGGATGCTGAAGGAATACCTTTGGAGACCTGGGCCTCAGTTTCACTACCCTGGAGAACCTGTTTTCTGTTTCCAGTCTACTGTGATACTTCAAGGGCAGGACATTCTTGTCTTGAGTGTGGGCATGCATCATCATGATGGAGTCTGTGGGCTACCTTCATCCGGTGGCCCTAATCTGCTTGGTGAGATAGGACAGGGCATCAGCCCTCAGCCCCCACTCTCCCCTGCCCTTGCAGAGCATTTGCTTCTCCGGCTCTCTGGTGTGAGACATAAAATAGTGGAGCCAAGTAGTATCACAGCTGCAGGGGGATAAAGGATTTCCAGTTGTATCTAACCTGCTGCTGCCTCAGATTCCCTCCCCAGCTGCATTTGTCAGACCCACCATCTTTCACTGTGCTCCATCACCTCTCACCCTTCTCTGTTGCTCCATTTTTATGGAAATTCCTTTATAAAAGGAAGACAGTTATATTTATAATGTAGAGCATGCTGGAATACTTAATCTTTCACTTAATTTTTTTCAAGTGTGCCTTACTCAGACGTGGACTGATAAGATGAGAAGTGCTAAAACAATCTGTGAAATGATGCATGGACTTTTAAGCAAATTAATAAGTGCCTTGGAGCAAAGATATATATAATCACACAAAAACCTGACTTTTTTCATAGGAGATATATCCTTGAAATACTGTTTTATTTGGTTAATTAGAGTTATGGGGTGGAAACATTAGCTTTCACGAGATTAAAGAGAAACTTAAAATATTCAGATGGGAATTTGTTTTATATCATACACTACATATACACTTAAATATGAAAGTTTGATCCTTTAATATTTAACCAATGGACAGTCCACTGAGACATCTCTTTCATTTCCACTGGGGTCCTGGTACAAGCACCAGCTAGTTTTAATAGACATCACACATTTTAAAAAAAATAGGTGCAGTTAAGACACAGTTCAGCTAAGAGCCATGGGGCACAATATGTTGCATGGGTCAAAAGCGCACGTCCTAAAGGAACTAGTGAACTAGAACAGTGTCTTTGTTATTAATCCGGAAATTGCATTTTTAGAACATATATTGCTGACTATATAAGTCTCTTTTTTTTCTTTTCTTCCAGTAATTTCTTTTTTCACATGAACAGAGCAAACATCTCTCTTTGTTCCTTATAAAGATCTTTTAACTTTCCTGTTCCAGCTAGACAGTAACAATCCCTTATGCATCTTAACATTTATGTTTATGCAGGCTACAAATGTCCATGCTCATACTCATACCAGACATCTTTAATACACACTTCCATCTGCCAGCGACCTGCCCGTGACCTTCTTCAGAAATGCAAGGTAACGTGGCTAGCTCTATTTCTGGTCCTTCTGAAAAAGGATTGTCAGGTCAAATTGTGACAGTTTAAGTGTGATGTCTGATATTGACTGCTGTCCAGCAGGGACTGTAAGCGCTGCGTCTCCCACTTCATTCAGGACCTTACTATTGACTTGCACTATCATCTTAAGGTTAGTCTTTTATCTCCTATGCTTCCAGGCAAAGAAATAAGTGGCACTGGAGAAAACTGCTGTACTGCAGCCCAGGGACACTGCTCTTGTGGAGCTATTGGCTGTATGACTTCAATGCCCACAAATTAGATGACCACAGCACAGTGTATCAGAGACAGCTGTAATTACTAATTAAAGCATGTTTCTGTAGCTCAGTTTTAAGTAAAATAACTTTTCCAATATACCTTTTTCTCTGTGTGTCTGTGTGTGCGTGTGTCTGTGTGTGCATATGTATACTTTGGACAACATGGGACAACTTCTTTAAAAGAGAAGCCCTTGTACAATGAGGCAAGAAAGTAAGAGAGATACTAAAAATCAAGCAAACAAAGAAACAAAAAAATTAAAAATACACTGCTGAATGCCTTTTCTAACTGTATTTTATTGCTAAAATATTATTATTTCACCTTTTTCTTCCCCTTTCCACCCTCCAGGCTTGTCAAACCACTTTCCTAACACCCGTATTTGTGCTTGCCAGTCCTTTCCCAGAGCAGTGCACGTCCTCAAGGTTATTTCACTTCCAATTCTAATTTTTTTTACATAGAAACTAAATGTGGGACATTAGGAGCTTTGAAGTTCTTTTGATAGAGTAGGAACCTAAAAGAGCTTGCAGGTGCAGAGGATCTCTGCTGGTTACTGGCCAGGGTCACTAGCAAAAGGGCAGAGAGCAAAAACATCTTTACATTCCTATTTTTCTCCTTTTCAATTTATTGAATCTTCTACATAAATAAATCAGTTGGAGTTAAAAACTGAGTGCTTCAAGAATTACAGAATTCTGTTTGGTCTGATATTTGATGTAATTTAGTTTAACAATGGAATACCAGATTCTTCAAAATATGCAAGTTATTTCAAACTCATAAATGTCTTGTGAATAGACACCATTTGAAAAATAGTTTGTAAATCAGCTGCACTACAATTTCTATTGTATTTAATTGGAATGATTGTTATTTGGACTGCAGATACAGCTTCAGTTTAAGTGGGTGGCATTGCACCATCTGCCATATTTTATCCCAGGATAAAAACATATTACTTAATTTTTCCTGTCCACTTTCCAGGTGCAGTTTTTCACTTAGATTATTCCATAGCTGGTATTTTCTCTCCTCTCAACATGAAACTCTACCCCAGCCTTGAGGAAATCTTTGCTGAAACAAATATATCAACTGTGATTTTCTTTTAAATCTGGATTTTAGCAAACGAAAAGTTGAAAACTCCTGCCTCATTCCACAAATGAAAACTTTGTTCAGTGTTGGCTTAGAATAGCTCAGTCTTGTTCAAAGAGATTAGCAACAATGGGTTTTCAATTTTTACAGTATAAATCCATGATTAATCTAAACATATTTTAATGCTCCTTGAAGCACAGTATTATTTTCCTAATCCCATATTTGCCTCATTGATCCCATCCTTGCTTATTTTCCCACAACAATGCAATTTATACAAGACTGTAGCTAAAGTCTTTAGAGTTAAATCAGAAAAATTATTATTATTATTGCTATTATTATTGTTATTATTATTATTATTACAAGAGTCAATAAGATAAAAAGGTAGACCTCTTTCCATCCTTCAAAAATGGCCATCATCCAGAAAAAATACTGAAAGATGAAGTGTTGCTGTGATAATTTTCTACTTACTTGGGATTCTTGAGTATTTACAGATGCTGCACATATGCCCTTTCATATTGGTGAGAAGAAAAGTTAACAAGGTGTCATAAGATACTAGTTAAAAATTTTGCTCACTAATATGCTGCATGTAAAAAAGGAGAACAAGATTTTAGAATGATAAGGAGATTTTCTTGGATTTTGAATCATATCAGGATATTTCCAAGAACACTGTTTTTAAATATTTTTTTTTCATTTCTTAATGAAGCCTATTTTCTATTTCTGAGTAGACCTCACTATCTGAAACAGTAATGAAAAAGAGTAGGGTAGTCACAAAATACGCCTTCTGGCTCACAAAATGTTTATATTATAAAATAAAATGTTTTCCCATATTTTTTTTTTAACAATTAAGACCTATATTAAATAAGAAAGGCCAAAGGTTTATTCATGGCTCCTCTTTAAAATTTAAAAGTTCACATGTATTTGTTAAATGTCTCCTATGGCTGATGCCTCATAATATTTGCAACATCCACCAAAACCACTGGGAAGATCAGGACATGGGCATTATTTAGTCTCTATTTTTAATGTGCAGGTTGTAAGCAAAGTCAACATCATGAGCTGAAAGTTTCACAGATTTTGCTTTGCATTAAATTTCCAATGGCCCTCAGTAAAAACTAATCATATTCCTATCTGTTAATGTCCCTACTTCCAGACTGCACTCCTTTTCAGATTGCACTCCTTTGCCATAAGTAATCTTTATTACTGCTAAAAGGCTTTATACTCCCCAACAATATTTAGGGAACTCAAAACACATTTTTTAACCTTTCTATGTAAGTGCAATACCCATCCTACTCACCACTGATCCTCCAGTGACTATACAGGTTGTTTTAGCAGGCAAGATATTTTGCAGGCTGGATGTTTTGGCAAACTGCTGTCCTCCAAAGACTGAGTACAGCTGTGATACATGCAGCCCCAGGTGGCTCTGCAGTGCCATGGTAAGATGGACTGGAAGGAGCTCCTGGCTTTGGGGTGACTGGAGCAGGCAGCTGCCCAGGCTTCCCTTCCATTTCCCATGACAAGAAGTGGCAGCATCCACGCACTCCATCTGGTCTGTAACCAGTTTGTTTCCTGTCAGAGTCAGGCACCTCTGTGGCTCCTCCTTCACCCATGGAGGATGTAACAATTGTCATACTGCAACAAAACATGCAGTGGCATTTGAGTCAGGACACCTGACAGGAAAAAATAAAATGCTACCTACATGGAGAAGTACCCCATCTCTCACTGGTGAGGACTCCTAGCTTTTCCAAGGGCTTTCTACACTCAAGTGAACAGGGACACCTCTGTGGTTGCCCATTATGTATGGGCCCATTCTGGAATTTACTTGCTCTCTAGCAACATCTGCTCATACTCAGGGAGAGCAATAACCCTCAGGGAGCTGTAATACCCTCCCCCAAGGCTAGCAGCAGTTGTGGGAAGGCTCTGGAGTTTCCATTCCCTGCAGGAGCAGGGAGGGTGGGGATGCAAACCAAACTGCAAGGAGCCAGGCAGAGCCTGGGCAGATGGGTCTTCTCTTTGTTTATCCAGAGAGGCCATGCTCAGTCCCAGTTAGCCCAGTAAACACATCAACCTTCCAATACTTCAAAGAGAAATTCCAGCCAAGACATTTTAGACCTGGTCAAATTAAATTTGAGGGTATGAGAGGTTCAGAGGTTTTAGAAATAGAATACATTATTTACAACTAGAAGTATTTATTATTCAAGCCATTCAGGAATGCTAAAAGAATATTTAATAGCTAACCTATTAAATCCATATTTTGTGAATAGTCAGATAATTTTGATTTTTTTCTTTCGTCAACTTGTTTAAGTGCTGTGCTGAGAAATAGCTTATTAAGTTCATGTCACAGATAAGACTCTATTTTTTCTTCATGGCTCATAAATATGCCAAAATAAAAATGAATAAATATTTTTTTTCATACCTTAACACTATTATTCTTAAAACTCTATGTAGTGTTTGTACAAATTAAAAGTGAAAATATGTGTAATATTTAATTACTGCATTTAGATTTCATATCTTGTATGGCCATTGAGCAGGTAACATTCTATTCCACTTGAATATTGCCTTTAAATGTGAGCAGAAGAACTGCCAATAATATGAATTTCAGAAAAATGTTGATAAATCTGTGAATGATGAAATCTTTGCTGTCTTGAAAAGAAGAATTAGCAACTATTTCACATATCAAAAGAAGCTTTTAGGAGATTAAAAATCACAGAAGTGCAAAATAGAAATAGAGTGCAATCATCTTAAATTATAAGCAGGCTGTGCTTTTATTAAATTCTTTATGCAGTGTGAAAACAACTCACGGAGTCATAGAATGGTTTGGGTTGGAAGAGACCTAAAAGATCATCTAGTTCCAACATCCCAGCCATGGGCAGGGACACCTTTCACTAGACCAGGTTACTCAGAGACACATCCAGCCTGGTCTTGAACACCTCCAGTTACAGGGAGTCACAGCTTCTCTGAGCAACCTGTTCCTGTGCCTCACCACCTCACAGTAAAGAATTTCTTCCTAATACCTGATCTAAACTTGCCTTCCTTCATCTTAAGGTCATTTGACCTTTGTCTGTCTCTACATGCCCTTTTGAAAAGTCCCTCTTCAGCCTTCATGTAGGCCCACTTTAGGTACTGGAAGGTGCTCTAAGCTCTTCTCGGAACATTTTCTTCTCCAGATTGGATATCCCCAACTCTCTCAAACAGTAAAAACAGCAAGAGATGTGACTGCAATGTTTTCCTGGTTTTATATACTGCAGCATCTTTTTTATTTGTTTGTTTCTTTTTATGCTCTCTTACAACACTTGCTTTCTCATTTTTTTAATTGGATTTATTGTGCTCAGCACCTTCAATTTTCACCTTCCTTTTTGATTTAATATCTGAAAAATTTGCAACTGCAGTCTTTTTAGAATGTCTTTTCTTCTGAAGCAGATGGGATGCAGCTTGTCCTGCTAAGTGGAACTAAAGTTTATTAAATATGTTGTATATATAATATGTGTAATATAAGATTAAGCTCGCTTTACTGTTGCAACAAATAGTGCTATATACTGACTTATTCCAGGAATCATTTTATTAAAAGTTCTCAGCCTGATTGAGAGTAATGGTTCAAGGAGTTATCAAGTTTATAGTCTGTTTATTCTGTGAGTACCATTAACTGTGTTTTGTTAAAGAGTGAAAGAGAGTTGTCAAAAGGAAAGAAAACAATTTTTCCTGCTTTCTGTATGTACTCTGGGAACCCTCTGGAGGGAAGAGAACTGCACTCTTTCTGGACACAGGCAGCATGAACTGCTTCTAGGACATGAGGGGGAGCTGACATGGAAGTCTGCAGAAAGGATTTGGCACAAGGAGGGAGCCTGTGCTCAGAAGAAAGGAGACCTCCCTCCAGCATTATGGAAAGAAAAAGACTTTCCTAAGCAAGGGGTCTGAGCAAACCAAGGACTGTTGACTGTTCCTGGTCTGAAAGGTGAGTGAGGGGGACACCTTGCCCTGTAAGGGTACAACAGGCAGGAGAGAAGGAGTTCAGAGATTTGTGTTCAAAACTTATATAATATGGGTTACCTGACAAATCTGTGATCTCCCTATATGAAGAATTATTTTATTCTAGTTAAGCAAATTTGTTCTCTGATAAAGTCTGTCTGTAGAGCCAGGGAGCCATTTAGTGCCCCTGAATGACTCATTGAGAAAAGGGTGAGCTTTCCCACTCTCTGGCCAGTTCCAGATTTGGCAGGTGTAATTCTGTGTTTATTCTCTGTGAATGGTTTGCCTGCGGTTAAACATGGATATTATTTTGCACCTTATACATTTCTGAACAAACAAAAAGTTGGAAGCAGCATGTCTGACATGCCTGTGACAATATGTATGGCCTGAGCTATAGCACAGCTTGTGGTGGAAAAAGGTGGTATGAGTGATATGCTCAAGTCTGGTAAGCTATGTTATTTATCGCAGGGTACTTTTTTATATAATTTTATGTAGGTTACAGCAAAAAGGATGGCTGTTGCTCATTTAGACTGTCACAGCACTTGCTTTTGCTCACCTACCCACCTGCATAAAACCAGTGATACAAATTTATCTGATGTCATTTGCATCAGACCCCCAAATTACCAAATGTTACTTACTTCAGACCTGAAAATACCAAACAAACTTGAGGTTAAACTGGAGAAAGATTCAGGATCCCATCTCCTACCTAAGCCCACTTTGTGAGTGACTAGTTACAGGCATGTCAGAAAGCCCTGTTCATGGGGAGGAAGCAGCCTTGGGCAAACATAGTCATATTTGGGGTTCTAGTTTGTTTCTGCTCATATTAAAATGCACCACATTACTAGGTTGCTCCAAAGTGAATGAAGGTTTTGAGTTCAAACTGAGTATTTTACCCTGTTTTACCAAGCCACAAGACTCAGTATCATCTGTGAATTGTACATGTACATCTTACATGCTTTTTTTAGTAGATTTTCTTCCAGAAAATTGGTTGAATTGCATGGGACACACAGAGCTGAAGAATCAACCTGCAGTCAGTAGTCCTTCATACTTCCATACATATATATAAAAAGTCAAACTTTTAATGTGGAAGAATACATGTTTATAGTCTCATAGTGACAGCTCTTACTAAAAACATTATGCTTCATCAAGGCAGGTGCTTTTATCAACTGGATTGGTTCTGTCTTAAAAAAAAGCCACCAGAACTCAACTCTAATATTTTCAGGAAACTTTACATCCACCAAGAGGATTTTAAGCAATTTCATTTCTGTCTGTCAACTCCATGTGCACAAGGTTCAGTGTATCTCCACCAGGATGATCAGTCTGATCCCCGGCTTTGGTGGCTCTTTAATGGGGCAGTGTGGGACTAGATGCATTGGCCTGGTGGCCACCACAGCTTCAGAAATCTCCCAGATGTCTCTCCATCACACCCCTGTGCACCTGGAGATCTCTTTGTCTTGTGTCTCTGCTGGACGACCAGCATGAAGGGCATACAGTAGTTTGTAATTTTCTTATTTATATTTGCTGTATTATTTATATTCATGCTTCTTGCTTATTTTACTTTTTTGTGAATTGTTTTTTATATGAGTTACCATATTAATGGTTAGTTTATTTGTTGCCCTTCTGCATAAACTAATTGCAGAAAACCTGTCCAAATTCTACCAAGAAAAGAATAACAATCCAATATTTGCTAGTACCTGCTGTTTCTAATATAGGCTGCTCAGTGCACAAAGTCTATGTAATGGGTGATAAAATGTCCTTTGATTCTGCATTTCTGAGGTTTTTCAGTCTGCAAGTTAAGTCTTTTTTCCTTTCTGACTGTTGCCATGAAGAGGATACATCCATACACATTTCCTGTGTTTTTTTCATAAAACATGTCAGAACAGGGGTGATTGGTATAAAGTTACTCTGCCAATTTCAGCATGTCTTGAACAAAATGTGTTCCAGCCAGAGCACTGAATTTATGTTTAGGGCTGCTATTGTTTGTTACTCTACACTGATGGAGATACACACGTTTGTATTTGTGCACATTTGTGGTTACCAGTAGGTATATGTTTGTCTGCTGTTTCAGGATGCTTTGATGAGATATTTTTCATAATCTGGATGAGGCAATGCTGTTTAAATCAGAGCCAAAAAGCATATCCTTTCTTTGAAAAGTACTTTTTCCTAGAATATTTTTCTGTAGTTTTCATTTAATTGCATAGATTTTCCTCATAGATTTTTCTATGCTTGAGAAGTGTCTTTCCACCTGAGATACACTTTTTGTGCCTTGAACTTACGATGCATTCAAAATAATAACTAAAATAATGTAAGTTCTTATTTCAGTTGATTCATTTGTTCAACATACACCAATTTAACTGCTGTCAGCATATTTCAAGAATTTATATTATAGTCAGGCACAAATATTCCTAAAAAAGCTGACATTTTTCAAACCTACATGCTTCTAGTCTTACAAAGAAATTAGAAAACCATCACAAACACTACTAGAAAATACTTTGCTATAGATTTGTACTACTTTGTTCACTCCTAAACATTCTGTGGACTGTGTTCAGCAATAAATAACTACTGAGACTATCTGTTCTTTTTCAACTGAAATCGTGTAGAGCTCTTATTTTAGAAAGTGCATTTGGCTGTGTTAGATTAGTATAAAAACCAAGGAGTGCATGACTAGCATTCTGAAAGACACTGATAATAGTGGCTCAGGTATAATACACCCATCATGTGACATCCAAAACATACAGTCATTCACAAACTACATGTCTAGGTTTTGGATACTGTGTTCAGACTATAGCTGCAAGTCCTCTCAGAACAAGGTAAGGTTTGTAGAGAATGAGAGATCTCCTCCTTCATTTGGCCAGTTTATCAACCAGATGATGTTATTTTGCCCTGAAACACATTTCTGCATTTGCCATGGGTTCTGCTGAGCTCAATGACAATTATACCTGCAAGTCAAGGAACAGACTGTTCCCATAGTATTTATGAATCATGATGGAAAGAAATGAGCAGAATTCACTACAGTTGCCAGCTCTTATACCTAAACCAGAGCAAAAGCCTTGTCACCAAGAAATGCTGCTGCCGGGACAATCAAAAGGATGACGCAGGGCATTGCAGCATTTTGCAGCCTGTAAGTAATTCAGAAAGATGTTGAACAATATCCACAAGAGATAAATATCTTAAAAACAAATTCAGAAAATTTTCAGCCAAGAATTCCACAAGAATTAGCTGAAAGGCCTTGATGGTTGATACTAATCTTCAGTACAGCTTGCAATAGCAGAAAAACTTCAGATGCCTAGAGAACATTAATTTTGTGAAAGCTCTTAATAGAAGGGCAAGCCAATGACCTGCATAACTAAAGACCAGAAATCCTGGTATTAATCCAGGATAGATTAATGAAAAAGTCATGTAGGATTTACATCCCAAAGTATTAAAGGATATATTAATACTACCACCAGTCATCAGAGCATATTGGAAAGTACATCTTGTCCAAAAAATTACTTGATTATTTGAGGATAACAGATCACAAACTAGTTTCAAAAATTTGGGTATCACCTACAGCAGAAGATATTTCTATTGGGGTCTGTATTTAGCCTAATATTAGTCAACATTTTAACCAAATCTGTAGCTCTCACTGATCCAACTGAATTGCAAATGAAACGGAGAGGAGGGCAGGCCAGATATCCTGCCAAATTCTAAGCAGTTAATCAGTCATCTGCTACCAATACAGGCTGGGGTATCAAGGAATTGAGAACAGCCCTGCAGAGAACTTGGGGATACTGGTGGATGAAAAACTGGTCATGAGCCAATAATGTGTGCTTGCAGCCCAGGAAGCCAACCACATCCTGGGCTGCATCAAAGGAAGCATGGCCAGCAGGTCAAGGGAGGTGATCCTTCTCCGCTACTCTGCCCCACCTTTACTGCCTCCAGGTATGGGGTCCTCAGCAGAGGAAAGCCAGGGATCTGTTTAGAGCATGTCCAGAGGAGGTCATGAAGATGATCAGAGAGCTGGAGCACCTCTTCTGCAAAGACAGGCTGAAAGAGTTGGGGCTGTTCACTCTGGAGAGCAGAAGGTTCCAGGGAGACCTTAGAGCACCTTCCAGCACCTAACAGGGACCTACAAGAGAGCTAAGGACAAAATGTTGAGCGTTTGCCTGTTGCAAAACAAAATGGGTAATGATTTTAAACTAAAAGAAGTTCCATTTAGACTATATATAAGGAAGAAATTTTCTAGATTGATGATGGAAAAATGCTGGAACTGGTTGCTCATAGAGATGTCCCATACCTGGAAACATTCAAGGACATGTTCAGTGAGGCTCTGAGCAACCTGATCTAAAGAAATCCTTGCTTGTTGCAGGCAAGTTAGACTAGATGACCTTTAAAGGTTCTTCCACCCCAAACAATTCTATGATTCTATGAAATTCTTACATATAAGGAACAAAAAGAACACTGACCATAACCACATGCTAAGACATTTTATCCAGGTAAACAGATGCGTGAAAATAAGTTTCCGTTATGGTAACTCAGCAAAAGGGGCATCTGTGATCCACAGATACACAAAGAGTAATAAATGAGGCAAAGCCAAGGTGATTTCAGCTACACCTTATGGCCTTGGTGAGACTGATACTGGAACACTTCCTCCAGCTTTGGTGTTCTTATTTCAAGAAAGATGTTGAAGGTGCACATCAATTATTTGAGAGCTCAAAGAAAATGCCTTGCATATACAGAATAAGGATTCTGCTCAGCTTTTAATAAATGACAGTGAGAGATGGTCTGCTTGCAACATTTTAAATATCTACATGGCAAAAAACCCCAGTGACTATAAAAGGAATTTTAATAAATCAGGAAAGGCATGACAAAACAAAGCAAAACAAAACAAACAAACAAAAAAGAAGAAAAACCAAGACCAAACCAAAACAGAAAACCCAGTAGATGAAAGCTAAGCACAAGGAAATTGTGGAAGAGAAGGATATGTTCTAGTGCAAGACTGCAAGAATGATTAATCCCTGTAGCAAAGACCAATGGACATGCAGTTTCCCCACATCTTAATTCCTTCACACAAAGACTGAAAGCTTTTCTGTAAGATCTACATAAGTCAGATGTAACATAAGCACTAATTAATTAAGAAGCAAGTTATTAACCTCATTACAGAGGTAGATGCTCATATTACACAAGAGATCAGACCAGATGACCTCCTGATTCTTGCTGTCCTTCAACCCTACGAATTCATGTAAAGAACTGAACTGCTCTTGTTCCAACTCAACTTTGGTGAGTTACTGGTGTGTGGATGTTTGATAGCTCATTGCTTTTCACAGAAAGCCCACTTCTGGAACGACCATTCATGAATCACATGCAAATCCTCTGCCATCTCCTTTCTCTGAGGTGCAAACCATGATGGTTCTGATTTAAAGCAAGACCAAAAAAACGATCATTAGGAACTTAACTAAAAATATTTTAGTTGCAAATTACTTTCTGCAATGTGTTTGCTCAAGCAGTCTGTTCCACAGCTGTCACTTAGGTAGTTCAAAATACCCAACACAGCATTATATTTCTTTTATATGCCAAATGCTTGTAATGAACGCCGTTATGTAACCTGCTGGTGAAATAGGCGTCACTTCACGGAAGATACTGTAGAATGTGGTACAGGGAAAAAGGGGCGGCGTGAAGAATATCTTTTTAACTCCCAGTTAGAACTAATGATGACAGTCTGTCAGGAAAGAAATATGAAGGTATGTAATTATTGGCTGGCATGCCTCAGGCATCACCCAGGTGTTAACAATACATAAAGGCTGGGCATGCAAGGACTAACCTCCTCCAAAGGTTCTTTGGTATCTATTCCCCAAATATTTTAATACTGCCATTTGCTTCACTGTATTGCTGGACTAGCAACAATTGGTTAAGTCAGGGTAGTAACAAGAAGCACACATGCATATAGTTTGATTTTTTTTCAGGTGTGATGAATTCACACCCAAGATAAGTTATTAACTGAATTGTACAAAAACAAGTGTCCCTGCTAAACTGCTGGTGAGTGGTTCCTAAAAGTAATTCTTTTGCTTCAGTAGCACAACTCAAATGCCCAAATGTTTTCTTTCATTACAGAAGGTAAGCAACGATTTCTTCCTATTAGATGAAGACTCACAACAGAAATTGAAAATCAGATCCTTTAATTGTGGTTAACTTCTGATTTAATTGGATATTCATTGCTCAAATTTCTTAAAAGTTTTAGTTCTTCAAAAAGGAAGTTGAAACTTGCACTGTAAAATTGTTACTCAAGCACCTTATGTGAACAGCTAGTGGTGACACACTGCAGCAATAAATTTACAGACATTTTGTAGTCTGAAGGTTAATCACCCGGATTATTCAATTTATGCTTACAAATAACAAAGCAATGGGAGAATTCTGGATCAGTTTCTGAGTGATTCATAAGCACGGATGGAAAATGTAATCCCAACAACTACCTGACGAGCTCTGACACACACAAACACCCACAGTCTGGCCCACAGAGCAAAACAGCTCTTGTGGTTGCAAAAGAGTTTCCATTTATTCCCTGCTGTGCAAACTTAAATCTTCCAAAACTTTTCAGGCCAATAATTTCTGATGCTTTCTCCTCAGTCAGTGGATTCAAGGTATTTTTTGATATAGGGCTTGGTTCTTCAGAAAAGTCTGAAAAAAGATACACAGTCACTTTAAAATAAAAAGAAGCTAAAACATCATTAAAAAATAATATGTGAAAAGGAAACTGTCTTAAAGCCAGAACAATATTTAATTTTAAAATGTCAGCTTAGCAAGGAAGTATTTCTCCATATGCACGGTGGGCTTCTCAGAAATATTTGGTTAGGGGCATGATTCACTTCAGACTGATAGTTACTTCAAAGGCTTTAACTGAGGCCCTACATGTACATTTGGACAGTGGTGAGCTTTACCATGCATAAATCTGTAGTTAAGTACACACAGAAGTGCCAAGTCCAATTAATTACTCCAGCATGGTCAAGGTAATTTTTCAAATGCTTCAAAAACACAGGAGTCATCCAAAAGCCCTGCTTCTCCTAAGTCCATCACCTTCTGCAAACAAGACTGTCCTGAGACCTACAGGGCTAGGCTCTTGAAGATGCCGCAGCCTTTATACCTTTTCTCACACTTCCAACTGAACACAATGTCTCTTTGCTTTCTTTACCCTTGCTTAATTGAGCTAATCAAATGAAATACCTGTGTTGAGCCCAAAGGGCAGCTGGGGATGTGGCTATGCTCAACAGGCACTGTGCATGGGGATGTCCAGTTGGGCACTGACAGCAACACAGCCTTGGTGTAGCTCTGCACCTGGGCTAAATGCTGTCACTTCTGTTTGGATGGATAAACCACTCCCAGGTCTGAACCAATATGAACAGATCCCTGGTTAGTGCTGTCTGAGGAAGATCGGAACTCCACACGCATTATTTCAGCACAGCACAGCTGGATCATCTCAGCATGTATCCAGAAGTGTGCATTGCATAGGGAGTGTTAGCCAAGCCAGCCTATGACTCACCAGAAGAATGGAGATAGGAGCAGCTACCTGCTCATGCCTACAGGTACCAAGTAGAGTTCTGCCCCAAGTGCCCTTTTTTTCCTCACACACCATCTTTAACTCCTGCAAAATATATGACTTGCCAGACATGTAGAAATTCTGAAGTATATAACCCTTGTTGTGATGATTCAATTATGAAATCTCCAACATCTTTAAATACTAGTTCTATGTTTGAACAAAATTTTCTTTAATTACTTCTGTAGATGGCTCTATTTGTCAATGTCTATTTTGTATTTTCTACCAAATATTTTCTTGTAACAAGAAGAGAAGGTCACACTGATTTCCTTTACTATTTTCTATTTTGTGACTGCCAGAGCTTGCTTTCAGGCACAGATTTTACATGTAATGTGATTGAGAAGTACCAGACTCTTACTGTTAGTATTATTTTATCACTCTACACTCTGTTTCTTTTTCTTGTTGGATTTTAATGCATACAAGTGCCTTGGAGTAGATTGCTCATTGAGTTTCATTCAACATAATAAATTTTTAGCTGCTAGTTTAAGCTTAAAATCACAGCTCTTAGATACAGCTTACCACACATCCTTTAACTCTCTTTCCTCAGATCGGTTAGTGCCACCCATGCACCCTAAGGCATCAGTGTCTGTTCCAACTCTTTAATTGCTGTCACTCCCTCGTCTGTTTCTTCATTCTCTCTTCTATGTTCCCCCTTTTGCACCCCAGATGGGTGTGGTGCATTTCTGTGGCAAAACGTCTTCAGAAACAGTGCTTCTTAGCATTCCTAGAATGGGTTGCAAATGTGCGCTGCCAGATTTCATCCCGCTGTAACTCTCACCAATCACCCTTGTCGTGTTTTTAAACCCAGCTGAAGATTAAGCACCACGAAGCCTCTCGCTCAACCTCCCCCTTTCCCCCCCACCCCAGTGGAATGGGGAGGACAATCGAAGTAAAACTTGTATGTTAAGAACAGTCTAATAACTGAAAATAAAGATACAATAATAATTGTTGTTGATGATGATTATGATGATGATGATAATAATAATAATTATGATAACAAGTGATGCACAATGCAATTGCTCACGCCCTGCTGACCAACACCAGACCCCCTTTCCCAAACCTTCGGCTGCCCTTCCGGGTAACTCCCCCAGTTTATATACTGGACATGGCATTCTATCCCAATTTATATACTGGGCATGACATTCTGTGGTGTGGAATATCCCTTTGGTCAGTTCAGGTCACTGTCCCAGCTATGCTCCCTCCCTGGTTTATGTGGGTTTGTTTTTTTGTTTTTTTTAATGTACCTCCTCACTGGCATGAGACAAGGACAAAAACTCCTTGATATAGGATAAACATGACAAAGCAAAAAACCCAAAACATCAGTGTGTTATCAACACCATTCTTGTTCCAAATCCAAAAGACAGTGCTGTAACAGCCACTGAGAAGAAATGAACTCCACCTTAGCTGAAAAGATGACAACCCACATCACCCCAGCTCTTTGTTCTGCACCCCATCACCTCAGCAGCCACAAATGTGCATCTTATCCACGACTGAGAATGTGTCCTCCAGCAGTCATAAAAGCAAGGGGAGGCAATTATATTTTCCCAGAGTGTGAGCAGTACCAGAAGGAGCTCATCCTACAGGTGTTCGGTGCTTCACGTCTGGGGAGCGCCTCTGGCTTTCAGTATATCCCCCACATTACGTGTGTTGTAACCCAAGGTAGTACAAGCATGCAGAAAACAGTGGTGGGCAAATTGAGAAACTCACAGCTTTGCATGCCTGTAAGGGGTGAGACAGCCTGTGGTACACCAAATCTCTGCAGGTGCTTTCTCTGAGGGCCAGCTAAATTGAACCATTATAGAGCTGCCACAGGCAAAGAACACAAAATTGGGCAGTTAGCACAGCTCAGCTGACACGTGTTAACTTGCTAGGCTGCATGTGCAAGACCAAATGTTTTCTATACCTTGCAGTACACTTTTACTACCCATCAAAAATTACCATGCATCATCGAAATAATCAGGCTTAACATTAAAAAATAATTAACCCCAAAACACTTCTGCTACAAATTTTCATTCTGTTTACTTGTCCAGAACAGAACAAAGGGAAGCATTCATGGAATATATTTGGGATCATGAGCTCTGCTGTTTGTGGTGAGGAGTGGACAAACCAAGGTTTAAGAAATTTATTACAGAATAAGAGACAGCAGGAATACGGTGTAGTGGCAGCTGCAGCAGCTTAGCACTGTGCTCTGATGGCACCTGCATGAAGTGAGGGGCACAGTTATGCTGCAGAAGCCTCTGTAGCCCATCAGAAACATCATGATCCCATGAGGTCTCTTCAAGAAACAAGCACTTTTGGTCACTCTCTACAAATGCAGCATCACTACTTAGCAATCATCTCTCTACAGGGATAGCAAATGTGAAAAAATACCCCTGTTATTTCCCCATCATAGAAATCTTGGGAAACAACTCAGGTTATTTCAAACCTGAGCCCACTTCAGCAATAGCCCACTGAGATTTACAGTGCCAGATCGGTAGGGTGTGGAACAACCAGAAGTACCACTGCTGTGATAGAGTGGATCGCCACCCAAGTAAATTTGCCCTGTTCCTCAGAGGTTTAGTCCTGGATGATCATCTTCTTTGCCCCTGCTTATCAGAGGCTGCTTCAAGAATGCTATCTGTGTCAGCCCAGTGCCAGCCCTTTGAGGATTTATGAAATAAGGGTCATGATTTCTGCACCTCTTAGTAACAAAATGAGAAACTAGGGTAAGACAAAACCTACTGATTCAAAATTATGTTCATTAATCTTTCTGCGTTAATCACCCTGCTGCATGCTGCACCTTGTAAAGCTTGTATATCTTTTTGTAACTAGCCTCAGATCCCTTTGTAGTAGTCCAGACTGGATAGGAAAAAGGCATAAATGACAATGTAACTGCTTTGTAATCCATTTATTCCATTTGTTAATTTGTCATCATGCTAAGTACCAGCAAAACAATGTTCTTCAAATGCCACATGAGTGCAACGCATCAATCATGAAAAGATGCAAGACACACAAATATGCTTTAGGATGCTGACTTCACTGCTCAGCTGCTTAGCCTCTGGTTTGGTTGGTTGGTTATTTGTTTGTTTGGTTAATGGGTGTTGACTAAAAGTTTGTTGTTGTTGTTGGGATTTTTTTTTAATCAGGACATGTTTTGTATTGCTGGGAGTGTCTGGGTGGAGATTTTGGTCCTCTCTAAACATTTTTCATTCCCAGAATTTCAGAAAAATAAATTATATGCACATGCAAAAATAATTACATGGATTAAAAGAAAAAAGTTTTGTTCTAGTTGTGTACAATCATTTCAGTACAACTCAATTAAAATGCTGTATAGAAAGCATATTTTCCAAAATTTCTTTCCTATTAAAGCTGTTTATGGTTTTAATAAGGAGTAGAAAGAACCTGTAAGTAATCTTATTATTTCAAGGAATGCAATTTTAATACTAATTTTTCAGGATTTTAATTAATTAGGTAGTTTAAATTTCTTTATTTATTCATTACAGTTTCATACTTCACTTTACAGTTTTGGGTGAGAGGTATTTGAAGCCTTAGGGGAACAAGTCGCAACACAATCCCACTCAAACCACACAGACCAAATTTCCTGAAGACATGCATTTTATTGTCTGGTCCCTACTTACACTCATAATTACCACTAGAATAAACAAGAGTTAAATAAAGCTACTGCAGGTTTAAGTCTTTGTCCATTATAAAAAAGGGGATGAAACTGTCCAGATGTAAGTTGTGGCTGTTGGCATTCTTTGCCTTCCTAATCCTTCCTGCTCAGCTCACATGTCTGAAGTTAGCCGGCATTTAATGACTATGAAATGTGCTTTTTCTTCTTGTGCCTCCTTCTACAGAAGAGAGGCTCAGATTAGTCTTGCTTTGGATTCATCAGTGCATTTAATAACTGTTAATTTTTGCACTGCCTTCTCATACTGGCATGGTGGCAGAAGGAAGAGGGTATTCAGAGCCTGAAACACAGATTTCAAGCTGAGAAATTCCAGCTGAGATCCACAAGCAATTGCTCGGGGCAGTGCGAGATCCACTGCAGTGAGATGGGATACTGAAGTGTGCTTGCAGGAGGAGCCAGCTACCAAGTCCAGGTAGGCTGATCAAGCAGTCAGGTTGACCAGACCAGCCTTTGCATGGGCACAAATGGGTGGATTTCACAACTTCTGTTTATGTTTAGAGTGTTTGCTAATAATAATACAAAACCTGATGTGAGCCAAAGTACCTGATAACTCATGTCTGAGAAAAATGAGGGTGGTGTGGTGGTACTTAGTGTTGTTGTGTCCAGTCATCGAGCATCTCATAAATATTCAAAGTGGGAAGTTCCTTCTAGCTCTGCCCAGCTCTTTTTGTCCACTGCAGGTCTGGCTGCTTTCAGTTTTCTTTTAAGCGTTGTGACCCATATTCCAGGCTGTTCTTTGGACTCTGGAAAGTTACAGAGATGCACAAGGAGCTTCGGAGGTGTTTTGAAAACCCTTGAAAATGTGGTTTGCAAATTCAAATTAAGGTTGTTGTGGGATGTGTCACATGGCATCTCTACAGAAGAGATGCATCAACTCAAATTGCAGACAGAAGCCTTGGGGAAGCAATTGTTCTCTTAAGTGATTAAGGACTGAAATATTTTTTTCAGAAACCTTGCAGCAAATGCTAAGCTTGCCAAGAGCACTAGCCAACAGCTTGTTTTGAGTAGACAGAAGTCATGGCAGGAATTTTCAAGTCTTGCCAAAACCCTCATAACTATAAGTCTGATAATCAGATATACCCACAGGTGAGAAAGCATTCTCACAGTGCTTTGTAAGAATCTTTTTCTGTTCAATTTGCTCTTGATACACAATAGCTAGATTTTTGCAGTCAGACAGGGTGCTTTCCCAGCTTGTAACTAGTACTCTTAATTTCTGTATGGATCCATCTCCTGTTCAGATCCATGGGAGCAGCCTCTTTTGCACAGCATTTGTACAGTTTTGCTTGTGCTGAAAATCCTTCTCAGGAAATTACTGTTTCGCTGCCTAGTTTGCCAACCTTCAACGCCATGTATTATGAGTCATAAAATATTAATCTTGAGCCTTTAACAACATAAATAAGAATCTTGTTTAAACAAGAACAAACAATCACCCCACAGTTATGCTACTGTGAATTAATTTCCCATTACTTTGATGGTGTCAGACTTCCAGCCTGGATACTTTCTTGCTAGTTCTTGAACTTTCAGAAATAAAAAATAACAGTAAAAGAGCATAAGAGCATAATTTTCTTTTCATTTTCATGATAGACATGCAGATATTAGCCAAATGCCTAGATTTCAAGTTTACTTCAGGATCTATTGACTGACACTAAATAATTGCATGCTTCTAACTAATTGCTCTATTTATTTAACTAATAACTTGAAATAATTTTAATATTTCTCTAATTTTAAGTATTACCCTAAAACAGCAATAGCAAAAGAAAAGTGAAAGGACTCTTTTAGCCAGCAAAATATATAACAGAAGGAAATGAATTACATTTAAAAGTCATCAGACTTTTAACACCTCTGCTAAGCATCAAATCCAGAGAAATAATAAATAATGCACTATAGCTCATGTTAATTCTAACATTATTCATTCATGAATGAACAGGAATAGGCTGCCAACTCAATAATGGCACTTTTCAAGTATATCCATGGTAATGTAAAAACTATGTTGGCATTTTGGGTTGATTTTTCTTCCCATAAAATGCAGGTATCATAAAACAATGTGCAGGGAACTGGCAGGATGGAGGATACCTAAAATAGTGTGGTGGTTTTTTTTAGTGAAATCATGATCAGGATGGGGGCGGGGGGGAACCTTGTATTTTCTACAAAGTTTGAATTCCCACAAGAGAATGTGACAGTGTCTTTATATTAGGTCACGTTCAAACCCAGCACAATTACAAAGCAAGTAATATGGACATGACATAAGATGTTTTCAAGCATTTAATAAAGGGGATGCTGGTGACATAATTTTTAAGTGGGTAGGTTACCTTTCCTTTTGTGTCAACAGAATTGTTATCCACTCTCAGAAGTGTTTATATACGATGCTAAAATGATAAAATCCCCAGAATTCTAAAACGTTTTGTCACTTGGCTGTACCTTCAGAGTAAGCAACATTTACATGAAACCAAAAGATCTATCTACTGAATGTGTTATGTTGTACAGTGAAACTAAAATATGAGGTTTGGAGCACTTCAAAATATTTTTTTTCCACTGTCATTAGGTTGATTTGGGTTGGGCTTGGGTTTTTTAACAGCATAGAATTTTTTTATTAAGCTAACGACAACCTTATAAGGTTAGAAGTCCTTATTTTTGTCCTCCAGTTATTACAACATAATTGTTTGAATAAGAATAGAACTTTCTTTCTTAGTAACATATTTCCCACAACCAAACAGTTGTTGTAAAGAGCAGAAGGAAAATGTATACGCATGAACATACAAAGCCACCGCTCATATCACATTATACTATCATTCTATTTTCTTTTACCATTACAATTCTAGGTTCCTACACTTTCAGAACATGTGTTCAATGCCTATGCAAACTATAAATAAAAAAGGACAGTAAGAAGAAAAGTCTTTCTGCTCTAGACACTTCCATGGCTAAACACAATTTCATTTGAAAGACTTAATTAATAGACTTTCCATTAACTGACATGCAAAATAGATATTAATTCATTTCCAGTGTGAGGTTTGCATACACAGTGTCTGCGTGTTCACAATGGGAAAGTGCATCTTGCTCTGTAGCTACTCTGAATTCTAGTTCGATAAAATGTAAATTATTTTGTATATCCACGTTCCTGTTAAACAAAAAAAAAAAAAAAAAAAAAGAAACAAACAAACAAAAAAAGTAAATTTAGCTAAGCTAAGGAGATTATTTCTTTGAGCAAAAGTGAATTGTCACTTTTGTTGCAGAAAATGCTGTTATTGGAAAATGTCACACATGGAAAAGTAAGCCCATTTTATGGTAACTTAGTTTATATTTGAAGCTCATTATTGAAGTTTTCATATATTGTAAGGGACTCTATCATTTCTAAACTGTGTGATTTAATGCCCTAGAAGTTTTAAAGCATCTTATTTAGGTAGAACAACCAGTCATATTTTATAGGAAATAGTGTTCCAGTTCATGGAGAAGTAGAAATTCAACTTAAGCATATAAAAATCACTTTCGGTAGCTGTAATTTAACCTTACAAAAATGAGCTTTTCAGACAAGAAAAATCTTAAATTTTATGTCCCGGTGCAGTAAACCACAGGATGTCAAATCTCTTTTTTTATTCCAAAAGTGCTGGGTTTAATTTTTATGTTTTTACTCAGCCTGAGTGCGGTAAGGCTACATTCTCTGTCTGGAGAAAAGGAGAATGGGGCTTTAGTGTGAAAGATGAGTCTGGTAAATACTTTTGTGAAATAATAAAAATAAATATGTCAGCTTGTCATTAAAAGAAATAGGTTGTCATTTTTTGTTTATTAGTCCTGCCTGCAACCCAGGGTTACCTACTGTGTATAAATAGGTTTGCTAGATAACTTGGTTTCCTGTTTCATTGTAAAAACATTTGGAGCAATTTGCTCATTTATAACTCTTGTTAGGTGAAAAGTTTGGGTTTGCATTGTTTCCCTTAAAATCTGTACATTTTATATAATAGAGGAGAGTCTATTTTAATTCTGGCTTATCCTGATATTATCTGTCAGCAAAGTAATAACAGTGCAGGGTAATAGCTGAAGTGGTGGGAGAACTTCATAGCAGAAACAGAAGGAGCCTAATGAGCACATATATAAAAGGAAAAAACACATTAACAAAACCAGAGAAGGGTCGGTGGTCACAAGAGCCACAGAATTGCTGGATACACTGTAGGCTTCTCCTGAAGCCTAGTATAAATGTCTCTATTACAGCATACACCTTACAGTGACACTGGTCCCTTTGTTCCTAAATACAACCTTGTGTAAAGATGGAGCGCTGTAATTAAAGGAAATAACTAAAGTAAATTACTATTTACAGCAACTTGAAGTAATACAGTGCTTATTTTTTAAAATGTGCTTGGCTCAGATGACTTTATTTAATCATGCTTTCAAATATTTCTGACACAGACATCTATAGGTTTGATCTGCTTGTAAGAGTTGTTTTGAGAGCTCGCTTCCTGCCTTTGCTCATGGCAGACAGAGAAAGTTAATAAACTTAGGACATCCATAGAAATTATCACTTTCTCCTCTACATGGCCAAACAGGCAAGATATCTCATCCGATTTCAAAAGCCAAGACAAAAGGAGGAAAGACTACAAGCCCCCATAATGAAAGCACTGAAAGGTGTTTATTTTTGGATACTGTGTCCCAACCCTGGGACTTTCTCCCTGATGAGATCTCTGTGTGAAAAGGCACAGTGCAGCTTTCAGGCTGCAGCCGTACCTTCTGGTGTGCGAGAAGAAGGTAGATTTTGATGCCTCAGTGACCAGATCTCCTTCCAAGTAGTTTGCTAAATTCCCACTGGCTAGGAACAGCAAAGCTGGAAGTGCACTAGATGGAAACCTGGGGCCGTGATAATTGTACAAAGGCCTGCTGAGATTTTCCTGACTGCTTCCAGTAAAAGAAAAGAGTCCCCTACTAGCAGTGGTAAGTCCCACAAGAAGGAACAGTACAGTATGTTCACTCATAAATGAATAACACTTATTTTATAACATGAAGTTATAGATCCAGGTGCCTTAATGGAAAGAGGGCTTAAGCAAATACATCACTGGGTAAAAAACTTACCATTTTCCCCTCAGATATGGCTTAACTTACAGCCCTGCTATGAGCCTAACAGAAACGATGTTCTGTAAGCATTTAGAATCTGGAAGATTTTTTTTATTTAGTATTATAACTGATACAAGCAGGATTCTGTGAATTTCATCTTTTTTGTTTCCACAATCTGTAAAAAAAGGAAATCAGCTTAAAGGGCAATGTGATTGACCACAAAAGGTAGGAAATGACATTGTTATGGCAGGACATTAGGAGAGGAAAACCTGAGGGACCAGATTCTGATCTCCCTTGCACTTTTCTATGGTTGTGTAACCATCCCAAGAAGGGCTGTAATACTAAATACAAGTGATTAATCCCAATACCTGTTACAAAGTTAAAGCTTCCTGATCTTTTTTTGCAGTTCTCATTTTTAAAGGCTATGTAACATTGTACTACAAAAATGATAAAATCCATTGACCATTACCTGACTTCGTGCACATTTCCACAGCAGCGGAGAATAATCTGAAATCCCAGGAGCACAGAAGTAAAAGGCTACTGGAGGTGAGAAGCTGTGCTGACCTAGCTGTGGGGATTCAAGGCACAGCACTGGTTAACCAGGAAATGCCACAAGAGTGAATCGTCTCCGTGCTCATGGAGTGCCTGATTTTGAGACTGCCGAGCATTAGACAAAGCAGAACTGCAGCTGTAAGCTAGTCTGCACTTAGAGTGTTGCTCTAAGATGAAGGCTAAAAAAAGTGCCATCAAAATGCCGTGTGAGTTCTCAAACAATTAAACTTATTGTCACACAGGTAGTGGGAAAGACTATGGAGAAGGGAGAAAATGCACCATTCTGTTCTATCGACATAGTTCAAGTATCCCTGTCTCAGGGTAAAGCAGAAAACATAAAGTCATGATATCTTTTCTTAGGCAAAAAATCTGCACTTGGACCAAAGAGTCATTTATTCCAGCATTATGCCCCAGACATTCCTAACAGTATCTGCCTGAAAAAGGCCATGTGAACAATGTACAGGGTAGTAATGTTCTCCCTACTTGTTCTCCTTACAATTTCTGCTTCTGGTTTTGAAAGAGGATGAGCAAAATTAAATATCCAGAGTGAACCTCACCACAGGATCTGCAGTTTTGCTTACCCTTGGCTGTGGAAGGACTCTCAGCCTTACATAGCTAGAAGTGAACAGGGAAAAAGGTGCCACCCAGACCAGCTGAACTGCAGGGTGAGGGTGGAGCAGAGCAGTGGTCACACCGTGGGGGTAAGTGTAGGGAGATTAACCACTGAGAGTTTAAATCTCTTGAGTAGGAGCAGGTGTCTCTAAAGTAACACATAAATTGGACATTTGAAGTATTATCAGAGTTAAATGAGTGGCTGGAAGAGATTATCTGTAATCTTGGATGACTGCAGAGCTGCCATCTCGTCCCTGAAAAGCACCAGGTCAAGTGTAATGCAATGGTGCTGGTTAGTGAGAGGCTGGAAAGGGAGAACTAAGCAGCAGAAAGAGCTCTGGGGTAAAAGGTGGGGCTGGCTGCACACAGAATAAATGTGATACCTGAAACTTTATCCAGTTCTGCTTGTGCCCCAGACATGAAGTGCCATATTTTGATGTCTCTTATCTGTGCATCTTGGAGGGAAGAGGTAATTTAAAAAAAAAAAAAAAACACAACAATTTTTTCTAATGCTTTATCTAGGCTACTTGGGAGAAATTAGAGATATTAATCAAAATTTTAGCTAAAAAAAGATTTTGGCTAACACTTATTTTCAGAACAGTATTCCTAACACAGGGGAAAGCCATCGCATATAAGGCCTTCAGGATCCAAGATTGCTAATTACTGGCACAGTTCTCCAGTCAGTGTCTCCTTTAGCATCCTCCTCTCTGAGTCACGAAAAATATTTTATAAGAAACACAATATAATGCTGTAAAGAATAATTATTTTAGGTGTATTTGATTTTGATTATGCTACCTCTTCCTGACCTATCATTGACCTGGATCCTCTGCTTCTAGATAACTTTACTTTCTATACCTATGTCTTTCTTTTATTATTCAAAGACATGAGAACCATGAAAGTAACTTGATAAAAAAAATCTTTTGCTACTAAACTAAAATCAAATTATTTTCACTTTTTATAAAGAAATTTTTACTTCTCAGCTACAAAGCCAGTCAGTGAAAGGCTAATTTTAAACTCACGAGATATTGACAAATAAAGTGACATATTCATGTTTGTGTAATAAGAGCCAGTAGTGGTAAATCAATCTTTCAAATAACTCATTCAGAAGCATTTTCATTCAAAATATTTTTATCTCTCTTTGAGAAATGTGGAATGGTTATAACTAATAAGCCTGCATTTCATACAAATCATTAAGCAATTAGAAAGTGAATGAAAATAATTTCCTTCTCAGAAGAACTCAGCACATGAAAGAAGCAGCTTGGAAAACCCTTTTGTATTATTTCTAAAATCATCTTAAATTGTTATATGATAAACAGCATTTCTGCTCTTGGTACTTTTTGAGGAAAAGGAAAAACAATATAAGCCATTCAGACTGAAAGTATATTCTGATATTCAGTCCTGGGAACATGTAGTCAGTACTGTAAACCAGGGTTTAAGATGTTCTGATCTAAATAAAACATAAACATTAATGTCACATTTTCCTTTTTTTTTGCAAAGGCAGAAGACTGCTGCAGGACAAGGGCTGTAGCAATGAGCCTCTAGGAGAAAACTCAATGGAAATGGGAGTAGCAATTGACTGTTAGAAAATAGGTTTCTAGTAAGAAATAAACTCCAGCTGGACATCTCTGTGATAAGGGAGATGATTTTAAGGAGTCCAAAAGGCAGAGAAAGCCAGGGGTTGGCAGAGGAGACGTGTAACTGTACTGATGATGGGACACAAAGGGAAACGGGTAGCTATGGAGGGCCCAGGAGAGGATAACAATCAGAGCCCGGGCAACTGGGTGGATAGGTGGTGAGAATCAAACAAAAATCCACTGAGTTCATGTGGGGAAAGAACATTAATAAACTGCATTAAAAAACTCTGGCAGTCGAAAGGCCTGGGAAGTGGCAGTCGGATTTGTGGATACACGTTCGATCAGGGAGGAGAGCTGAGCAGCGCTGAGAGGAGCAAGGCAGCACGAGGCACTGCACCCCTGCCCGCCTCTGCCCCGGTCAGCCCCTGTGCCAAGAGGGGAATCCGTGTCACCCAGCAGTGGGTGAGCTAGCAAGAGTGGGCAGGGGAGGGAGCAAAGGCAAAGCAGCTCCATGCAGCACCTGGCAGTGGAGGGAAGGGTGCTCCACTAGCTCTTCCACGGGGGTTGTTTCTGAGGAGAAGCCAAGGAGCGCATCAAGGGTTGTTGTGCGATGATCTCCAGCGTTTTGTTCAGGGCCTGAACCTTAGCTGTGGCTGAGCCTGGGAGGAGGAAAATGAAAGCAAGACAAGAACATGAATTATTAATATTCCTACATGATTGTGCTTAGGAAGCAATAGACAGGGAGCTGGATGGAAGGAATAGGCCTTATACTGGGGAATCTGCGGGGATAGATGCACCTCAAAAAAAAAAGAGATGGAGAGGTGGCATTTTATTGTTATTCTTACAGCTCTAAAAAATAAGCAATAGTCACTTATCATGATCAGGAGGAAAAATGTAGAAATTAAATGCTATGGAACTGAAGGCTGCAATTTAAGTTTAAATTACGTCAGAAACACAACAGAGACTTCTTTTGCCTGGAAAATTTTGCTCTGTGGCAGCCATAACAGCAAAGAGTTTATCTAGACCTAGTTGATCTACCTCCTGGCATTTTGCCATTTGTGATTTGATTTTTCTATGTGTGCATTTAATCATAGCTTGAATGCCAAGCTGTTTTGCCAACCTTCCTACCACTTGAGTGTAGCTAGTGGTTTCTGAACACCATTCAGGAGCATTTGCAAGTCTCTGTGCCTTCATATATGCTCATCAGCTGCAGTACTAAGATACTCTTACTGAATAGCAAACTATTTCAGCCAGACTGAGACTTGCAGGCCATCAGTGGGAACTGGGCAGCCACCATATACAAACAAGGATTCTTGAAAAATCAAGGCAATTGACATTCCTGCTTGCTTGCCTGCATTCCTGTTATTTGGCATTCTAAACATAGGCTGTGGAGAGGAAATGTGTCCCCCTGTTTCTCCAGAGAATTTCTGTGGCAGTAGCTTCCTCTGCTCACTGCACAGCAACTGTTCACATAAGCGAAAAAAAAGGAATGCAATTTATAATATATGTTTTTCACAATAACTAGTAATACGATCAATAACTGGCAATAGAAATGTTCTGCTAGTGGCAAGGAACATTTTATGGTCTCAGCTCCATCAGCTGACATTGCTAAGAAATACACACCATGGTTTCCTTCACAAGACAAACAATATTGCAGCTACAAATTCTTTGTGTTTCTTACAGGCTTGTTGTAATCTTTATTTTCTTTTACATTTTATTTCATAGGATATAAACATATGCTTTGTCCCATCCTGCAGCACATCTACAAAACTTAACATTTTAATTTATATTTTTGCTGAATCACTCCAGTCCAAACTTGCTAATGAAGCTTTGGGGGTACCTTAAGGGTGAGATATTTGCTGTCAGCTATAAGTAATATTCTGTAAATCTAAATCCTCTCTGGACATTAGAGTCTAGCATTAGAACTGCAAGTAATTGCTTTTACCTCTCAGATGGGTAAAATCAGAGATCTGAGGACTCAATCACAATGGCTGATGCCAGGTATTTCTGCAGAAAATGGGTTGGCCTCAGGCAGTCAGTGCCCAGACAACATAGAATCTTGTAGAGATGAGCCCAGAACTGCTTTAGGAAATAAAGGGACATGTGATCCCCTGACAACTTGGTTAATGTGCTTCCTTTAAAAAGTTCTGCCTGTGGTCTCCAGGTCAGCTCAAATAAAGTTTATAGAGGCAAAGATCTGGAAGACAGCTCAGGAGGTCATCTTGTCCAGTCTCATTACCTAAAGAAAGTCTACTACACTTACGTTATTCTTGAGAAATGTTGTCTAGGCTTTGGCACCTTCATCACTGGAGGTCTTTACACGCAACCAATTTATTCCTCTTTATCACAATGAAATAGCTTTTAACATCTGCTCTGCATGTTCCTTTCTGAATTTTAAACCCATTACTCCCTGAATTACCCACCACAAATTCAAAAAGTAAAAAAAAAAAAAAAATTTAAGATCAAAGTTCCCTTTGTCTTGTCAGAAGCTTTTTGTATATCTGAATCCTGTTGCACTTCCCTCCACCCCCAACTCCTAGGTGGGTACATGCTGGGGACCATGCATTTGGTCTTCATCCCTATTGTGGACCCAGCCAACACCAAGGATCTCTGTCAGCTTGCAAGCTGGATTTCTTTCCTGGGAGTGGAGATATCTAGGTGTTGACAAAAGGCAAGGGGAAAGGATGTGATTTGCCCACAGAGCCCACAAAGGCCAAGGTCTGCAGCCAGACCGTGGGATGGAGGAAGGTCTTTCTTCCCACCATGTCCAAATGCGACCTGCAAGATCACACTCCAAAGGCACCATGACAAAAATTGCTCTGGCAAGATCTGAATTTTGTGAAATAAATTCTACTTCTAGACACTATAAAGTGAAGATACTGAAGTTTTGGCTTCTCACTCATGAAATGTTTCCTTGGTCCAGTTCACTGTCACAATCAGTATGGCTACACACAAACAAGTCTGACTTATTCAACTGGTTAAAAAAAATACAAAGTCAAGCACAAACCATTAGCTTGTTTTCCTGGATTGGTTTTCTTTCATTCCCGTTACCCAAATTCAACTGACATAAGGAGAACAGCAGGGCTCCCAGGCTGGAAAAGGGGCTTGCTCTTTTCAATGCTGCCAGGATGTTGGATTGACTCCAGAAACAAACTGCAATATCCCACAGGCTCTTTCCCTGTTTGATGGGGAGATAACAGGTGCCAGATATGGTATCCTAATGCACAAGTCTATATATCAATGCCCCTTCTGAAGTCAGGAGCTTGGTGCAGGGTGTCCCAGCCCAGAGCTTCAGTGGACAGGAATCCTTCAGTTGGACTGAACCTGGAATCCCAACAATATCCGTGTCCCTCAGCGCAGCTGACTTTGATGAAAACTACAAATAGTTTTCTGACTCTTATTTCCCCATTTGCTTATCTCCTTATCTCCTATTTGGCACTGAAGGCTTTTGTAGCACATTTGTAGAAGGAATACCAAATAGTTGAACAGCAGCCATTGCTGACATGAAGAGGGAAGCCCAGATTTGGTATATACACACAAAAGATTTTAATTACAAAATTTTTGGTTTATACACTGATTACCTGCTGGAAATATCACCAAGCCTATACAAACAAGTCCAGAGAAGCAGCACGTGAGCAACAAGTGACTGTTGAGCTTTCAATGCTGTGAAGGAATATATTAAAATACTTCCCAGGAGAGTAAGCATGATGGAAAATGGATGGACTGAAACAAAATTGGAGTTCTGTCATCTTTTGCATGATGATTTTGAATCAAAAATATAAGTAAGAATGTACAGATTGAAAAGCCACAGTAGGAGACAAATGACGGAATTTACTGTGAGTGTTTATTGTTTCCGATGTTATTGCAACACAATTCTTTTCAATGTCATTTGCAAACCATGTATGACTGATAGAAATTAGATGTGATTACTCTTCTGTTTCTGGGACTTATCTCAATCTTATTTGTTCCATGAATAGTGAGTCCAAAAACGTGCCAAAAAAAAGAGTAATTTCTTCAATAAATGCTGTAGTTTCTCTGAAAAAAACACACCAGGTACTAAGAGGTACAGCTACTTTGTAGATACTAGGGACTTCTGATAAAACATACAGTCTACACGTTGAACAAGGCTCTGGAAATATTCCTATGCATCCACAGTCATTAATTACGTCCTTTATGTTGTTGTTATGAGGCAAATACCAGGAAAGCAACAGCAAAAATACCATTGAAACCAGACATCCAAAGAAATGCTGAAAAAAATTCCATCAGGTTGCCTGTACATAGACACATAGCATTATAGCTATAAGCATTTATTCTTGCTAAAAGGAAAATTCCAAAATTTTTGTGTAGTGTCTAGTTTTAGCCTTTCTGAAAGCATATCCCTTGCAGCTTGCTCCAATATGTTAGAAAGTAAAGAACAAAGGGTTGGCTGCAGAGAATCAATAGATTTTTTTTTCTTTTGAACAAAGATATGCTCAATAGTCACTCTTTCATGACTTCTCAAAATCTGTTTGTCCTTCTAAATGTTTTTTTAATCTTGCATTTTGCTAAACTCAGTAAGAAACACTTGTATGTGCTGAACATCTTCACAGCCTTCATCAGTTTTGTTTCAAGGGAAGAGCATGATGGTGTGCTGTAACTGTCAGTGGAAGAGAAAAATAGAGTAAGAAAATAAATATAAATCTGAAATATTGATATAGGTTAATATATTAGAGCAAAAGAATATCTATCTCAGACTTCTAAGCCCTTTGCCTTCGCTTAAAATGCAATTGAGAAAGTGAATCAGCAGAGACAAAATACTAGCCTCTCTTTTAGGCATGGAAATTATTTCAGATAAAGTAAGTAAAACAACAACAAATATAATCTTCCTTGCTTTCTGTAATCAAATAAAAACTCTGTCTCACTAGCAGTGGAATACTTCATTTTCTCAGTATCTTCTCAAAAACAGTTGATTTTTTCATTTTCTTTCTTTTTTTCCAAAGGTTATTTTGAAACTAACTAGCATTGAGGTTCACAAATATCTAAGGGTTGAATTTCTCTGTACTCCTGTTTGTAAGGTCAGTTTTGGCTATCCCAAAACTCTAAGGAGCATGTCCTTCCTCCTTCTAGGAAATTACACTTAGTATGTTTTGTGCTCTTCTATTTTGATTCAGTAAGACCTTCATTTAAAATAACCATCTAGATCCATCTATCTCTATATATAAATGAATCCAACTTATACTTGCCAACAAAATACTGCTGAAAACCAGAAAACTTACTTTCAAAAACTACTTCTATTGGATGTTGCTGATACAGAAAGAGTACCATCAACATACTGCTCTACATAATTATAACTAAATTATTGGAACAGAACCCAAAATGTTACTTGCAAGCCCCACCAGCACTGCACACACACAGCCCCAGGAAATAAAAAGTTAAGACCAGCAATAGCAATAAAATCTGATATTCTCCATTGCATGTTATTTACTCAGCAGCATTGTTGAATGCTGAAAATAAATACTACTAGCATGAGGTATTACCCAAAGAACTATAATTGGCAGTTGATGTCTCTCATCAGAATTCATATTTTGTCCCTATATTCATGGGGAACTGCAGTGTCCTAGCAAGGGCAACAGATCTGTCTCCTTCACCTCAGAGGCAAACTTTGTGATGCACTTGAAAACCTCCTCCAGGCGTCTCCACAGGTGATCTGTCAGATCTCCCTAAACTACAGATTACAAATGCACCAGATCATTCCACTTCTCTCTTAACCTTATTCCACTGTGGCTTTTAGCACAGAGATGCCACAACTACATAAATTCATAGATTTTGAGATCACAACTCGTCACTGGACTGCTCTGCTGTCTTGTGAACAAGACGGTATGTCACAGACCACAGTTCAAACCAGTGATTCCCTATGGAGAAAAATAAATCGAGATTTAGTGTTGGACAAGTGTCCCAGTCTCTACACAAGACTGTTGTCCCCATGATTATTTACCATTCAGTTAATCTTTCAGCAGTGGTCTCGTGTGAGCTTTACGAACACTGAGACGTGTTACACCGTGCTGAGCGCCGTGTCTGCAGAAGACCATGAGAAACACCTACACTCCGAGACAGCTTTCCATTGACAACTTCCTGCATTACCTGTCAGCCAGCCAGATCTTAACCTATTGAATATGTGTTTTATTGACATGGTATCGTGATAGGAGTTTTTCAAATCAGAACAGCGTGATGTACAAAGTCAAATGCCTTCTAAAAGCCTAAATGCATCACACCTCTTTGTTTATCTGCCATATTTATGGTCATCAAAGAGCAGAAGCAAGTTTCATTAATAAAGAACAATTTTCCATGAAACTGTGCTGGCCAGTATTAATTTTATCCTGACCTTTTTGTTGATTTGTGAACTGCTATGACCACAGGGTGCTCTCATAATTTGCCACAGCATAAAACCTACCCTACCATTTCCCAGCCCTTGTCACATGCCCTCTTGGCATCTCAGAGTAACATGAGGGGCACTCTTTTTCCTGGAACTTTTCCTAGTTTTCTAAAAGTTATTAAAAGCAAACGTTGCTGAGGGCACATAATTTCTCTGTTCACTTTTTCAGGTGACTTGCATGTTGGTTTGGAGAATCTGATAGAGGTGTGGTTTAGTTTTTTTAGTTTCTTATATTTTGAAGACAATATTTAACTTTGTTAGTTACAAATCACAGTATGTATCACAGCACATCATCATTTATACTGTAGTCTACCTAAGAAACTAAGCCAGTTTTAAGAGCAGAATTTATTTGGTGTAGCAAATAATGGGGGATAATTGAAATTAAAAGCATGGGCTACTTCTATATGTGAGGTCATCTGCCACAGAATCTACTGAAGGGGAAAAGATGTCCACCCTCCCAGTAAAACAAAGGAACTGAGCAAAACAGGACATTATTGGATTTCTTCTCTCACACTCTGGGAAGAGGAAGCAGTGCAACAAGGATAAATCTGTTCCTATCACAAACTAAGATTTTTTTTTAACATATAGGGGAAAATATAACCAAACAAGGTTTATTTACTTGCAGATTATTTCTTTTTCCTGCATTTTATGTGAGTCTTACATAATTTCTGATCTGCAAAATCTCTGGTCACATACATCTAACATTCATAGCAGGGGCAGACCAGCTAAAACAGAGGAAGCTTTTTGCAAGAAAAATAGTGAAATATGCCCACAATTGGACCAGTATTCCTAGTAATTGATTTTTATCTTCTCTCACAAAACAAGAAAGAAGGATAATATTATATTTATTGTACAAGTTTAATATGTAATTTTCAGAGGAGTTTCTAAATTCTAAAATTATTATTCTATGCTGCTGCTCAGCTTTTAATCACTTGAATCTGGTTTTTTTAACTCAGTTTTGGCAATTTTCTATATGAAAACACTTTTGACATGGAAAATAAAGATTATCTGAAAACACTGCAATCACTCATTTTATTTTTAAATAAATCAATTTTTTTGAATAAAATGATCTCATAATCTCTGATACCCTTGTTTTCTTTAAAAGGACTCTATTTTGGAAAACATTGGCTATTGTTTACAGAAGACTCAACTCACTATAGCAACAGCTAGTGTGAGAGCATTGAAATCCAACTATGATATACTTTCTGTATGAGCAATAAATTACTACTAATCAGCCATTATAGTAGCTGATATTTTCCACTGTAAATTCTTGCAATACATCCTGGTCTGGTTTCTGTATCCTAAAACTGAATTCGTAGCCAGCCTTTTACTTAACAGAAAAGGACTCTCAGAGCCTATATTTGGCAAGAGACAGTACAACAAATCCCTGACTGATTCATTAAGGTTTCAAATGAAATCTTTTCAAGAGGTAGCATGGCTTTCATAAGGATCTGCGATTCAGTAGATGCAATTTTTAACATCAAGTCCATTTCAGAATATGAAAGCTCAATGTGCAAAATGAGTCCCCAGACATTTTCAGTTTCACCAGCTTTAGAGAAACCATATTATTAACATGAAAAAATTAGTACCGATGCACATTTTCAAAAGCTAGAACAGTTACCAGGTTTCATTTTGCAATACCTTTTCCAATAAAGTATATCATTCAAATGTATTTTTAAAAAGGAATAAGGACCAATTCAAAATCCTTCTTTTCTCCCCATGAGCAACAAAATTCAGAACAAATACCTTTTGTAATCAGGACTTGTAGTCCCAAGAATTTCTTTATTAATGAGCAGGCAGACCTGCCACGTATGAAATGCTGAAAGTCCAAATCCAGAGATGCACACCTTCTGACAAAGAACTGCTGAACTGTCTTTGCTATTGTCTTTGCGGTTGCAAAATCACCCAGTTTCAAGAATTTCCTATAAATATAATAAGGGCTATTATTATAAGGAAAATTACATATGTTCTGATATTAAGTTTTAAATTGTGGATGTCTTGAAAGCAAATAAAGGTCTTTCCTCTTTCTCTAAGTAAAGAATTTTTAAAAGGCTAGAAAAAATTGTAAACCTTATTTAGTTTCCTTGGATTTAATTTTTTCTGATTTCATGGGGGGAGGGAGGGGAGAATCCCAGTAGCAGTGGTAATTGCATAAATGCTAAAGAAAAAAAAAAGGAATGGATGAATAAAATAATTCAAGCAGTGACGTTTACTACCTGGACCAGATTAGTTTGCTGCAAATCTAATTTGCATGAGATACCATTAAATATAAGGGGAAATGTGGCTCATGCGCAGAACAGCTTATAGATATATAGCTCAACTACAAGTAAAAGTGTGTGAATAAGTGGAAATAAGGAAATTATCATTTATGGGCTTTATATTTTAAAAAGATGTAATTCTGAAGATGTTACTTTTCATCTTCATTTAATTTTCTTTCTTGGATTACTTCTAAAGTGTGGAAGTTTACATCTTCTAGCATGATGGTCTAAGCACCTTGTGGGCAAATATTTTGATCCATTATAAAGTTCTATGCACTTTATTAGAAATTAAAGTGTTATTATGAATAATCTCAATAGCAGTGAAATCTCAACACCTCTAAGAGACCAAGGTGTACTTCTGATGCACTTATAAGATTACTTATTCATCATGCTTCTATTGAATACAATAAAAAATAAGGTGCATTATGTTAGAAAGCATTTTATTGTCTTCTTCTGTATCTCATTTTATGCCTAAACTAGTAAATGGACTTCTTTCTAATGACATTGCCATGTTATTATCAAAGTGCATATTGTACTGCCCAAGATGAAAGCAGCATGTTTGGAAATCCAATTACAAATTCTTTCAATCAAAAATACTGTGAATGCATTTGAATATTTTTTGACCTAAAAGAATTAAAACTACAGGTATGCCATGTATTTAACATGTAGCTGCTTTTTTCAGCTTTCCATTTATTTCTAGGTTCATGTGAAAACACAGCTAAGTCAAATTCAAGTAACTCTGGCAGTTCTGAACATAACATTACTTTTTCACAACAGAAAAAACTACTCACTTTTTGCATATGGTGCCCATGAATAAAACACTCGAGACACTAACTGTTCAATCCAGAAACTGAAATTTACCTGTCGTTGTCAGGGTTCCTGGCTCTGTATTGCACAAATCGAATAAGAAAAGGAATAAAAGAAGGCAAGCATGAAGGAAGCTTACTCTTCTTAAATGCCAATATGCAAATTTAAAGCTGAAGTGAACACCTATTTGAGGAAGTAAAGGTGTAAAAGTAACCATTTCAACAGCTAAAGTTTCAGACTCAAGTGATGGCCATATCACTGTGTTCAGTCTTAGAGAAAAACGACAACCTTCCACCTGCCAGCCCTGCCAAAATCAAACAGGATGGGCAGACAGGCCATGCTCTTCTCCTCCTCACCAGCAATAATGCTGCTGCAAGCCAGATCAGTCTCTCAGTTGCATTTCCTCAGCCCTCCAGAGTGCTTTTTATTAGATTCTCGGTAACACCTTTGAGTCAGTTTGTGGTGTCACATAAAAAAGGAAGGAAAACTCTTGCCTTGGTCATGAAGAGAGTAGCAGCAGCAGACTGTCCTTTCACTTTTCTATTCCTACTCAAACTGGGCGTAAAATAGGCATTTTAAGTCAGAATTCACATGACCTACTTTGCATGTCATTTTAAAAAGGACATGATCTGAGCCCTTAGAGGTGCACATTTCTCTCCTCTAAAAGAAGCCAGAGATGAGGAATGAAGATGCTTGCATAAATACCATCCCATTTGCCTATAATGATATTCAAGAAGGATGATTCCTGCTGAAGGAGTTTATAAGAACCAGAAAAATCATAAAAGGCAAACACTCAGAGTTATAAAGATCATTAACTGCAGCATGGAGCAGGCAGGAAGAAGAAGGAGGCAAATAAATGCTATTTTGCAGACATTGAGACTTTCAGAGACTGTCCAGAAATTCTTCATCAAACATGCTGCTCAAAAAAATTACTGGTTGTTATTAGATGGTTTCTTCAGCCCAAGTCCCATCACGGGCCAGGCACATGATCAAGATGTGGAAGAAGCCATGACAGATAGAAATACATGCCTCTCTTTGAAAATATTTGATTTCTGGGGAAAAGGAAGGTTGTGGAACACTGGCTCCTCAATTCTCTGAAAGTACGTGAGGTTCAACCAGGCTACTGCCTAGAGAGATGTATCCATATTTTGCCATCTAAAATAATTTTAAAAAAAAAGAGAGACAAACATGGATCTCTTTAAAGAATAAGGCATAGTTGCTTACATTTAGGATTGGTTTCCAGCCTGCGAATCCTTCATGAAATATCTGCCACTTCTTCTGGTGGCACCTTGGAGACCACAAAGCCAACAGAAAACCCTCAGATCTCTGCGTTTTATGCCCTCAGCACTGGCTTCCTTAGACATTTCCTTTTTGCTTCAGTGGAAATGTTTTTAACTGCTCCCGCTTAGATTTTTATCTAAGGCAGGTCTACACTTCTTTGCCGGATCTGAAGGGAAGACAATGGAGTAGACAGGCTATGAGAGCTCTCTGATTCCTCCTGCTGTGGTTTACCTCAACTTCCTCAACTGCTCCACAGCTCACAGCTTACCTAGTTTTTCATAATCTTTCCTGATAGTAGCTAATCCAAATAACTCTCTGCTACAGATGTTATCATCTCACTACTCACTAGCATAAATTAATTCGTTAAAACACTGACCATTGCATTAAACCTGAGGGCACCTCCCCTTTTACCATCAGAGAAATATGCTATATTTACCAGTCAGTTTAGCTGATTTCCAAGCCAAGGAATGTAGTTTCCATAGCAGAACTAGTTTGTTTCTTTAGGAGTTCATAAGGCACTTTTCAAAATCCAGGAAAAAATAACTGTAGCTATGAAATCTACACATCAGAATCTGAAAACCCCTCTTAAAATAAAAACATAAATATATCTATTAAAAACAACAACAACAAAAAACCACCAAAACCAAACCATACACTGTAAATTGATACTTGCTTTCTCCAGAAGCAGTATCATAATTTTTTCTTTCCCCTTACCCACTATCAGTAGGTGCAAAGTAATTCAGGAAGTAAACAGAACCAATGTTTGATTAATGTAAAATGAGCTAGTATGTTGCACACATAGCTAAGATTTTTCTCTCAGTGTCTGCTTCCTTCTGGATATAAAAGCCAGCTACATAGCTGACAGAAAATGGTGTTTGGATGGACCACTTGTCTTCTGAACTTTTCTACCTACTACAATGTTTTCTTGAAAGTTGCAACGCCTGGCAGTGGGACTTGGTCTGTTCTTTGAAAAGAGAGGTGAGAGACAGATGTAACACATTGTCATAGTCCCCTTATGGAACAGACAGAGCACCAATACATTCTTCAATTTTTCTAGTTCAAGTCACCATATCTCAGAAAATAAAAGTGGAAAATGAGAACTGACAAACACAATTAGACATTCAGGGAAAATCTCATGTTCTTCTTGAACAGGCTCATTAAGACCTTCAAAAAAATCCAAGCTCTGCTGAGGGCAGTGATGTCGGTGAGTGGCAAAGACTTCATTCCAGCACATTTTGTGAATTATGTTTTTAAAGTATTTCATAAACACAGCATTCCTTATATGCTGTGTGGCTGTAATGCCATTCTGACATTAGCTGTATTTGGGACACATTAGGATTAAACATTTCTACTATTTTTCAGTATGTGAGCAACAGAACCAGTAAAGTATCATTGGCTCCACTAGAGAGAGCTCTTGTGCTAACATAATTATATTAATAAACATAATTACTTATTTGAAATCAATGGAATTATCCATGGGGGAAGATGTGTTGCTACACATACACAAGAAGAGTGTGACCAGTGATCTTATGACTTACCAAATACGTGCTGCAATATGTTCCTTTTGTGCTCACCTTCGGGAAGTGTTCCTGTACAGATTGTTTTTCATTTGCATGAAGACCTTTTTACATTACTCTGGCTATTCTGGCTCTGGGGAAAAAAAAAATCCCAAAACACAAACTCTATCCCAGTACCAAATTATGTCCTTCTAACAGGAGTTTGCAGCTTTCTTGATTTGAAGGCCAAGTGCTTGACTTGAAGGGCAGTGCTCAGCAAAAATTCAGATATTTCCAAGTTGTTAAAGTGACTGTAATCCTATTGAAATTCCATTGAGAATAAGCACAGAATGGGGCATAATTGGGTACAATATGCTGGGGTGGGTCCTACAAAGCCCACAGCACACTTGTGGCATACAGGACTGAGATCCCCACATCGGGCTATTTCAAGGAAAACCACACAAAATGTTATCACTGAAGGAGTAGGAAGAGATTAGGAAAGTTTTGACCTAATCCCGGTGGGGTTTAGATTTTAGCTATAACCACTCATCTGTCCTAATCCTACAAAGTGGCTTAATACAGAAGGATGGAAGAACTACTGAAGCATGCACAAAAGGTACAGAGAAGACTATTGATTGAAGGAACTAAGCTTCCTTTTCTACTCTGTTTCCCACTGCAATTGTTGTATCTCATTTTGTGCTTTCAAATCTTAATTTCTTTGTTGAAAATGCACAGAACTGTTTTGCTATTTTTTAATGGATCTTTTTGGAACAATAAAAACTGGATTTTATTCTTACTTACCTGAAATATCCTGACTTCAGTAATAATTGGTAGAGTACTAGGTCTAAGACTGAACATACATGGTCTAAAAAAGCAAAAAATTTTGAATGGGTTCTTCCTATATAGTACACCAAAAGTCCATCTAAGTCTCTCCAATAAATCTGTAACTTTTTGGTCAATAAGAAAGCACTGTTCTATCAAAGGAAGCGTTAAATTACCAGTGCACTTTATTCCCCCCAGCCCCCGCCTTCATCAGTGCTTCCCCTGTTCTCACTTGCCACATATCTTGGAGTTGAAAGGCTGCTTAACCCCTGGCATCCCACTCATTCTGTTATTTGTTCAGCTCCTACCTACCACAATGAAGACTTTGGGGAGTCATCATACCACAAACCTGTCCTCAAACTTAAATACACAAGTGCCTTGGGTATCCTATTTCCAGTCGAATCTACTATGTTCCCCTAATAGGTACAATCACTGTAAAACAAGCTCTCTTACTGTTGGTTTTTTTTTTTTTTTTTTTAACTGAGTCATTTGAGGTTTCTTTAGTGCATTGGCACAAAATACAAGTTTATTTGGCTGATTGCTTCTGCTCATGTCTCCTCTTTTAAGAGGCATTAACATCACAAATATACCAGTATGGTACTATATACATCATATATATCAATCCAGTACCTTTAAATTTATTTCTTGCAACCTAGTATGCAAAAACAGAGCTGTCTTCCAGGCTCCATATATGAATGTAAGAGAATGTGACAGTAAATTGCTTACACCAAATTATTCAATAATTCAATAATTCAGTAATTACAGGTTGCTTTGTAAGGAATTTTCCACAAATACCCACAGATATTCAACACTTAGTTATACTCCTGAAATACATATCACAGTGTCTTTCATTCAGATTAATGTGACAAGTTCTACTAACTTAGAGATCAGAAAAGAAAAACCAAAGTCCTTTTCTTTATGTTTCTACTGTGCACTAAGCTGCATAATCTTGTTGTCATGTGAAATTAGCAGCAAAGATCCCCGTGCAAAACAAACCCTGACATGTACTGTACATGTGCTGAAGTAAGACAGCTACCTAATTACAAAAAAAAACAGGTCATATATCCCCAGCTACTATACATAGCTAAGACGTTCAGGTAATCCCCCCTTCACAAGGTTGCTTTGTTGACAGCTGTTACACAGAATTTGTTACCTTTCTTATTTAATGTAAGAGTTTTTCTCTTTAATGCCTTTAAGTGTTGAACAAGTTACATAAAATAGTAATATTAAATGCAACTTAAAGGAGAGCTTCAGACAGGGGGTTATCTACCCAAGAGCCAAACACGAGAAAATGCCAGCTTATTATTTAACAACTAGGTTAGTCCTTCATTTTCCAGTCTTAACAAACCATTCCGTGAAACTGCATGATAAAGGATTTCAACCCACATAATGATTCAGTACCTGGAAATACACTGACAAAGAGGGCAAACCAATAACAAAATACATTCAAAGGCAGCTACCATTTTCTTTATACAGCCCAAATAGGGATTTCCCTGCCTCCTGTTTAATTGGTTTCCTCAGTGCTACCTCAAATTTCAATGCAAGAATCAAATGCAAAGAGACAAAGAGAGCAGGCAATGCACTTCCTAAGCTCAGGTAGAGCAGCTAATATTGCTCCAAAACCACTGAAGAAAAATGCTGATACCACATTTGATAAAAGTGACAGTACTCGACCTCTTCCAGAACTTTGTAACACTGTCATCCTTTATTGAAGATAAAAGCGGGAGCAAAGAACAACACAGAATATTAACATGTCAATTCTTTCAGCTTCAGACAGTAAAACATTTTGTTTTAAGGCTTGAGCTTTTTGGTTTGTTTTTACACTGTGAATTATAGTTTATCTTGGTTCTGTCATCTTTTTGAAGTGTGTTTTTATGACCAGCCGCTAAGGCTGAGCTGTTAAGCCCAGCTTTTTCTGATAATGTGTTGTTACGGAGCGGCTCTTCACGAGTTAGGCAAAGGGATGTACTCCTAAGAGAAAATAGTTAATTGACTTCATTGCATGTCAATTAGATAGTAAAATATATCAAATCATATTTCACTAAAATTAACTGGAAAATAAGCAAACGGTCTTACTGTTGTTTTTCCTTCCCATCTGTCCTCAAAATTTTAGCAAAACTTTATTTTCCCATGGAAGCTAGTGACGATGAATGGTCATTTGACCCAAACATTGCATGTACTAAATTCTGAGACACATGCTTATATTTTGATTCTTAAAATATTAGAATATTTTAAAAGTAAAAATCATGTGCTACCTATTTCTAATGTGCACTAGATACAAAAAGAGAAAAGCTATTGGAAAGATATGCTGAAACATTTCTGTATTTAAATGTTCATCAAACTGTTAAAAATAAATCTTCATTTCTTTTGAGTGTGAGTACTCTGAGCATGCCATGTCATCTCTAATGGAAAAGTCAGGTCATTTACTCAGGTATGATGCACTTACTACTGAAAAAAACATGATGATTTGTCTCTTTTTATTACATATTATTCAGATAATGCTAAATAATTAAGGTATTTAGAATTATGGAACTTGTGACATTACCAAAATAAACAGAGATGGTAATAGGAAGGGATTTGGAATGCTTTTGCTTAGATTTTTTACTATCCCAAAAGATTTTACAGAAGAAGTTGGAAAGATGCAAATAATTTTCATAACTGTAAAAATCTCATTCAGTTAAACACTGAAATGTTATCATTATCCTAAGATCATTGTAAGAGAAAAGACAACACATTTTAATTGCACATAAGAATTAATTACCACATCCTTTATAGCTGAGGTTATTTTATAATCTGCAGATGACTTTATCATTTAACTACAGAAATTACCTTGTCATAGAAAGATTAAATGAAAAACATAGCTAAGGCAGGGTTCAGCTCTGGACTCTGAAGCATCACTTTAGGTGTTTACAGCAGGTGTCTGCACACAAGCCAGGTGAGGGGGAGGCTCAGCTTCCACTAAATTGAGGCAGATTTTGCCAACTCAGCTGGTAGCACACTGGTTCCAGCTACCAGAACCTGCCCAGCCCAGTGGGGCATAAGTCTCCCTACAACCTGTGCTAGATCTGTCAGGTCTTTTGGATGGCAACTCAAATGACAGTGAATGCCCACATATAGTCAAATGGACAAGTCCCAGAGCCCCATTGATTGTGACAAGACTCAGACTCCCACTCACTCAAGAGCACCTCCACTATCAATACCCACTTTTGCTAGCTGGCTGAATCTGGCACTGAATCCTACACACAGTCTCCCCCAGCACACATACCACAGCTTTTCTTAGGAGGAATCCTCTCCTAACTTACACTTTTAATTACTAAACTGCTTCAAAAACTAAACTCTTCATATACATGATTTTTTTTTCTCACTTTCATTATATTACTTATAATTGTATCTTCTTAAACTATATGGATTTCCTGGAGCTGAAAAGCCTTCAGCCACTATATTCTATTAGTATAATACTTTTGTTTTCTACCACCTTTCCTCTGCAGTCACCTCTTGAAAAAGCTGTGTATGCCTCACTTTTATACTCTGTCCCCACAAACCAATTTTGTCTCCCATTGCTTCCATCTGGATTATTTTTGCTGTTCCCTAAGTTTCTCCCAGGGTCTTTTTAGTAATATGAAATTCAGAACCGAAAGAATATCAGCTGCCACCAACAAAGCTGTGTAAATTGTTGTTTGTACCTGGGAACTCTTTCAGGGCAGAACACAAAATGCAGGCATTAGAGCTGAAGAAAGTTACTGATAGTAACTGATGTGCCAACTGTATTACAACCATCTGAATCTTTGTCTTTCTAAATGGGTGTGGTGTATAAGAAAGTAATTTTCATTCCTAAAAAAAACAAGAATGGATTACCTGAAAATGACTTCTATCTACTTTCCAGAGAAAATCCATTAATTAATCTTTAATCTGTTCAGAGATAATTTTCCCAGTTTTACTTAGTTTTGCTTACTCTCATAAACTGAAATTATCTGTCATGGCAAAAAGAGAGTCTTCAATCACTGTCCCACAATCTACTAAAGTGTCCAAGGTAGAATTTTAAAAGCTTGTAAATAATTTAGAAACTGAACCAAAAATGCAGAAATTAATATGACACTACCATTATTTCAACACAGGAACATGCAAACAGACGCTTTGTGGATTTTTAGAAATTGCCTAATCTCCGATGCTTTCCATAGGAATTCATAAGCTTCAAGTTTTTGAAAACCACAGCAATTATGAATAGTCCCATGAGGTAATTTAGAGCACCACCTTTTGCATAAAAAGGCTGCTACTTCAAAAATAGACATTCTCTGCTATTTGGATATGTAAAAGAAGATGCTTTGACCAGATTCCTTTTTTTTAAGCTATATTTTCCTAAGATGCAACCACCTTACCTCTGAAATTACTGTTACTACTTTCACTATTATTATTAGTACAGAGCTAAACCTAGCATTTCTAAATCAGAATATTGCAGTGAAATCGATCTGTAGCCACATCTTTAAATTCATTCTCAGATGAAAAAGCACTTATTGGAGCTTTATTATTAAATGCTCTCCCTGCTCTTGTCAATGGGTTACAAGATCTAGGTGATATTTAAGACACAGTTTTCCACCTGTATGCTGAATTGTCTTTTCTATCTGAGACACTGTTTTTCCAAGACACATTCCTGCATTTGAGACCTGCAGATACATTTCATTTCAAACAGAAGCTGTACAAACAGCATTTTCTCTTTGAAGACATCTTCATTTTGGTATTAATATCCTCCTTTGGCACAGAATAACCAGAGACTGTGACTTCCTTCTCTTTAAGGCAAGCCTAGAGTAAGGAATTACCTTTATATTTCGTTTAACAATAATTTCTAATTTCAAAAATACCAGCTAATGGTCATTTTTACAGGCAGTAACCCAGGAAACAGGTTACCACTTTGGCTTTGTGATTTCTCCTGTACTGTGTTCCTCACATAAACAATAGAGCTAATATTGGAACTCTTTTTAAAAATGCAGGGAAATTATTAATTAATGTGTCTATTAATTATTTGGGAAAAGGTGAAGTCCAAGGTGGCATACTCACAGATGTCAAAATAATTTAGGTTACTGAAAACCAGGAAGAACTGTGTGGAATTCCAGAGGCACTTTAGAAGATAGACAACTGTGCTGCCTGACTGCAGTTAAAACTCTGTGTTAACAAAGGCATGTTAATGTACAGTGGGAGGTAAAACATTCGGTATGATGTGAGCTGACGATACACCTTCATGAGCTCTAAGTGAATGGGAATCATTTGGGAGTCAGGCACAGGAGACATTGAGTCATTGTTGGCATCTCTGTTGATACAATTATTAACTATTTGGGGACGAAATTTTAAAATGTATTTAGAGATTGGGTTAAAATAATTCCTGAAAAATTGTACAGTGACATTAATTAGCTTAGCTGGGCTTGCATTTACTGCTCATATACCATTTTATTCCCTTTCTCATTTCTGTAACTTATTCACCTTTTAAACATCTGTTTTAAAATTTCATTGGAAGGTCTTCCAAGCAAGAGCTCCTCCATATTTGCACAGCATGTAGCCCAAGGGAACCTTACGCAGCCTGGAAGCTTGTGGACACCAACACACCACAAATTAATACATGCTGCTAAGAACCAGTTGTATGCTTTCATTTTGAATGTTGTGCTTAAGTCTGACCACCTCACTGAAAACAAATAATAAAGTGGAAGTGAAAGGTGTTCAGAGAATGTAAATGCTAGTATAATATTCGATTTTCATGAAGTTAGGGTTTTTAAGCATCAGGATTCTTTCCTTTGGAGAGGAAATGTATTAGAGACCAATAAAATAATGCATGCAAAGGCAGGCGTAAACTGTGAACTCTTGTTAATCTCCTTACTGTAAAAAAAACAACAACCAATAAAATTGAAGGAACATTAATGACCTAGAAAAGGAATTTCATCCTTTCTTTGCATGAAGGGAAGCAGAAGAACTTACTGTGATAGATAAGAGTTGAACCCAACAGATCAAAAATTAACAGGATAGAAGAGGGGTACTCAGTTGCCTGAAGATGGCACAAAGAGACATTTAACATGATCTAACAGTATCCTAAGAGGTCCACATGGCAAATACAGCAGAAAACCTCCAGGAGACACATACTGTGCTGAAAGCAGATGAAAACAGCAGGGACACTGAGGACATGTCCATACAGTAAAAATTCCTTAAGGATAGAAAATATCATTCTTCAGTGTATGAACCAACAGGTGTCTGACTAAAACTAGAACAGACAATTACCTTCAAAGAAGGTTGTTCTTACAGCTTTCACTGATAGATAGCAGCCAGTGCCATGAACAAGTTGCTCATGCACTAAGTAGCGCAGTATTCTTATATATGGTTTCTTGGGTTTTTCGCAAAACCTGATATAATTTGCCCTAAATTCATCTGGCTTTTACTTCTTATCACACCTCATCATATAATTCTGCCCAATTCATTATCACAAAAATGGACAGTTATTTTTCTAAAAGGGAACTTAATGTTGCCATCAAGGATCTGAGTGCAGACCTCTTTTCAAAACCTACTGTGTCTCATAACATTTCTCATTTTTATTTTTCAAGCATAATTTTGAATATGGTTTGGTGTCCTTCATTGCTTATAGAGACATCTCTTTCTTGAAAAATGGTATCTCAAATTCTCCATGCCTGTAAATACAACCTCCTCAATGGTTGCATAAGCAGCCAGGAAAATAAGAGGAAATTTTATGCCTGAGAATTTTCCCCCTCAATTTGCCACTCAGTCATATTGGTAATGAGCAGTATCTTCTACAATCTATATTTGTGCACTTAGAGCCTATTTTTTTTTTTTGCACACGAAGCCTATCTTTAACCCAACTCTGCCACTGGCTTCAAAGGAGCTGGAAAATCCTTTCAGAAATAGATTTAGGTAAAGATCACTGTACACTACTGCAACAGAAAGAGGAATGGCATTTTCTCTCTTTTGGGAAGTGTGACAGCTTTGAGATTTTGATTTAACATGACCTCAATCTAGCTTGTGTTGTCTTAATGGGAAATATATTACCATCCTGATTTGTCCTGATACAGTAGTCTCCATTCTTTTGTTACTAGGTCCTGAGTGTACTTTTCCAGTGAATGTCAGCAGGCAAGAATCACAGCATGAAACCAGCATGTGGCGAGTTCAAAACAAGCAAAAGATAATACTTCAATCAGTGAGCACACTAGTGTTGGAATTCCTTGCCACAGGATTGCTGAAACACGGAGCAAGTCAAAAAGGAATCAGGAATTAATGCAAAGGGAAAAAAATTCAGAGCCCACAAAACACAGAGGTGCTATCTTTATCAAAGATTCTTATCTGAGAATAGTTGTCGCCTGGGAGAATATCACTGTATTTCTTCCCTGGTGCTATATTTTAGCATAGGCATCCTCTGTGAACCTCTCTGAAACAAATCTTTGATATCAACTTATGGCCTTTATATTTATTTGTAAAACACTTAACTTTCAAAGCTGCTCAGGATTTTAAAAGTGAGCACAAGTTTCAGGCAAAAGAATTTGACGCATATTGTCCAAATATATGTATTTCAAGAAACTGTTTTACCAGATGTTATCATTATTCCCTTTGTTACCCTTTTGTGATCAACATTTGCTCTTTTTTCTTTCTCTATCTTTAACCTTTTATACTTTCATTTGTAATAGATCTTTTCCTGAAAGTACTTATTATTCACATAGTAAATCTTTCATTGTTTGTACAAGCCCCATGTGCAGGCAGGCCTTGAACTATGAAGTCCTGTAGGCATCTCAATTTGCATAGCAAATGATTGATGGTGACAAAATGTGATGTCATATTGGTTTTTTTCCAACTGCATTCGTGCAAAAACTTTGAGGAAAAAATGTTCCAATTGAAAAGTAACAAGAAAAAGAGTCCTTTAATAATCATCATTCAATAGTGCTTCAGCACTGCTCTCGCTGTTTGATAACAGAATCCCAGGATTTAAGGAGAGATGGCAAGCATTGCTTACACAGAGAAAGTGCAGCAGTGAATTTTATCCTGTCTTGCAATAGGAAAATCCATCTCAATATCTAACAGAAGGGCAGATAAGGTCTTACAGATACAAATCCTTACTCTTATGAAGACTAAAAAACTGAAAAGCCTGATGTTCTCAGTGGTGGGGAACAATCTCTCAAACAGGTACATTTTTTATTGAAAACAGCAGCAATTTCTGTAAAAGGGCTGTACATGATTTAGGCCCCAGGGATGAAAACAACTTTCACCCAATTTTATGAAACTACAAACTAAAATCATGATTATGAAACAATTTCAAGAAATAAAAAATCAAAAATCTTGGTATGTCATATAAATCTAAAGTGAATCAATATGCTGAATGCTGTGTCCAGGTCTGATTCTGCCCTCCATCTCAAAAAGATGGAAAATTTACATAGCAAGGTGAAAGAAACATCCAAGTCATTTCACATTAGATGGAGAAGTGGGAATTTCAGGGCTCTCCCCTGGGGATGTGCTGAAGCTCGGCAGGATGTCAGCCCACAGATCAGGATCAGGCCCAGTGACAGTAACCAGAACTTCATCATCTTGGACCCAGAAAGTCTCTGGACCACACACTGTTGGAAGTTGTAAATCTCTGTAACCTCTTCAGTTCATAAATACTCAGCAGTCAATATCTGCCACTACTGATGACAGGGACAGCCCAGATCAGCCATCCTTACACTATATATTCTTATCATGAGAAAACATGGAGAAGGGATGGAAGTTGAGCACATGACTCAATGACTTGATTGGAAATGGCATCAGCTGGACTACACATCAGACAGAGAAGCCAGACTCATTTAAACGAGGCTGTCTGCTTTCCAGATGGAAAAGACTGCCTTTATCTGGCCCTGGTGCAGTAAAATGTTAATTTTGCATACTTTTAATGCTGAAGTAGTCAGTTGGTTTAACCAGGGTGAGGTGATTAACTAGAGTGTGAAAAGGTACAAGAAAGGGAAGAAGAGCTTCTTAAGTTGTATAATGAAGTTATCCATCACCTTGCCACATAGGACAGCTCTTCTACACCTCAGTATAAAAATTGGCTGGCTCTAGAGAGATGACTTTACTTGAAGGTAAACAAATTAGTAACTCACTGAGATGACTGTAAGTCCTTTTCACAGAATCACAGAACCACTTTTCTATGGAAATAATTACTTGCAACTAATTCAGTCTCTCATAATCTCCTCCTCATTTTCAAAGTCCATCTGTAAACAATCACTGCTTATTCTTAGTAGCTAAATTAAAGTTCCTTGGTCAGGAAACAGGGAGTGCAAATGACTCCAAGGTAGCCTTGGCTATCCAAAACAAGTTTTTGACCACCTTCTCCAGACCAAAATGTCTAAACCCAACTATCTGGCCCAAAGAACCTCTAATTAAGGAAGCAGAAAGGGATGTAGAGCAGGAAATGGGAGATAATGACAAGATAGTTAGCAGCCACCTCCTTTTTCAAAAATTCCTCTTACTTTTCTTATCTCAAAAACCCCACAAGTCATGTCTTTCCCATAGTCTAAAACAAGCATATAGATAAATAAAAGCCTTCACATTAAGCTAATAGAGCAATGAGCAGCAAGACAGCCATAAAGAAAGCAAACATCCTCATGATGTAATTAGAAAATTTATTTTATGTAATATTCCAGACATTTGTTTGAGTATAAAGCCATATTCCTCAAAGAGATTGTGTATGTTTATACATATTTTAGCAGCTGCCTCTTAAAAGGTTTCACAAGACATCTCATTGAGAAAGAAAAGAAATTCGCCCAAAATATTCTGAAGCAATCATGCAATAAAAGTGCTCCAGAACTGTTCCCAGAGAACACAAATCCAGAAGGCCCAGGGAACAGTTTCCTAAGCAGTCTGTTCAAAGGACAGCAAGAGTCTCAGAATAATGACTTCCAAAGAAAGGACAAACACTGCTGACCAGGAAGGGGGTGGTAAACAAGAGAAGGTTAGCCTGATGGTTCTTCAAGATTGTAAGGGATCCACAGACCCTGATGAAAAGGAAGTCTTGATTGCAGGGTCTGTTTCGACTGCCAAAGGAGGCAAGCTACACTGACAAAACAATCCTCAACTGCACCAGGTGGAATGTGTTCTTCCTATCACAAAGGACAGAGACAGTTTGGGAACTGTTTATGACTGTTTATGTCACCCAATGAACAGAGAATTAGTGCCCAAAATGTGGAATAGCTTATCAAAATTTTATTGAACACCTTTCTGCTTTTGGTGATAGCAGTTCTGGGCAAGAGAATAAACCATAATCAGTATTGGAATTCAGTATTGGAACTGAACGTTCTCCTGCCCAAAAAGGACCGTATGTCTGTTGTAGTCCCCAAACAGATTTTTAGGAGCTAAATATTCTTAGTGCTGAAATTTTATAAAATACAGACCCCATTTGATATTAGATATTGCTAATGAGAATTTCCAAAGAACAATTATTCACATTTAATTGGATTTAAAGCTATTCAAAGGCTTTTCTTTTCTCTTGCAATTTTAAAGTAAAGTACATTCTTGATTTTTGTAAAAGCAGCTTAATACTGCTAGTTACCAACTAAAATAATAAGATAAAATAGTACTGTGAAAGATAAAATAGTATTGTGAAAATTACACACACGGTAATGTAATCCATAGACTTGGAACATAACAGACTATACAAGAAGGAAATTAAAGAAACAGGAAATAATAATTCTTCTACATAAAGAAACTGGAATCTGTAGAATGGTATATCTGTGTCTACAGAAATCAAACTCTAATGGTCACAGACTACATAACCAAATGATAGATAACAATGCCTGGGTCAGCAGTTGAGAGGAAGCCTCTGTCTTATTTATACAAATCGTGGATCAAAGAATCTAAGTTCAAGGGAAAGCAGTACAAAGTTTCTTTTATCTGGTCTATTTGCCAGACTGGTATAGATACAGTCCATGCTACTAGGACTTATTAAACAAACAAACAAACAAGCAAAAAACCTAATTTGCCGTAAGCATTCGAGAGGTTTTCTTGACCTCCCTTCTAGGAGTTCTCTGTTATCTCTGAAATGTACAGATAGGTCTTTGTCTAAAGATTTGGATAAACAACAAAGATTCAGAGAATATAATGATAGAGAGACTAAATGTTAGACAATAAAGCAATTTCTATTTTTTGGTCTTCTATCATATCTTCTATCATATCATTAACCTAATCTAATTTGCTACTAGATACAAGTGCAAAAGGATTTTTTTTTCTGTCTACATACTAGGTATTTCTAATTTTTGAAGCTTTTGCAACAATGTCAGTTTTTAGTAACTGCAACCAGGTTTGCTTTCAGTTTGATGGCAGGTTTCTTTCAGCTTAGGGCAGGTTTCTTTCATTTTAGGGCAGACTATATTTTCAAGGAATGATTAAAATTTTCTGAGAATTTCTGTAAAAGGTTAATTCATTTAAATTGCTTTTAAATCAGTTGTATTCTAAAACTTTTAGATCAGTGTGTTCAAAGACTGAGGTGAAAAATAGTCTTTCCTTTCTCTTTCCCCTGTATGTAATTCCTCAATTACTTCTGGATTTCAGAATAGAGAACCCTTCTGCCACACAACTCTCCAGTCTACCTTTCTTCTGTCCCTGTCCAGACCCTACAGATTCTTACAGAGTGCTCAACATAACTGTTGAAAATCAGGCTGCATTTATGTGGATTTAAGTGAAAAGTTCCCTGAAGGGACCAGTTCAGTTCTACCTCTACTCTCAAGGTTTCCACTATGCTAAAAAAAAGAAAACAAAACTGTACAATTTCCACCTTGGAACTGAAATCTGAGTATTTGGCTGAGGGACATTAGTGGCACATGTTCAATCAGGGTCACAGATGACTTGAGTTCAGGTTCCTATCCTGCTCCTTTAGAGCTGAATCTTTTGCCACAAATTGCTCTGTTTTACCTGCAACAGCGAAGACTGCAAGACTTTTTTTTGCTTCTATATCTACTGTCAGTATCTACTGACTTACTACAAGATAAGACCAAATCTTACTTTACTTTTGCAATTGTTAAGTCTCTAAATGAAATTGCATTCCTAAACATCACTTATGCATCCCTTTCTGCAAATGCTGGCATAAGGAAATGAGTTCCATCCCTTGGTAGTTGAAAGATGTAAGAGCTTTTTCCAAAAAAGTGACCTAATCAAAGAGATGCTCAGCATCAGCTGTGACTGACCAGAGTGGAAGTTGCTGTTGCTCAGAAACTCTGGAAAACTTATTTGGGTTCCTAAATGTGTATTTTGACTCCTGGTTTGGTTCAACAGCTAAAGAAAGCATTAACACTGACAGATTCCCAAAGAGATATTGCTGCCAGAAGGACAATTTCCTCTAGACTGGTTAACAGCAGTCCAAATAAATCTGTCTTCAATGGAAGTATTAAAAGCAAGACCATGAGTGCTGTGTTGGGGTAAATATCCTTGATAAGCTTAGCAGTCAAGAAAGGGGGAAGAAAAGCAGAATCTGGAAGAAACATGGGAATGGCTATTCTGAAACAGAACTACAGCATATCCATCAAGGGTCCTATTTCTAACATCAACTAGTACCATCTGCTGAGAGGAAGACTGAAAAACCCTCTCTTAGCCCAGCTCAAGTTCATCAGTTGTCTTATGCCCTAAGACATGAATCTTGTGGGCTGATAAAATAAGAAGAAAGATCCTGGGCATTTTATTTACCCATAGAACAGCTCATCTTCACTAGAATCCTGAAAGTGTGAGGAGAGATTCTGGGCACTTCACTTACCTGTAGAACTGCCCTTCTCTGGAATCCTAATAAATTATGGTATGAAAGCCAGACTGCTGTTTATGTGTTTAAAAGTGTTTTGGGACAGGTCACATAATTTTACTCATTTCATCCGTTGCTAACTCTGTGAAGTTAAATCCAGTAGAGGAAACAAAACCAAATTGGTTACATTCTCAGAATCTGTACCACTTACACAGATCTATATAGTACTAACACAAACCTTTACTTTCAAGGGAAAGAAAAATATTAGGCTTCTACAGGACCTTTGATGGGATTCAGCTGCACTGGGACATGGTTCTGCAGTGCACATGTAAGAAAGAAGGAAGTGTTTGGTGTGAATGTCCTAGGACTTCATCTGTCTTGCTATTTTTTACCATAAGCCTTTTTTTATCATCTTCTGGGAAACGTCTTCGAAGTTTATTTCAGCCAAGCTTCTATATTAGGCTGCTTTAAGTTCCCTCTAGCACTTACTCTGTAGTATCATCCCTAGTTGGGAATGCCGTCATTTGCTTGAAGGTAAGTTCTTTGAACTTGATTTTGAAGATAAACAATATTCTTCTCATTCAGACTTCCAAAGCATTTCAAAATAGCTTCCAGATCTAAAGTAATGAACAATTACTATCTTTAGTGGAATTCACTAATTACATGATTCATATGTAACACAAGAAACATTCTTTATTTGTATTGTTAAAACTGACTTTCTTTTTCCTAGTTCTATGTATAAAATGTTCCATTTTATATTGTATTTTTCAACAAATTTACCTTGGCATGTGCACTTCCACGCAAATAACAAAACTACAAAAATGAAAAGTGGCATTCAAAATTCTAAAAAATTATCATGATCCTGTTTCTCAGTGAGTTTCATGTGGATTTTTAGTGCAATCAAGGCAAGACAAGAGGAAACTCATATGGGTCAATGAAAGAAAGGAATAAAAGGATGAGGGAATTGGGACTGAGCTCCTGAACTGCAGCTTTAATGACTGCATTTTTATAAATTCATAAATTTCCTGCCTGTCTCTTTTGGTAATTCTGAAGTGCCTTCGCAAAGCTGATCTGAGTGAGTTTAAGTTCTCTAAACTGCAGGTGAGCAGTGCTGGGGATTGTTTAGACAGCAAGACACAGCACTTTTTAACTCCAGGAAAAAAATGAGGGGTTAGAGAGCCTTATACATTTGTCAGTGATTACTGAATCTAGGATCCTTTAAAGTAAATTAAGTAGGCAGGAAAAAATTGCCTTGGTTTTGTTACTTCTTCTACACAGAGGTCAACAACTACAGTCACATGACTCTCAATTTGCTCAAAAAAAAGCTGTTTAGGGACACATATCTCAAGGGCCGGCATAACATAGACCAGAAGAACAAGCTGCCCTCCCAGTCTTCCTGTGACCCTCTCTGCTTCAGGATTGACTGCAGTTCCTCCATCTGCCTTTTCCCAGCAGCGTAATTCACATAAAATATTTTAAATAGGAAAAACTCAGATTAGTAAGTGCTACTTACATTTACGGAGTCTTCGGCAACTATCTACAGCTTTTCTTTTTCAGATCTTCTCAGGTTTTACTCCACTGTGCTTTATGTTTCAAATCTTTTTAAGTTTCATGAAAGAGCAGTCGGCTGGGATTGATGTTTCCGGCAAGTCCTCATGGCAAATGCTTGGCAAGCCTAGAAAGCACCGTCTGAGGCCCAGGAGCTGACAGAGTTAGGAGATCTTAGTGTACACATCAGTGTAAGGCGGCTATCTTACTTTAGGTAAGAAAATCCGATGAAAAATTGCAAGCCAGCCATGGTCACACAGGGAGCCATAAAATAGATCTGGCTGCTCAAGGTTTTAATAGTTGGTTAAAGCTAGAAGTGACAGTGGGCAAAAAGCAAGAGACCAGCTGAGCTCCCACTTTCAAGCCCGGACAAGCCCCAGGGTGCCTGCACTTTGGTAATGGAAGGGACAGATTTTCTCACGCTTGTCCACTCAGACTTCTTCATTTGGCTGACCATGAGCAGCCTGCAGCTGGCATGGCCACCTGGCCAAATTGGCAATAGCCACCCGTTCGTGGTTTTGCAGCTTGGAGCATCTGGAAATGCCTGCGGTGCCATGGGCTGTCATTGACCATTGTCTCCACTATGTCACCTCAGGTGAAGTTTCCTCCAGGTGATGCGCAGCAGCTGCAGTACCCAGCTCCACCAGCGTCACTCCTGCCTCTACTATGTCCCCAGCCATGCTGGGTTTCAGTGTGGCACTGACATTTTCTTGGTTCCTGGATAAGCTGTTCTTGTCCTACTCTGCTCCGCTTCCAGCTGAAAAGATAGGCTGGCATAGGAACAGAGCACGATGGGGAGCCTTGTGCAAGGCCTGAAATGTCAAACAGGACACGCTCTCTGGGGACACATGCAGCTGCAGGTGTCTGCTCTTTGTCTTTCGCCTCCCACAGTTGCCTCTGGATATGGGCAAAGGCAGGAAACTGAGTCATCCTCCCAAGGCAGGCTCTTCCTTCAACACTAATGAGGGTTTTGAAGAAATCCTTCATCTCCCACTGCCTGTGTCCTTAGGACTGAACTCTACCTGTGATGAAATCAGATGCTTGGGAGAGGAGGAGGAGTGTTAACTGGAAAATACAATGCAGAGGAAACAGCACCTTGCAACAAACATGACTACATTTCATATCTTGTCTGCAGAGACTTTTTGCAAACCTAAAAATTAGACTTATGAGCATACCTCTTTCCTTTGTGAACCATATTTAACCTTGTTTGACATGTATTTACAATGAAATTATTCTACTTTCTAGACAAGTTTTCCCAGGTTTACCCAGCTTTAATCTGAAGCCAATATTCTGACTTGTTTTTCACTTCATCTCTTCTATATTACTCCAACCATTTCACCACAGGTTAAAAAAGAAAAGAAAGAAAATGTTCAAAATTTATTGAGTTTCAAAACAGGAGGGAGAAGAAGGAGAAATGTAGAAATGTTCTGCAGTTTCTCAGATTTTGTGGAAATGTTTATACTCATAGATCCATGTGTTCCTGATTAGACAAACAGCCCTTCTGAGATAAACAACCTAACTATTCTGGAAAAAAATCTTTTAACTGCAAAGTCTCCAGAAGAGAAAAGTTCCTAAGTACTTCTTAGCAGTGGTTTGGAGTAATTGGTGGAACAAACATTTAACAGAAAGTTCAGGCTTTTTTATGCAGAATTGACTTTACCCTGGCTGCAAATCACACGTGATAATTTGGTGGATGTGGGTCTGTTACAAGTGTTATGGGTATTTACCCATCAAAATAAACATAACAAACTGTCTTCTACAGCCTGCAGTCCCTGGTTAAAACAGTTTTTCCTGTTTCATTACTCATATTAAACAGAGTTCTTTGATGAAACCTGAGCCTTATTGGTGGTTCTAGCGTTGTATTATATTTATTATGGTTTAAAAATAACTGTTATACAACACATGTATTGCCAGTGACTGTATTTTTGCAACTTCAATCTACTATGGATGTTTCCAAGGCTCAGTGATCCTCCCACCCACCTCACACTTGCAGGGTGCAGAATTACTGCTTGGTGCTATAGAAAATAGTTATACTGTCATGATTTAATATCAATATTAAATGCTCAAAGATTCTTAGGATGTTTATTATTTTGAATGCTCAGGGAAAAGCAGAAGGGATAATAACAGATAACAGATTTCTCTCTGTTGTCATTCTTTTATTGTCTCAGTTTAATGTGTTTTAATCATAGAGAAAATGTTAGCATGCTACTAAAAAAATTATCGGTGAGTATTGAAAATAAGTACCTATTGGAAAATACTGCGATTAGTCTCTAGTAGAATGTTTTCAGCCTCCTCATGGAATATAGTCCTTTCTCACAGTACAGACACTTCTCTACATGATTTCTCTGTGTGTGTGTGCATACAAGTGCATGAATGTACATGTGTGCATAGTTCTGCTTTCTAAACTTATTTCTAAACTTTCTGCACTAAGGAATAATACATGTGCAGTTTAACTGTGACACATATTTATGACAAGCAATCATTTTACAAAGGGTAGACATTAACCCTTATCCCCGTGGTATGATGACCATGGGTATATGATCTGTTTTCAAGGCTGGGTGCATGGCTATTGATGAGCAGAAGGAAGAGCCTTCCTGCTGAACGGAGCACCTCTGCTAAAAAAAATTGGCTGGTATCAACAGTTCAGCCTCCACATATTTCTTAACACTTTCCTGCTGTTGAGTCACACTGCATTGTAAAATCACCTTGCAAATCAAAAAATTGTGATAGTTTAAACACTTTTCTTTTAAAACAACCTCAGATGCTTATGAACTATAGGCCAAATGTCAAGGTATTTTACTCATCGAGTTAGATCCTACTGAGCAATAGCTGGCATCCTATGTCGGAGCGCTACCCGCAAAAGCTGAAGGCATGCTGTGACTGCTTGAGATCTTCAGCACCTTGCAAAGCCATGTGGGTGTTCAGGGTAGTGTGATTAACCCAAGGAGCAAGAACAAAAAGGAAAAAAGAGAACCAATCTGGCCCATAATCACAGAGCCAGTCAGGTACACACAGCTGTGCACAGTACAGATTGCAGGGTGACACCGGTTCTGTTGAATTCAATAGAAAAATGCTTACTGGCTTTAACAAGGACAGATTTAATCCTAGATCCTGAAATATCTGCACAAACCAGTTAATTTTCAGTATAAAATGTCTAAATGCATGTTTTATCAAGCCACTTTTATGTTTCGCTGGCCCCTTTATCTTGTGTCAACCAAAAATTCATAATACCAATTTTGACTGAAGGCTGGCTTTAATTACAATTTCTTTTACAGGTCTCAACTGCTTTTTGTGTCCTGGGAAATGAGAGCAATTCTTTCTATCATATTCAGAAAGAAAATGAAAAGGTTGGTAAATGTATAAGTAATTTTAACTGATTCATTGATCTGAATACTTTTAAAGTAATACAGTAAGTATTTCTGTCACACTTTGAAGTTAAGCTTGGAGCTCAGTTACATCCCTTAGGGTTATTGTATAGCCATTAAGAATGTGTACCTTTTATCTGGTGCCTTCAATTAATTGAATTTCAAAAATATTCTCAAATGTTTTTAGAAAATCATTTAGTACCTGGAGGACATTCCTGTGTGATTTATTGTTACAGTAATTAAAAGCAGTGAGTATTACACTGGTCACTGTTGGAACTCCTGTCTGCCTTTGGCTATATTTTGGTTTAAGTTAAAACATATAGTGCACTTGAGAGACTTGTGAAGGGAGGTAAGAAAAAAAATTAATTCTTTTCAGATTGCTTCAGAATTTTTGGCACACTTAGAAATAACCTCTTAAAGTGATCACAGTGATATTTACATGATAATTGTATGCAAGCACAATTAAACTTCAACATTAAACAATTAAATAGAGCTTTTCCTGCTATGGTGAATTATTCCTGACTACCCATATTAGTATTCTGTAGTTCTAATCAGTGCCATAAATAATTTTCAGTTTTACACATTCTGCTCTGAAGCAATTATTAAGAACTCTCAGGAAGAGTTAAAACAGCTAATGAAAATAATTAGCAGAAAAAAAATGATGGTTCATCCTGCATTGAAAGATAACCCTAACTAAAAACTACAAACGCTGCTTTAATTGCATCTTTGTTTTCTGAGGCACTCACAGTTCTCCTCTGTAATCCCTTTTGTGCAAGAAGTGATCGCTCACGAGCAGCATTTTGCAGAGCTCCTCACTCACAGGAGGCTCGGTGGGGTTACACCCCCGGCCCACGTCTCTCAGGTTGTGTAGCACAGAGGAAGGAGCTTATTGCTGCACTGCTTCCCTGGAGCTCCACCTCAGCAGCACTGCTCACCTGGCCAAAGTCTGCAGGCTCGAGCAAAGACACAGTGCAGGAAGGAGAACTTGGTGCTACTGACTCGCTTGGTGTCTTCTTGCCCTTTCAGGGTCTTCCAAGAGGCTTGGTTCTGCTTCTAAGTCTATAAAATTATGCTCTTTTCCTGCTAAAAAATAATCCTCTCCACCCATCCACATATTGAGAACACTAAGACAGCCTTAGATATTTCTCAAACATCATCAAAATTTTTTTCTAACACAAAATAAATATCTTCTCAAATCATGGGCTCACAAATGGAATTATAGTAATACTTCTTAGAAGATTCTTGAAAAAATAATCACGAGCCTAAATCTTTGTGGACTACAAAAGACCCTCAGATGACCACACAGGATCTGAAAATAAATGTGGTTTATTAGCTTAGGCATGCATTTATGAATAAAAGTCTGGCTGTACAGATTCTGGCCAATACAGGCCAGTACCAGATAAACATTGCACATTTTAACGTACACACTGAAGTCATTGTTCAAAGTAATAACCTATCCTTTTAATAAACCATCCCCGTTACACAGAAATGCCTAAAGGTTTTCTAGTGTGCATCAGTCTTTTGAACATCACATAATGAATTTAATGTGAGAAAAGGAAAAGAAATGTACCTGTATGGATCCCTGCAAATTAAGATAAACCTTGCTGCTCTGAGGCTACCATATAACTTGGCACCCAAATCAGATGAGGACAAAAATAGTTTCAGTGAAAATCTGATTTCTATCCATGTATTTACTACATTCTGAATTATATTGGCTTTCCTGTGAAATTATTCTAGTTAAGTAAATTATCTCAGAGGTTTCATGATTAAGCTAATGTGTTTCTAGGACCTTCATGGTGCACATGAGTTATGATACATGCATTAGTATATTATTCCTTGACTAGGTGTGATTTAGTAACCTCTACAGGAAAATAAAGGCCAAAAAAGTAAGAGATCAAGCTTCTGTTTTCTCCCATCTGATATCTTAGAAAGTAGGTCTTCAAAATACAGCCATAGTGCTGAAGGAATTGACACTGAAAATTAAATTATATTCTCTTTCTGAATGGAAATATCTGTTGCTATCACCAGAGCTGTTTGTCTAATGACATGGAAAATCAAGGGTTTTAACCACTTGGTATCATTTAATAATGGCCTTTTCACAGCAGAGAGGGCATTGCTCTAGATACAAAAATGAGAAAGAATGCCAAAGAATGCCAGGATAGACAGAACCCACAGCACTTCTACAGTGAAAAGAGCACCTTTTAATAGCTTAAACATTAAAAATGGTTGAAACCTTAGCATTATTGGTCATTTAAACAAAAATAAAAAAGCAGAAAGACAACCTAACATTACAAATTACATGAAACAAGATCTACAAACACTATTCCAGCCTTGGACTCTGGCCCATGGTTTTTTGGGAGTGCTGCCCAAAAGCATTCCCTCCTGTTGCAAGCATCTTCCCAGATTTATCAGTGGCCAGTGTTCCCTCAGTGTCCATCATGTCACTATGGTTGACCTGCATGCATGTCTACTGGGATTCCAGCTCCACTTAGTCTGGTTGCCCTCCTGCCTGGCTAGGCCAGCTTCTGACAGAAGGCCACTGTGCTTTTTGCTACATAGGTCGGAGTGGCAATGGATGGCAATTTCCAAGGTATGCAGGTTGACATGAGCAAATTGCAAAAGACAGACTCGAGTCTGCTCACTTCCTTTAAGCATCACTGAAATAATTAATCTCGTTGTTGATCTCAGGGACCTGAGGTTGTTATATTACAAAAGACCCATATTAATGTACTGTTACTGGTGGTAGCTGTTAATATAAAAAAATATTCTTTGAACCATGTCTTCTGCCCTTGAACATCATATTTCAGGGCAGAGAGGCAGCTGAATCCAGCAGCTCCCCATCCCCTCACCACTGGAGCTCCCCCCCTGTAACTCTGCTGTCGGGAAAAGCAGAGGTGGCCTCTGGCCGAGCACCCGGTGCCGGGATCGGGAAAGGGTTGGAGGAAGTCATTGAGAGGTCCCGGTCCCCTCAAAGGACATTAGCGCCGAAGGGTAGGTGTCACGTCCAGGCTCTGGATGGTGTCACCCCGCTCTGTTATACACGGGCTCGGCCCGGTAGGCAGGCGGCTGGACGGGGTCCCCGGGGGACGGCGGCGGCTGCCCCCGCACGGGCAGGACGCTGGACCGGGGCAGTCGGCCGGGCTCCCAGGCAGCCCGGGGCCGGGAGCCCGGGGGTAGCGCCAGAGGGACAGGCTCCCCGGTGGAAGGGAGGAAAAGTCCAGACCCGCAGTGCCGGGACGAGGACGGCACACACGCCTCCTGTGCTCCCAGGGGGCATCGCAGAGCCCTCGTCCCGCCGGCGGGGAGGCAGCCCTGGGCGGGCAACCAGGGCATCCACGTCTCCGGGGGTTTGTTACTCCGCTTTAAAATGCAAAGGGTCGTGGCATGATTGGCTTTCTGTTTACAAGTGCAGATGGGGAGAAGGCTCGCGTTTTCTTTCTCCCTGAGGTTTCCCCGCCTTGAAAGCTGCAAGGGCAATCCGAGGAGGGAGAAAGGGGAAAGAGAAGAGGATTTCCTAGTTTCAGCATTCATCAGATTTACCCTGTCATTGCACTACAAGGTGCAGCGTGTGTCGAACACTACGAGCACGGGGCCATGCAAATGACACAGGCATGAAAGAACCCTGGCAAGAATAAATCTGTCGATGTACAGATGTTCCCTATTAACGTTACTGTTCAGCCTTGGTGGTTACTGTGGGAAGACACCGGATTAAAAATTCCCATTGCCACCCCACCTCTGCTGAACCTTTCTCCCCACACCTCTTTGTCTTCGCTTAATTAGGTAGGATATTATACTCTCTTTTTCTCTTCCTCTGTCTTATTGAGACGTCTGCCCAGGCTCACGCCTTTAAACAGGAATGATATTGATCCCTCCTCCCCCTTCTGTCAATCCCGATTTGTCCCTTTTCCTGCTGAACAAACAATTAAGAAAAGAAAGTACCGAGCGCGCGGTAGAACTTGTCATGCACAGGCTCCCGCGGGGATCCCGGGCGCTGCGTGGCCCCGGACACCGGGCCGGAGCCCGAAGCGGCCCTGGGCGCCGGGGACTGAGGGAGGGTGGCGGGAGGCTGCACAGCGGGAAAGGCATTTCGGACTGGGAGCTGGCTGCCGGCTCGCCCAGCCTCGGGCCCGCGTAACTTCTCCGCAGGGGAGAGCGGCGGTGGCGGGGGCAGCCTGCGGCAGAGACCGGGCGGGACGGACGGCCGGACGGAGGGACGGGCGCAGGAGGACGGAGGACAAGCGGGAGCAAGGGCTGCTGCCCCGACCTGCTTTCGGCTACCGTCGGAGCCTGCCCCCCCTCCCCGCTCGGCAGCCCCCCAACCTCCGCCCCGGAGGAAGCCCCCGGTGCCCGGGCAGCCCCTGTGGGGCTGCGCCCAGGGCGGGCAGCGACGGCGTAGCCGGCCCGGGGGCGCTGCAGGGAGCGGGTCCTCGGTGCCGGGCTCTGCCGCGCCGCCCCCCCTTGCCCCCTCCCCGCTGCCGGGGGGCGCTGGCCCGGGCAGTCCCCGGCAGCTCCGCGGAGCCCGGCTCCGCCGCGCTGCCCCCGGGCTATGAATAAAGCCGAGGCGGCCGGGGGGACAGGTACAGGTGCCCGTCTCCTGCGCGCAGGGCTACGCCGACGTCCCAGCCCGCCTCCTCCAGCGGGAGGGAAACAAAGACGGCGAGAGAGACAGGGAGAGTTGCCTGTAAGTTTAGCGCCTTTCAGTCTTGACTCGCGGAGATAAATGATAGTTTGGAGGTGCGCGCAGTTAATCACCGCCACGGCTGCCGTACAGCGTGTGCAACCCGCAGATCATTAGGTTAAATGGAGGACATTCGTGTCCTTCCAGAATCAATGCAATTATTGTTGGCAACAAGGACAACAATTGGAGTGGCAGCACTAATTTTACTAACCTGCTATTAATTATGGTGTCCCCCACGCCCCAGATGGCTTTTATAACCCGTGGAAGCAAGCGGTGCTGGCTGCTTCTGTTTTAAAACGGGAAAAGTTGGAAGTGGAGTGCCTGGTCGTGTTGGAAAGTGTTAATCAGTAGGAAAGAGTGTGATCAGTGGAACTATTCACTTGAGCGTCACTCTGGTACAGGGGGTTAGTGAAGTGGCTGTGGCGCCTGGGGACCGAAGGCTCCATGCCGCGCCGCGCAGGTACCGCGCACTGAGACATGTCTGCGTTAGCTCCCCGCAGCTCCCTGCCACGCCAGCCAGCGCAGACCAGAGGAGAGAAACCCTGCCATGGCACAGCCATCGCTACCAGGTTTTAGCCGAAGCCTGGCGTGATCGCAGGTAAAAAATTTCTTCTTTTGGTGGTGATGCTTGTGTGTATGTGTGTGTGTGTGTGTCTCTATGGAAGCGGGGGGTGGAGGGGAGCGGTGGGGCTTACCCCCCCCCCGCCCCCCCTTCTCCTTCGGAGCCTGCTTTAGCAGCAAGGCAGCTGAAAACGAACTGCTGGAGGGAAGAGAAACTATCCGTGATGAATCATTTGGCTTTGTGCAATCTTTACCTAGGACAGAGGGTAAATGTATTTTAACAGATGTGTGTTATTTCTTGGGAAGGGGGTGTGGATATGATATTCAGCGAGCACTAAGGTAAGGTACCGAGTCAAACTTTTTGGATTTTAAGGCGAACTTTAAAAGACACAGAATCTGACCTTGCAAGTAGGAAAGTTTTACATTCGCAGAGAAGTAAGTTGAAGATATTGGCTGCCAGAGAGCTCAAAGGTGGTGGCATCTGAATGCATTCGGGTCTGCAGCACTGGGGGTTCAGGAGCTGAGCAAGGAAATTTTATACAATCTTTGCTTTGCTAGTGAAGGCATAGTTGCAATGCTCTGCACTGAGCAGGTAAATGTGTGCATGTTGTAGGGTCCATCTATAGCCATAGAGAGCTGCCCAGGTCATAGCATTTGTTTCTCTTGCTGAAAAGTTTTGTGTGTGTGCATGTGTGCATGTAAGAGAGAGAGAGAGAGAGAGAGAGAGAGAAAGTGTTGGCTCTAGTTCTTAAGTGTAAAAAGTTAGTAAATACAAAGAAGAGAATGAGCATGTGAGGCCTTTTTGCTTTAATCTAGATTGTTTGCCAAGAGGATTGAAGATTTACAAAATGAAAGCATTCAAATGGATAGCTTTGAACAACTGATTTTACATATAGCTGTAAACTGAGGAAATTAATTAGCAGCGCCTTCTTACGCAACTGTTCTGTTGGTCATCATGGCTCTGCCAATTCCAAGCCATGGCATGGGTTTGTGCAGGTCGGCAGCATCGGCTCGCTGTCCTTCGATTCAGAGTGCAGGAGGTGCAGTTACACCTCAAATTGGCTCAGGAAAAAAAATAAATATTTACTGTCAATAGCAAGTTTATGGGAGCTAACCTGCTTGAAAATGTTGTAAGCTGCCCCGGGTTCCATGTCAGATTCCAAATGGGCAACATGTAGAGCTTCACAGTGTTTGTCAGGCAGTGTCAATGTTGCTTTAAGTCTGTAACATGAAAACAAAGCAAGCTCGACTGAAAGAGCTCGCTAAAGTCTGTTTAGCCCATAAGCAAATTCCGTTGCTGAAATATTTCCAGGAGTGGCAGTAACCCCTCCAAAAGAGAAGGCGATGAAAACGCAGATAGTAAGTGTAGCTGCATTAACTGCCTCTAGATCATGTCCCTGAAGACGTCCATCAAAGCCTGAATCCTGAAGAGGTTCTGTTTTACCTGCTGTGGCCTGTTCCAGGATCACAGGGTTTCATTCTCATTCCATGTTTTTACAATAAAACTTGTATGAGCATTGGCTCCAGATTCTCAGAGGAAAAGCTCATAACGCTGGGAGAGAGACCTGGTTGGGCTTTGGATGGGAAATACCTGCTCGTCTGAGTGTGCAGGCTGGTTCTGACCAGAAGGGAACTCTCCAGCATGTCCTATTGATCGTGATGGGTTTCCTTGCTCAAACTTTGGAGAAAGCAGTGTGTGTGTTTCTTTCTCGAAAGCTGTTAACTGCTTTGTACAGGAAAGGGGCTTTGACAAGGATCAATTTTTATTGCACAGCAAAGACTTGCATTTTCCAAATGCCTAAGGATATAGCCCACAGCATTAAGCGCCTTTGCTTGGATTTGAACAGTGTTACGTTGTTTATGTGCAAGAACCACAAAGGTTATTTTAAATCATTGTGGGGCTTAATGCATGTTTGTGCTCTGGCACCAAAATTCAAGACGAAATATAATTGTGTTGAGTTTGTTATCAACAAAGGGCCATTATTTGTAGACTGTAAGTGAAACAAGACATCAACAGTGGGGGAGGAAGTAATGTCAGCTTTCAGCGTTTAAGTGTTTAAGGTTATTAAGGTTTTTTGTTGCTTTTTCTTTTTGTTTGTTTGTTTTGGTGGGGTTTTTTTAATGACTGCTTTCTAGGGAATACAGATTGGAACTGACACAAAGTTGACCGGGGGTAAAGTAATAGAGCAGGCAGGCTGCAAAGAAAAATGACAAATAATTATCATGATTAATACAGGAAAGTTCAGTGTGAAAATGGGCACCAGAGTATTTGCATGGCGCAGTGAAAGACAACTGTGATATATAAATAGACAAGGACTATAAATATTGAATTTCTCCTTGTATTTTAAAGTTTAATAGACTCATCTAAATATCAAAACCTGTAGTGTACTCTGGGCCACTGCGGAGTTGACATCTGCAGTGGGGGAAAAAAAAAACACACCAAAAAAAAAAAGACCAGGACACCAGGACATTTCCCAAACTGTAGCCTGGAAAACTGGGAGGACTTCTTCAGGCAGTTCTCCAGCTCTCCCAGCTAATTATAGTGCTTTACACCAAGCCGCTCTTGAGATAAGTGCAACTATTTTCTTCCCTAGCACCGGTGAGTTTTATTCCGGAGCTTAAACAAACATCCCCCAGCGCAATGGGCACAGGAGGCAGAGGGAGCAGCACGGAAGACTGCGTGCAGACCATTGTGTAAATACTGGGTGTCTTTTCCTCACAAACAATGCAATAGTCTGTCAGCACGCCGCACAGAAGGAAGCTGCTGGTAAAGAGTCGCTAAAAGTATCATTATACCTTGGCAGCACCGGGGTATAATGCAGGAGGAGGAATAGAGAAGCGCTTCTATAAAAGAAACCCAATGGCAAAGTTATTAATATTCTCAGAAATAAAAAGAAATTAGCATTTCAGGTGAGGAAAGAAAAAGCACTTTCTTCCCATCCAAAAATCAATACAGAATTCCAAACCGATTATTTATGTCATTTGATTCCCTTTCTTTATATGTTTCTCCCGGCTACAGATACTGAGCTGTCAGGATAATTTGCATGTACTGTATCTGATATCTTTTATTTGCAAACACTCTAAAGCGCCATAAAACGCCTCTCGTTGTAGTCTAACTCAATCTGAGAACTAGTATTTTCATCTGTAAATTAAAGCAATTACGCAGCAGATATTATATTATGTGTACTGTGGTCTCCAGATAGTCATCAATCACCCTCAATCGAGCTGTCAGTGTGGGCAGATTCGTTTCTGGGAGGCAGTCTTCCAGCTGGGGAGAAGAAGAGAATATCATCATTAATTAGAGTGTGACCCTGGGGCTATTCACATGTCTGAACCCAGGAATCTCTCTGAGCAAGTCTGCACACCATGGAGCAGCGTTCGACTGCACCAGCAGCCCAGCTTCAGCCTCGGAGCTGACTCCTCCGCTTCCTCCATCCTCCCGGGGGCTGCCTGCTTGCCCTGCCTCGGTGGTACCGGCCGTCGGGGGAGAGGTGCTGGGGCTGCCAGCATCTTCCCCCGACGACCCGGTACCTGCTCCCTCCGAGCGTGAAGCAGAGGGGGGTTGCTGCCTGCTTGTGGGGGGGCGGGTCCCAGACCCCCAGAGGGTAGGGAGGCTGATGGCAGCGGTGGGATGGGTTGGGTAGGAGAGGATGTTGGAAGTTTGAGATGGGATCAAAGTCGTTTTAACGTGAAAAGTCACATCTTTTCCATCATTCCCCGAAAAACGCTTGTAGGGTTTTCTACCTGTAGCCACACGCCTGGAATAAAAGCCGAAAAGAAAAGCAGAATTGCTTATCATGTGCTTTATTGTCAGCGTTAGCGCTAATTTTAACTGTTGATTAAATCTTAAATGAAGACTCAGTCGTGTGTCCCTTCATATGTCTTGTTTGTAATTGAGACTAATTATTACTGTGGGGTGGGAAGAAGCAGCTGCTCATTAATTAATTTCTAATTAAAAGTGCTTACTAGCCTTTCAGTGACTAAGGAGGGTGGGGAAAATAGCTGATACAACATTGATCCTTCAGATTAAAAACATTCATTTCCTTCCTTTGCCCGCAGAAATATATACGTGTTGCAAGCAGGCGTTGCCGCTACCGGAGAGCTTCCCAAACTTTCGCCCCTGTTAGGCAGGCTGAAGGCCGTGCTGGAGAGTCTATTTTCCATGCCAGGGGAAAGGTTCCCGAAAATGAGTGTTAAACTTACAGGCAGGTTAATTTGAGTAGGTTTTGCGTGACGTCAGAGGCTCGGCTCTTTTAAAACAACGTGCTTGTGAGCTGATGCATTTGTATCACTTTTCTTCTTCCCACCTTTTATTTTTCCCCGGGTGCAAAGTATTTATTTTTGCCGTCACGTTTGCCAGCCTTGGAACCTACATGTAACAATTATTTCTGTGTCGTAGCTGTAGCGGGGAAGGTGCTAAAATCGCCGTACATAATTAAAAGAAAAGTTTAAGTTTTCATGTAAATAAATTAAATGTGGTTTTCTGCTTCGTCCTATAAGCATCTAGGGACCTGTGGTTACCAATCAATTGGTACAACAGAGCACAGCCAGGCTACAATAGCGTGCAGATCAGACGTCTCGCCTTGTTTCTAGATAACTGGGAGCCTCTGTACCATGTCCTATCCTCAGTTTGGCTACCCTTACTCCTCTGCACCCCAGGTAAGACTTTTTGCCTACCAACATTAATTGATTGAATTTCAGTCCTTATCGATGCCTTCCGTCCGGGATGAGGGCGGCAGCGATCCTCTCCCGCATGCGTTAGCGGCAAAGCAGATGCGCGCTCCGCAGCTTTCCAAGATGCCCAAGTTCTGTGGCGGGCACCAATTTTAAAATGGGAAGAAACACGCGGGATTTAGGGTGTTTGGGGGTGATTAAAACGCGTGGGAGAGGATTACAGAGATGAGAGGTGTGAGAAGGGGGGATAGAGATCCCCCAACCCCCACCTGCACCCCTCCCCTTTTTTTTCCCTTTCACGATTAAATTCACAGTTTACCAATTAAACACGGACGTACGGAGGTCCGGCCCGTAGAAACAGAATGGGATATTCTAAACCAGCAGGTCAATAACAGATGTGTGCGTGGCTGCTACAAACCTGCAGTCAAAATAAATATGCATGAATGACTTCGAAAAAAAACGTTTAAAAACGCAGATGGGAATCATTGTGCTGCAAGAAGAGAAAACGGTGTAAACCCCAATCTTGTGAAAACACCCCAGGAAAAGTTAGCTTTTAAATGCAAAAGGCCTGAGAAATGTATTATAGAGGATTAAACACCCACAGGCACGGGGCGTTCGGTTGTTGTTGTTGTTGACTCGTCTTAAAAACTGATGAAATACTTGCACCTCTGCTCTTCTCTAGAGCGTTTCTATAACGATTGAAGTAAAATACGGAAGGGGAGGGAGAAGGGCGGGCGACACCACAAAGCTACGACCTGATTTGAAAAAAAAACCCAAACCAAACCCAAACAAAAACCCACCAAACCCATACAATCTAAAAACAACCGAACCCAAATTTGGTTATACTTTGGGAAGTTCCCCCCTCCCTGTGCTCAGCGCCGCTCTCTTTCCCTCCAGTTCCTGATGAGCACCAACTCCCTGACAACCTGCTGCGAGTCCAGCAGCCGGACTCTGGCTGAGACGGGGGCGGCCGCCTCCGCCCAGACCCCGGTGTACTGCCCGGTGTACGAGAGCCGCCTGCTCGCTACCGCCCGACACGAGCTCAACTCCGCCGCCGCCCTGGGGGTCTACGGCGGGCCCTACGCCGGGCCCCAGGGCTATGGAAACTACGTGACCTACGGTACCGAGGCTCCCGCCTTCTACTCCTTGGTAAGCCGCCCCGGGGGATGCTCGCTCCCTCCCTCCCTCCCGCCCGTCGGCCCCGCGCTCCCCCCGTGGCCCCGGGGGCGGAGGCCTCTCGGCGGGACCCCCTCCCCGGGCGGGGGCAGCCCCGGGCGCTTCTCCTCCGCCCCTCAGTGCGGCACGGCGCTCCCCGCGTCCAGCCCCGCGGTCAGCAGCTGTTCCAGCCCGGCGCTTGCTCCTCACGGAAACGCAATTAAAAGTGGTGCCTGACGAGCTGGCGGCCGAGTGCGGAGGGCCCGGCCTGCCGGGCAGTTTAGGGCGACCCAGACCCATCCCAGTCTTGCAAAAAAAATGATGCGCTCTTCCCATACAGTCTTTTTTTTTTTTTTTTTTTTTTTTTTTTTTTTTTTTTTTTCCCTGCACCGTAACAGCGCCAGTTAATGCCCCTATTGATGTCGCTGGCCGCCGCGGCCGAGGGGCCCTCGGGAGGTCCGTCGCGCCGTTCCGGGCCGCGGGGCGGGGGAGCCGGGCGGCGGTGCCGGGCGGGGCCGGGCTCTCCCGGCGGCGGGGGCTGAGGGCGGCGGGCGGTGTCTCTTGCAGAACAGTTTGGATGCGAAGGACGGGAGCGGCTCTGCGCATGCGGGCATTGCCCCGGCGGCTGCCTACTACCCCTACGATCACACCCTCAGCCAGTATCAGTACGACAGGTAAGCGCCATCCCCAGCCCGGCCCCGCTCGCTGCCCTCCACCCCCGCCACCTCCTCCCCGCCATCGCCTCCCCGCCCCGCCCCTCCAACCCCGCCAACCTGCCTCCTCGCCGCTCAGCATCTCTCGGCCCCAGCCATGTCGCCTCCCCTTCCCCACACCGACACGGGGTCCTCCGCCCCCCGGGCGGGCGGTAGCGCGGGGGGCAACCCCTCTTAACAGGGGCGGTAATTATCTTTTCCTGCGCGGAGTCAGGCTTGGGCATCCCGTGTATATTTATTAGTTTCAAACCAGCGCAAACCCCCTTACACACCGTTCCCAGCTCAGAGGCCCATTGGGCGCCGGTGACCTTTCCTGGAGGATGTGCATTAAATATTCAGTCGCAGCCCAGTGTCATCTGCGTTAGATTCCTACAATTTCAGGAACAAAAGGGTAGAGGAGATTACTAATAAAAGGAGTAAGAGGAAATATATTTCTATTAACACTTACACCCTGGGGTCACCCAGACGAATTCTGTTTGGGGACGACTAATGAAACGAGAGGGAAGTGGTATTTTTGTGACTTTGCAAGCTGCTAGGATTTCCCTGCTGCCCGAAATGTTGACATTGACTTTACCGTAAATAAAAACAGGCGGTTCCTTCCCTCCTTCCGCCACCACCGCCAAGGCAGAGTGGGAATTTGCATTGCCCGCTGCTGCTGCTAGCTGAACCTTTCCTTCTTGCTTTCCTTCTTTGGCCTGAATTCTCAAGGCTGGTCTCCCTTTTAAAGCTGAGCTGTCCTCATCCATCTCCCTCCTCTCCGGTCCAGCCACCCTCCGGGGGATGCCGCAGGCAAGCGGCTGGGGACGGGGCTCTGGGACCTCGCGGGGGGCGAGAGCGCGGTGTCACATCCCGGGGGCTCCCCTGTGCCTGCAGGTACGGGACGATGGACGGCGGGACGCGGCGAAAAAACGCCACCCGAGAGACGACCAGCACGCTGAAGGCCTGGCTGCAGGAGCACCGCAAGAACCCCTACCCCACCAAGGGCGAGAAGATCATGCTGGCCATCATCACCAAGATGACCCTCACCCAGGTCTCCACCTGGTTCGCCAACGCCCGCCGGCGGCTCAAGAAGGAGAACAAGATGACCTGGCCCCCGCGGAACAAGTGCTCTGACGAGAAGCGGCCCTATGAGGAAGAGGAGGAGGAGGAGGAGGAGGGTTCGCAGGAAGAGGCGATGAAGAGCGGGAAAGCCGAGGGTACCCTGCTAAAACCAGGCACTTAGCGGTTCGGCCGCGGGGGCTCGGCCGGCAGCTCGCCCCCGGGGCGGGCCTCGCTGGTGGGGGCGGCCGCGGGCCTCGCTGGTGGGGGCGGCCGCGGGGCAGCGCGGCGCCGACAGTGACCGTGTGTCTTGTTTTTGCTGTCCCTTCCCCCGCCCCCGCCCCGCAGAACCCACGGGCAAGGAAGAGAAGGAGCTGGAGCTCAGCGACCTGGAGGACTTGGACGCCGCCGAGTCGGAGAGCTCGGAGTGCGAGCTGAGGCGGCCCTTCCCGCACACGCTCCCGCATCCGCACCCGCACCCGCTCCCGCTCCCGGGCGGCAGCCACCCGCCGCGGGCCGCCGAGCCCCCCGCCAAGATGCCGCCGCCGGCCGCCGCCGGGGAGGAGGAGGAGGAGGAGGCGGCGGCGGCGGCGGCAGAGCGGGCGCGGAGCTGCCTGAAGACGGCGGCGGAGGAGTGCGGCCCCGACCCGCTGGGCGCTCGGCAGCGCGGCTGCGAGTCCAAGATGTGCTTCCAGCAGGGGCAGCAGCTGCTGGAGGCGAAGCCCAGGATTTGGTCCCTGGCGCACACTGCCACCTCCCTCAACCAGGCCGAGTACCCCTCCTGCATGCTGAAACGGCCGGGGGGCTCGGTCGCCGCCGCCACTCCCGCCCCGGTCAGCGTCATCGACAGGCACCAGGATTCGCCGGTCACCAACCTCAGGAACTGGGTGGACGGGGTGTTTCACGACCCCCTGTTCAGGCACAGTACTTTAAACCAAGCCCTGAGCAACACAACAGTTTCCTGGGCTACCACCAAAGGAGCCATTCTGGAAACGGGCGCCTTGGGACGCGCGGTGGGGAACGGCGCCAACGTGCTCAAGGGGCAGCTCTCAAACCTGGCCCACCATGACTCAAACAAAGAGTTTCTGGCGTTTCCCAAATCAGGAAGCAAAATGTTTTGTTCCTAACAGGCCCACCGAGGGGCGAAGGACTTTCTAACGCTTGAAGAGTCAGCAACACTGAAAAGAGACTTGCAAGAGTTTAAATTTAAATATAAAACTTTTTCTTCCTTTTTTTTTTTTTTTTAAACAAACAACATAAACCAGGATTTAAAGTTCAGTTTGCTCAGTTCAACGGAAAGACTTTGCTCATTGCTGTTCTGAACATTTTCTCCTGGCTGCGACTTTAAGGGATCAATGTCGTGAAAGTTATTTAATTCCATGTCCAAAAAGCACGTACTATAGTGTAGACCTACTTAAAAAGTTTACATCCGAAAGTTTACAAACGGGAAATTTTAATTCAGATTTAATTTAAGGCATGCCGACATTAGTTATAAAGACTTTTCGAGAGTTTTTCCTCCTGATTTCCTTGTTAGCATATAATTCACAAACAGCACTTCTACTAAGTTTACACCTACTGCACAAATTTATCTTGACAAAAAAAAAAATATGTTAAAAGGTATGCTCACTCCAATAAATTGTCTGTTTCAGAGGTAACACAAGTGGTGGCGTTTTGCATTGGGCAACAAACAACTTCTGTGTTTCAAATTCCCCCTCGGAGCCGGTCCAGGTAATTCCAAGGACTCTCAACAGGCTGTCGGGAGAGGGGGAGAGAGGCTCAGCGCAGCGCTGCCGCGGGACTGAGGACGGACCCACGGGAGGCACGCTGCGCGCAGGAGGGATGCTGGGCTGCGCTCCGCGCCGGCCGGGCCTCCGCGGGGCAGAGCCGGGCCCCGGCCGCCGCCCGGGCCGGCAGCGGGGCGCCGGCTGCCCGCCGAGGCCCGGCGGGGCCGGGAGCATCCCCCCCTTCCCCCTCCCCTCCTTCCCGAGCTGCGGGCGGGCGGGCGTCGGCCCCCAAGGGCCGGACTCTGCCGCGGCGTCGCCTCCGCCGTGCGCGGAGCAATTGATTCACACGGAAAATTTGATCTTTTAAAGAACCGTTTTAGCTTTCCAGCTCCTCTGCCAGTGCGGAGAATCGCTGATCCGCCATGAATATTTCAGCACTTCAGTACAGATGCTTTACCGTTTTGACATTAAATAGAGTGCAGCCAACAAAAAGAGAGAGGGAGGAAGAGCGCTCTCGACGTGTGATTCAGGAGCACTCGCAGCCAATTTACCACTTAGATAACAGGCGCTTAAAAGATTTCATTTCCTTCCCCGGAACGGGAGCAAACTTTACTGATCTCCGGACCGGGAGACAGGGAGAACTGCTGGAAAAGAAACTGCGAGGCAATAACAGATCCCGGCTTACCCGGACCGGCCTAAAACCCCTGAACTTCGGCGCCCGGCGCTGCGGGGCAAAACCGAGAGCACTCGAAGGACCAAGCTGATATCGGGACAAGGAGAAGAGCCTTCCTTGCCTCCCAGCATTCTCGCCCATCCCATCCCATCCCAGCGGCTTCCCGGCAGTCCACCTCCCTCCACAATAAATAAATAAATAAGAATACAATAAAGGGGGAAAATATTTAAAGGCAACTGTAAACGCAACCGAGACAACACTCAGCCAAAATATAACATACTCCAACCTGCGAAGTTTCTAGTGAGACCTGTTAGTGCAAGGACTGAATAAAGGAATCCAGGTGCGGAGATCAGATCAAGCCCTTCCCCTCTCTGCGAACAGCCGTAATTGGATTGTATCCAGTCATATTCCCTGTCATTGTATTGACTTTCGCTCTCTTGGATGATATTATCGAGATCACTGAACCCCTCTGCTGATCTGGCTGTCAAAAGGCTCAGACAGGAGCCCCTGGCCTGGAAAACGTGCATCAGCCGAGATAATTTGAAGTGAAATTTTCATTTTGACAGTAAACCCCTCAATTTCTAAAGGCTCTGCACCCGGAGAGCTAGGTGGCAGGGGGAGGCTTTACAGAAAGCCCACGTCTTAAACTGAAAAGGGCAAAAGAACTTGAATTAGTTGTAATAGATAAAAGGGCAAAAATAAAGAGTCAAGGGTACTTGACAGTAATAGCGAAAGTGGAGTCTCGGGGGAGCCGCGATCTGAGCTAAAGGCTGGGCCGGCACGAATTTTAATGCAGCCGGGGCGGCCGGCGAGCTTTGCCTCTGAAACCCTTTAGACAAAGCAAATTATTTTCAGCCAAACTAAAGAGACGGGGATGAAGGAGGCGAGGGAGAGGGAAGGGGAGAAAGGCGAGTGTTCGGGCAGCCCTCGAACCGTTGGTAGAGTCAAGCGGGATGGGGCATAAACCCCTCTGACTGCTGCGAGGGTGATGTTAAAGGGGGGAGGTTTGTGTGTGCCAGCCTTGCTGGATGTGCAGGGACTGGAGGGGACACGGGGGCTCCCGATGGGCTTCGGTTTCCATGCGACAGAGGCTCTGTGGAGTGGAAGGGGACTCCATTCTTTCTCCTAACACAGCGACAGCCGTGTGTGTATGTGGACTCTGTGTGTCTGCGTGCAAGGAGAGGTCTCGTCCACCGTGCAGCCAAAAATCTCTCTCTCAGCCTGAAAAGCTCCCTGACTTTGCGGAGCGCCGGCCCCCGCCGGCCGCCCTGGGCTGGCTCTCGGTGGGTGACCCCTCAAACCGATATAAGTAATTTCACAAGTCATTGCTGGCCGGCTTTGGCTAGGTCCAGGATTCAATTTGGACATCCCGTTGTTTGGGAGGCAACATCCTCCCCTCTCTCCTCCTCCTCCTCCCCTCCTCCGGACTTAAAATGAAGGTGATACAACTGTGGGCAAAACACACACACACTGAAATACCAGAAGCCAAAAGAAAAGCGGATCAACACTATATCCCTTCATTTTCGTGTTATTGTTGTTATAAAACAAGTTTGAGTAAGTTTATGACTGCTGTATAACAAGAGCAGGGCTCTCCAGATCAGGGGATCGGCCGTATCTCGGGTCTGGTAAATCTGTCTGTGTCTGTGTGTGCTCACACCAAAACACTGCACATCCTGAGAGGAGACTGTATCAATTAAGGGGGAGGGAAAACAGTTTCTTGCTTTAATACACAAACTGTATGACTTATCATAAGATCAGCCATGAAATGCAGAGGTCTTTCAAAAGGGTTCTTGTTGTTTGGTTGTTTTGATTTTTTTTTTTTTTTTTAATATGAACAAAAGAGTGTGAGAAATTAATTTTGCCTTATGATTAAATAGCACAAGTCAAAGATCAGGTTCCGCTGCTTTAGAGGAAGCTGCAGGGCTGAAAGGGAAAGCCGTGCAGCTTGTATATCTGTACAAAGCAGAAATATAAAGGCAGACTGAGAAAGAAAGAGAAGGGAAAAAAAATCATAGAGAAACCTCTTGAAACTGAGAGACTCTAAATCATTCAGCCATGGCAAATTCAAACACACAAAGGAGGGGATGCTAAATTAACAGTGCTTTTTACATAGAGCCCAAATAAAACTGTAATCAGCGACGCGTTACTTTTCATTAAGCGAGTTTGACAGGAGCATATTCAGCCTCGACAAGGGAACAGGAGCGAAGAAATATACGGCTCTCCCAGCCCGAGTCATAAGATAATTCCTTAAGCTCCATTAACAACTCTTAGCCGCAGGAAATGGGCTCCCTGAAAACATCTCCAAATCTAAAAGCTTTATCGACCTCTCAAACCTCTGCTGATGGTTCTATTTTTTTAAAAAAACTTAGAGGCGAGACGTCCAGCAAGGTAATAGACTTTGACACAACACCTTCTTAACTAGGGAGAGAGAGGCAGAGAAAACGAGACCTTAAATGATATTTAAAAGGCAGCCAATTAAGATTTAAAATGATTGTCTCCTGAGATTATGCATGTGATTTATGTCATCTACCTTTTTTTCCCGGACATGCATGCAAAATTGCAATGGGGCATATTGCCTGTTCCTTAAATGATGATGGTGATGATGATGATGATGATAATAATAATAGTAGAAGAAACAGTAACAATTAACAATCTGTAGCTATCTCACATAATTGTAAATGCTAATCTAGGAAACAGCTAGTGTTTAAGTAACCTGATTATAGAGCACCTTGCAAGAGCCAGATTATTTATAGGTGTCTAATTAAAATACAGATAGATGAAATGATTCACACATTATCCACTAATGTTTAGGAGGACATTTCTTTTCATCCTGAGTGAATATTTGACTATTAAAGTCACATAATTAATTTATAGTCAAACAACCCAGGGTAGTAGCTCCTTCCCACTGGCCACATGGAAAGGTGTCGAAGAAGATTTTGTCTTGGCAAGATTTTGATTATATATTTTTAAGATATAATGGTTCAGAAGGAGACTGACTTACTACAGTCTTTTTGCTACATGTTTGCCTTTTCCATTTAAATCTGACCTTCAGATAATATGAAGGCTTGTGTGTGTGAAAGTGTATCCAGTTAAATGCCAAGAAAAGAGTTAATGCTCACATTGTACCATTTCATGCAGAAATCCTGTAAAATGCAAGAAAATATTATAACTTGCTGATTTTGTGAGAGATCAGAAATTGATTCAATGAGTGTGATTTCTAGATGAATGAGGTGAAAAAAGATCATTCAAATACCAGTGTGTTTTGGCCAAAGGTAAAAATGTTTTGGTCCCCACTTAGATGAAGTTAGTTCTGGCTACAAAGCAATGAGCTTGGATCTGAGTCCTGTGTCTCTTGAGGGCTGAACATGTAATCTTGTCCTTTAAAAAAATGAAGAATGGAGGAATGTTAATGGTCAAATTATACATTTTTATTTGAGTGGTAAAAAAAAAATAATAATTTTGCTTGTTCTTAAAGAGGAAGCTATTTTTAATGGAATAGCTAATGGTCAAAACACCAGTCCTGAAATGTGACATCTGGCATGTTTCAACTCACATTTACTGTTAAAAAGGCTGTGAGGTGCTTAGGGCTTGTGGGAAGCATTCTCTTCATACTCCATGTGAAATGGCATCACAGCAGATAATAATCCTAGATTTGTAGGCCTGCCCAAAAAGCAGTCTTAATATACACAGCAACTATATATGTCTGGAGGCAGTTTAATATATAAATCATTGGTCTCCTGCACCATATGACTATATAGCAAAACCTGAATTTGGCTTAGAACTTGAAGACACATTTAACATAACCTTAAGAACCAAAGAGGAAATGTTTAGGAGCAATTCAAAAGCAAATGATGGTAATTGCTTCCCAGTGTGCCCCCACTCCAATGAGAAATGGGACTGTTCTCAGGGAGGAAAGAAAGAAGCCTCCATGCGACCTAGAGAGAGTGCATATATGCAAGCCCTGCTGGTATCCTGCTTCCCACAGTGGGGAATGTGGTCTGGGCATGAGAACAGTGATTGACCTACTTACAGTGCTCAAGAGCTATTTCTTGTCCATCCCAATTTAAGGAAAGCATGAAGATGAAGGAAATACCTTGAAGGAAAGTGTTCTCTTTATGTTTTTGGGGTTTTTTCCTGACATTAAAAAATTATTTTACTCATTCATTTGGCTAGACAAAAGTGAGGGCATAAAAATATTTTTCTTCTCAGTTTTACCTCCATTTCTCCATTTCCTTTCTCCAAATCAGCATGTCATTATTTAAATTTTGAAATGGGTTTCAGTTGTAGTTGGTGAGTATTTTTTCAGTGGTTTACATGGAATCATAATCAGGTCATTTTTCAAAGACTACCTCAGAAATCCTTTCTGAAATACTGCAAAGGATGATGCTGGCAATGAAATGGAACCAAGGAAACACCTACTTTCAACAGTATTTCTTTAATTTATAGGACTCATATAGAATGCCAAAAATTAAACAATTAAAAAAGACGTACTTGAGATTTCATCAAATATTTTCTTATGTGCATTGTATTGTGAAATAGGATTGAAACATCTGCTAGAAATATAGAACAAAGCCGAATAACCTACACTTTACCTATGTCCTTATAACAAGAGAGGTGCTACATCAAAGGCTGATATGTCTTCTAAAGCTCTGCTCTCTATCAGGCTTTAATGACCGGAGAAGTTACTCAGAATGAGTTCTGTTGTCCTCAGAATGAAGGTGCTCAGCTAACAAACAGGTTCACTATATTAGTATTTTTGCCAAGGGGAAAATTACTGGAAAGGTAGGACAGTGCTCAGGGAATGAGCTGAAGTGGAACACTTCCATGGTAGGAGAAATGACTAAAGAGGGCAGTGCTTGGGAATTCTTTGTGAGTGTGGTCCTCCCTCCCTCCCTCCCTCCCTTCCTTCCTTCCTTCCTTCCTTCCTTCCTTCCTTCCTTCCTTCCTTCCTTCCTTCCTTCCTTCCTTCCTGGACCTTACAGAAGGTATTCAGAGACTAGCATGATATTTTTTTCTTCTATCCTGGTTAGATAATAGCTCACATGAACGCTGTATGTGAAGGTGATGTCACAGGTGTCAGCCCTCATGACACTGGTTGTTGGTAGCCTTGTGAACAGAATGCTTTGCTTTTGAGGCTTCATGCCATGAGGTTACCCTCTTTCGAACATGCCATCATCTTCTCCCCAACCTTGTGACACAAATGGCTGAAAAAACACAGGATCACAGAGTATTCTGAGTTGGAAGGAACCCGCAAGGGTCATCGAGTCCAGCTCTTAAGTGAATGGCCCACACAGGAATCGAAGCCACCATCTTGGTGTTACTGGCACCATACTCCAACCAATTAAGCAAAGGAGATAGACGCTGGGAGATGTTGTCTTTTAGTCCAATGTCAAATATGTGATCAAATACTGATAACATTATTTTTTTGAGTCTTGTTTGCCATGAACTCCAGTGTACACGACTTTATTCTTTGGTTACTGCCTTCAGAAAGAAACAAGTAGAAGTCTGCTCACTTAAAGGACCAATCCAATAATCTTACAGGTAAAAGTAAACCAGATCTGAACCAGCCTGGACAGTCTTGTAGTCTGTTTATCACAGGTAGGTTTGGCATACAGTGGCTGAAATAAATAACTTTCACTGCTGCCTCCAGGGTCGGCGAGAAACACGACACAGGAGTCCAGGGCAAATGGGATGGAATGGAATTATTTAATTAATTACGGACTCATTTATATAGCATTGTTCACAAAAGTGGCATAACATTATTAGCTGCTTGACCATACACCTCCCAGAGTGATTGGCTGAATGCTATGATGCCTATTTCAAAATATTTTCTTCAGTGAAACAAAACAATATCCACTGCATTCTCACAACACCCTGCACCTGCAAATAGTTTACAAAATAGCAAACCATCTGTCAGCTTAGTTTGTGTGAGAATGGAGACTTTCACAGAAGACTGTAAAAGGTGGAAAATTTCTCTGCTAACTTTTTTAGCATCCATAAATAGCAACCATAAAAATAGTGTATCCCTGCTGAATTTACTGGGGAAGTAAGGTGAGAAAGTCCCACCATGACAGAAGGTTCACTAGAGAAAAAGGAAAGCAGGATGGGATTGGCAGATGAGAAGTTTTCATGATGGGAATTGAAGGGTGTTTATTAAGTCCATGCATCAACCCAGTACTGATTTCTGCCTTCATTTACACCAGACTTAGTCAGCTTTAACTCAGACTAGCTTCACTGGAGCTTCTCCATATTTATAATGCCATATCAGGCAGCAGGAAGGATCCTCATGTGTGAAGGGTAAACCCCCTGCTGACACAGTTCCTGCATGTAAATCTAGGGGTTAAGAACACTCACAAAGTACATGAAGGAAGCTCACCGTATGTAACTGGTTTAGATGAAGGATTTTAGACATATAAATGGAGTGCTCTAGTGAAGCAGGCCAGTTCATGTTATGCTACTTCTGTATTAAATTGAAACAAATGGAATCAACAAATGTGGAGGCCAGAAGGCAGATTCTCAAACTTACTTCCAGGTTTACTGTCAAACATTTCCACTAAGCCTCTTTTCTCTGACAGTAACACAGGAGAGAGAAACATCAAGAGTTTTCTCTTCATCTTCCCATCTGGAGGAATGCAAAGCCTCTCTTGGTTGACAGAACCGTGAAGGAAAGAAGGACTTTTTCTCTTCTCCCCTCTGCTGCCACATGACCTAGTCTGTAAAAGGTCTTCAAATACAACTATTCTCTTGCTATGCCCAAATCTTTGCTGCTGCTGCTCTTTTGTTTGAATTTTTCTTTTTTAGGAGGAGTGATGGAAAAGGAAGAAAAATCAGGTAGGAAAAAATGTCCTTCACTTGAACCCATACTCACAGATGCGAGTTTGTGCCTACCACTGTGGATGGGAGGCATTGTCAGCACTGGGCTGAACTCTGCAATTTTGAGCAACTGTGTAAAACAAAGGTAATCCTGGAAACAGCCACAACATATCCATTTCACACATTCATTACATTTAATGAAATAATCTTTGTCAAGATCCTAAAGTAAGACTTTTGAATTGAAATGAAGGACGTACAAATCTCAAATTATAATCTACTAAAAAAAAATAATAGCAAGAGAGAGAGAGACAATTTGGCAAGCCGACTGAAGAGGAAGAAACATAACAAAATGCTCAGGTCATTCTGAGAAATGTTCCATGGTAAGAGGAAAACAAAAGGCCACAAACACCAAATCCTGATCCCAAACTATGGATGAACAGGATGCACAAATCAAGCCTGAGTTTTCCACCAGTACACCATATCTCATCATCTTCTGTTGAGAATCTCCATTACAAAAAAGAAAAAGCAGAAAAACAAACAAGATAGAAACTGGGCTGTACATCAAGAAAATAAAATTTCCTAGTTGCTGGAAGTGTCTGATAGAAATCTGGGAGAATGGGACTGCATACATATAGTATGAGTAGGAAGGCAGCAAACACCATAAGCAGGTAATGCTTCAGCCTCTTGAAACACGTCCATCACTGCGTACTGCAAACGCCAAACTCCTGCTTTTGGAAAAGCTTTAATTAACCATTCCTTCATGCCATCCTTTTCCAATTAATAACAATTAAAAAAATAGGCTTGACATGGTACATATAGAACTAATTTACAGCTACCACTACTTCAAAACTATAGGTTTTTAATCCGGAAGAGCATAAGTGGGCCAATTATATCATTGAAAATGCCCAGTTTTTAATCCAGGCAAGCAGTATTACGATATCAGTCTGAAAACCAGAATCACAACACATGGGAGAATCAGCCTATTTACTTACTGTTCTCTCTGATCAGCCACATAAAGAGATGGTTTGGGCTGAATTTTAGCCCAGTGCTCTGCCTTTCAGAGTCATCTCCCAATCTGACTACAGCTACGTCAATATCTCAACCCTTTGCAAACATCTGCAGCTCTTCACAACCTAACTTCAGACCTGGATGCTGAGGAATGAAGACGTTGGTTACTCTCGAATCTGAGGGACCCCACAGGGTGGGGACAGTGTGATGTGTCTTGAAGTCTTCTCAGTGCTGCTCGAGAAAGGATGCAGCCCATTCTTGAACAGGCTGTGAGCAACTGCTGACATCCTCCTCTCTCTAATCCTGGTGGTAGGGCACATAGGGACAGAGTGGATCAGGGACATTTCATTTTGTGATGCATCACTTACAGGAGAGTGGTGAAATGCAATATTCTGTTCACTGAAAGCATGCTCCCAAACTTGATACAAAGTCAGATGAGCACAGGAGGAGATTCTGCAGCCCAAGAAATAACATCAGCTTGTTTTTCCCAGTGGGTGTCTGCTATGTTAAGCTATGTATGTGGGAGAGGTACAGATGAAGAAGGATTCTTGCAAAGATAGCTGCAGAGATTCCTCTGTTGGGCATACCTCATTTCAGCTGCAGTGCCCCGGGGTTGTTATTTTTAAGCAGTTGGCACTGTAGATGGCCAGGAGAAATGCAATGGGAAGCATTGTTACAGAGCTGTGATAGCTGCTGTCGCTGAGGTAGCTGACTGGTAGACAAATAGCTCTACAAATAGGACAACATTAAGAAAAGGATGTAAGGAAGTGTTTTATTTTCATTCCATTGCCTTTAACTGCTATAAATTCTTCAGGCACTGAGATGTAAGGAGACAAGATTCTCAGCCTTCCTCTTGACTTATCCTGATTAATGCTCTGCCAGAAGGAAGTAATATATTAATTGTTTGTTATGTGGAAAAAGATAAGTTCCTGACTTTGCATATGCTACCAAAACTGAGTCAGATTATGCAGTTTTAAAGGCAGGCTTTGGCACATTTCTCACCAGTGAGACTTCCTGAACTGAAGAGGGATGTGTGGCCATGATTATTGCATCCAGCTTCCAAAAAGATGCCTCCTTCTTCAAAGCCAGAGCAAAGAGACTGAATCCACTCCACATGCAGATTCAAGTGTGGGATAAAAACAGAAGGTGCTTTAGTGTATACCCCATGTCACCAAATCTTTTTGTGGCAACAGTAAAGCTAATTTAAGACTGAATATGTTCAGTGACTACACTCTGCAAAAACACAATATACACTCTTAATCACTAACACATTATCTAACAGCTTCAGCAATGACAGGCTGCCACATGTGTTGGGGGGTTGATTAAAGGCTGGGCAATTCTCTGAGAAATGGGAGTTAATCACTTTGGACCATTTTGCTGCCTTCACTTCAGAGCTGCTTCTGCAGCATGTTTCACTGCATGCTGCTGCTGAACTACAAAGTGGTTAAGCAGGTTCTTTATCCTTCTAGATCTGGGCCTTGATACTTGCATGAATAATACTGATGAAAAAGCTTTGCTCAGACCAGACTACGGCGTCCCATCCCTCCTTTCTTCTTCTGCAAGGTCCTGAAGATTCTGGTTGAAGAAACAGGCAATTATGAAGACCATCTTGATATTAAATTTCCCTTAAAAGTTCAGTAGTATTTCGTTCCTCTTGAATGCTGATTTCTCCTATCCTGCCCACTAGGTCTTGGCCCTGCCCCTCTGAAGTGCACAGAAGAAAACAAGGATCACAGAATCTGCTCACTCTCACTGTGACCCATCATACATGTAATTTGCTTTAACTGAACTGGACTGAACTTGCCTACCAGGTAGACACATAAATGCCAATCATGATCTGTGTTGTTTAGTGCAGTTTGACAATATTAGGACTACATGTTAGGAAAGAGGAGAGCTAGTAATTCAGGGTGGGATTGTTGTGCACTAGAGTGCGATTGTTGTGCACATAAACCATGCATAGTACTTTGTATAACCTTGTCTAGTTTAAACAATATCAATTTATTGATTACCACAATTATTTACATTGATTATATAAAGAAAAAGACCCCTACTTGAATTGTGTCAGATATTTGCATTAATATGTCTCTGTAAGTGGAAAAGGAAATTTTTCTGCTGGGCATATTTCTAAATTTTTTTTCTCATTCTTTTAGTATATATATTTGAGCTTGTTCCCTAACAGATACATGTCAACAAAAGCTAAATGAAATAAACTATATAAGCTGCATACTTTAACTTTAATAAAATTCACTACATTTCATTTATTTTTAATAAATTTAAGTATGGCAAAAGATTAAAACTGTCTGTATACTTTAATACATATGGACAGACATATATATTTACAAGCCTTGCTTAAGCAGTCCTCTCATCTTCTTTCAAAGGCCCCAAAGGATTCAAATGACATATGGCAAGAATTCTTTCAAGGTAATCATATAAGAAAAACTAAGCAGATGGAAATACAGGGTCATTGACTGTAGGATCAAACTCCCCAGTGAGTCTGTTGTGAACACCCAGTCAATACTGAAATGGGGTTTTATTCTTCCTAATCTGTATTTTGTACAAAATGTGTGCTTTCCATTTTAAAGTAAATAGGCATATTGAGTCATGAGATTATTCTTTTTGAAAACAGTCAGAGTAAAAATTCCTACTTCTAAGTTTAGGATCAGGTACTTGAAAATGATAGTTATTTTTCTACTAGCAACTTGCAAAGTTATAATTGGAATACAATTTGAACTCTGTCACAGCAGTCCCACCTAAGGGTAAAGAAGATAATTCAACTGAAAGTTGAGGCTCTCACTTTTCACAGTTGACACACTTGCTTCCATTTTTAGATTTCTTTGGGTATGTAAAACAATACAAAAAAACCAGATGGACTTTTATGCTGCCATTTCTAGCAATTTTTCATTAATTACTGTTCATGTTTTAATTATTAGCCCAATTCAGATATAGTGATGGTTTTAGAGCCTCTAGGAAAGAAAGTAAAACTAAAAAAGTATTAAAGAGTTTAATTATAAAGCAAATAAACAAATACTGTAAAAATTCACAGAATTTTTACACAAAATCAATTTTACAGTGGACCAGTAATATCAGTGACTCCACTATTATATTTCAGGGGATTGATGATGCAACACTGACCAAAATTTTTAAAAATTATCTACTCTTTAGACCTTTTCAGGTGTACAAGTGATTCATAGTTAGCCTATTTGTCACAACAAGTTAGATTTCCAAAACTGGGAACTCAGTAATTGCCTGTAGTTTTGGTAGGAGTTTTGCTGAGCCCTGCAACCTAACTTCATAGGAGGGTGCAGCCACGGGTAGCCAGACTGTGGTTTTGATCCTACAGAACAAAAATCTTCATTAAAACATTCTTTGAAATCCTGGCCGAACGTTTTAAGAATACAGCTTGATAAGTTGGGGTACAGGAGTTTGGGAATCCAAGGAACATGAACATCCAGAAAAATTTATAGGAATCAGCTGGAACCTTATATATTGTTGACTTTTCATTACAGATGTTGTTGGTATTTGACAGTTACATACTGTACATAATTAATTTAGCTCTTTTCCCCATAATGTACATGACCTGATTGTAATTTTCACAAATTGGGTCATTTTTCATAATTATTCATCATATCATTTATGTGAACAAATGTCAGGCTATGGTTTGTCTTCAAATGCAGAGCTGCATCTTCTGCTATATATGACTGACCATGTAAACCCATAACCCCAGCCTCTTCTCTGGAAACTGTTTATAAATAGGAGCAAAGCAAAAAGTATTTCTAAGGCTTTGAAATTTTAAGGGAAAGCAGAGAATGCTTTAAGCAGAAAAAGGCAGTAGACACAGGAAAACTAGGACAGCTTATGCTTTTCCTGCTATTATTTCCAAAACTTTCCTTTCTCAAAGGATTATGTTTGGTTACACTCATAGACAGAAGATTAACAAATGGTTTGTGTTTCTTTTAACATATCCAAGTAAACAGAAACACAGGATTTTAAACATTTCAAAAATCTTAGGGTTTCTATGCAGTAACTAAAGTGTCTCGTCCTAAGCCAAAGGAAGTATGTGGTTTACTGCCTCATCTTGGATTCTTACTTTTAAAACTTCAGTTTTTCATTGTGCCCCACAGAGAATTTGCTCCTGCACAATGAGAAGAGTGAGGATACCACCTGCAGAGGAGTAAAAAAATAAGGTGTTTCACCTAATCAACTCTAACTTCCTCTATAGCCAGTGGAAAGAGATGCTTCCTATGGCAGGTCCTCTGATCTCCAATATCCACGATGGCTTAGAGGAATCCCACTCAGGGGCTTGCTGTGAATTTAGGCAAGCACTTTCCAGGGCTTTCCTACTCATTGGCTGTTACTTCATTCTTACATGTTGGTCATGGGTTCAGGTCCATCTGAACACAGATCCATTTATTTAGATTCTTTTTAATAACACCCTGAAGGAAGTCCCAGGAGCTGACCTGTACAGGAGACCTCAGCAGAATTACTGCCACTGAAGCTTTGTTTGAACTGAGAAATAGGCTTGTGCCTTCACTCTCCCAGTCCTTGTCCCTTTACTACCCACAGCAGGGGATTGCTGCAGCAGATCTTGACTCCCTCCTTGCTTGTTCAGTTTTCCTTCAAGAGCAGAATAGGGTGTACAGAAGAAACAGTGATTTGTCTTAGCATTCAGGTGTGGTGCCCTAACACTGGGGGCCCAGGACACGGCATCCATGGGTAACTCAGCCTGGCTGGAGGTTCCTCCCAGCCGTTCCAGCAGCACTCTCAAACTTCTCTTAACCCAAACACAGAGCTCTCAGCACTGGTTCAGACAAAATGCCTAACTATGAAATAATCTGGACACATGGTGGCCACTTCCCTGTCTCACCCTGAACAACATTTTCTCTTGAGCTGGTCTGTGTCTTTTGCTCTGGACTTTCCACAAAGCAGTAGTTAAGAGGGAACAGCATTAATCTTTGTAAGTAAAGCTGGGGACTAAACAGCCCTCACACCCATTCAAATAAGGGAGACATTGCTAGCATACCTCTCCATCCTGCAAGGCCTGCTATCAGCATCCTGCAATCCTAACTGGCATGCTGCTACTTCTTCCCTTTCCTGCTAGCTTGCAACTCTGGTGGCTGCTCAGGCTGTGTGATACAGTCTTTGCTTTGATACCACACAAAAGGTTTTAAAGTGGAACGCGCCGCAGAATTAGGAAGGGTGGATTGGCTTGCTTTTGTGAATCATAATCTCCTCTTTCTTCTTCTCCCTTCTTTCCCATGACCCTTATCACTCATCCTAGTTCTGGACTGGCACTGTTCCCACTAGGCACACTATTGTTCTTTCTTCTCCTAGTTTCTCACTGTTACTGTTCTACATCCTCTTATACCCAAAGAAACTTCCCTGCCTTAACCTCAGTTCCAGCTTCTCTTTTTTTTCACTCAGTGGTAGCTGTAAATAGCTCCCAAAAGCTCAGAGTGCCTTCTCATACAAGTAATTTCCCTTAAATGGCCCTACAATAAAGAAGAAAAAATATCTATGTCTTTCCTGTTCACTACCTGAGGAAAAGAGGTATTTTGAACCTGACATGAGGACAGATGAAGGCAAACAGTGAAAACCTGCTACCAGCTCCTGACTGGCCATGCTCTCTTGTGACAGCTTCATCCCTCCTACTCCTCCAGAGTGTGAACAGCTGCCCACTGCTGCTTGTTGTCCACAGGCTGCATTTGTTCTTCACAGATCTGTGCACTGAGCTTTGGGAGATTGGCTAGAGTTTGTTGGAGGGTCTCTGAATGTGAGGAGACCACTTCATTGATCCCTGGGATCTAGACTTGTCTCTGAAGTCAAACAGTCCTGGTGTGTTGACTGCCTTTTAACTCCTTTTTGAAATGTAGAGTTTCTTTGTGAGGTCAGTTCAAAAGGAACAGAAGTTAGCTGAATGCTGGATAGTAACAAACAAAAGCTGACCGGAAAAGGCTGTACCAGGGCCAAGGCAGGAACACTACCAGGGATTTTTACTTTGCAAACAGAAAGTTGTAGGAACCCCAGAGCAGAAACAGTGACAGGAAGACTCCAATAACAGGCCATGGTACAATGCTGAGACTTGCAAAGCTGGCAGAAATAGTTGCTGTCAAGAGAAGCCTGAAATTGCAGCTCATTGGCCACTAAGGAAAACATTTCTATCAGATCTTCAGGAAAAGGGTCCCTGCACAGGGGGGCTGCAATGAAGCTGCCCTGAGCACTTCGTCTAATTGCTTCTAGTGCTCTGTTTGAACAGCAGTGCTGTCATTTGGAATGGCTGATAGAGGGAAGACCTTAGATTCAGATGTAGCCAAGGATTTTATATAAAACAGGGGCTGAACCTATCTCCATCCTTCAGGTGCAACAGAAGGAGCAACCAAACCTTTGTTAGGCAGTGGAAGGACAAGAAGCAGGGAGCACACTGCCCCAGCCTCTTCTCCCATTTTTGCAGGGGGATAGAAGTGTGTTGCTCTAACTCAGCTGTTTCTGTGGGTCAAAATGCAGAGGCCAAGGGTGCTCTGGCATCAGCTAACTTAGTCCACGAAAAGAGTGGAAAAGTAACACATAGAAAAAAAAAAAGGTTTTTTGCTGTTTTAGTGAGCTGGTGTGAATCAGCAAAGGAACTGAAAAGAGCAGGCAGAGATCTACAGCTGGAAGCTGAGACAGGGAGGAAGAGCAGGGGAAGGAGGATAGGAAACCAGGATGGGGTATACATTCTTCCTTCCTTTGTCTGTGGTAAGACATTGTGGGCTCAGCTGCCTGTGAAACTAAAGCCTTGGGGTGAAGTTACTTGCCCATTTCAAGCTGATAGAATTGTTCACTGACACAAGAAGAAGGAAGTCTCCCAGTTTCAAGGCCCCAACTGCTTTGTGAGATTCTGTCTCACAGTTGTTTGTAACTCTTCTCCTTTCCTTCAGGTTTTTCTGTGGAAGACCAACTTTCAGAAATCAGATCAGAATTAATTTAGTAATAGTGACTTTCAGAAAAGGTAACCTTGTGGGGTTATTAATGACTTAATAATTTTGACCTGCTTGCTTTGCTATGAACAGACACACTGACAGAAGGTCATAGAATCATAAAAGTTGACCAATAGGGGAATGTGTAGGGGAGTTAGGAGGACTTCCAAAAGAATGTTTACTGGTTTTGTAACTAAAATAGAGGCAGCGACCTCTTGTATCATCACCTGCCAATGATGATACAAGGCAAGAATCATAAAAACATCATCAAAATCCTTAGGACAGCTCTTTCTTTGTCTGTAAGTCTGGGTCTCATTTTTGCAGTTTGAGTATCTGGCTACATTTCACTGCTTTGTAAAGGTCTTTATGGTCTTAGTCTGAAAAGTGATGAAGCATCAGAAACGTGTGTTCTGCTTCTACAAGATGCAGTCCATGCCTTTGTTCTCATTCCTGGTACTGGGCCAGACTCCCTGATGCTGCTGAGTTCCCAGGACAGTGAGGGAGCTGGTTATAGTTTCCTGGTTATCTGAGTCAGCTGCTGCAATGTATATACACCAGATGACAATCATCCCACAAGGGACTGTTCCCCAAGCTAAGAATAGCTGGAGCAGTGAAAAGAGGGGACTATAAGGGAGGAAAGCTGTCCCAGTGTCTGCACTGAATGGACCAGGTTGCAGCTTGTACAGCTTTATCATAATTAATAACAAAAGTGATAGGGACAACAGGTCTGTAATCTTGGCAGCCCTTCAGCATCTGATCAGCCTCATTCGATATCTTTAAGTAACTCAGATCTAAAGCACTAGAGCAATCAGGCTCCTGTCAGAGGTGAAAGAGGGTGTTTCTGAGTCTGATCAGAATAAAAACTTTGTCTCCTTGGAATAATGTCAAGTAGACCCACCAACTTCCGAGTATGAAGAACCCACCACACCCTTAGGAATGAGCTCAAAGGTTTGCCTTGCACCACTGAGACCCTTGGAATAACCTCTTCCCTCCTGAGACACAGGGGACAGAGTTAGGGACTTTTGCCCACACAGGAGCTTTCCTGCTTACAACTCTCACCAGCCCAGGCAATGCCTCCTCCTTTGACAGATGAACAGCACAATGCTCTGCCAGCACAGGCCACCCCATGGCATTGGAAGATAGATACCTGCTCCTCCTGCCACCAGATCTCATGTGTTTTCTCTGTTTCAGTTGCAGGAGCACCTGTTAAAAAGCTTTAAATACCTGAAGCAAATATACATTTACACCCAAGAAGCTGTTTGATAAGGATCTCCTGTTTCCTCTTGATATCTTTTCCTGTGTAATTTTCTCAGTAGAACAACATGCACCGTATTCAACTTTTTGAGTCATACATGTAAACAGCTCTTTGCCTATTAATTCCAGTTATTAACTTCCTCTTTTTACCTTTCTTTTCTCCTTTGCCTTTGTTTTGTGAGTTCTTTTACTCAGAGTTTGAATTAAAATGAAGGAGACCGGGAGTTTACCTTCGGACTTAGATGTTTATTATATCTTATCTATAATACAGCTGTACAGAGTGTGCCTCTAAGTTAACAAGGTGGAAAATGGCTGTGAGTTCTAACTTCCAAGGCCTTTTAAGGTCCAAATCACCAAATCATGGAATAACAACTAATTTTTTTTTTACTTGTAATCCAATAACTAACCATTCATGATCCGCAGTGCGGATTTTTTGAACCAATACCAGAACACCCATATTTGTGAAGAAGAAGGAGAAAGGAAGAAGAACAAATCCACACCCAAAAACCTCCATATTGTTACATATATCCCATAAACCTAATTTTTCTACAGCTCTACATATTTCACCCAGTGATATAACTTTTAATTACACAGCAACAACCTCCGTGTTATGACACAATTTAGGAAGCCTTTCCCAAGGCTTCAGGTCAAATGCAGTGTGCTTCTGAGGATCACTGCCTGTCAGCACTGAAAGGTTGAAATTCTCAGAACTCAGGGTTCCAACATTTGCCCTCTATGCTTTAGACAGTACAAACACTATGCTTAGTCACCAGTGACAATTCCCATTGGAGTATCTGGGCAAGACAAAACAAGCAAGCTGTTAGAAATGGCAAACTTGCACCTTCTGATTTTCCATTTACTAAAATAGGATTGCATGGCCAAAGTCTACTTTGAGCTACATTTTCATTATGCAGTTGTTGTGTGACACTTAAAAACTAATTTTCTTCCTTATCATTCTCAAGTTACTGGATGATAACCAAACACTTAACAGGAGTGTGGCAAGGCCATCTCTCCTGCTCTTCATGCCAAGGTAACAAAGCCAGTAACTTTCATACTGAGGTGCAATTGAAGTACAGCTACTCCAGGCTTTCTAAACCACAGCCACCTTGAATTTATTGCCTTACACAAGTACTAATAGCTATTGACTAATTTTACATAGAGCTATGTATGTTCTAAACTGTCCAGAGTTACAGTGCCTGTCCTGGAGAAACTTCTGCCTTTTTGCAAGGTATTCTTACAGAATTGCTTGTGAAACACATGATGTCACTCTTTAATACTTGCTGAACAAAATAAGCATCTCATAACATTCATTCTCACTAAAGAGGAGTTGTTCTCTAGCAAAGGCACAAGAAAGAAGCCTGAAAAAATACCTTGGTGAATGAGAAAAACAGGTAAAATATCTTTTGAAAGATGGAAATCCTTAGCTCTGAGTATAAATTCAGGTCTGTGGCAATTTGTAATTCTTTAGAGGCTTGAGGCAGGAGTTACGGCCTGGGTTATGTTGTCAGCCATCCCAGAGACCTGGATTTGCCTTCTTGCAGTAAAGTCTGAAACCATAGGTCAAAATATGTCCTTTGTATGCATTCAAAGTTGGAAACCTCTTTTTCTAAACAATTCTTCTGAAATGACTCATTTCTATCCAAAAGCAGTAGTAACAGATAATCCAGGTTTCAGTTTTGTGGCAGCATTATGATTCATGTCCTTGTATACGTATTCTATATGTATGTTTTATTAAATATCCTCAGTAATTTAGGCATGAAACAACACACTTTCTGTTCCTTTGAAATAGTGGTGATACTGAGTATTTTTCAATCCTTTTCCAATTTGATGGCAACAGGCTCTTGCTTTCCTCCTGTTAGCAATCAGCTAGAGTATTCAATTTGTATCCACTTGACAAAGTTAATATTTGTGCCTAATATGATCATTGTAGTATCATATATAGACTGTTATGGTCATTCCTCAGAAAAGCATGAAGACAGGGGAACATCTGCCAACCTATTGCTCCTTCTGAAAGTAGAATTCTTTATTACTCAATGGAGTTTACACACAAGATCAATGATACATATGAATTAAAATCCCTGGCACATGTGTTTATGATAATTTTTATTCTACTTCACTCATAATTCAGACATCCTTATTCTTTTCAATAGTTCACTACATTCTCTTTTTCTTTTAATGATTTGGTTTACTTTTCTCAGGTTTCCAAATCTATCATGTTCCATGTGGAAAGTAAATATCAGGATTTCTTTGTTCTTCCTTGGAATTGCTCAGGTGACTCATTAAGATGAGAACGCACACATTTTCCAAGACAAAGGAAGACCACATTCTAGTTTCAATGTTTCCAGTGTAAAAATCTCCAAGTGCCATTAACAGTTCTTCCAAGCTCAAAAAGCAGGAACTATTAACAAAATTTTGACATTTTTGTGCTTCCTTTTGACAATTTCCTATTTAATTGATCATTAAGGCGGAGATCACACTCGTGCTCTGTCCTTGTCCCTCACAGACACAGATCTCTTTATAGCACCAGCCCCCCGCAAGACACACACGCAGCCTCTTCAAGGCTCCCTGATCCCTACAAGCCCCCATGCTGTCTGAACCATCAGCCCTAGGAAAGGGGTTGCCTTGCCCTCCATGTGGCAGCTGCTGCATTTCTGAGGGAACAGATGGACCTGGCAAGGTTCACTTGGGTACTCCATCTACTCCAGTGAGTCAAGTTGGATGCTGTGCTGCAGGGAACCAAGAGTAAAGGCTTAAACCAGCACTGGAGCACAGGCTGGAGCCCTGGCCTGTCCCAGTGTCAGACAAGGAGCCTGTGCTGTGGCTTGCAGGGTGCTTCTGTTGGCAGTGACCATGTAAACCCTCACAGATAGAGGAGGGAAGGTGATCTCTTTCTTACACCTGGTTGTAGATTTGCAGCACGAATCCAACACAAGACAAAGAAATTAGCTTTTTTTTGCAGGTTACAATCCTATCTTTAAAGAGAAGGTCATAGTCCTCAGTCCCAGGCTATAGCTTTCGGAACATTCTGCTTGAAGAGAGGTGAATTCGTTTTGTACCCATCTAAGGGAAAACCTCAAGGATTAATGGCACAAAATGAGCTTTCGAGCACTTTTCATTTACATCACGGTCTAGTAATGATTTAAAGTTCACAGACATATAGAGAGCTGTGACAAGTGTCATGTCTGAGCGTGGCTATGGTGCCATTGTCAGCCAAGCTAGTTTGCAGTGGTAAGGATATGGCCCTGTGTTTTGCATGCATTTGTGGATTTTTTTCCATTTTTCACATGGAAGCTTCCTTTTATAAATGTTGGCACATTCACACAAAATGCACATGAAAATACATACACAGAAGCCAACACACATGCATCCATATAGGTAAATCTCCCAAGTACCTAAAAATGCCTGCTTCTTTTAAACAATCATCACTACACAGGAACAGTATTTTCTGCACACTCAATGATTATAAAATACCAGGTTAATGTGCTGCTTGTTTTATCTATTACCTTGGATTTGACAAATAGAGTATTTTCACTTTTTTTGTTAAAACAACACAAACCTAATTTCTTTGAAATCTGCATTTCTTTGTATTTGGAAGTAAGTATCCCTTAAAAGCAATCATCTTTTGCAATAACCTTATTTCATATCTTTTTACTCCTCAGTGGGATGAATTGCTCATGCAGCTGGCAGCATTTAGCTTTATGTTTGCATACCCAGTGATGTGGCCAGGTTTCATAATGCTTTGAATACCAAACCATAAAACCACTTTTCAAAAGCAAATTCATAAATGCACTCATGCATACCTTTTTGAGTTATGAGGTGGCTGCAGATTTGGCAGTGCTGACTTGATGCAGTTTTGACAGGTTAGGTTAAAGGATTAAGTCTAGTCTGTCTTCACTTTGCCCTGGCTCTGACACACTCTAAAAAAAGTTGTAGGCTGGCTCTGTGCCTAGTATGACCTCTACATCTCCTCAGAGTGACAACACTTCCCTTTAAGGCTCTCCAAAGGTCAAGGCAGATAACTTGTTGAGTCTTCCAGATACTTTCTTATCTGTGGCTCTTCCTCCTAACCTCACACAGTGGAAGAAATATGCAAAACCTTGCGGGAAAACAAATCAGGCTTCATAAGGAATAACCAGGACTGAATCAAATATATCTATAAACTTTTTCTGTATTATACAATCCTTATTTACAACAAGCCTCTGGGATCACAGGTCACTAAAATCAGATACATGTTCTATAAAAAGAGATCACATAGCCCATCTTCTTTTTGTGCTGGCTAATTTGCAAGTTAAAGCAACTTTCAAGCACTTAAAAAGAGCTGGGGAAATAATGATATGATGATAGAAGAATACATTTTTACAAAAAAAGCCTGTGGTATTTGTTTAACAACTGTTCACTTTTGAGAAAAAATAATGTGAACAAATATGGATGATAAGCTCAGCCTTTTATTCTGGCATTATGCCAAAGGCTTTTACAGAGACATGTTGGTGTATGCAAGATTCACAGAGGCTAATAGATTTTAAAAAACAGAATAGCATCTGGTTTTCTGTATGATTTATCCATTAATTTCATCTAGTACTGTGTTTAAAGGCTTGTGACTGACTGCAAAATATCATTTAGGAAAGAGAAAAAAAACCTCAACATATACATACAACTATACATAGTGTTATCACTTTATATTCTGATTACTGGAATGGGTACTTTTGTCTTCTGAATTCAAGTGCCTTACGGAAAGGAAACACTTCTGGTAGTTAAAGAACTACACACAGGACACATACATCTCTTCAGTATGATTCTTTAAGAGAAGCAAAAAACTTTAAGCTTCCTGTAGGTTTGGTTGCAAAGTGGAATTTTCTGTCTGTAAAACCATTCCCGTAGCTCTTCTCTGAGCAGTCTGCAAGATTTTACAATCTTTTTTGAAGAATAGATATCAGACTGCATTTTGGCAATGGTGTCAGTAACTTTGTGGACAGAGAGAACACAGCTCTCTCCCCCTGTTCCATGATTTCTTGTTTGTAAATCCACAGACTTACACTAATCCTCTTGGCTGTAGCACCAGATGAAAAAATATTTTCACTGAAAAAGTATTATTACCTTTCCAGGCTCAGTGCTTCTCAAAGTATTCTCTCCCAAATGTTAAATCTTGCATTTTTTTTCCCTATGTGGTGGCTTTACATTTGGTTACATTAAAATATATTTAAAAATATATTATTTTTTCCCCAGCTGATTAAACAATTAAGAGGATCATGTACACAAAACCCAGCATCATGATTTTTTTATCACAGGTTCAGTTTTTGTGGCACCTGCAAACCTTATCAACAATTCTTTTACATTTCTTATATGTTTTTGTCAATGATTTATGGCTGCACTGGAGCAAGGACTGGTCTGTGTGAGACCTCAGTGGAAGCATACTTGATTATGATACTCTGGTAATTACTCTGTTGGATATTTATCATTCACATATCACATATAATATCATCTTATGATAGTGAGAAATTTGCATGGAAATATGTGAAAAACTGTACAGATATTCAGCCTGAATGGAATGATAAAGGCACCTTTAATCAGCCCGTCATCTCTTAAGAAAGGAAATGAGGCCAGCAAGAATAGTTTTATGTAAAAAAATAGAAAGAAATCAACTGAAAGGTATTATAATCTCATCCTTTATTTTTCATATCAGTTATGCCATTATTTTGATAAACTCAATGTCATCTTTATAGGTTTGTTCTAATGATCATTTTAAAGTACAAATTTACTTGCCATCCTTTAGAATTTCCCTGCCATTCTGAAATTTTAAAATGTTACCAGGAACAACCTTCACAATTATTTCAAAACTCTTGGATTCAAATGGTAAAGATTCCTTGGTAAAAAAGTCCTTATTATAGTTGTTTAACTTGTTTCTGAAGCCCATTTATTTCTAACAGTGAAAATGACTTGGTGACCATGGGTTTTTTTCCTGTTACAGAGCACCTGAAGTAAGAAGTTATAAACCCAACTTAAAACATAGCTATAAGCCCAGTTACTGACATATTGAATTCCCCATATTGTTGTTTGAACCTACGAATGCACGACCTCAGACTCAGGTCAGTTCGGCACTGGGTTTCTGTCCCTTTTTAGAAGAAGAAGTGCAAGGAGAGGGGGAAGGAAAAAATACCACGAGGTTCACCATCTGAGGTTTTGGTTGCTTTTTATTTCTTTAAGCATTGCCAAAGACAATGGGTGCTTCATGGGCTGAAGGAGTGTGAGGATAGGAAGGTGTCAGCCAGGGCAAGGGCTGGGACAGGAATGCCCATCTTCCTGCAGTGCAGGGACACAAGTGTGCCCTGCTCGCAGCAAGCGTGAAATCCATACTGCTACAGCTTGCTCCTCAGCAAGGGGTGCGACCCAAAAAGTCTAACACCTGCAGGTTTAAATGCAAAGAGGGTAGATTTAGATTCGATTTTAGGAAGAAATTCACTGAGACACTGGCACAAGTTGCTCACAGATGTGGTGGACACCCCATCCCTGGAAGTGTGTACTTTACTAAACAGGTACCAAAAACAGCACCATATGTAGATTGTCCCCCCAGTGTAAAGCTATTACTTCCTTGAGTACATTTTGGAGTCACTACCTAGCAGATACACTGATGTTTAGCAAATACTGAGGCTCAATACCATATATTCTGCTTGTCAGTCTACACCCAAGAAGATTCAGAGCGTGAGATTTAAATTTTCTTTGTAAAGAGCTTACACATCCTTAAATCTAATTATCCTATGAACCCGAAAAACAGTTTCTTGAACTTAAGTACCCACCAATTATCATTCAAGAGAAATTTTAAGCAGGCCAATTTCTACATGGAGCTATTATCCAGTGTGTGTTTCTGAGTGTAAAGAGGACAACGGTTCAACAAGGAATAAAAATGAATTTCATGTTTTAACATTAGAAAGAGTAAACAAGATCATGTATTAATTAAATAAAAGACTAAACAGGACAAACCTTTGGAACAACAGACATAACATTTAAGAATAAAATCAACATGGCAGGGTAAAGGTCGGAGAAGATCAAGTAAGACGCTAATAGTTGTGCTTTTTCCATTTTCTTATCGATCAATATTATGTTTTTCCCAGTGAAAATGCAACTGCAGAGTTATTGCTGACCTTTTTCTCACCCTTCCATTGTGTATAAAATCACAGCAAAATAACAAACAACTTCATAAGCAGCAGAATTTTTTGAGTCAAAAAGCTTATGTCCAAAAAATAATTGTTTAAATGATGCATAGTAAAAATGCTCTTCCCATGATAAAAAGTAATCTACATCTCTCCTAATTACGTATGTGAAAAACTTTGTGCCAGCTTAAAAGTCAATAGTTACACATTTTTTTGGGAAAATTCAGCAATAAACTTTGCTACCATTTTAAATAATTGACAGGTCAAATACACTCTCAGCAACAAGAATGGGAATTAAATATATATTTCAGTAAGAACTAAAAACGTATATATTTCACTTATTATATTGTGGGGCTTTTTTCTGAAGTTTAATTCCTCTCACTTTAATGTACCATGGATCAAAATTCTGCTTATTAACAATGATTACTCATATTGCCCTTTTAAAAACTAAGAATAAGCTTTTGTAAGAACTTTACATTACTTACTAATAAGGACATGAATGGCTGCAGTGAGCAATTCAATCAGAAAATTGTGTGTTCTGTTCCAGCAAAATGACACTTTCCATTTTCTGCCTCTACCACTGCCCCCAGGAAGAATGACACAGAAACTGAGGCAAAGATTAAGAGAAATTTAAAAAAAAAAGAAGAAAAGAAAAAATTTACAGTGATTTCAGTTAATTCAGATACAGTGAGTGTTTTATCCCTTTTAATATTTTTATTTTGATCAGTTAAGATTAGGAACAGAATAAAAGTTTACGTATGGTAAAGCTGAACTGATTCGTCATTGTGAGTGTCAGCAAAAAACAGAGATATTATGCCATACCATAAAGAAACACCAGGTTTCTTTCAAGTGAAAGAAGAAATGCATATATTTTTCTACTGTAAATGGTATTTGCAGATCCTGTAGATATAATAAAATATAGCTAACTCATTTATTGAAAAATATTCACAGTTCTCCTTTCAAAAATATATACTGAAAACACGATCAGAAGTTAACAGCTGCCTAGTAAAAAGTTTATTGTAATTTCAGATGTCCAGGTAGTAAAGATGCAATTTCTTTACATAAAAATTGGATAATCACAGGATTATCTACATAAAAATGTATCTTGATAAATCACATGGTCTGGTGCTCAATGATACAGTAGGGATATGTTTTGTTGCAGAAGGTTATATGCTCACTAGATGTCTCTTTATGAGACATACAGGGCGTGGTGACATTTGTAGACAAAAGGAAGCCTCTTTGTCATCGTAAAAGTTATAGTTGTTTCCCTTATTAAAAGCCACCAAAGAATAGAAGCATATAAGGTAATTTAAGAATCCATGAAAATCTCAATAGTACATGTCAGATTTCAAAATCTGAACAGGGGCTACAAAATAGTCAAGATATATCACATACACATAAAAAATGCTTTGTGGGAGATTAGAAACTTTGACAGCTCTCACAGCTTTCTCTAGAGCCTTGATATAGTTGAAACTTACTCTGAAGCCGTGACCTACAAAGATATGTGATTATTGGAGAAACTCTGCCTTTGTTTAGACAAGTAGGTTGCAGCCAAACTTGTTTTTCCCAAAGATACTTGAAAACGAAGCCTTACAGTATTCCATGAGTATTTTCAAAATGCAGATGGCAAATGCAGAGTCTCCAGACGCATTATTTATTACCAAGTCTCATAATTAATTTAATGATGCAATTGTTTTACAAGCCTGGGTCGTCATTTGTGGATATCTGAGGGTAGTGACATAGAAATTAAGCTAATAAAACGCCACTATCACGCTTTACCGTGCCACAGCAATTACTGTAGGCAGTACACAGCTCTCCCTCGCTCTCCTCCTCTTCATTATCCTTACCTTCTGCACTAAATTGAAACTAATGCTGCTTGAAGTTACAGAAAACAATGTCCAACAAGAGAGAAAATGTGTCCTTTTTTAACTATTAGCCCAGTCAGTATAACATTTCCTCGAAACACTGGAAACGCACTGGAAGTGCTCAAACTCTGGAACCTCAGACAGGTTCTAGCAAGAGCTGTGCATAAAAGAAGACATCTGAGTGCACTAAAACACTGTGAAGGGACATGGGGAAATGCAGAACCTTCTGTACTGCTTTTCTGCTGTTTCTTGCTGTAGAGTTACTGCTTCAACCCCATTTTTCCATCTCTTTAACAATCACTAGTACCCCACAACATGTAAAAGCTGCACTGAAAAGCATGTAACAATTCCCTATCTGGTGAGACACTGGCTTTGAGCAGGATATTGCTGTAGGATATTACTGTCTGGATTATCAAATTCCCAAGGTAAATTTCTCCCTCAGAAAGGCTGCTGTTTAGGGACACTCCTCCTGGGGTGCCATGACTTTGGAATAAGCACACTTCACTTTCTACTGACCAAGGCACACAAAGAGGTATTTCCATAGTAAGGAACCACAGTACTTCTGTTGAAAAGGATCTTTGGATGCCATAAGACTGCACGGCTTGCAGCTCACTCTGCTTCTTCTCCCCTGAATCTTCTTGTATCTTTTGGAAGGGTTTTAACTTCCATTCTCTTTCTTCTTCCTTCCCAATTTCCTCATGCAGGTGTCCTCTCTGTTCCTGTGCTCTTCTCATTTCACTTGATTACCTCTCAAGCTGTCTTTTTTTTCATCCATTCCCCACCCTTTTTTCCCCTCAACTTGCCATAATTTTCTCATGAATGTCGTAATACACAGCTAACTTTAGATGTATCTCTGACTTCTGCATCACACATTTTCCCTTATTCAAATTGCTTGATATCTCTGATAATATTCTGTAGGACTCAGACTCAAGAAGGTCTCTTTGGCAGTGGCTGCATTTTCCCTGCATGTTTAGGTGACACTTCAAATATTGTCTACCTGGCTAAAGATGGGTTGGAGCTCCCCTTTTTTCTGCCTGGAAAGACAACTGTATTTGAGGCCTACATGAGAGCAGCAGAACAGACTGTACAAAAGAGAAAATGTTTTTCTAAGTGGAAGAAGAACATGAGTGAGGGAAAACTATGTGGCAAGATATCTGAGAAACAGAACCTCAATAACGATAGCAAAGATGGGGGTTTGTCTGCTTCTGTATATTTCAAAGATGTGACAGTTGGACCAGAAGTCTTCACAGGACATGGGCAGTAAGCAAGGAATTGACCTGTAGTGACAGGACAGTGCAAGGCAGAGCATCACTGAACCTGAGAAGCTGGCCCAGGTGACCAGAGATAAGAGTAGTCTCAGCTGGAAGAGTCCACCTTCCTTTCAATGCTAATTTTTCACCCTGCAGATTAATTAGATTTGTGAATAGAGTAGAAGGGGATATGAGGACTGTGCTGTTAGAAAATCTTAACCCTTACCAAACTTTGAATTTGCTAAGTGGCCCTGTAGCAGCTTTTTGAATTTTCTTTTATTTTTTTATTGCAGTTTTCTGTTATTTTTGTGTAATTTTATAGTTATGAGGGCATTTTTCCAAAACATAAATGTGATTTTTTACTTTCATGAAATTCCCACCACTTAACATAGAAGTGTCTGCTTATGAAGATCACTGGGAGATTTAAATTCCTCAAATTCTGAAGAGAATAGGGCTTTACTGGGACTCAACATTTTATTTTGAAAAGGATCCTTTGGAATAATTGAGAACTGCAGTTGTTATCACTGCTGGTGGTTTCTGCCAGAAGGGCTAATGTTTGGAAGAGGGAAGTTACAAAATGCATCTCGCATTTAAACCCTAAGAATAAAGAATAAAATCTTCTATCTGGGGGGAGGGGGGAAGGGTAAAAAATTTTTAAAAAAAGAAAAGCCATCTTCCAAGAAGCGAAAATGAAACGTGGCTGTTTGGGCAAGAAATCCAGCACAGTTGCTGTGAGCCCATCAATCAGTGGCTGAGATGAACCCATTTTTAAAAGTTAATAGAGCAAAGTATAATGAAAGACAAATTGGTGTTATTAGTCTAAAGTTTATGGTTCAATTAAACTAATAATATGCAGTAAAGCAAAAAGAATAATTAGAAACTATGATAAATATACATGGGATTGTAAAAATATGACAAAGCTTTACATATTTTGTTCTTTTTGAATATAGTATCTTTTTGATAACTTTATACACAATTGCCCTAGGGCATACAAGGAAACTGCAACAGTAAGATTTAAAACAGATAATTACTTGAAACCAAATAGTATTAAATATGCAGCATAAAATTTACAGCGGAAATTATCCTGAGAGCTGAACCAATTTGAGATTTTAAAAAATAAAAGGACATTTTAAATTGGTTTCATGATATTACTTGTTTATCTGCTTTATAAATAGATAAATTATAAATATTTTATAGATAAGCATTATTATTCTGTTCACTGAACCCTCTCATATTTACAAAATACATACAATGAGCTGCTCTATCTACCATGAACCTAGCCTTCTATGTCCTCCATACTTCTCTTTCTGGAAATGCGGAAAGGAAAAAGATCCTTTGACAAGCACTCAGCACTGTCCCTCCCCTCCTTTCAGGGTGACAAAAGGAAGACCAGGAAACCTCGAACCATTTTTTCCCCAGAAAACCAGGCAGAGTGAGGAAGCCAGGCCAGGAGACTGGCTTACTGCTTAAACTGGCTGCTCCCCCAGCACCCCTGAGAAGCATCCAGAGAACTGATGTGGTCCTGCCAAGGCTTTTGGCTCTACCAGGCTTTCCAGCATGGCCCTGTCAGGTAACCTGGGGATGCAAAGCTCTGTTCTGCAAAACGATGATCTCCTCAGCTCAGGAAAACAATTATTACTTACTCATGTGTACCTTCAACAGGAGGGCAGATTGGGTGCTACAGCCATGAGCACAGACTGTACAGGCATGGCTGGAATCAGCAGGAGCAGCTGAAGCTGTGACTTAGATTGAGAGAGTGAAACTGTATAAATATCACCCACTCAATGTTAGTCGTAGCCCTTCAGCCTTCAGATTTACCATACAGCTTTTAAATATTTTTATTTTTCAAAGTTCATTGGGATGCCAGCCGGGTATTTTGGTCATTGAAAGATGGATGGGGAATTGGCATGAGGAGAATATCAAAGGCAAATCCTACAGAAATAATCCCAGTTAAAAAAAACCCCCTTACATTTAATCTATATCTGACTCAATCTGCAGATGGTGAAACATCATTTCCAGCACAACACTGGAAAAATGCTGCAGAAGGAAAGTGGAAAATAAGACAGTAAACATTTCAGATTTATGAGAGGACAGAGATCAGTTTTGAAAGGTGGTGTGAATGCTCCTGGGGGGTTTTGTTAAGCAGACAAAGAAAGGAAATAAAATTTTACTACAAAAAAGTAATTACATCAAGTAAAAAAACCGCCAAAACCCAAGAACAAACCATTAATTCGAAATTTTATTAAAAAAATCCCAAGCATGCCCAAACCTGTTCAACAAGATATTTTGGTATCTTTTATAGGCTTTGAAAGGACCATCATATCATCTTCTCAGGGAAGTTAAATTTCATACACCCTTAATCAATCAAATACCTTTTCTCAAGCCCCGGGGCTGTGACATTTCAGTCAATCAAAGGCAGAGGACAGCAGAGACCAAGACACTTCCAGGATGGGAACCTGATTGGATGTGTATGCAACAAGAGCTCTGTTACCCTCACAGCAAGGAAACAGTATTGTATTTCAAGAAACGCCGTCTTAGCTTCAGTAGGATCTCTGGATGTTTGTGTTGACAAGATTGTTATCCCCTACTGTCAGAGCTTTTCTCCACTATGAAATTCCTGTTACCGGTGATCAAGTTACATCTTGATCTTCTTTCAAATAAGCTGAGCAAGATGAGCTCTGAAGGCCTCATACCAGCGGGCTCGAACATTTTGATCTCACTTGGCCAAATAGTTTGAAAGAGAATGTCCTGAAAAAAGTTTCACTCTGGTTCCCAAAAAAACCCTACATAAAAAAAATATGACTTCCATGAAAATTGCTTTAGGCCAGATATTTTTTTACCACAATTTATCCTAGGAAGAGGCAAAATGTTGAGAGGTTCTTACTTTTATTCAGTATTTCCATTTTCTTGCCTTTCAGTTGGATAAATTAATTAATAAATTGAAACAACTTGATCCCTACTTATATTCAAAAACTATGTCACTATTTTTTTAACGTTTGTTGTTCGAAATTTTGTAACGTTGTTTAGGCAAAGATATTTCAACCTACAAAGTAACACTTACCTACCTCAATAATCGATTCAAATATTGTTGTACTCAAACTTCTGAATTCCACCTATGATTGATTACTTAAATACCAGAAGATGTTTGGGCATTTTCCCCCTTTCTATTCATTGAAAGACTTGCAAATTTATGAAGAGTGTCTTGCAATATTTTCAATTAGAACTGAGCAAATAGTCTCCACATAGCAATTCAGGAAATGCTTTATTATCTTCCTTCTTGCTAACTCCCTGGGGAAAGATCCTCAAATAAAACTGATGTGTTGCTAGTAAGAGTTGTTCTTCCCCTTCTTCCCTCACACATACAGTTTACAGATTACATGCAGTCCTCTGGAATATTTAATATTCAAAATCCAAAGTCTTTTGAATGTTCTCACTGATTTTCACCACTTCATTATTTTGCTGAATTAGTTGGACACAATGTCCAGTCAGGACTGGCACCATCAAAAATCTCACGGTGGGAAAACTTTAGCCAGCTTTTCCCTCCTCCTATTTGCTGCAGTAGCACAGCAGCAGACCTTAAGGAGCACATATTTGAGATGACTCTTGTCACTCTTTCTAATTCAAGGCAAACCACTTTTCATGCCAGCTTTGGTCTAAGCAGTGATGGTCACTTCAGACACCAGCGTGAGAAAGAAAAGGAAGGAAAAAATTAAAAGTGATTTCTTTGTCTGCTTATGCTTGGACAACACAGAAAATTGAGCCTTGACCGTTCCCAGGGTCACCTTTGTTGGAGAATCCCTAAAAAAAGTGCAGAGGTAAGATAATGTGAGCCATAGACCTGTGGGAAGTGGAAAACTCAGCCTGGAAAGAGGGAGTGTCACTGAAAGAGTTTTTCCTGCAGGAAGCACAGTCTGTGATCTTCCTCTGAGGTTTTGATTTTGCCTTGGAAGTTCTCTTCCCAAATTTCTTCTTGGGAGAATATGCACATCATTCCAAAATCAGGCCTGTGTTGCCTTTGTTAGGATAATTTAGCTACACAAAACTAAACAGACAGGAGGAGGGATTAAGTTTTCCTGTTGGCAGCTATCAACACATCCTTCAGAACGTTTGCAGAGAGCATTGCTGAATGGAGGGAAAAGCTTCCTGTTTGGTGAGCTTTTATTTTCATTTAAGGGAGTCAAAATTACAGTGCTCTACCCCTTGCTCATCTGGGGCAACACAGGCACACCTGGATTGCTTGGAAGCAACCTGAAAATCCACAGGTATCTCAACCACATCTCTGGTTCTATCCCCACTGCCAGTCATAGCTAAGAAACCTCCTGGGACTTCTTTGGGGATCTCTGAGAGGCCCAAATTTGCCTTGTGCTACATGGAGTTCCGCCACCAAACTCATGTAGGGCCAGTTCCATCTTCTGTTTGCTCAGCAAGGAGAGGACTCACTGATAGTTGGAGAGACCAAGGCTCAGTTATGGCTTTTCCTCTGCTACCAGGAAGCTCCCTGAATGCCAGGCCTGGGGCTATTCTGGAGTATAACCAGCCTGACCTCATGTTTGTAAAAGGAGTCGAATTTGAATGGTGGTGTCATCAAATCTGGATTAAGACACAGAGGAGTTGGTGTGAGTGTGACAGTGCAGTTTTGCTGTCAGAGCACTTGGTGGGCAGAAAATGACTCTGAGTATATTAAATGGCTGTTTGGTTATTTAAAATGTTTATTCAAGCAGAAGATTTAAATCATGCCTTCCCTCTTCCTGCCAAGTGCCCCAGCCCATAGACCCAGGAATACGCCCAGGTCACACAGCTTTTCCATCTGATCCAGCAGACATCTTTTTTTCACAACTCAAAGCACCAGAACATAAATGGGAAAATATGGGATGCACCACCCTCTGCTCAAGGCAGCACCCAGCCTCCTGCTGAGGACCCTCAGGTGCCAACTTTGATTTTGTACAGGCAGAGAAAGGGTGTCACCCAGTTGCCCTAAAGATTCTGTCCCCAGTCACACCAGAAACTGTCAGAAACTCCTAGCTTGAACTAGAAGAAAAGGAGCATTTGGTGGACAAAGAAAATAACAGTGCACTTCCACAGTCTGTCCTGGTGGATGCCCCTGGCAGGTCCCTGCTTTGTGCTTTGCCTTCTGTGGCAGGAGGCCCAGGGCCCTGCCCAACCTAGGACACAGCTAAACTGCAGATGTGGCTCAGGACTGCATTGCACCACTGGAAGAAACAGAATTTCAGCCAAAGCTGAAATGCTTTTCTGCCTCAGAAAGTCAGTCACTGCTTTCCAAATCAGCAGATATCCTGAAGTCTGAGGGAAGCCTGGGAAAGCACCATAGCCTGGTATTTCTAAAGCACCCATGAAACTAAATCAGCGGAGGGAAACAATGGGCATGTCTTGAAGCCAGGCGTAAAAATACGTTTTGTAGGGCTAATCTTTACATTTTCCTGCACTTCATTCCCTGTTCCTTTTCTGCATTTCAGCCAGAGTCCAAGTCTGTACGTCCTTTCAAGCAAGCCACAAATAATTTTCCCTCTTAAATTTGTTTGCCATTGTAGCGACATCATTTTACAGCACACCAAGAATTTTGTGAGTTTTTTAATACTATCACAATACCTCATTTTAATTACTTGAACAAAAGGGTTTCAAGTCCGTCAGAGTGCCTTTCAAGGCCTGCAAAGATATTAACTGATTCCATAACCAATTACCTACATTTTCCTTTACTTATTGCAAATGTGACCTTTTGTTAGAATTTGATTGCAAGTTTCCTGCTGTGAGTATATAACTATCTGTGTGTCTGAGAATGGCTACCCTCCACTCATGTGATGACTGCTGTTAATTTTAATACACTTTGATGGCTAGAGAACAAATAAGTGTCTGTGACACAGAGCAGAGACATTTGAAGGTGGATAAACTACCACTTTAATGAGTAGAAATCAGCAAGTAAAGGGGCCTTCCAGTGACAAACCAGAAGACCTTCAAACCAAGCAAAGTATTTTTCAGTCTGGAGGGGATTAAAAAAAATCCTACTTTTCATAGAGGTGGAATAACAAAACACCCCATAAAAATGACACAGATTATAGAAAAGAAGAATGCAGAAATAAATGCTCTCCAGAGGTAATCTATTTTTCTTATAAATTAAAATATGTGGGAGAAAATATTTCAGATAAACTATTATAGTTATATGCTTTTATTACCTGTTGATACTAATTCTCTGAGATACGAAAGAAAAAAAAACAACACCATGTTTATAGTTTTTTCCATAATGGCACTGCATTACTCTTGTTTGGATTTTGTTTGGGTTTTGTTAGTTCACTCCAAAGACAATCTTCAGGCTAGAATCCTATCTCTGAAAAAAAAATATACTAACAGATTCCTTTGGAGTCTAGAGGAGAGCAAGGACAAAACTTAGGAACCTGGAAGGATTTCCTTGCAAGACAAGATTAAAAAAAGTTACTTACCTTGACTAAGTAATGATCAAGGTGAAACATTAATTCTTTATAAATATTTGAATAGTTTGAATCCTCAAGAGAGAAATTAATTGTAATTAATTATATGTAAAGGAGTAATGGGATATTAGAAGGGTCATAAACACAAAAATATGAAAACTGGATTATTTATTGTAAAGAAAAAATATACAAATTATTCAAAGGAAATGAAAAAAAACATTGTCTGCCTATGCAAAATGATCTTGGACCAAAGTTTCACTCCTCAGGTTGCATTCTTTTCTCTGCTGTTGTTTCCCCTAAAAATGTACAATTGCACATAGAGGTTCCATTGTGTAAAATCAGGAGACAAACAGAAAAGCCTTGCACAAGACTGTTTTTTCTTCCTTTTCTAGTTTTCATTCACAGTTTGTGGGTGTATTCTGAAACCTAAGTACTGACTTGCTATCAGTAGTGGAAGACTTTGCAGAGCACAAGGTCTCTGATTACATGTTAAAAAGGAGAAGCAAGCAGAAAAGATTCTCTGAATATATTCTTTCCTACTCAGACCCCATTGGATGGTTTCTCAAACTGAGGAAATCATCAATTATTAGCCCAGAGGCTAATAATCTTTATTATCTTATCTTTTCTTATATTTCCATGTTTCTAATCACTGATAAAAGATTCTCATTTATTTTCTGAAAAAATCCCCAAAACCAACAGTTTTTTTTTGTTACCCCCAGAAAGAAATCCCACCTTTGTACTGACTCCAAAATCTACCACTTGCCTGGATTCTTACTCCCTTTCTAAATATTCTGTACAATAATGAAAAAAACTTCAGATTTATATGAGGACTTAGGGCCCTCTACAGCATTTTAGTTTCACAGCCTGTAGCTGACTTGTTTTCTGCTAACACTGTTAATTAAATAAGCAGAGGAGGGGCATTGCCTTTGCAAAATACTTCCCATTGTAAAAGCATCTTTCAGTAACAATAATTTGTGTCAATAATGTTTTGGTCTGAAATTGTCCATATAGAGTCAGACCATTTTATCCTACTTGCTAGAAGAGAGAGTTTCTGCAAAGAAGACACAGCTTATTCCAAGAGTCAGATGAGCAAAATGACTGTGATGCTTTTTCAAGCCCCTCCATTCAGTGATGGTGTCAGAGGATGCACTTCTGTAGCTGACATTCTTCTCAGAAGTTAGGAAAAAGCCCTTGGTCTCATTGCCATCATCACTACTTCATCCTCTATAAGGTAAACTTTAATGGTCATTACAGTGGTCCCACAGTTTATTGGGTATTGTACTGTTGGAACACGCCATCCACAGAGTCATCCAAAGCTCAGGGTGCTGCTCCCTTTTTTTCATTTGGTTTTGATTCTGGTTTTGGTTCTGTCTAGGTCACTGGGAGAAGGTTGTCTTTGTCCCATTAACTAAGTAGCTCCATGGTTGGTAGGCAGATGGTCTCCCACAAAATTGCCCTTCTACTCTTCTAATGTCAAATGTCAAAAACTTGCCATGATGCCATCACCAGCTCACACCAACCTTTTATTCTTCTGAATCCCAGGAGTGGTTAGCAGTAATCCATAATCTGCCACTGTTCTCTTGCCAACTTGCCAATGAGCTTCCTAAGCCTCCTGCTTAAATTCTGTGTTAGAAAATATATCTTTTCTAGGCATTAATAAATACTCTCTTTCCTTTAGAGCACAAGACTGGAGCCCTTTGTATACCTGATGCACACACGGCTGTTTTCCTGGAAAAGAAAGCCAGTTTCCAAAGAAGGACTGTAATGGCAAGAGGGCAGGCAGGGCTTGAGCTGTCAGAGCTGTACTGATCACAGGACAGCACTTGAGTGTAAGCTCATTGCCAGCCAGTGTCCAGACTTGGCCTTCTGCTGCAGTGCAACTGCACACTGCACAGCATTTTGGAACACAAACTGACAGCCAAGTGTTGAAAATGATGCTGAAGACGGCAGGCAAGGTTTGTGCTCGGCAGTATCCTCAGACTGGAACAAGCTCATCAGCCTACAGACACAGTCAAAAGAGACCTGGCACACAGGTCCGAAGGTTTGGGTGGCATTTCCAAGAGGAACTAATGGTAACAAGTAGTTCCACACAGCTTCTTAAAAAATCAATGTTGAATCCATGTTCCCACTGAATAGAAACAGAGCACTTAGTAGAACATTGCTCCCACAAAGGCTCAGTCTTGCTTTTTTGTATCAGTGTGACCTGTGATTTTTTCCCTGATTCTCAGTAAGTATTACTGAAGCAAGCAGAAGGCAGGAAATGCCTATATTACAATGGATATATTTTTTAATAAAATGTAATTGATATCCAGATATATGTCAGTCAAGGTCATGAAGCCTAGACTGTGAAATCCACTGAGACAGCAAATCTTACCAAATCTGATTATATTAAGGGCAAAGAGCATTTCAAATATAAGACAATCAAGATGAATTAAAAATCAGAACAATACAAGATGCAAAGCTGTGTGTCTTTGAAAACACATGTTTGTGAAAATGTGTGGTTGTTATTGGCACACATTGTATTACACCACATCTTGCAGAATGTCCCTAATCTGTATTTTTCTCCATTATAAACTTCCTTGTGTTGTTCTTGTCTTATTATTTTTCAGTGGGAAGTTATCAGTACATTTCCATCTTTTTTGATCTCTTAGAACTGAATTTGCCGTATTTTTTTTATTATTACATCACAACCTTCTAAAATTAATTACAAAAATATTGATAAAACCAGTAAGGAAGACACTAATAGCAAATAAAACTACATATTTCCAATATACTACATAATTCCAATATTAAAATTCAGCCAGTCTTTGCAAATCATGTCTTAGAAGTTGCACTGTAGACTGGGAAGTTACTGTTAAACAATAAAAAAGAAAGAGTGATATTTTGTACCAGTGAAAAACTGGGCCAGCTACTCCATTACAAGGGGTTTATTTTTTCTCCTTCCTTTTGCAAGAACAGAACAAATTTAGCCCCTGTGTAGATTGAAACATATTTTCACATTAGTAATCACTAGTGTTGCTGGTGAAGCAGAATGACAAGTTCAAAAGCTAGAGAGACAACATCTGCAGGATGGACAGGATAGGTGGGATTCGGTGGCCTAAACATTGTCACCTCAGGTTTTCTGAGATGCCATGGGCAGCCACAATATCTACAGGTGGCTGGCAGGTCTGAGGTACAACTTCAGGGAGATCTGCTCCCTTGCAAACCAGCAAGTGGAGGCAGGCTTAAAATATTGTCAGAGCCAACACCAAAAGTGATACTCATCCCTCTTGTTTCAGCAACTGAATGTCCCTCTCCTCCTTCAGTATTCCTTGGCTTGACCTCCTTATAGGGCCTGGGGCTGTAGTTTGCCTTTCACTTCATTCTTACCAGAAAATTTAATTTCTCCAGAGATTTCACTGAAACTGAACCGTGCACCCCAAGATTTTGATTCCCAAGTTTTTCAGCTGAGAAAAGACCAAGAAGATTTTATGTCTGTTTTCTTTCTTTCTCTTTACAAGTTCATATAAATTATTGAATGCACTAGCTCAGTCCTCACACCTCACTTCTGGCCACCTTGGCAGAACACAAAGGAACCTATCCTGGAGATGGAAGAGCTTTCTAAAAATTCTCAGTCTCTTTTCAAATTAAATGCCTAAGACACGTGACCTCTCACAAAAGTAAATAAAAGCTACTGAAATCTTTGCTGTCTTATATAACTGTTCAGTGGTGTGTGCATACAGAAGGTGAAAGATCAGCTCTGAGATACCTATTAATGTGGAAACAAGAGGCTCAGTCCAGTTCTACTGGCCAGGAGACTGCCTGCAGCAGAAAACCATTGAAGAGCTGCAGGTGCAGCCTACCCAGGCTTGACAGAGCTGTTCCATCTCATGTTAATAATTAAATATTCATTGGAGCATGGACCAGAACCTGACTCTCTTACTTCCCAGGTGATAGCCCTAATTATATGCCTATGTCATCAATCTCTGTCTCTGCTGTAATGAATTGTCATTATTTGTATATACTGGAAGAGTTTTAGCAGGAGATAGCTCTCCTCCCTCTTCCCCTCCGCTCTGAATATCTGACAGCCAAGAGGTCGCAGTACTCTTCCAGGCACAGATGAAGAGACAGGTTCAAGTCTTCTCTGAATTACACAGAGTCATGAATCTGAGAAGAGGTGCATGGGGAATAGTCATAGTCACTGCAGGGCAGACCTAGAAGACTCTTCCTTTGACTAAGCTGAGGGAGACTGATTCTGGTAGGAATTCAGCTGAGGTCATTAAGAAGAAGGATCCTGACCAGGTTGGCGGTGGGTATGGGTTTGTGCATGCCCATCAGACAATGAACTAGGGCTTTAACAATCCTGCTGCTTCCTTAAGACTAGAACTGTGCACCAAAAATAATACGTGGATGCTTAAGCCTTTTCACACATCTAACCCTTATTATCTACAGGATTACCTGCAGAGGTATCCACTGCTTCAAATAACATTCTAATGAAAAAAATATCAATAATCAATATAGTGGCTCTGTGCTCCTCTCTCTTCAGGTGTCATTACACAGCCCTTGCCACTGACTCGAACAACATAAAGATTTCACATTAAGACTCACACAAAAGATCCTTCAGACTCTATAATCACATATTGCCTCTCCAGGGCATTTTCTACAATGCAATACCATATTTTCATATCCATTACTCACATTCTCTATAATACTTTCAGCACTAACACTGCTGAAATTACTTGTGCAGGCTTTAAACAGGCTGGTTATACTACACTAAGCAGGTGTTTCCCCAGAGTTTTCCATAGCTAGACGCTTCCTGAAATGCAGCACCAGAGAATTCGTTTATCACAAGTTAAGAGACTGTTAATGCTTAGCTTTTCTTTAGGAAAACAAATAAGATTAGAACTGATAAACTTAGCACTATTTGTAATAGATTCACTAGTTCTGTTCACCCTGTGTGTGCAGAATTACTAACTCTACAGTGTAGAAAAGCCTTTTCTATTAAACCCTGGTAAAAAGAGAGCATGGATTTTTTTTACATGACAGCTTTACACATTAACCTCTTTAATATTGGAGCCTCTCTCTTTAGTGTCTGAGTGCTTTGCTGAGTCAAGATGCAGCAGGGGCCAGTGCAGTGCCCACATGAGTAGGAGAGGCGTGGGACACAAGATGAGCTTTACCCCTTGCACACCTGATGGCATGCTGAGGCATGATCCTTCCTCCCCCACTATACAGCACCCAGGACAAGGCTCCCACTCTCCAGCTGCTGCATGGAGTCACAGATCCCCTTCAGTGATCTACATCTGCCTCCTGCGACCAAGATGCCAAGGAGAAATGGCAGTGCAGTGCTGTGGATAGCCAGTCTCCCAGTGCTGCTGCAAGGACTAGGAGATGAAGACTCCTGTGCTCTTATCCCCCTCTGTAAATCTGCACCTGCAAATAATGACTGAATTCTATAACATGCCCATGGCTAATCCACAATTACACCATCTACCTTTGGTCCTTCCCCATCACACCTACTGTTTGTTCTAAAAGCAATTACAGTGTAAGGCAGCAGCAATTAAAACATCACTTTCTAAAATCCCTTCAAAATGGTAACTTTGAAAATGTTCCCATGTAAATCTTTTGCACCTCAATTGTGCTTTTGCTAACAGCAGTTACATCAGTGTCACCTCAGTGAGTTGTCTGGAATTACTCCTAATTTCACTTTAAGAGAGTAGCAGGAGAACCAGACTTTCTGAATCGGGCTTTAACACGCTCTAAGGGAGAAAAATACTGAAGGCAAAACTGAATATTTGCTTTGTTAGTGGCAGCATTCAAACATTGTGCCCTCATCCCAGCATAGTCTTTGTGAAGCCAAAGTGAAATGTGCAGCAGGACAGTGTATATTGATTCACAAAGACCAAGGAGAAAGTTTCACCTGCAGTTGGGTGTGAGGGAAGGAATGGCACATTGTTAGAGCTTGGATCACACCTTTCTACAGTAGGAAAGACAGAAAAAGCAGAGGGAACATCTATTAAGACTCAAGTGTGCTTTATGAAATACAGCTACAAGCAGTATTGATTTTATCTCCCTTCATCCATATAGGAGAAAAAGAACTTTACCTCTGCTTGTAATTGCTTTAATAATTAAGAAACTAAAAGCCTAGCTGTGATCTCCCATATACAAGTAAGAAAACATGATGAAAATATAAGAAGGAAAAGGGAATTGAAAAATGTTGGCTGAGCAGTTCACTTGGCTACTGCACAGAACATACCAGTACATCTGCCTTATCACATTATTATTATTGTGGTGGCTTGCCATGCCATCTAGCAGGGACTCAGGGAACTACTAGTTCTGGGGAAGAACTGAAAAGGCAACACAAAAGCAAGACCAGGAAAAAAGTTCTGGAACATATACTTTTGAAGAGTAAATATAAACATTTGCACTTTTCCAATAAAACAGCTTCTGAATGAAGAGTAGTTTCTACAAAAAAATCTTCTGCCTTTAATTCTTTAATACATATTGAGCACTTCCACAAGTTCTTTATACATTGTGTATGAAAAGATTTTTCTTCTACTTTAAACATCTCATGTTTGCTCATTTTTTCTAAGATTAACAACGAAAATCTGCAGCTGGCTTTCCATACATCATGTGTTTCACCTCTGATGTGTTCATTTTCGTAATCCCTTCTCTGATATTTTTTTCTGATGCTTCTGTGAGTTGAACCCCTCACGCTTCTAGACCAATACTGTGACTAAACTCACAGTGGTTTGTGAACATCACTGATGACCCCCATACCCTACACACCAACATCTGTAGTTGTACTTTACTACATACTGGCATGCAAAAATGGCTTGATAGACTTCTCTTTTTTTAAAGGGGCCATGTGCCATTTTTTTAAGTTAAAAGCCACTTCCCATTCAAGAAATTACTAATCCCTACCAGATATGCCAAATCAAAACAATACATTAATACAAACTTCATTAATTCAGATTCCTGCTTGAAGGCTGTACTCTATACTGCATGGACAAAATCATGTTTCTGTCCTCTTTTTAAACATTTTATGAAACAGGAAATTTGAATGAAATTTTATTTGTTCTTAGTATAAAGCTACAGCTTTCTATCACTTGGCCACACAGGAAAAGCCTTTCCAAACCTTTACATACACCAATACCTTGTTTGCCCCAAGAAATTCTTAAAAGGACATGAGAATGTCCCTACTGCTGTCCCTCTACCTCTCACTGGGAGCCCAAGCCTCTTAGAATTTTACAGACATTGATAACTTTGACATTTCTCCTTCATTCTCCCTCCCTCTTCCTCAGTTTCTGCTGTATCTATCTTCCTTCTCTAGCACGAATGCCTTACACTCCACAGCTTTTAACCCATACGCCTTTTCTCCCCACTTTAGCAGTTTCCTTTTGCTTTCTCTCTTGTAGCACACAGCAAATCCTACCTAAATGTGCTTTTCACCCCCCCAGCAAACAAATGCACTTTGACTGCGTTCCCCCTACGGGAGCTATCAGTATCACCACCACCACCACCACAGACAGTTCAGAGAAAAAATTTGGACGAGTGAAGATCTGCTCTTGACTTTGCCGTTGTACTTCCTCCAGCCCCCTCACCCAGCAAAATGGAGTAATGGGAAAACAGGGACATAAGTTGTGGATACAAGACCAAACACATCAACCCAGCTCCATCCAGCCCTGATGCTGGCCATGGATCTATTTCTTCTTGGTCTCTCTGTGAACTCAGGGGCATCAGTTCCTGTGGTGTGCATCAAGTGTGACAAGTTGCTACCTGGCAGAGCCCATATTTGCAGTGACATCTCTCAACAGACCATCTAGAAATGCCAGGGTCTCTACCATCCTTACCCTAAATCTGTGGTCTCCTGGTTGCCAGATTATCCCATTTGAAAATGTACACATGGGAATTAGAGATAAGACCTTTGATCATGGCAACACTCTCCAAGTGACAGAGATATATAACTTTTTTTCCCTGGTACTGAAGGAACCCTGCTAGATGTGATGGAGAACAGGAATCCAGTTGTTCAGTCATCTATGACCCTTTAAGTACATGGGAAATCTGTAAAGCCTACTACCCATCTGCCCCAGGATACTCATCTCCCACCAGGCTGTACCACCTTCACTCTCTGCTACCTGTTGTCCTGCCATTAAAGTTACCTTGCCATTACAGCCAATATTTCCTGGTTGGAAGTTGGTGTCACAGAGTCTGAGCCTTCACCAACAACACTAGGACTCTGTCTACCAGCTGCATTATTTCACCGAAAAAGTCAGTCATTTTCTTCTCAATCCTAAAGCACATTTGGAGAAACTGGTTTTGGTCTAGGGTTAAAACCAGACTCATAAAGAACTTGCACCCCTTTCTTTTGTGATGCAGTCCAACAGGTCAGTGTATGTCCTGGCTCATGTTTCCTGGAAAAGCAACAATGAACAGTGCCTGTTGCCACCTTGGATGATTACAGTGTGCCAGGCACTGCCAGGAGGACTTCACTGGTGCTTATGTGCTTCAGGCTTTTTAGCCTTGCTCCAATCCCTTTGTTTTCAGTTATCTTTCATAATGACCAGTTGGTTGTCTTCTTCTGTAGCCCTGTGTCATGTTCTCTCTCAGTCATCTTTCATCCAGGCCAAAGAGTCACAGTCTGTGTACTTTTGCTTCATGCTGAACTTCTGTACCTCTGATCATTGCTGCTGTGAGATGCCTTGGTACAGGGTTCTGCAGACAGTTTAAGTTTATATAGGTTCAAAACTGAACTGAACACAGTGAGGGGAAAAAAAAAATCTGTTCAGTGCTACTAATTACAAAGATATGACACCAGGAATTTCCTGCGCTATGCAAGTGAAGTATCATTGCATGTAGCCTACATTCTGTCTTCAGCACCCACTATTCCCAGCTATGAGAAACAGGGTACTAGGTCTTTGGTATGTCCTATCCAGGCAGTTCTTACACTATGTCTTTACTTTCCCCAGTTTTATTACATCTTTTTTTCAGAGGGGAATGTGGAGTAACAATAATTATTGTCAGTATTCCAGAGACAAGTGCATCCATTGTATATGGGGTCATAATGATATTTCAGTTTTCCTTCCTAGTCCTTCATTAATCCTTTTTAGATTTACCTACTTAGCATCACTAAACACATAATCAAATTTTAAACAGTTATCTGCCAATTTCTTCCTTGCATATATTCTTCCTTTGCCTGCATTATTTTATATTTAACAATACTAAATTTCTAAACCATTTTACAATTCAGTTAACATGTACCTTGAAATTCTTCCGTGACTCTGAATTGTTACTATCCTCAATAATTTTGTATCATATTGTTTTTCACAACAGTTTTTATCCTCTTTTCTGGACATTGCATGCATCCACTGAATGCAGTTACAGATTCCTGATATATCCTGCCATTAAAATCGATCTCTTATAAACATAACTTTTTCCTCATCCCCTAGACAGTAATTAGTAAACAAGAAGACCACACAACAAACTCATCAATCCAGAGGCCTGTAGTGAAGGAACTGCCTGGACTTCCTTTAAAAGATGCTGTGCTTGTTTTTGGCTGGGATAGAATCCATTTTCTTCTCAGGAGCTAGTATGGGGCTCTGTTGTGGATTTCTGCTGAAAACAGCACTGATAACACAGGGATGGTTTCATTACTGCTGAGCAGTGCTTGCCCACAGTCAAAGAATTTTGTGTTTCTCACACTGCCACACCGGCAAGGAGGCTAGGGGTGCACAAGGAGTTGGGAGGGGACAGAGCTGGGACATAGCTAACCCCAACTAACCAAAGGGATATCCCACAGCATATGGTGGCATGCTTCACATATACAGTGGGGGAAAGAAGGAGGAATGAGGAAGATTTGGAGCAATGATGTTTTGCCTTTTCAAGTCACTGTGACATGATGAGGCCCTGCTCTCCTGGGGATGGCTGAACACCTGCCTGCCCATGGGAAGTAGTGAATGAATGCCTTGTTTTGCTTTGCTGGAGTGCACAGCTTTTGCTCTATTAAGCTCTCTTTATCTCAACCCATGAGTTTTCTCACTTTTAGTCTTATGATTCTCTCCCCCATCCTTCTGGAGTGTATGTCTGCCTCTCTATCAGTGGCCAAGCCTCTGCCCCTTCACCACTGGACAATAAGCAACCAAAGGAAAAAAAAAATGCTTTCAATCCTCTTTTCTCCATCACTTTGGCAACTTCTGCACTCCCATGTCTCCATCTGGACTCTCTCTTTGAGGAGGAGGCTCTTTCTGAAAACTTCCCATTCCCAAGCCCACCTTTGTGGTTTGGCAGTGTTTCTTAGACTGTAACATCAATAAGTTGATAATAGTTTCTAAAATAGAGTAAAATTTTCATCAGAAAATCCATGGAACCCTAGGAAATTCTTGTTTCCAAACACATTAATCTGTTAAGAGATCTGGCTAGCAGATTTTAAAAATAAACCTGGTTGCATAGGAAAAGTATACAATCCAGAGGGATTTTGACAGGCTTGAGAAGTAGGTCACTGAACCTCATGAGGTTAAACAAGGCCGTGTGCAGCCTTACACTTGTGTTGCTGCAGTCACCAGTAGCAGTAGAGGCTGAGTGATGAATGGACTGCAAGTAGAGCTGAAGAGAAGGACTTAGGGACGCTGGTGGATATAAAACCTTCTATGAGCCAGCAACGTGCTCTTGCACCTTGAGCTGCACAAAAAGAAGTGTGGCCAGCAGGGAGGTGGTTCTCCCCTCTGCTCCACTCTTGTGAAGGCCCATCCAGAGCACTGCATCCACTTCTGGGGTCCCCAGTACAAGAAGCCTCTTGGAGCAGGTGCAGAAGAGGGTCAGGAAAATGACTAATGGGCTGGAACACCTGTCCTGAGAAGACAGACTGAGGGAGTTGGAATACTGTAACGGGGCTTTTAAGGAAGAGGGATAGAGAGGCTGTTTTTAGCAGAGCCTGTAGTGAAAGACAAGGGCAAATGGTTACAAATTGAAAGAAAGTAGGTTTAGATATAAGTAAGAAACTTTTTACAATTACATTGGTTTGACACTGGAACAGGTTGCCCACAGAAGCTGTGAATTCCCCATACCTAGAAGTGTTCAAGGCCAGGTTGGATGCAGCTGGTCTAGTGGGAGATCTCCCTAACCTTTGATGGAGGACTGGAGCTGGATGATCTTTAAAGATCCCTTTTAATCCAAGCCATTCTATGATTCCATCACTGAAATCACTAAAATAGCAAAGAGATTAATAAGAATGGACCACATCAACCTACATGTAAGTGACTACATCACAAGGCTGTTACTGAAAAGGGGAATACTCAAAAGAGCAGTTCCACTGCTGCTCACAAAACCAGCTTTCCATCCTTGGGTGTTTCTACTCTGTAGTTTAAATAAGGCAAGATCAATGTGGGAAAAATTGCATATGACCATGCAAGTCAGAATCCAAATGCAGGTACAGAAAAGACAGGAAGGGCTTGCAGATGATTGAAGGCTCAGTTCTAGATTCTGGGTGCTTCAGAAAATTACAACAGAAACACTCTTCTAATATAATTCTTAAAAAAAAAATAAAGTCTTAAAATTGATTTGTTTGTTTGAACCTTAAAAAAAACCCACCACTAAACCTTGACAGTACTCTGCAGAACTGTAGCAGCAGAAGCCACTACTCCAAGCTCTACTACAGTGACATGTCAGCATTTTCAGCACAGAGGTAGCCACTGCAGTTGCAGTTTTGGCTGCTGTAGCAGCAGCTGTTACTCCCTTGGCAGTAGCACAACCTGGTTTCTTCAGATGTTCGTCAGATTTTGACAGACTGGATATGCCTAAGAAGGGCAAATGAAAGGGGAATCTTGCCACTGTAAAGGACTGAAAATTTCCAGGACAATTAAAATGGCACTTCTACAACCCAAGGCATTTCCACATGAAAAATATCCAAACCTGCGCTTCACATACACAATAGCAACATGTAATTTTCAGAGAAATAATTAAAAGCCCCCTTTAAAATATCAAGAAATAGATATCCTAAAACACAGGGTATTTACTGACTCTCCTTTGCATTGTAAGACATATACAGAATGTCTATCAGGACCGATTACAACAAGGCAGTCAAGAAATATAAAAATGGAAAACACAACTCCCCCAAAAAATACATTTTTTTCCCCATAAAATGTGTGTGTATTGAGGAACTCACTACTGCAAGACTTTGAAGACTCTTTGGTCTTAGCAAATTTCAAGGAACCATATAGAAATAACAAGAGGACCCAGAACTTTCAATAAAAAAATACTAGTTATAAGATAATGATCTTAAATCCATGTTAAAAAACCAAAGAATAAGTCATGATTAAGAAAATCTTGTGGGATGAGGGGCACTGGTCATCCCTACACAGCACCTAAATAGTTTCACAGCTTCAACTTCTACTACTGGTCGGGGTTACTTCTGTGAAAAGAACAGAAGAAGGAAAAACTGTGAGGTTTGTGCTTTGAGTTTGGCTTTTTGTTTTGTCTAAGGCCATGCAAAATGCTCAGGAAGATCAGGTTCCAGGCAGCCTGCCTGTTTCAGTAGTTTCAATAGGCAGTGCAAAAGGAGAGGGGTTGACATCCACAAGAGACCACAGTGCTGGAGAAGAATGATGAGTGAACAGCTTGAACTGACTTTTCGCACCCAATACTTAAATTCTTTAGCAAGCCTTATGCTTTATGTAACCAAGATTAAGAAGTATAGATCAGCCTTTCTGTGTGCCATTATTTGATATTGGGGAGATGGGGGGGGGGAGGCAAAAGTGCCTTGACAGTAACTGAGGTACTGCCTGCCAAAAAAATGAAAGCACCTGTCAAATAGTTTTCCTGGAAATAACAAAATAATTCTCCCCCACTTTAAAAATCTGCACCACTACAGTGCCACAAACTGGTATCTGCATCTACTTGCTCCCATGGTCTGTTCAGAAGGTACATCTTTGGATATGCATACGTGGAAGAGGCCATAACAATACTTTGTTTTATTTCACTTAAACCAAGTAAACTTACATGGGGGCAGTTATAAGGCAAGATTAGAATAAATATTGGTTTAAAGATGCTTTGAGGATAATAAAACACTGGAAGTAGTTTTCAAAAAATATTTTACACCTGAGGAGAAATGGCTACATTGCATGAAGTTCTCAGTAGGAGCTTTTGGTACTGGTACACCAATTACAGAAATCTTCAGTAAACAATCTGTCTTGTGAAAGGATTTACACAGGAAGTGATATTAGGGACACACCATGGAAAATTAATACAAAGCAATAGCATAAACATGTCAAGAGAGCATCAGAATGCCAGAAAGATAAGACACAAAGCAAGATTTGGTTAACAATGAAAGTTAAAGGCAACAACAAGCAGCTCTATAGCTGTACTGAAAAAAATCGTAAAGTTAAAAGCATGTTTTGAGTCATCTGTAGATTCACAATTAAGACTTTCTGTCCAAACTTTTATTATCAAAAGAAATTAGTTAATACACCATCTCTTTTAAGCAGAAGGTTAGAAATGCATAGGCTCCAAGAAAACCATCTTCAAACCAAAACTGCCTCTCTTTTTTGGATGGTCATGTTTTTTAAATGTAAATAGGAGGCTTCCTTTAGTACTTCTGAGGATGGTTTGTGCCTTAAGGAAGAGGAGTACAAGAGGAGAGCAGCAGTCTTACAGTCAGGCTCTGGGTCAGGGTTGAAAAGTGCTGCAGTACCTCCTGCTCTGCTTCTAGCAGCTGCCTGATATCTCTCCCATTCACTGCTGAATAGATCACAAAATGCTAATAAATAAGTTCCATTTTGATCAGCTAATTATAAAACATAAGTTGGAAAGGAGATACTTGCTATTGTCTCTTTATGTATATGTTGCTTGGAGTCACCGGATTCACTCCCTTCTGTCAGATTTGTATTTAATCTGTTTTGTTCTACTTATATCAGAGTCTTACAGAGAGGGACTATTAACTGTGATTTCTCTGATCACAGCCCAAGACACCACTACCTTTGAACTTGTCATTTTTTCTATATCTGCACAAAACCACAGTACACCTAAAAACGGATTTTTTTTCTGGGCAATTCTACCTACATAAAATGTTCATTTTGACTGTCCATTTTTTCTTCTTCTGATAATGAAATTTAAAATATGTATGGAGAATGAATGCAATTATCCTTCTAGAAAGTTCTGAGACATTTTATTTTTAAATAGTTTCCAAGTTCCTCTATTTGTACCTGGATTTAATGATTTCTAAAAATTCCTCTGTGTAACATAGATAGATATTTTCCACATTACAAAAAGAGAAATCAGAAAAAAATTTAGACCAAAGTTTTCTGCTTCTGAATTCCCCTCTTTCCCCCAAATGCTCACTAGCTCTCCTCTTCACTACATCTTTCCCTCTCCCATTAAGTCTCACTGCTTCTAATTCACCTTTGTTTCTGCTTTTATGTCACTTATCAGTGGCTCATGTCAAAACTTAAGTGCTTTTAAAATGGAGCAGATTATAATGAGGTACAGATTATCTGATTTGAAACACTTTTTCTTTGTTGCCATTGTAAATGCCCACATAAGTATACAGAAGATGAAAAGGAGCCATAGATGTACATATAAGATGTATATATGTGTAAGTTTTTCATATACCCAGACATGCACACATGTTTTTCTTGGCATTTTGTATTCAAAAGTAATAAAGTTGGACAGAAAATATTTCACAGGTGACCTGCTGCCAAGAAGAATTTGAATTATTTTCGGTCATTTTGAGTTATAAGGTCTCAAGATAAAAGAAAAGAACATTAAGAATAAGCCATTAAGTCACTTAACCAAACAGTCCTAAAGGAGTTTCCTGCTAAAGTGAACCACATTTCACTGTCCCTCTACCTGCTGTAATGAATGATACATGAAGCACTTCAGATAGTACCATGGGGTTCAGAGTGATGAGCTGACAGTGTGACTTTCCTTGGCTTCACTGGCAAGCCATCAAAAAGAAGTATTAAATCACTGTGGGTTTCTTTTTTCCCCCAAATTTTTCCAACTAATTTTCCAATAATACACACATGAATATTTTTACTCAAATGACACAAGGCTCTGTTCTCTCACCTTCATAGTGAAGGAAGTGCTGTGTCATGTTTGCTTTGTAACTAACTTAAGATTTACCACCATGGAATGCCATCCGTATATTTGCAAAAATATTTTAAAGATCCGTTTAGTGAAATCCTTATGCAATGAATACAACTCGGCGAGGACTGTACAGAAAGTAAAAAAGTAGGGATAAAAAGGAAATAATCTGAGCTTATTTCTCATACTGAAGAGTTTGGGTTTGTTGCATACACTCCAGCTCTAACTTTTAAATTGTATCAAGTAGTCATAAAGGAAAGGAAGAAAGGAATTTTATTCCATACTTATTTTAACCAAAGCTCTGATGCCTGTGCTCATTATTTGAAAGTTTGCACTGCAAGCCCCTTGTATTACTGAGCATATCCTATACAACAGAGTGCTCTTACTGTAGGAAAGTAGCCATGTCCCTTTTCTCCTAACATTTTGCCATGAACTAATCAACTCAGCAGAAATTCATGCACTCAGAAAAAAACATGCAGACAGGAAAAAAGCAGATGCTAGCTTAAGAGTTTGTAAGACTCAGCTAGATGCAAAATGGATTAAGACCCTAGTTCATGCTTCTTTACATTGTTTTAGATGATTCATGAGTCAGAAAAATCCCCTCCACCAAACCAGGCAGTCTGGAGAGCAGAATACTCTATGGACGATAGAGGGTAAAATGAAATAAAATGGGCATTACCTACAAATTATGGGTTTTTTTCCCTATCTCCACAAGTACAATTCATAGGAACGGTCACTTCTTCAGAGCTCCAGATAAACAGAATCTTAACCAGTCTGTCAACACCAAAACCCATGAAAGCTTTAGACCAAAATATTCTACAGAGCATGTATTCCCACACCATTTTCCCTTGACTGTGGACACAGGTTCCAAATTTAGCATGAAATTGCTTAAGGAGTTCAGTGAATTTTTGAGAGAATTCATCCTTACGGGCACTCATCACGAGCTCCCAGGCAGCAGCCTAGCCCCAGTTATTACATATTTGAGAGGTGAAAGGTAAACCATGACATATTACCTGCATACATGTAATTGTATGGAATGGTCCAAACAGAGGCAAGTAAGCAGAGGTACTCTGTGAAACACAGGAATGTGGAAAAAGACCAGTATTCAGATCACAACAATTTTATAATATCAGCTTCTTTTCAGCTTCCAAATAGACTTTTCTCGGGTTATGGGAAAATTAAAAAGGAGGATTTATATAAAAATGAAAAATAGGTGAATGAAATGGAAGTTCCCTAAAACACCAAGAAGCCACCTGCCAAGGAAGTGTCATTGGCTAGTAAGATAATCTGCTTGAGCAACGCAAGAATTTGAGCTTGATGCTTCATGGAGTATGAAGCTTTGTATCCTTTATGAAAGGAGAAGAAAACAGGTCACAGATTATGACCACACAGGTCATCAGAAGTCAGGTTATTCATAATTCTGACCTTAGATGAAGCACGAGTAATTCCAATACATCAAGTCTGGCATGCTTATTCCTCTCTGACTCAAATGGGTACAGCACAACAGACCAGGTTTCTTGATTCACACATTTTACTTCCAAGAATTTTTTTGCTGTTCCAACAGCAGTACAGAGTTACAGAGCTCATAACAGCAACTTCAAATGTGGAAGTGATCAACTTCACCAAACAAAGAGAACAGTGCTAACCCACCATTTTTTTGTTCATTAAGTAATAAGCAGAAATGTTACTAGAACTGTTGATAAAACCCCCTTAAAAATACACGAGAAGTTGAAAAAAATTCTTATTGGAATGGGGCTTATCTTCCTCCAAATGCTCCTGTTTTGAAACATATTTTTCAAGTATTCAGACAGAACTTGAGAATTGAAAATCTTAATCACAAGCTAGAAAATGAAGGGTTTCATTTTCATTAATTGAATAAGTAAATAATTCCTGGTTTGGGTATTCTTCCACCACAAGCACAACATATTCATCCCAATATTTGCAAAGAAAAAAAAAATCACAGACAAAAAATCACTGTTGTTCTAAAATTTTCATCACTTTTCAGTCAGTTAACAACTTCAGGAAAGCACCTGCTTTAAGAGGGAATAGCAGATCATAGTCACGAACAACTACATAAACTATTGATGCATACAATCATACCAAAAGAACTGAAACAAAAGATTAAAACCTGTAAAAAATAGGGAATGCAGAAAATGTTCTACATAGATTTTTCAGAATTTATAGAAGATAGCACACTAGGAAAAATCCATATTGTAAGATGTAAGACCCATAAATGTTTGAGTGCTCTAGGAAAAGTTTTACACTATTGTTATATTTCTGCTATCGGATGAAATTAGAAATAGGTAGGTGGCAGATTACAAAAAATTGTTCCAAAAGAGGAAATTCTTGTCAAACAAGGATGTTTCTCATTAGGCAAGGCCTGACAGCAAGCAAAATTGTTACCCAGAATTAGAAAGAAATACAAAACCATGTCTGGTTATGCAAATATTTGCAGCGGAATGTAAAAGACAGGGATAGAACTGCTTACGAAGTGATTTGAACCACTTCGCTGAGTACATCCAAGCTCAATGAAATTTCATACACTCAAGTGCAAGGTCACACAGTCAGGATCAGAACAAGCATCCAGAACAAATCTGTAGCACAGGAGCCACAACGAGTAAGGATCTAAAGGGCACGGCAGACAACCAAGTCTGCATAAGTTTCCAACACTATGCTATCCAAAAAGGTGAATGCATTCCCTTGAATAAAAAGGAGATTCCCTCCCTGCTATTTTATTTCTCCATGCAGCAGCAATGTTCTTAATGCTAAGTTATTATATTCACTGTAGCTAGTAATATTTTAATGTGTTGAAAAATTGCTTAGTGTTGAGTCACAAAAAAACCCCCAGACTTGTTCCGTGCAACTTAGCAAAAGAAAACAAAGGTTACAGGACAGTGTATAAAAAAACTTCATGGAGGTAAAGTAACAGATGCTAATCACTCTTTTAATGGAGCAGGAAATGAGCAGCAAGATGCTGTCATCAACAGCATCTTTAAATATTGCTGCACTAAATATATTTCTTGCCGTCTTCTGAATGCTCACCTGTATTCCAAGAAGTTAGATCTGCTAATGGAGGGAACAGTGAAAGCTCTTCAGACAACTATTTTCAAAGTTATCCAGTCCTGCAGGTCTAAAGGTTTTTACTGGAAGTATATGCCAAACATCCTTTCCATTTATCATTGGAACAGAACATATTTCACCATTGTTTAATGTAAGTAGCAGCTCTTTTCCAACCCATTGGATGTAATGAGTCAAATATTTTCTCTCTTTTGAAAATTCCTGGGCTTTGTATCTCTTTCTTGTAACCACTATCAAAGATTATTGTTTGGGGTGTTTTGGGGTGTTTTTTAGGGAGGGAGAGGGGAGAGGAAGTGTTGGGATTTTTTTGTTTTTTTTTTAATACACTTTAAAAATCCATTCAATTGTTCTTAGCATTAGTAAAGACAGATGTTTTACTGATAAGTACAAGTTTCCCTAACATTGTCTCAGGCTTCTCAAAACATCTGAATCTGATGTCTAATTTATGCTAGTTGGCATAAAAAGCAGACATTTCATGATTAATCAGTAAACACTTTATTCCATGGCTATTCTTGAGGAAGATGCTATTATCCAACACAGGAGATGCTGAATGCTAGCTACTTCATCAAAGCCATGGAAAATGTGAGAAGCCACGGAAAATGTGAGAAGCCACTGGAATCAAGAGCAGCAGTCAAGTGGGTAAGCAAAGCTTAGAAAAGTACAAGTCTCTTCAATCCAGAATCTGGTATAGCATTGAGAGCACCACAAAAGCAATACTGACAAAAATAAAATTACAATAACCTTTGGAATCTGGGACTTCAGTTTGAATGGAAACAATCCTTTTACATTTTCATCACAAAAGGTAGGCAGATTTCACATATGTTCTCTTAAATGAGAAGGTGAGAACAGATCTGAAGTCCTCTAATTGTCCATGTCCTGAAGCACTGACTTTTTTTATTTTAGTTTGTCTGGCTTTGTTAGGGACTGAGCAGATGATGACAATTCTTCATCATGATTAATATCAGGATTTGAGCTTTGGTCTTTTTCCACATTGCTACAAAGCCAAGTATTATTTTGCAACAGTAAAGTTCAAGTCCCCATCACTCAGACCGCTAGAATATTTTTTGTGGGAAAACAAAGTTCAAGTCCTTTCTGAATCTTACTCAGAACAAGGTCTGGAAGGCATTTTTAACAGCACCACTGTTCAATGGAACCACTATCTCTGGCCTGATATATATTTCATTTCAAAGATTAAGAATGGACCACTGCAAGGATATAATTACCTTTGGAACACAGTCCATAATGGTTTTCAGATTCCAGTCTTGTTCCAATTAATACACATTCTAGAAAATACCAGCCTTAAAAATAGAGTCAAGAATGCTTCAGAATTTACTGCAATGCTTGGTAACTCCCACACTGTGAAGCCTCCTTTCCCCTCATCTGAATCTGCTTGTCTATAGCTTCCAGCCACTAGAGCTCATCGTTTTTAGCCAGACTAAAGATCCCATTATCAAGGTTTTGTTCCCTGCATTTGTACTGGTAGACCCTGATCAAGTCATCCCCTAAACCTCATTTATAAGGAAATGCAAAGACAAAGCTTCTTAGATCTTTCACTACACAATGTATTTTCTACTCTTTTAATTAGTGCCAAGGCTTTCTCTGAATTTTCCTTAATTTAGCCATATTAATGAATCACAGATTTCAAACTGGAAATACTCAGTATTCAAGTAACAAACTCACTCATGTAAAATTCAGAAAGATGTGCCTGCTGAACACATATCTATTTATTCCTTCAAAGTTCATAGAAGTTATTTAAGACACAGAATTGGACTGGAAATTCATAGCGTTTGATGATCAACAAACTCCCCCAGTCAAACGCAGTAGTCAGTGTTTCCTGTGACCTGAAGTTACTAGGGCTGCTACTCACACAGGATAAACTGAAAATCAGGCTGTTACAATTATCACTTCCCAGAAATACTTTTACAATAAATACAGACAGCATTTCATTTTTCCTGTACCATTCATTGCATTGAAACACATCAGCTCTGCGCCAGCCTTGGCAGTGTTAGTGGCAGCGAACAAAATCACTGCTGAATCCTCTCCCTTATTTAACAATGCTTCAACCTTTCAGTCCTCAGCAAACCATCAGTAGCTATATTACATGGTTTTTAGGACACTCCTAAGAAGCAAAGTGCCATAGAACTGAGAAAGGATGCCATGAGGAGTCCAAGAAGAATTCATCCTTTCAGCAAGGAGTCTCATTTTACACTGACAGCTTCTCACCTAAGAATTATTTACCCTTTAGCACACATAAAATCTGTGAAATGTTGCTGGTTGATTACACAAGAGTTTCATTTCTGAATCAAAATATGGACTACTAACTCTAATCTTCAAAGAAATCAGAGGATATTACAGTAACACTTTTAGCTTTATCAACCACTTTTTCTAATTGCATCAAAAATACATCATGCTAACTTGACATGGTCTAGCTTTCCTATAACTCATGTTGATTGGCACTAATTATACAACACTTCTTTAATTCATTATTAATTAGGTCCCTTATTATTTTGCCCAGAAGTGATGTCAAGCTGACAGACATGTAATTATCCAGGTCATGCCTTTTACCCCCTTTGAATGCTGGCACGTTAGCCATTTTTGTGCTCTTTATTCACCATTTCAAAGCTTATAAAAAAATCAGCATTAATGATCCAGGAAGCTCATTGGATAGTCCTGTTGAAACTCATTATCTGAGCATGCCAATTTAAAAATGGCTAAATTTAGCCAGTACTAAAGAGCAACCCCTTGAGTGCCTATTACTGAAAATTATTGCATTGACTTCCTATTATACAATTACATAATATAACACATACATCTTTTAATTTGCCAATCTTTTTACATCACTTCACAATTTCACCACATCCTTCTCACATTAGACCAATACATCTGCTTGATTATAAAGTAATTCAGTGCTCCATATTGGCCTTAGTTATGCTTACTATCAGAGTCCTGTTTTCATTTTCCTTCAACCATTTACAATGTACATACTACTTAACTTTACAGCTCTACTAGCTGCCCACTGAATATGGAGGGAAGTCTTTAATCCATGTGGCTTAATTTAGTACTTGCTCTAAACCAACAAGTATTGCCTCTCAAAACAATGTATACCACTAGCAAGGAACACAGTAAACACTGCCAACAATGTGGATATTACAAAAGCAAACATTTCTACTGCTATTACAGCATGCTGTATTTTGTCTGATACTTGCAAGACCTTTAAATAAAAAGAGCAAGTATTAATGGCAGGTCAGAGAAGAAGAAATTTAGGGATACTATTTGTTGATTTGAAGAAGCCTTTTACAAGAGCAACTTCCAGAGCACAAGCAGATGCCATACGACTGAAAAATTTTAGAAAAAGTGCTTTTGCATATTGTGGCATAGTCATAGTACTGGTTTGTGCTCTTGTAAACAGAACTTGCCTTGAAAATACACTTTAGTTAATTTTTAATTACAGGACAGAGAGCTACCAAGTAATGTGAGGAAAAGGATGGATGGTCCTTACTTATTTTGGAAGTTTAAATACATCATGATTTTCACCAACCTTAATGTACGCAGCAATAAAGGGAAAAAAGCCTATCTGGTTTTACTAGGTAAAGGCAAGATAAAGTTGTGACCATTATCATGTGTTAGTACTTCACATTGCCATAGTGACAGAGTATAAACTATGGTTTGTACTCTGCTAATCAGACACTGTAGTTCCAGCCTGGAATGAATTATCTATGAAGAACAAAACAGTGACTGATAGAACTTAAGTCTGAAAGTTTTAATTCATACTGCTTTAGAGTTTGAATTTGTGGCCTCAGAACTGTAAAGTTGCTTTGGCACTTACCTGGTTTACTCTACCCTTACTTTGATACTGATGTATCAGCATCAAAAAAAGGGCACCCTTACTTTTGATACTTTTAGTGTATCCTCACAGATCCATTTCCACATGCATCTGCTTGAGGCAACCAGTAAAGTAAAAGTTCTTGCTTTTCCCCACTTCTTTTTCCTGCAAATCAAGGCTGGCCTTCCCACAGGTATGTGGATGGTGTAGTTCAAAGTGCAAGACTTCACATAAACAGTCATTCCCAAGCAGTTACACGAGCCTAGCACACAGGAAACGATAAGAAGCAAAGTCTGAAGTCTTCCTATGGAGATCACCGGAGCGAAGTAGAGGCCTTTGTTTCACTGGTGCCACCAGCTTCACACAGCACAAGTACTTCAGGGAGAACATCCAAGAACAGCATTCCATACTTCAAACCAGTGGGATGGGATTTGTCTGGGTCCTCAGCAGATGCCATGCCAATTTAAACATTGTTAATTTATTATGAGCAGCAGTGATCCAAGCAGATATATTATTCATTGGAACATCAAAGGTCCAAGGAAGGGGACCGCATACAATTATTTGTTTCAGGTCTCTTTACAGAGATGATTGCACCAAGAGAGAATTCTGCCAGCCAAGACACCCTACAAACTGGTAGAGAGCCAGACTAAAATGCAACCAGATTTATGCTTCAAGACAGACACTGATAGTTCAAGCATGAGACTTATCAGAAGACTGTTCATAACATCCCCTTTATGCTCAGTTGACAGATACTTTGCATAAGGTCAGATTGCAAATTACTGGGTTTCATGGAAGGATCTGTTGGCATCTTTGTATGTGCTTAGATGCTACTCAAAACACAACACATTAACTTGGCTGCTGCAATAACATTATAAAATTACAACCTTCATAAAAGACCCTGCCCTTATTGAAAGGTCAGTACTCAGTAACCTACAATGCACAACAACACATAACTCTAACTAGTACTTCCTAAATCTAGGTCATTACAAGGAATAAATTGAAGGCCAGATGATCACTGAAACAAGCAGTAATGGAATGGAGAAAAAGTGAGGGAAGGAAGAATAAGGGGAAGGAAGAGAAAGAGCGGTGAAGCTTTTACAGGTGGAGTGAACGAAAAAAGAGAAGGGGTGTCCATGCAATTAGTCACATGCAGTATGGCCTCTAAACACGTGACTTCTACAGAGAGAACCATTCAGACCTTGCTTTAAGCCTGAGTTGGTACGACTTCGTCTATAAATTGACACAAGCAAGTTAAGCAGCTTTATGCCCACATGATTTGGTTCAACTTGATACAATCACATCAATCTAACTACTTAAACAGCAGGTTTAGAATCCTACCCTGTTAAACTTTAGACAAGCAGCAGTTACTCCCTGGGACCATGTTCCACCACCAGCATTTAAAAAAAAAAGTAATTTACTAACAACAGACTGAAATGCTTTGTGGAGCAAAGACCAAACCAAACTCAGACCCTTCTGCTGCAGAGAGGCCCCGTTTGAAAGTCATGCTCACATGACAGAATGCTACCTAAGTGAAATTAAGCAAGTAGGTAGATATGTCCCTCAACTTGCCTCACACAGCCTAGGTGGATGCTCGCAATGTCAAGTTACCTGTATTAAAGGAGCAGAAGCTACCACCTGTAATGGAGCAATGCCTACTTTGAGTTTGACAAGTCCCAGTTCCTACAGAAGTTTCAAGGGTGTGAATCCCAAGCAGAACCAGATACATTCTCACCCCCCCAAAATGAAGGGCAAATGGTTATGTCCTCACCTTTCATACGTGCCAGCTCAGGTACTTCTCCAGCTCACACTGATTACCATTCCAGGCACTGGTGGTTTCTTTTAAACAAGTAGCAAGAGCAGCTGCTTAATTCAGGGCTGACAAGCTTGTTTCCAGGAGCGAGTGTTGTAATGCTGAGTATCATAATATCTTTGCACTTCCATTTGTGAACCTAGCTATAGATACTGGGCCATGAACCAATTAAGAGTGTCACACAGTGACAAAAGACAAAGACCTAGGATAATTAATCACCCAGTAAACAGTTACAGCCCATTCAGTGTTGAAAAGAATACCTATCTATCCAGTACAAACCAAACCTGTCCACAGGCAAACACCACTACCAAGCCTGCGAGAAGTCTGCCAAACATGAAAACTAAATTAAGTACAAAGCAGATATTGTAATACAATTCAGCTCTCAAATACTTGACAAGCTGGGTTTTAAAAATATACAGACTGGACCTTCCGTGGTTAAGATAAACACAAATCTTGGCTTTCTAAATATATTGTTTATTTATAGTTGAACGTTAACACCTGAACAGAAATCTGCAAGCACACAGGGATAATCCTTCAGTGATGTTTCTGTTTAAACTGAAGTCCACAGTAGCCACATGTTCCGGTCTTTGTCTCTTTGTCCTGCAAAAAGATAAAAATACAACAGCTGCTAGTTTCACTTTAAAAAACTTTTAAGAAATTACAATTTTTCTCTTATTTATTTGTGCCATCTTAAAACCGATATATATATAGCCGAAGGACAGAGTTTAATCTTATTTGAAACACTGGAAGCAAAGATGATGGTATGAGGTTCATGCTTTATTTCTGTATCCTATGCAGCTTGCCTTATGCCAGACTTTCAACTACCAGGCCTAATTTCACCAATATAAGTTAAAAGTCAAACCAAGTGATATCTCTTCAGCAATACAAGATCCTTTACCAAACTGGACATCTTAAGCCAGTTCGGTCATATCTGTTCCAATGTTCTGAAAAGATCATTTCACAATTATTTTAATACAGAATAGGATTTGGCACTTCCTAGACAGGAATTTCGGTCAGTAACAGAGTTAGTTGTAGGAAGGAGAAAATTTCAGCAGGAATCCATGAGAAATGCTGAAAGAAAGTGTTTTCTAGAAAAGAAGCAATTACTGCTGTATAAAATTTCATTATTTTCTCAAAAAGATACATGTATTTTTTTAGAATTTTGAAGAGTGACTGACTTGAAGCTTTCATTGAAGTCCTTCCTAACATGACAAAACACAATACAGCTAAATACTCAGGGATCTTCTGTTATTTAGCAACACAACTACTTCCAGTCATGAAACAAAGTTAAATTCATGGTTCCCCTTAATAAATGATTAGAATTGAAAAATCCAAACTCCCCTCCATTCCCAAAAGCCTGGATTTCAGTTGTTAGGAGTAGGGAAAAGTAGCTAATCTAATACCATTTGGTTTGCAGACTTTACTTTTCAAGAACTAAATCACAGACAAATTGTAATTTGATTGTAAACACAAAAAAGGTCCCAAAATCCACAAAATATAAAGCATTCTTCAAGAGCTCGGCACAGGTGAAACAAATCATCATAAAGATCAAGAATGTGCTGCAGAAGTTACGGTTGATGTCCTTCCTAAGTGTCACAAATCAGAACCTCCAAACATTTGACCTTGAATAATGTAAAATGAATTACTACAAAGTTCTTACTGTGTTCAAAATAGAAATGCTTATGATTCTAGTTAGAAGTCACAACAACACTGACACGAGAGGACACCAGCTCTTCCCCACCATTCTTTCAGGCATTAGGGAATGTCAAAGTTTTGGAGAGCAAGCAAAGATTTTAAGCATCTGCAATCAGGGTCTACCTGAGAACAGTACCTAAGCAACAGCTGGATCAACTAAGGTTATAGGACAGTAGCTTCAATATTTTTACTCTCTAGAACAAGAATACACTGGAAATTATCAGTAATGTCAATAGGAGGGTAAGACAACATTTATTCTTCATTCTCTGGCCATGATTGAAATATTCCGTCTTCAGAACTACCAAGATTCCCACAAACTGAAAGAGGGGTTGGTTTGTTTGTTTTGCCTCCGTTTTCCCCCTGGCGCTTGCAAGATTGAAAATAAACTGCATATTCCTAAGAATACTGCAAATGTATGGTCAAACCACATGGTGGCACTTAAATAATTAGAGTAAGAGTTCCAAAATGCAGCAAGGATGTTAATTTTTGCTCTCAGTGGTTGCTCTTACTACTTCACCTGATTTCTTTTTAAAAAATACTGTCCTACTAAACAAACCAAAATTTCAAAAAGGAATTTCTATAAATTCAAATGGAAGCCCTCTAATTCTTCTGATATATCAGGCACCAAATCAAATGAGCACCTCAGGTGGTTACTCCTTTTATTTTGTTAAACTAACATTCCAAAAACTAGATTATCTTACAAAAAAAGAATGTACAGGCAAAACATGCTATATGCAGAATAATGACATTACCAAGTTTATGTATACTTTAGGATGTCCCAAAGCTCCACCACCACCATCGCAGGATATCACTCTGCTTTCAACTTGACTCACAGGCTGCTCTGCTATCAAATCAATTGCAAAATTCTTGTTCACCTGTAAGAAAAAGAGGGAAGCTTTCAGATACCATTCCCACTCAGAGAGAAAGCAACTGCTATTTGCTGCCCCCCGAGGCAGTTCCACTACAGCCATTTTGTGAAGTTCCTGCTTAGGTTTCTTCCCAACTCCTCCACCAACTCTTAGGCTCTGCTATAAGACAGATCAATGAACTATACACTAAACTCTGCAAAACTAACCACTTTCCCCTGAAATACAGGCCACATCAGTGCTCAGGTTTCAGCAGATTCAGCAGCAAGGTGAGCAGGAACAAGTAGACAAGAACAGAAGATATTTAACCAACATTGCATTCTGCTTTAGTGACTACATGATAAAATTGCAGAAGAATCTCTGCTGATAAACTCAAAAATAATAGTGAGACAAGTAAGGTCAGGCATGAGATAAAACAACTGCTGGTAATTTAGAGCCTCTAGCCATATACCTCATTCTATCACTGCACAGGAATCTCATGAAAACATGAATGTGGTGCATAACAACAGTCAGAAAGACAAATTGTTCAGCACAGAAAAAAACGAAAAGCCTCTAAATGCTACTACTCCACTCTGTAAATCCATCATGCACACTTTCTGAATATGCACATCACTGACAAGCAGGGCTTCTTCCTAGAGCACACCTGCATGGCCAAGAAAACATATCCATGTCTGGACAGGCTGGTGACACAGCAGCTTGTCCCTCAGCAGGACCTACAGCACTCCAATACTCTCCAAGTGTGCACTGAGCAGACAACTACTGCTACAATTCAGGGGAAAGTACTCCAGGAGAGGCCACCTTTTTTCAAAGGCCACATTACACACACAAGTATCAAATAATATGTACACCCAAAGGAGGCACTATCTACTGCTCTCTGTTTAAGGTTCATAAACATGCTGGTATTTGAATAAAGATGAGATTCTTGGGAAAAAGACAGCCACACACCCATTACATAAATCCCTAGGAACTACAGTGGTGTTTTTATATAATCCTGGTACATAACACCTTAGTATCTTTCACAAAGCCTCTCATTAAGTCTCCCCAAAATCTGCATTTTTTGGTACAGTAATGGAAAATTCAAATTTGCCAACTAAGAATTTGTCCTTAACAAAAGAAGAGGACAGTTAAAAAAAGTTAACAAAACATTAAGTTTTGTTATTGAAAGAAATTGGCAACATCAAGAACCTCACTGTCTGGGGCCTGCATCCACAAGTCATGTAATTTTTGCCAAAGAGCAAGGACTTTTACTGCTGCTTCTAATAATGCTCAAAATTGTGCATCCTTCATTTTGTGCTACAGTAGGAGGGAGATAAAATCTTGATACACCTTTGCTTCAAGATTAGAAGCAAGAACTCCACTCATCTCAACATTTCTTAACCACAAAAGGTACTTGTGCAAAGAGAAGGAAGCAAAAACTTCCCATCCACTGTATACCTAAGACCTGTCTGTGGTTCAGCTACCAAACAAGAGAAAGTCAAGGAATTCACTGGAAAAACATGCCATAAAAAACAAAAGAAACAAAAAAAAACCAAGTGGCTGCAGTTACAACATACCCCTTCAACTAAAGCACAGCAGTACTTAGCAGGAAGGGGCTGATTCCCTCAGCACATCCAGATGTGTCTTGCTCCAAGCATAAATCAATGGGCTATTTTTTTCCTTCCACAGTGCCAGTTTGACAATTTCATTTCTTCCTCTTCCCACCTATCCGCCTGTGCCAGTACATGGTCTGGGACACCAAGGAGATAAAACCAAACGTGGATTTGATCCAGGTCCAAAGATCTAGAAGGAAGGCACTGAGGTGAGTCCTCCTCACATCTTCAGCTGCTGCACCAGCCCAATGAAAGGGTTGAGCTGAAGTGGGAATGGCAGTGCTGAAATAGGTCCTGCTCTACCTCAGGGATTACAGAAGGGCAGGATGACCTGGTTGGACTGTGGCAGATGCAGTTTAGCAGTTGCCATGCTCAGTTTTCTCACAGCTTCTTGCTTTAGGCCTTTGCCAGAGAGCACTAACCCCTGGTTCTCCACAGAGAACAATGATTTTAGCTAAAACACATGGATTTCACTAACAACTAGGCTGGCAGAACCAAGGGGACAATAAGCACATACTCTAGGCCACGTCCCTGGCCAAGTGAAGCATGCAGGCCCAGACACCCTGACTGGGGGAGTCCAGAAGCTGCATCCCCAGGAAAGCTGCCATGGCTGGACTGGGCTGATCCCAAGCTGGACTCAACCACCTGGACCACACTGAAGGCAAAGGGAAGATGTGACTGAGAAAGAAGAGTCAGCAGGAGAGCTTTTGCTTCAGAAACAAGGCAACATTCAGACTACAGGCACAGCTGTCAACCCTAATATTGGCAGCTGAAACACACTGTCACATAATGGCAAAGCCCCTAGAGAGAGATCCTATTAATAGACACACATCTTTCAAAGTATTTAACACGTAAATTTTGTCCCAATTTCACCATTAAAACTTAGCGTTAAACCATGCTCAGCAGACTTAGAGCTTGGCTTTTGCTAGAGAAGGAAGAAGTGGGCTGAACTGAAAACACTGGGTGTTCCACACCACATGGAGTCTGAAATTACCTGATGGCAAAGGCACATTGGAGGGACCACTGCCCCGTGGAGAATTAGGCTTAAGGAGCATTTCCTAGAACGTTACAGAAGTAGCAGAGATGCAGGCAGTACTCTGGGGAGAGACCTACTTTGCCAACTATCCTCCCTGAAGTAAGCTAATTCAGCATTTTAAGTGACATTTTCATTTAATTATTTCATGTGTAGAATCCCCATTTTTGCCACACAGCGTGAGTTAAATTGTATCCGTCACACAGTGAGGTAAACTCAATATGAAAACTCAGAAATCAGTTTAATTAGTTCAGGTTAATTTAGGAAGAGAAAATTATATGCAACTACATTAAAAATCTACCACACCTTATATTTAATGTCTCTGCTGTACATAAACATTTACAGCATTAACATTAAGGCACTATTCAAAGGCTCAGGCATTGAGGAATACAATTTAGCTGACACAATTCTCCTTCTATCCCAAAGGCCAGCAGATCCCTCATGGAGCTGTGCTGCTTGATCATTACAGAAAACTCAGTGCTAAAGGACTTACCAAGAGAGTGGGTATGTGAAATTCTAAGCAGCAGCAACAGGGCCACCTTTACAGCACTGCACTTGGACGATGCTGGCATTACTAGACTTTGCATTTGAGGCTTCATTATTTCAGAATACTCTACATTTTACTTTTATTTGTTACACCACTTTCAGCAAATGCTTCGCAGGCTCATTAAAAATTCAGTTTGGTAAAGATCGGAATTTTAATGACACAGAAGCAAATTAACCTTCAAAACATATGTAAACAGATATATAAACAAATGAACAATTCAGCAGAGTAATTATGTAATTTTTCTCAATGTTAATGCACTAAAAACATACTAACAATTTCTTAAAATACATGCTTGAAACAAAAACTATTCCAAGTTATGCTCAAATGCCTATAACTATAACAACAAATGCAAGCACTTAACAGATGTAGAGCAAGTTGAGTTTTCCAAGTCTATCAAAAGCAGGGAAGTAGACAAAAGCTACTATAGACTGCTTTAAAAAAATGTTCACCGTAGTGAAAAAAAAACCCCACTGAAACCCACAATCCAAACCAGTTTGGTTTTGGTAGGGGTTTTTCGGTTTTGGTTGGTTGGTTGATCGGTTTTGGTTGTAGGGTTTGGGTTTAGTTATTTTCTTGGTTGTTGGGGTTTTTTTAATGACAATGAGATTGAAAACGCTTCTATCAGGTACAAAGAAAAAAAACTCCACAAACTATCCCCTCCCCCATGAGAAAAAGTAGAATGAGTTACCTCCTTTTGTCGTCCAACAAATCTAACTCTTCTGTAATCCTTCTCGTCATATACCTAGAGTGTAAAATAAACTTGATCTTATTTAAAGAGCAGCAACTATAAACCTAGACTTAGAAAATAGATAGCTTGAACTGTTTACTTAGTTTCAAACATTATCACCTTACAAGGATGTAATATGCAGAAGTAGCTTTCATTTCTCTCACACAAGAAAATGAATTCCACGTTGGAAAGCAGAAAAGAAAAAGAAACTGGTGGTGTGGGGGGTGGCATGAAAGCCAGTAAAGAGAAACCTTAGCTCTGATTGCAGAGATGAATATAGATGTGTTACTTATAATGCTATTCCTTGACCTCACACTGATACCTGTCAGGTGGGAAATTCAGGTTTCATATTTATTTCTGTTCAGCTAAGTAACCACAGTGCGAGCTTTCCCAGGTTAGCTCCACCAGCCATCCTCTCTCACATCTCTTCACACGAGCCTCCCTCGCCCTCATGCTCAGCTTCTCCATTGCAAAAGAGGCACCGTGGAGTTACAAGGCACTGACACGAGGGTGCCTCCACCTGTCAACTCTTCGGCTGGGTCACAAGCCGGATTCGGAGCAGAAAGCTCAATAATGGCCAACGACCCCGATTAACAGGGATTTTTTTGTTTTCGTTCGAAACCGCGCGTACCTCCTGCGTACGGATCATCCAGGAGCATGAATCTCCACTGTGCGCACTGAACGGAGACTCACAGAATAAATGAGGTTGGAAAAGACCTCTGAGATCATCAAATCCAGCCAGTGACGGAACACCCACCGTGTCAAGTGGACCATGGCACTAAGCGCCATTTCCTGAACCCCTCCAGGGACGGCGACTCCACCACATTCCAACGTCTAACCACCCTTTCTGTGAAGAAATTCCTGCTGATGTCCAACCAAAGCCTCCCCGTTACATCACATCACACCACACCAGCGAGCAGCTCGCGGCCCCGGCGCGATTTCCCTGCAGGCGCCGGCGGGACGCGCCCGCCGCCCTCCCCGGGCAGCGGAGGGGCGGCAGCACCGGGCCCCGCGCGCTCACCTGCCCTGTGTGCGTCACCAGCTCGCCGGTGTCGGAGGCCCGCACACCGTAGGGCCGGGCGGCGGCGGCGGCAGGCAGCCCCGGGCGGGAGAGCAGCGGGCGGCTCCGCGGCAGGAGCCAGCGGAAGGTCGCGGCGGGCGCCGCCATCTTCGCGCTGCCCACGTGACTCCCGGTCAGGCGGGCGCGGCCCTGGCCCCGCCCCGGTGCCTGCGCGCGCTTCCGGCGGCGGGGCGGACACGTGGCCGCGGGGGTCGGCGCCTTCCGTGAGGCCGCGGGCGGTGAGGGGTGAGGTGAGTGGGCGGCGGGGCGGGTGTCCTCACCGGTGGGGTGGTGGGGACGCAGCGGCGGGAGAGAAGGGAAGTGGGAGTGGTGCGTGTGTCCTGACCGGCGCGCTGTCCCCGCAGGGCGCCGAGCATGTTTTCCCTCCTGCTCAGGGCCGCCGCCGCGGCCGCCCCGCTGCGCTCGCTGTGCCGCTCGCCCTTGTGCTCGCTGGCCCCGTGGGGGCGGGCGGCGGGGCCGCCCGCGGTGTCTGGGAGCTGGGCCGCGCCGCCGTGGCGGGCGCCCCGCGGGCTGCTGGCCGTGCCGCCGCCGCCCGGGCCGCTGCTGCCGCCGCTGCTGGCCGGGCTGAAGACGAAGACGGCGCTGAGGAGGCGCTGCAAGGACTGCTACTTCGTCCGGCGGCGCGGGCGGCTCTACGTGTGCTGCAAGAGCAACCCCCGGCACAAGCAGCGCAAGGGGTAGCGCCGGCCGGGACCCGCAGGGCGCAGAGCTGGAGCCGGGCCCCGAGCCCCCCGCTGCCGTGTCCCTGTCACCAGGCTGCCCCGCGGCCGCCAGGAGCTGCCTGCTGGGGACACGGGTGGCAAAGTGCTGCGTGCGGCAATGTTCCATCTTAACGCACACCTAGAGCGAGGTGCGATCTTGACGGCCCGCTCCGGAACTTCAGGCCGTGGATGCGGAGGACTGAAGTGGGAAACAACAGCCTTCAGGACCTCTTGCCGTCTTAGTCGTGAAGCCTTAAAATCACCGCACTGTTAAATTAGTAAGGGTGAAGCTGGATCACTGGACTCTGAGGTGCATTTGAGTTTAATTAAAGCAAAATGAAAATAAACTCCATTGATGTTCATTATTGCAACCTACTGTGGTTTTTTTCTTATACCCCCCCCAAGATGTTGATAACAGAACCAAGAGTTTTAAACTCAGGTGGACTCTAGAGTACCAAATGGTATGAAACATGTTGCATTGATGATAATGTTCTAGCTTTTGGCTTGGTTCATAGGTGAGGTAGAATTTTTTTTTTTAATGTCAAGTCATAGCTGACATAATCCCAGGTAGCTTCAGTAATGCCAATGTAAACCCTTGCTCCTTATCATTGGGTTTTGAAGGGTGATGGTGGTATTTTAACCAGTATAAAGTCAAAAACACTTTTTAAAGTTTTAGTGTCTTAAGTCCTCACTTAATGATATATTGACCATTCACAGTGTTCACAGCCTTATCTTCCCCACAGAAGTCTTCTCTTGACACTGTACCTGCTATTCTACAGTTTCCCAAATCTGAACCCAAAGAACCAAGGAATCATGACCTTTTGGGTGGAGATTGTAAACCATTTTGGGTAGAGTCTACATAAAGAAGATCGAAATAGCAATTTCAGATTCCATCTAACTTAAGATTCTGCAAAGCTTTAGGCTTGCTCTCATAGATTGGTTAGGCTTAAGAATATCCTTTTTTTCTTGTGAACCTTGAAACAATTCTCCTAACAGGTGTGGAGTGAATGACTGAGAGCAGTAATGCCTCAGAGGTCATATGGCCAAGCATAATGTTGAATGCAAACTAGTGGATTGGCACCCATTAATTAATTAGAGCCAAAATTGCTTCAGTCCCCAGTGGTGCTTCTTATACTTCTCTGAGGAATATGGCTCTGCTGGAGGCAGGAGCGTTTGATCTTCCTCTGAACTGCAAGTTCTTAGCAAATGGTACCAAACTAAACTTTTGGACAACTGTCCTGTTATAGCTACAAGTTTGGCAGAGTACTGAGAGAGTGTCCCCTTCTTGAAAGGCGAAATTGGTTGAGCACTGTGTTTGGAGTTGCTGTAACATTGAACAGTATGATGACTTGAAGGCCTTTTCTGCCCAGTTACAATTCCACAACTTTACAATTGCAGTAACTTTTATAATGAATACATTTTTACTCGGTACTTGTAGACAATGCGAATCTAAACCTGGAAAGCTGTGGCTAAGCAGTCCAGAGGCAATAATTATTGACTGGTTTTCCATATGTTGGGTGGTTTATCTTTTCTCTCATCACTGGGAATGTGGGTTTGGAGAGAGAGAGGAGCAGGTTAGTTAACATATGCATCCATCTTGGGGGGGGGTTCAGATGAATTCATGGCAATGAGGGGAGAGAGAAAGGACTAGCTTCATCTAACTAAATCTAACATTTTGATTGAATCAAAATGTGTAAGGCTACTCAAAGAACCTTGAAGTAGTGTAAAACTTGGCTGTACTTCAAAAGGTTTGATTGAAATTTGGACACTCATGAAAGAGAACAGCTGATTTCTAAACACCTGCAGCTTGTGCATGAAAATAAAATGTAAGCAGAGAAATTTCTTGGAAATATTTTACACCTTTAACATGCTTTGACAGTTAAACATGTTAATCAGTTTAATCTTAGGAACTGAAGATTTTAAAAGCTCTGATTCTCAGTGTTAGTGGTACACATTCCTAGGTGTGTGTTTTGTTCCAGCAGAAGAAAAGGCCTGTGTGCTGTGAACCTCTGTGATACCTTGTGAAATTAACTATTGGTACACCTGTAAGGTAAACAGTGTACTTATGTCCAGAAAAAAAGCAGTGATTTCCAGCCCTACCCGCTTTTCTGGTGGATAATAAGGACTGAGTTGTGGATTAGACATGAAATGAAGTGAGAGTCTGTTGGTTGGTTGGGTTTTTTAGGAAAGATAGTTGTCAGCTGGTCTTAGTGCCTCTCAAATAGTTCATCCAGCCCCTTGGTTCTGTCAGGAAAAGGCAGCTCACTGGTACAAGACAAATTGTGCTGGTTGGTCACTGGGTAGCAATTCAAACCAGGGCTCTCTTGCCAAGAGCAGTGTCAGATGGTTAAGAGAGACCTGCAAGTGTGAGTTGCCAGGGTGAGGAGCAGCAGTCTGACCAGACTTTCTGAATTCAGCAATGTGTAGGACCCCAGGACAAGTTCACTCTGGCAAGCTGGTGTCAAATACAGTCTACACTCAGAAAATGAGTGAAATTTAGGGCTAGGATTACTGTGCAGCAGAGGGAGGCACAAATTACTGTTTTCATCTCCCCCTTTAGCCTAAGACAAGCTTTTATACAGTGCTGACTGAGCAGCTTGTTTCAACAACTTACAATGAGGAAAATTTTTTTCCTGATTAAACCCTTTGAATGTAGGGCTACTGGTCAGAAACTTGAGATTGAAGTAATTTGAATTTATATGTTTGTCATGGCTGTAAACAATTCATATGTCATTGTGTGAACAGTCAGTTTGTGGTACCGGGGGTGGAGCATTCAAAAGAATGGAGTATTCATGGCCATCACTGAAACAGCATATTTGGTTGTGCTTAATAGATTTTGGAAAGAGGATTATAGGATTAGAAACTAGAAGGCTCTGAATTGTAATTGTACTCTGCTATTGACTTGCTGTATAATCTTGAAAAGGTAATTTTGCCTTTGTCTCAATTTTTCCATCTGTTAGGCAGGAGTACTGGTATTGCACACTTGTAAGTACCATTTTTTAGTTGACATCTACAAACTTTTAAGAGAGGTGTTCTAAAAAAAATCAGATTCTATAGCTTTCTGTAATTTGAGTGACTTGAGGAAGGTGACTATAGCTGGGGGTGATGCATGTTTGTTTTAGGTTTGTTTACAGCACCTGCAAAATGAGCAGGTGAAATAATGTCAGCCAGTAGCCTCATGGTTGGTAGCTAAGGGTTCACAGCCTTCATTACAGACCTTCTGAGTGCTGTGCTACCTAAACAGCTGTTGGCGAACGATAGGGTACACAACGACTACTTAAGTTACCCAGGCCAAAAATTTAGTCCTGAAATACTAAAAATACCAATCTATATTAATTCCTTAATTATATGCATTTTCTTTTTTATTCCTCCCCCCTGAAGCTGAAAGGGAAGGGAATGATAAGGAGAGCACAACTAGAACATAAAATGTTTTAGGGGGGGAAATAGTACCCAATAACACAGGTAGAAGAATCCCTAGAGTGAAAACTGAAATAAGGCTCAGGCTCCAATTACATTTTCAGTTTTTGGCTTCCTAATTATTACATGTCTAGGTTACCCCCTCCAGAAAATCTTCATTCTTCTTTAAATCCCCACAGTGGAGTGGGAACGTGACAACTGATGTCTCCTGTGACTGTCTCCATTGTACAATTATGAAAATCATTTGCAATTGTGAGTGACTGAACTTGCTTAACTCCTTAGAACTGTTCTAGGGAATGAGATTATCAGATTCCTGATATGCAACAGGTAGAGATGTATTTAGGTCAACTGGAGGATAAATCTTAGAGCTCATGTGTATTAATGACTGTCAGACTTTGTCTGTGGTTGTGTGTATGGGAATTACAGTATTGGTTGCTGAATTCAGGACAATAGCTCTTCAAAAATCACAGGTGAGGGAGAAGTCTTTAGGAATTACAGTACCGAGAAGCCGTGTCTGCTCGGATGGAGGCAGTACACCCTGAGGTTAGCTGACTGACGGGTGACTGTTCCAGATTCTGACACCACCACAGTCTCCCGCACTCAGTTAAAATAACAGCTATTTTTGAGTTATGTAGACACAATATTGTTCTTCCAATTATTTCATTAGGCCATCCACAAAAGAAAAAAAAAAAAAAAGAAAAGCACCAGAAAGTGGTATTTCAGAGCAATTGGTAATGCTTTTCCCAAGTATTAACAATTGGAATTTTTTCTTTATTTGTAGAGGTGAAGTAGGTGAAATTAAACAAAAAATATAAAGCAAAAATGTAAATGCTCTTTAAACAATGGAAAAGAAAGTGAGAAGCTGGGCTGCTTTCTCCTCTTTGTTTAACAGTGCAGACACAACATGCTACTGCAGGCACTGTTCAGAGCATCTTCTGTGTAACGCCAAGGTCTTCCTGTGGTTTCAGTGAGCTCCATGCACTAAGGAGGTTTCATTACCAAAGCTGGTTTATGTTTATCTGCAGCATCACCATATTGCAAAGTTCTGAATCAGCAAGGATGGACACACCTTGATTTACACAGCTGAAAACTATCAAATTATATTTAAAACTGAAGTTACGGATTAAGTAATCCCACTCAGTTTAATAAAACTGATTATACATTTAAATGCTTGCATTCTTTCTATTACAGCTCACCAGATTATTAATTTGGATCTTGAAATCCACACCTATGAGGAGGCATGCCCTCACCTGTCCAGTCTCCTCTGCTTTCCAGGACTGAATTTAGCTTCCTGTAGGAATAGGTGAACTGCCCATGAAGCTGTTATTGAACTGTCACACTTTACAGCCCAGTTTATTTAGGTAAGTGGTGGTGTTTTACTTCTATACCTCTGGGAGATAAACTGCAGCAGTTTCGTTATTGCTCCGTATCCCACTTGCAGTGGAGGCAGCAATCTTTATAAGAGCTTCATCACAGTGAAGACACTGAACCTGATCTAAAAATGATGAAAGTTGGTACAGAGAGAATATTGGCACCCAAGATGAAGCTGTCACTTGCTAGAGTTATCCACCTGCCTCCAGAAATGAAAAATTCGCTATTTCGCCTAGAAGTTTGCGCATCAGACTTTGAAATCTGTTGTCTGTAAATATGAATAAAGTGTTGAAAACAAGCAGTATTTTCAAGAAGCCACCTGTGCTCATATGCCACATTGTGCAAAAAGGAATAAAAAGTGAACTTTGTGAAGTCATTTGATCTGAAATAGATTGATTCCATTTAGTGGTTGAAAGTAAGCAAAAAAACAGGCAGGGAGTAATGCAAGCCTCTCTGTTGTACATGATTAAAGACTGGTAATGAGGAGAAGACTTGGAGCAAGCAGTGCCAGAGTCTACACAGTTTTTAAAGGGACTCGTACTAGGAGGCTAATATTTTAAAAGCAGTGACTGGGATTTCTAAAACAGGTCACTTTCATAGGATCTTCAGGCTTTAGATAAGAACTTTTGCCTCTAGGTTGTGTGCCGTACTTCGGCTTTGCTTTGAACGCTCATCTAGCTATTAAATAACGAGTTGGTTTTATGTCGTCTGGTCATTCATCCTGATCACCAATTGCGTAGTCACAGAAAAAAGAACTTATTTGATGTATTTAAGTGAGTGAAAATACAGTAAATATGAAATGGTAACCTGGGACTTAACTTGTAGGCTGAAGAATTCTGTTCTACCAGAGGTAGGACATGGAATCTAAAACACAGCTGCAGCCAGAGACCACAGCTCTGGAGCTGGATAGATGAGTAGTGGATAGATGAGCAGCCAGTCACACAACTATGTTACAAAATAGTGTCACTTCACTGGAAAAAAGGTGAGCTTGTTTGCTTTAATTTGCAGTTACCAAATTTTGTTGAGCTTTTCATTCTTAGATTCCTGTATTTTTCCTTCAAAAGGCAGTCAATAAATTTGAGTCACCCTTTCATCCTTTTGTTAAGATAATCAGATTAGTAATCTTTCTCAGTATAAAATGTTTTGTCTAATCTTTGGATATTTCTGTTCCCTGTACCCTCCTCTCATTTCTTTTTAAAATATGGACACAGGAACTATAGGTAGAATCTACCTTAGTGATGCTGAGCACTGAGTTTAAAGTGCTCCTGAATTTTGTTCTCAGTAATCTGATTCCTTCGTTGAAAGATCACATCATTGCTATGGATTTCTGTAAAGAATTTGTTTGCTGTCTGTTTTTTATGACCTGTAAAGGGTTTACATTGCTTAACACTTCCCCTGTGCTTGACACAGCTCTCTCTTCTGCAGGTGTAGCTGCAATGTCTCATTTCTAGATGTATGACTTTGCATTTGAAGGTAACAAAATTAAAATGTTTTCAGTAGATTCAGTGTGTTAAGCAGCATGAACTTCTCCCCATTGCTCCGTTATCATTATTACTACTTTGCTGATTTTTTTTACCCTGAATTTATCAGTGTTTGATCTACATCACACCTGAATCACTAATTAAAAAAACAGGGTATGTACCACTTCTCTTAATATCCCTGAAACCGCAGTGAAAGACATTCAAATTTCATGGTGATTCCCATTTGCAGTTGTGTTTTGACATGTTACTCAAGTAGCTGTGAATTCATGTACATATACTAGGATTTTTTCTTTTTTAGTTTTGATACATAAGGCATATCATGAGTCTGTTTGAACCACTTTGGTTTTGCTCCTGCGTCTTGTTCACTTGATCACCTGCTCTGCATCTATGACAGAGAGTTTCCAGGATGCTTTCTTCAGACAAAATCCAGACTCAGGAACAGTTCAGTGTCTAGACTAGTGTAGCTAGTCATACTCTTACATAGAGTATGGCTGCTTCCTTCAGGCCATCCCAGGTGTCCAGTACTACTCCAGCTGGCCTTGCTGTCTCACATTGCTTCATATGATGGCCCTCTGCACACAGCATACATTCTCAGCATTATCCAAAAAAGCACAAACATGGAAGACTGCAAATCACCCATCTCATTGTCTTGGGCACCTTGAAAAAAGTGCTGTTTTTCAAGGAACTTAAGATATATAATGTGTAATGTTCAAAGAATGGTCAGGAGGAAAAACAGGCAAGGAAAGACAAAAAAAATGTTATGGACGATCCTTTCTGCTGAGTTTCAGGTGCATCCCTTGATACTGCTTGAAAAAGTGAAGAGCAAAACTAAATGGATCTCATATGAAGGCTGACAGGAAGAGGTGGCGTAGCTGGGTGCCAAGCGTGAATCAGACAGTGTCTGTGTGTGGCACAAGCAGCAGGGCAGAGAGCTGTGATGGCAGGGCCACGAGGTAAAGGCCATTGGTGTTAAGGCCTTTGAAACATTCATCATTTAGGGTCTCCTTAACCATGACCTAGCTGTATTCTCTCCAGGCATGGAAAGGTGCTGCCTGTGAGGAGTGTGGTCACAGTCAGCTCTAGGACATTTTGTCTCCAGAATGGTGATCAATGGAAAAAGTTGTGAAGGCAATGTATACACATTACTCCAACTCCCTGCTATTCTGGCAACTACTTAATATTATTTAAATAAATACATTGAATTCTGCATTGAAAATTAAGTGTCTTTTGCTAACATGACTCTTCAAACAATCTAGAACTTCCCTCTTCTTCCTAATCTTCTAATTCCAGCTCTACATTTATTTACGACTTGTTTATACTTATGCCAACATTATCTTTTTTTGTTAAACAGCACTGCTGTTCCTGGAGAATTTATCTGCTTGATACTTATTTCTAGGTAGCTCCCATGTCCTTTCTCAGTCTTTGTTTTCCTAAGCTGAACAGGTCTTTTCATGAAGCAGACTTTTGCTCCTCTCATCATCCTAATAACTCTTTTGTGTAATGTTTGAATTTGTGAGATAGGGCTTGTAAGGAAGGTAATATATTTTATGAGATCACTGATATTGTTGGAGAAAAACAGGAAAGCTTTTGAGTAGACAAGTCATTCTCACATATGCCAAAGCTTACCAGCTTTTTTTCCAACTGTCTCAATTGTCTTTTAAAAGATATTGCCTCTGCCTACGAGCATTCCCTCTCATACATTCTTGGACATTATTGGCTACACCATACACCTTTTGAGTTAATCTTTCCTGAAATATTTTATATAATTCTGTCCTCCCAAATATTTTTGGGTTTGCCAGTGTGACAGATGAATATCTACCTCATGTTTCTTGGAAACATACCTCACCCTACATATTTTAGGATTGCCTTTAAACAACTCACTGGCCATCTGAGTGACTTCAAGGAGTAAGATGCCATGGATGCATCCTCCTCAGAGCACGCCCTGTCAGAGGTCTCCCCCTAGAAGAGGGAATAAGGTGGGAGCTGGGACATGGGAAACCTGTGCAATGATTCATGCTTGTGCAAGACAGCTGGTCTAAGGGCTTGGAGAGTCCCTCAAGGACACGCAAGCTGCATTTGTAGTACCATTTTGAGTGAAGAAGATTTCCTTCCCAAAAGTCTTGTTCTCAGCTCCAAATAATAGATGATCCTGCCAAAATTATAAAAAAATTAGATGTCTTATAAAGATGAATGGTATGCTTTGTAGGATATCAAGTGCATTCCTCTCAAACAGTCTATTTTTAGCAATTTCTTAAGAAATTTTGTGCAGGTTTGTATATGTGAGGGTTTGAGTGGACTCACCAATCTTCCTCTTTTTTTAATAAACCAGCATAAAGTAGAATTTATTTACATAATGCAATGATCCATGAAGGTTACCATAACATCAAGGGACCATATTAACCGCTTGAATGAAATTCATTAGAAATTAACTACCACTTAAATTAATTTTCCCACATTCACAAGGCTGTAATGGTGGAAAAAGGAACCGTCCATCAGCATGTACTGACAGGAGAGCTGTCACTGCTTTTATTTATAGGTGAATACATTAACCCTTGAAGCAGCCTTTTCTGGCAAAATCTTGAGCTTCTGTACAAATAAGCTGCTTCAGAAGACTTTTAATAAGTATCCCAGCCTCAGTTAAACAGGAGCACATACTGCTTAATGCTTTTTCCACCAGCTATATGTATTGTAGCCTTTTTGTAAGCAAAGTAGAAAAATTTGCTGCTAAAAAATTCAAACTTCACACTGTATGTAATGTATTTTCAATGGATAATATTATTGGTTAGATCTAGTTATAGTGATATTGTATTATCAGTATTGGTAAAACTATACAAAAAAGAGATCATCCATTGGTTCTTCTCCTTTTGTAGTTTATTACCTGGTTTGAATTTTTTAACTCCCTTGCAAGTGATTATATGTCCAGGTATCCAAACCATAGGATAAAAGTGAATGAGACTTTTACCTACGTGGGGTCTAGAAATATTTTGGGCAAATTTAATGTAGTGCATTGTGGTAATCATTCACATAAACTACAAGAGCTTTGTGTAACCTGTTGGATGACCATAGTTGCCACAAAATGATACAGCATAAGAGGTGTATGTGTCTTTTATACATGTAAACATCATAGCTGAAATGATCTCAGGACAATCTCCTGTACAGTTTAATCCAAATAATTTGTTTCATGTGTATTTATGGCTCAAAGCTAAGAGCTAGCATTTACCAATCAACAACATTTTGTATTTTAACAATGAAAGTTCAATAAGAAAGGATTGTTAGCTTTTAAAAAACACTGCCTTATGTATGACCATTAAAATAATTAAATAAAATAAGTTTTTGCATCATTTTCAGTTGGGTGCTACCTTATGTAATAAACAGTGGTGACAGAACATCAGATGAGCTTGTATGCCAGCAGTGGTGCTCCCTGAAATGCTGCAGTCTCACTGCTGTTGAGAAAGAGAAAATACAGAAGTTACAGTGAACCTCACAGCATTCTGAACACTTTCTTATAAGCTCCTCCATGATTTCCCTAGCAGTGTCAAAGGAAGCTTCACCACACAGTTTCTTATATGGGGAATTTGTAGGACAAGTGGCCTTTCCAGGTATTTCTGTGAATTTACTGCTGTGTTCAGACACTTGACAGGCATAGCAACCACATGAGCTTTTTCTGGGTTACCCGAGTCCCTCAAAGGGAACTAAAGACTGTCCTGATACTCCAGTGATAAAATTGCATGCTCTTACCTTTTATGTCATCCTCTCTGAACAGATTCTTTTCAACAGCTTCTCAGAGGTATCGAGATGTTACACACTTAGGGCTAAAAATATAAACTCTGTAAGTGAAGAGAAAAATATTTTACAAGCTTATCCCTCCAATAGTGTATGTAGTTTTCCATTCCAATTATTTAAATATGGCTATACTGTGCTATTCAGCTATGCTGAATTAAAATCTCAGTGTCAGTATTACCTAAAAAGTCTGCGGTTGCAGTTAGGTCAGTCTCAGTGTCAGATGTCACACATCTTAACAAAAAAAATTTGGTCGTGTCCACTTTTTTTTTTACAGTTTGACTAGCTAAACTGGAAATCTGGAAGTACTTCTACCAATGTCTTGGGATGCTATTTGTTTACAATATAGATAAGTGATTCTCAGATGTTCCCATGGCAGCCTAAGGAGAGCTGGTAGCTGGAAGCGGACTAGCCACTTTCCTTGAAAAAGTAGCAACTGTCACCAGTACAAATTATGATTTATTTATTATTTAATGGATTTGGAGCATTTAAAATTCTTACAAACACTATTTTGTCTTATTCTTCCACATTTTCTGTGGCACTGCTTTTTAGTTTGTCTGTTTTGTACACTCTAATGTACACACATAATGGATAATGGGAATGAGTCAGACTAACTAGAAAATCATGCCATTTTACTTAGTTCTCATTTGGGACTACGGTTAATTTGGTTAATTGATACAATATTGACTAGGCAATGACTCTCACTTCTGTCAACATTTTTACATTTGTTAAATTCCCCTGCCTGATTCTGCTTTTCTGCTTTATTTCCTTTTAAAATTTAAACATCTTAAAAAAGGCTCTTCTCAATTAATGCATTTCATGATTGAGGTACACTGAAATTAACTTTTAGCCAATTAAATTTTTACGAGTATTTGCTATTGTCGACAGTAGTAAAAACTTCTGTTTCAGCCACATCAATAATTAATTTAGAAGCACATGCCTGAAATACTTCCCCACATGCAAAGGAGTTGTTATTCTCCCACAGCTTCCCTCACAGTCATCCTGGTGACTCCCTTGACACTAGTACGCCATTATTTTGTTGGCAGCATTTTGATTTCTGCATGGTTATGATTAACCTGTACAATGTGTTCCTCTTAATGCAAAGCTGTTTTCTTATCCTTCAATTCTACAAACTGGAAAAAGCATATAGCCGCAGGCCACACAGAATAATACCAGTGTCAAGCTTTAAAAAACATATTTGTTTTGTGTCCTCTAAGGACAAATGATAGACATGTAAAAATGTTTTCTCTGTTTCTCTTTCATGGAATACTTACTTTAGAATTAACTTCTGTCACAGAAAACATAATTTGAAGCATCTACTTTATATTATTTCTGAGCATTTCTGCTGTAAAGAGGGAAAATAGTACATTGTGTATGACATGTGTGATTACAAGGTTATAGAAACTCTTTATGTTTCCCTAGTTGTTATGGTTTCCCCTTAAGAAAGCTTGTCACTGGAAACGTAAGAGCGTCCTTCCTTCAAAAGAGGCAAGTATATAGTACTATCAAGCAGTGTAATTAATGTAATTTTTAATTGCTTTACAATACTTTAAATTCCCACACCTCTGAAGCACTCAGTGTTCTTCATGCGATCCAGTCATGTATCTGTTTTGAAATAGGTCAGAGGAGAAAAGGTGTTTTTATGATACATTCTTAAGTGTTCTGACGATTACACGTGCTGTAACCCATTTCTTCATAAACACATTCCGTCTTTAATTTTGCCCTCTTCAAGATACAATCACCCCAGTGTCCTTTTATTCGTAAAGACTGTTCTTTTACGTACTTTCTCTGTCTTACCTATTTGTTAATTCTGTTTCTCTGTGATATCAAGCATACTTCATTTCATGCTTCATTGTCCAGGTTTTAGTTTCAGCTCCAGTATATTAAATGTTCCCACCCTTTTGCTCCATATTTTATAGTCGACAGTACAGAAGCGTTAAAAGCCTTTCTTGAGCAAAGAGAAAGATGAGTCTTCTTAATGTGTAATTCTCTTTCTTCAGAAACTTGATTGACCCCAAATCTTATGACTCCACAGTCAAGAAAAATAAAACTCATTCAAAGCAAAAAGTATCTCAGCAACACTTCTGTGAAGTTAAAATAGTAGAAATTTTCTTTTTTCTCCCTATTTCCTTTCCCTTGAAATAAAGAAAAAATCTATCTATTAAAATGGAAAAAAAAAAAAAAAAGCTATACAATTTTTGCTCAAGTCTACATATTGTTAGGTATTTTATGTATCCATGGTTTTGATAACAAAATGTGTTACTTCATTACATCGAAGACTACTTTTTGTTTAAAATCCTTAATTTTCTGGCTCAGTTGTCATAGTGAACCTGATCACAGAAAAAGATTTCCAGGACTGAGGAATTCCTGATAATAAAAATGAAGCGAGTTGGAAAGATCTCTTAGAATCACAGAATCACAGACCTGGTTAGATTGGAAGTGACCACATTGGGTCATCTTGTCCAACCTCCCTGCTCCAGCAGGGTCATCCTAGAGCACATGGCACAGGATTGTGTCCAGATGGTTCTTGAATATCTTCAGTGAGGGAGACTCCACACCCTCTCTTGGCAACCTGTTCAGTGCTCGGTCACCCACACAGAGAAGAGGTTATTCCTAATACTGAGATAAAACATCCTGTGTGTTGGTTTCTGCCAATTTTATTGCTTGACACCATCAAGAGCCTGGATTCATCCTCTTGACACCCTCTCTTCAGATACTTCTAGACATCAGTGAGGTTCCCACTCTGTTGTCTCTTCTCAAGGCTGAACAGACCAAGTTCCCTCAGCCTTTCCTCGTAAGAGAGATGTTCCAGTCTGTAAATCACCTTTGTTGCCCTCCTCTGGACCTGCTCCAGGAGCTCCATGTCTCTCTTGTCCTGAGGAGCCCAGAACTGGACACAGCACTCCAGATGTGGGCTGAAGGGCAGGATGACTTCACTTGATCTGCTGGAAATGCTCTTCCTAATTCATCCCAGGAAACCATTGGTCGTCTTGGCCACCAGGGCACACTGCTGTGTTATGGACAGCAGGTCCTTCTCCACAGAACTGTTTTCCAGCAGGTCAGCCCCCAGCCTGTACTGGTATCTGGGGTTATTCCTCCCCAAATGCAGGACCCCACACTTGCCTTTGTTGAATTTCAGAAGGTTTTTCTCTGCCCATCTCTGCAATCTGTTGAGGTCCCTCTGAGGGGCTGCACAGCCCTCTGGGGTACCAGCCACTCCTCACAGCTTTGTGTCATCATGGAACTTACTGAGGAAGCCTTTGCCCCTTCGTCCGAGTCACTGATGAACAAGTTAAGCAATACTGGGCCCAGTATTGAACCTTGGGGGACACCACTAATGACAGGCCTCCAACTGGACCCTGTGCTGCTAATTACAACCCTTTAGGATGTGCCATTCAGCCAGTTCTCAATCCACCTCCCTGACCACTCATCCAGTCCACACTTCCTGAGTTTGCCTATGAGGTGTTGTGAGAGACAGTGTTGAAAGCTTTGCTGAAGTCGATGTAGACAATAACCACTGCTCTCCCCTCATCCATTCAGGAAGTTGTTTCTTCATAGAAGTCAATCAGATTGGTCAAGCATGATTTATATTTAGACAATCCATGCTGACTACTCCTGATCACCTTCTTGTCATCCATGACGATAGAGACTGCCTCTAGAATAAGGCACACCATCATCTTTCTAGGGATTGAAGTTAGGCTGACTGGCTGGTAGTTCCCTGGGTCCTGCTTCTTGCTCTTTTTGAAGACTGGGGTGACATTTGATTTCTTCCAGTCCTCAGGCACATCATCTGATCATCATGACCTTTCAAAGATTATTGTAAGCAGCCTCGCTATAATCTGGCTAGTCAATTAGAGATCTTGGAAGCAGCACAAATCATCAAGATAGTGGTGATTAAAGACTACAAGTTTGACCTGAATTAATCACATTCCACAGACTGGATCCACTGTAGTGACCTGACTTCTCTGTGCTTTTAAAAGTCATGCCAAGAAGTCACACGTGGCACCCAGTCATCTCATGAAGGCTGGCCTTCCACTGCAGGGTAAGCACAGCGCACCTCCTTGACAATATCCTGAGGATTTGGTCAGAACGTGAGGTGCCCTGGACTGGAAAGCCATGGTCAGTACCCAGGGATTTACTAGTAAGCACCCAAGAGAGGACCTCCAAGGCTTGAGAGGGAAGTAGTCCCTTCAGGCAGTCCTGGTCACGTTGAGTCACTGGGGAACCAAAAGCCAGCAGTGAGAGTCCTTCTTCAAAGCTTCCTCTTCACAGGACTACAGTGGGGAGCTGTAGCAATGGGCCAGCTTGTATCAAACGGCCTGGTGGATCTCACCATGGTGTGTGGCAGAGGGCACAGTAGCAGCCTTAGCTGCTGTTCAGGGTAATTTTTTCCCTTGTGTCATGACAGGCATCCATGGGCCAATGAGTGCCCTACCATATGTTTTTGGGATCCAAGCACACCTCTGTGCTGTTCCTAGCCAAGGAGACTCGGAGAGGACCAGCATGGCATCCCTCTGCATTGGTGGTATCTCCATGGACCTGCCTGCCATGGGGAAGCCTCCTGCAGTTGAAATAAAGGCAACTGGAAGGGACCTTGTCAGGGCACTTCCAAAGGATCCTGCATATTTTCTGCCTGGAGTGGAATTACAAGAAATTTATGAATGTACTTGACACAGGTTTATTTTAATTAAATGTAAAATTCCAGCAGGTATTATTGAAATACTGTCATCTGAGTTTTGCAGAGGATGCTGGGAAATGATGACAAACCAGTCAAACAAAGAAAGAAACACCAAGGATCCCAACAGATAATGACTTAAAAAGAGGGGGAAGTTGATAATAACAGAAGTGAAGATAAAAATAACAACAGCATTAAAAAAACTAAACTAAAATAATTTTAATATAGCAGAATAAAAAAGGAAATCAGCTATATAGATCTTAGTTGTCAGTTGGAATCCTTTGAACAAGACTGTAGAAAATGTAGATTTTATCTTTATTTTGCCTTGTGAACTAATTGCTGCAGAATTAAAAGAAGACATTATCATACTGGTGGTACCAAGATAGAACAGAAAGAAGCACATGTTCTCCCTGATGCCCATCCCATAATAGTAGTTAAAAACAAAGAGGAAAGGAAAGAGTTTTCTGTCAGTAACAGTTGGCCTTAGTAACATGTCAGCTACTCCTGCTTTGGCTTAATGAAATATCAAACAGGTTGTGCTTCCCCTTACAGCCATGAAAGTGCTGATTGATGCATATCCAAGGCCTTCAGCTTCTCTGCTGCACCATCATGAGGAATAACCCCAGGTGTCTTTCCTACTGTTCAACAGTTGCATTTGAATGTGCATTAAAAATCTGATTAATTCATCAATGAACAAAGTTAATTTCTGAGCAGGTTCAAAAATTATGTATGTACACGCACACGTATGTATACACTTTTTAAAATTCCCAGATCAAAACTTCTCCACATAATACATTAATTATTTAAAGCCACACTTAAACTTTTTAGCACACTTTCTTTTCTGCACACATGCTTGAAAATGCCTATAAATAAAAATATGAGAGTTTATTGAAAGGTTGACAATGGTTTTCCATTGTTTTGGGTCAGCAATGATGAAATTGAAGGAAATAGTTTCTTATATTTATGGCTGCCCTTAGAAAAGTATAATTTACTAATGGAATTTCTTCACAGATCCACTATTTTATATGGGCTACACCACTGTTTGCTGTCCAGACATTTTAGTTCACTTTGACAGGAAATATATCACCCATTTTGGAGATGAAATAAGAGTTACTTCCCCTTAATAAAAGGGCTTTGAGTTTTGTTATTATGTTTCTGATGTTTGTAAAGCGAACTAAATGGGACACTTTATGGTTTCTGCTTGAACCACCACACAGTGAGGTGTTACAGACTTTCCAGCAGTGATGGTTGCAGGTAAATGCCTACAGATGATCATCATCTGTTGGCAGCCCTAAAAATACCCCTTCTTTGGAGGCATAGTAATCTCTGCTGGGGACCCACGGAGTTCAGAACCCTAAAATACCTTAAGCCCTAACTCACACATCTACTGAATGCACCAGCAAAAGAAAATTGTGGAAGTGCTTGCGTGGTGTTTTCATTTGGCTTTTATGTGATTGCAGTGGGGCAATTAGTAATTTTAGAGAATAAACAAGATGACAACTGCTTAGCAGCAGAAGGCAGAAAGAAAGAACTCATCAGTGCTGCCATACTCCCACTCCCATCGTCCCGTTCACATTATCTCAGTCACACACCATAATTGGAAGTTAAGGCAGCAGTTCTTTTTTACAGCATAAAGATATACAAATAACAAGCATTAAATAAGAAACATCGCACCCCATCAAGATTAACAAAAGTAATAATGCTGACCTTGCTAGCACTCAAGTCTTTTCAACCGCAAATAATCTTCCATCCTGACAGGGAAGAGCAAGATACCTAATCCTCTAGCATGTTCATGATAGAAGAATTGCCACTCCTTCCCAATTAATCATTATCAGGGACAGCTCCCTTATACTCAAAAAGATTATTCCTTAGGCCTTTGCCAGTGAAGACTTCTCTTGTACAGAAATGAGCCAGCTAGGCCTCTCTTAACTTTGGTCCAACAATAACCCTTGCACTTGAGATCTAGCATTTCCCATTTGCCCAGGCTCAAATGCCCCTTAAATGGCTGTTGGGTGCCCTTGCCCCAGTATCTAAAAGAAAAGCATATCTAAATAATATGGAGGTTTTCTGTTGATCAAAACTAATGTCTGTTTGCAGTTTTTGTAAACACAGTCTGGGTAGAGCTTTAGCATGGTATGAAGATTAATGACCCTTAGAGGAGTCCTGCAGATTTCATTTGTATTCTCCACGTTATGCTTTCACACTTTCAGAGAGCATTGCTGAACTTCTGAACCACTTTGTCAACCTTGTTAATTTGACAGTGATTTACATCTCTCTTAATTCATGCTGGAATATCTTCAGCTGTAGCTATTTGTTAGTTATTACACTCAAGAGGGAAAATCCTGGACTCATTGCCTCAGCACAAGCTCTTAACACATCCAGCTGAGGAAATGACCTTGACTAAGAGCACCCATCTTTTCAGCCTATGTTGGTACCCAGGTGTGTGTGTGTAATAGCAGTCAGGTGCATTATACATTGTTTGCATTTATCACTTAGGCCTAGATCGCTAAAATCTTTCTCTTCCTCCCTGAAAGAAGAAGAAAAAGGATTTTCCTTCACAGAGAAATGTACAATCAGATGAGACAGTCAACAGTATTTATATCTATATTCATGTGTCCTTTCTATAATGACTAGAAAAAACATTCCCTTGAACGGGAGTGCAAGGCTATGCCTGATGAAATTCTTGCAAAAGCTGACACAGTTACACTTGTGGTTAAAATTATTCTGTGTGCTCTGACAACGTGCACAAACAGCAGTCAGCGCCTCAATTCTGCCAAGTTCTGCTTGCTCTTACCTGGAGATACTGAAAGTGTCTCTGGAAGGACAGGCTGCTAAACCAGCAAGCTGCAGAAACAGCTGCAACTGCTGCAAACTGCGCTGAACTGTTTTTTGTATTGGAGAAGAAGCTGAAGCCAGGACTGACTGCCTCATAGGGCACCACTGGTTTTACAGAAGTGATGTTAGATGGTGTGATCTACTACAGTATTGACATATTTCAAGGTAGATTTAATGGAGATAACACTGTAGAAAAGGAAGAATGTGCAGCACGTATTTGTTACCTGGCCTAACAGGTAGGGCATCCCAGCCTGCCTTTGGTTAGTGTGGAGACCCCTACAATGTGTTCTTCTTTAAGACCCTCCCTATTTCTCCCACTGGCCCTATGAATTTTTTTTTTTTTTATTTTTAATTTTTTTTTATTAGAGTGTAGGTTTTCAGCCCACTAAAATAGGGAGGTATAGAGAACAAACTTGCACAAAATGTTAATTTAAAGTCTCCTGGGCCAGTGCAGGTGCTGAACTCAACTTCCATATTCTGAGTGAATGTTCTACTTGCCAGATTAAAAAAGATCTGTAAGCACATGGTAATTTTTCTTAAATGTGGTGTCTTTTGTTTGACTGTGTTTTAAAAGGAGATAGCTATATTTTTGGCTGCCAAACCCTGTCTTTAGAGAGGCCCCTGCTCAGCCTGCTGTTGACCAACCATGTGACATGGGCAGAGAAGGAGATAGTTTCATAGTCTTACTTCAACATGAGCATAAACAAGCAGAGCCAGAACAGAAAAGTCCCTCCTGCCTGGAGAAGCTGCAGAAGAACTTTCTCTGCTCCTCAAGATTTCCTAAGTCAAAGATGGAGGCATCAAGGAAGATTCATTGCTTCAAGAAGGAAGGATGCCTGAGCAGTTTTTGGGATTGCAGCTTGGCTTGTGGTCTGTCTAGCACCTCTTCCCATCTTCCATCCTCCTTGTGTGAGTGACCCAAGCCAGCAAACCTCTGGTCGCTGGAACTAACCCTGTTACACCGACTCGTTCACAGTATGACTGCTGTGGCCAACAGAGAAGGCAACGCCCCTCCATCAAATGGGAACAACGATTTTCTTTTCCCTTCTAGATGTTCTGAACTATAGAGATGAAAGTCTTGCACAGGAAGTAAGTTCCCATTTTAAAACAAGCCTGCAATATTGTTTGCCTGCAAAGAAACAAAGGTTACATGTTTCAAAAGTTTGCACAGTAAGTACTTACAAGCTGCACATTGTTTTTCATTACCAATGATTTGTTTTCTTGCAGAACAACTTCTTCTAAAATATTAAACACCATCAAAGTGACTAATGCATTTTTTTAATCTAAGAACTGCTCAATTAAAAATTTACAAGGCACGCAATTTTGATTTCTGCCGACAATAGTCAAAACCTGTGTATAAAGATTAATTACTTATAAAGTAAAACACATCTTTTAAAAACTGACATTAAAATTGCATCTGCACTATATGTTGGATTCTATTCTACTCTCTTTAAGCAAAGAACTTCTGATGGACTTTTGGTAAAGTTTTATACTGCTGATAGAAATGCACTCTCTGAATTGAGTAGTTTTTGAACAAACTGAAACCGAGAAGCAAACCATATCTTGTTATCCTTTTGGTTCTGATGCGTTCACTGTACCCTATAGCTATCCAACTTAATGATATAAAAAATATAGGGAATTTTAAATTACATTATATTATAGTGAATTATAATCTTATATCAAAGGATACTCGTATTTCAGATAAAATTAGACAACTTTGTTAAAATCATCTTTAAAAATATTTGTGCTCTTCTGACTGTAACATTTTGTACTGACTCTACGTGATGGAGGTTTCTGATGATGGTAAAATATATATTTCTTTTACTATACCAAGACTGCCCTCTAGAGTCTCATTGGGCCAAATTAATCTGTGGTGGAACCTCTCCAGAATATCTTTGAAATGTACATATTTTTACAAGGCCCATTATGCAGTGCCGCAATTTGAATGATACAATGGCTGCTGGAAAACGTAGGTAATACAATTTCAAGACAAAGATGGAAATTCTTTTTTCACTTGCTGTGAGCTCTGATAACTCATTGCAAAAAAAAAACAACTTGTAACCTCTTTGCTGCACAAATTCTTAATTGAGTCGTAAAATAATAGAAAAATTATGAAAAAGAGATTAGTTTTAATCTCTTCCTAAAACCACATAAGAAATGTGTGTGCCTTTAAAAGATGTCAGAGGGAATGCATGCACGGTAACTGAATTAGGCTGGTACTTGTTCTTTCTTTACAAGTGTTAAAAGGCAGCACTTCTCCCCTCTGAGGGTTGGATTAAGCTTCCACTGGAGCCAATGGCAAACCTTAAGTAATCAAGGAAACAGAATTATTGCACTGATTGCCAGAAGCGTTTGTATTCAGTTGTTAAATTAATAATGGGTATCTGGTTCAATAAACAGTTGTGTTTCCCATTAAATTGTAGCTGCAGTGCTGCTTCTTATTACTTACCAATATATTATGCAAAAAAGGCAGGGTAAAGAGTACAAATGGGAAGTAAACAGACCACACAATATGGTTTTACATTATACGATGCAATGAAACAAACTTTTAGTGCACCCTTTCAACCATACACAGACTCATATTATTGGAAGAGAGGCTCATTTTTAGATTAAAGGAATATAATTCTTAATTACAACTGTAACTTAAAGAACATAATATGTAAGATTTTATTTTTCTCCCCTCAAAGAACTGAATTTTTGCTTTTTTTCCTGTTTCCCTGCTCCCAGTAGGAATGGCTTATTCAAATCAGGTTGCATTTTGTTTGGGGTTTATATATATATATATATATTTATATTCTGGGGAAAATCTGGGATAAATAGCCCCATCAAGGTGACGGAAATTGGCTTGACTTAGATAAAGTCAAAAGGATTTGGCCCCCACTGATATTTACTAGAATCTGCATTCATTCAATGATGTTTTTCTTTACTCTCAATCACTCTGCAGGAAGCAAGAAAAAAATCAATCTGGGTCACACTAAATGGCACAGAACTGGAAACCTTTTTTTTTAAACTATAGTTTTGTTGAGAGTAAACCCCAGTTCTGTGTTACACGGTCCCAAGTTTTGGCAATGTAACTGCATCTGTACTTGTCTTACCAGGGAGATCCAAGTCCATTCTCTTGTGAGGAGCTGTGTAGTTATTCTCTGGTAATTGTGACTGCCACGTGAAGAGGTACAGCCAATCATTTTGGACATCTAGGGCCAATTTCACATTGCGAGGGCAGAGCATGCAGAAGAAACACTACACACACAGAATACACAAGTTTGAGTACGTTGCAGGCAATCTGGGAAATATTTCCTTAGTATAACAAAACAATAGCTTACAAACATTGTGTTACACATCATAGACCTAAATTGACAAAAACACCTACCAAGTAAACTTTTTTTTTTTCATCTAAAAGAAATGATTGGAGTTTAATCTGAAGGCCACTGCATTCAATGGAACTCTGTCCATTGAGATGAGTTGGCTTCTTACTCATCCCTTCTTATCCTCTGTATGCTTGAAATAGCAGGAATCAATTTAGACCATCTCCTGAACATATCTACACAATCAAATGGTCACAGGATACTGGATGAAGAGTACAAAAGCCTCAGACACTTCTCTGCTGTTCCAGGAAACCATTTTTACTGTCACTTTCCTCACTATTTCCTTTAGCAATAATGGGAAAATATTCTACATTTCTCACTCTCTCTTTTACATCGAAATTAGTTTCCTTTTTTATTTTGTTCTTGTTTGTTTGTTTGTTTTTAATTTGGATCCTCTTATTCTGGCTATACTTTGAAAATACTTGCAGTCATTCCTAACATCAAGATATTCTCCTATCTTTTAGGGAGTATTGATTTTTTAAATCCTCTAATTTTGTTGCCTTCAGGCTGACATTTTTCACTATTAGGCCACTTTTTCACTAAAACAGAAACATAGAAAAAAGAGGCATTTTAAGGAAAAAAGCTTACTACTGATTTATCTGAAAGTCACATCAGGGATTTTTCTGCACCTAGCCCTATTACAGCCACGATTTCAGAAACAATGGATAATTCACCGGATTTGGGTGCTCAACAAAAGAGTTGTTGCATTTGCACTGTTTAGGAAGATATGAGGCATTTTATATAACCACTGGGATACATCCATGAAGGATGTGAGCTTGCACTTGACTGAAGAGCATCATAACCATTGACCTACAATTTACTTTGAGGCACTGCTTTCCTGGAGCCCCCATCTGGAGATGTTTCACTTTGTCTGAACCACTGTGATAAAGAGTGGGCTTGTGAGAATGACTGCACTGCTTGTTATCAATGTTACTCACCTGCAGAGTGGAACTATTTGTAGTGTTCATGGCATTCTCACCACCCGACAAAAATGTCTGATTATGCTAGAAGAGGAAATGCTGTGAAGAGAAGAAATTGGGAATTTGTCCTTTCTCCTTTTTCCAAATATTCCTTCTCCTAGTGATTAAAATAGTTTTTAAGACCTAGATTTGTCTTTACTCCCCACAGTAGAAGAAGGGACTTGTTTGGACCAATTGTTGTCAAAGTGAACAACTGAACCACTGCAGATAAGGGTCCATGGACCTTTTCATCTGATCTGGTGCTGATGCAGAACTGAGGGGACATGTCTGCCCTGTCCCTTGCACTGGCTTTAACACAACCAGGTGAATAGCCAGCTCCAATTGAAACCTTTAAAAATCACTGATGAAGTTTGGCGCAGACCAGCTTGCAGAAAAGGATCCCCTCTGCACATGCAAAGGGGTGGAAGGGAACTCATGGCATGTGGCTGAGGTGGAGGAAGGTACAGTAGCCCTCAGAGATGGCAGCTTTAGTAGGATAGTGCCTGAAATATTTTGAGAAGAATACATAGCCTGTGGTTGGTATAAGAGAAGATCTAGTTCCTGCTCTTCAACATTTTTGCCCACAGGCAGTTTTTTAATCCCATATTTCCAGACTGAAATAAGTAATTTGCCTCCAAAAAATGCTGACAATTCCAAAGTCTTCAAAGACATCCTTTGACTACACTAAAAATTTAACAATAAATTTCAGCTAGAAATTAAACTGCAGATTTGTACCTGTGAAGAAACAGCACCAAAACAGTTTTCAAATGGGAAAATCACACATTTCCCCATATTATAATTAATTGCCCATACTGTCTTCAAGAATAATTAGATTTGGCAGAACTATTTCTTGAGGAAGGGGATATATGAAGAGGAAAATAACTTGAACATGAGCAATAGAATCTCAGTTAATTTCTGCCAGAACTTTCATTCTTTTCCTTATTTTCTCCTTCCACAATACCTTTCACTTAAACCATGTTTCTTTTTATGCCTTGGTATCACCAAGTTCATCCTTTCCCTCTGACACCTATTACATGTGTAAGAACTGTGTTGCCTCTTTTGGAAGAAACTTGCTTCTCAGTGTTGTGTGACTGACAAACAAACTCTGGTCCATCTCTAGTTAGCTTTTTAAGTTTAAAAAAAATTTCTTATTTCCAATCCTAAATCCCTGGAGTGTAAGAAAGGAAGAATCATATCATTTGAAATGTCTAAAGAAATCATTGTATAGGTGTCATCATATTTAAGCTGGTGGACGAGAACACTCAATTTGTGTGTGTTTGTGTGTGGGTGTATTCATTTCCACAGACATCCATATAGCTAAATTAAGAAAAAAAAACCAAGGGTCCACACAATTTTTCCCTTTACTCTCAGTTTCTTGCTCTTGCTACATAAGTAGTCAGGTAAGGATTAAAGATGTATTTCTTCTGTGATGCAGAACAAGAGTGCTCTATTTAATCTAAAGTCAGTTCTGAATTTTGGATGAATTCTTCACACATACCTGTTAAGGGCACCACACCATCCTGACTGCTGTGCCAAAGGGGAAACCAAAGTACACACTGAAATTTTGTGCCTGTGTGGCAGATGAGTCTTGCTGGTTCCCCAGAACAGGAGGTGCCCCTAGAAGCCTGTCTCAGGAGACAATGACACGGGCTGCATTGCACAGTGAGTCTGCACCAGTGCTGCTGGCATTGAAACAGATCTTGGAGTGATTTACACTTATACATTTGAAATTAATTTTTCAAAAGCAGCTTAAAATAGCCACTTAGAAACTCTCCAGGTTCTGAGATATTCTGTTGAGATAGCACAGTCTCATTCTGAATTTATACAATCTCCCCTGTAAATTTTGAAGTGGCTTCAGAACATCTTTCAGGCTTTCTTTAAGGACCTTTCTGAATTCTTACCGTACCTTTTGCATCTCTTGTTCCATTATTCACTGGATCCCAGAGGATGTGCTGGTTACCCTCCTCAGAAGTCTTTCACAGCTGGTACCAACTCCATAATCCCCACAATTTCTCACAATACCTTCACTGTGTGAAAAGCAAAACTAAAAAAATCCTGAGACTGTAGTTTCTTCTGGTGCTTTTCCACAGGCTTTAGAACTAAGTGTGTCATAGGTCTGGCTATACTAAATACAGAAGCAGCATCATCACCCACATCTGGGTCCAGAGTTCCTAGTTTCTACTCAACATATGTCTGTACTAAATGTCTCCATCTGACATCACACTTGTGCTCCCCAGTTCAGTCTTAACCTTGTAGCTCTTTCTTCATATGGAACAAATTTCTTCTACTGCAAATAAATCCAAAATTAAAAAATTACATTCATAGTCTGCCATGACAGAAAGTATGGCAGGGGCTATATGCCTTTGGTAATAAATGCACTCTTTTATTCCCAGTCTGGGGAAAAAAACTACTTTTTTTCGCTCAATAATTGCAGATGCTTATACTCCTAGAAACACAGAAAGGTGCCTATAAATGCTGTCCTGTAGACATAATTGTGCTGATAAAGATCTTAAATGCAGTTCAGTGAAACACAGGTCTAGGACCTTCCTTGAGTCCCGGCTCTTGATATCACAAACAGTTGTATCCTAAAACTGATTTCATAAATATATTTGGTTTAACTTTAAAGTTAAGTCTTTTTAACTGCAATGACTTCCCTGGAAGAACTTGAATAATGCTTAGGAATCTCATAACTTCAGACCTAAATGCATTTACAATCTTTTTATCTCTATTTCTTCTTATGCCAACATTGCCTTTTAATTAAAAAAGTTATTTCCCCTCACTGTGTTGACACACTTGATATATTTATAGATTTCAATCATGGCCTCCTCCATACTACAATCTCCTTATATAAACAAGTCAGCCTTCTGCAGTGTCCTTTCCATTAAGATACGTTCTCTGGCTCTCTAGCCTTCTTAGCTTCTCTGGGCACCTGATCCAGATTCAGTTCACTGCTTCTGGGCAAGAAGAAACACCTCCATTCTAAAGCCTTACAATATCAAAATGCAATGTTGTTAGCCCTTCTCCTTCTCTATTGCCCATCCCTGTAGTACTCCAGAAGTCTTCGGTATTAACTGAGCTTTTGACTTTGTACCAGTATCCTGAGAATAACTCCAACACAATTTTGATGTTCAGTCAAGAAAATGTTAAAAAGGATTGAATCAAAATTTCATGAACCTCACTAGTAACATCTCACTTTATATTTGAACCTCCCCCTTTCAGCACTACCTGTTCCAGCATTTGCTCACCTACTTCTCTTGCTTCCTACCTTCCTTACACTTTTTCCAGTGAATCCCATTTTCTCAATTTTGCTTGAGGTTTCCCACATGGCCCTTCTTCAGGCCCACTGGTGCAAATCAAATTGACAAAATCTACTCCCTCTGTCAGTCCCACAAGGCTGGCTTTGATTTGTTCTTACTGCACTTTGTCTAATTTTCTTTCTTCTTTCAATACTTATTCATCTTTTCTTTCAAAAATATAATAAACACTTGAGATGATGTTCCAAGGCCTGCAACATTTTTAATCATATTCACTTTTCCAACACCAGTTCATACCCCAATGTTGTTCTCATCTGATTGCAAGACTGTTGAAAAATCTTCCTTGCAATGTTTTAACTGGACATTCCTTTGCCAGATCTTTGAGATTATTTGATTTCCCCTAGCTAGAATTCAATAACATTTCTTGAATGTTACTCCTATCTCAGTCGAAGTTATTTATGTTTCAATAACCTTATTAACGTTTTCCATCATTTTGCCCCCACTAAAACATTGCATTATTTGAAACTGCATCGTATTATTCATTAGTTTTGATGCTAAACTGAAAATGCCTTCCATCTAGAGGTCAAACAGCCACTGTGTAGCAGATTTACATCTTCTTTAGTCTTTGTCATTTTTCTTGCTGTTCTCTGCAAGGTTTACTTCATGCTGAATCTCTGGTTGTTGTTGACATCCTCCTTGGAGTGACTGTTCATCCAGTTAGTTCTGAAGTCCTTCCCTCTGAAAACTTCCTTATGAAGCCTTTTTCAATCAATTTGAGACAAATTTTAATAACATCAGCATTTTGGTCTTAATGTTGAAGGCTCTGAGACCTCATTCTACATGGATTCAGTGTCTAGTTCTCTTTATTTATTCATGTTTACCTTCTTACATAGCTATAAGTCTGTTTATATTTAGCCTTACATTTAGCTAACGCTGAATTGTGATCACTAAACTAAGTTTTCTTCCTGTATTCCATTTCACTTAAATGTCCTTATCACTAACCAAAATGAAGCTTAAAATGGTAGCATCCCCTGTTTTAGCAGTGAAACTTTGGTGGAAGGAATCATTTGTTTCTATGTAACATGGAATATTTGAATCATATGCAGTAAACCTTTGATGTTTATTTAGCTATTTCTACATTTTTGTATCTTTTGCAAAACTGTTCAAACCTCTGTTTCATCTCACATCTGTATCATGTTCTTGTTCCTAACAGAAATCACCACTGTTATGTTGCATCAGGATTTACACTACAGCAGAGGCAAGCAGATACTGTGCTGCAGTAAGAAAATCTTACTAAAATGCAAGCACATGTTTAATTTACAAATGTAACCAGTAATGTTTTTTAAAAGATTCCCACTTCAGTTGAATAAAAACAACTGAGACCCTCTTCAACTTGTCAGCGCTGTCAGTCTCCAGAATTATAAGACTACAGGGGTCTATGTGATGGTCTTGTTTCTCCCCCTTCACCTATAACATACGGTGCTGAACCACATAACTCTCTCCCAAGATGTTTCCTGTGTAACAACAGAATATTTTTAAGGAATCTATATACTTTGGATGGGGAGATGGAGAAGCCGTTGCTTCCCATGGTAACTTGAATTTGCCTATTTTTAACTTGAATTTTTATTACATGGTTATACACTGGATTTTACTAAATCCTCTACTATTAGGTATTTTCTCCTTTCTATGACACTGCCTTCATATCACTTTTCAGTCTTCTTGTTGATAAACTAATTGAGCATTTCAAATTTCATATTTTACTGGTCCTGTATTGGATTGTCTTCTTCAGTTTCCCCACATCATTCCAAAAATATGGACAGCATTAGTGAGGATAATAATTTTAGCTGTGTCTTAGTGCTACTTCCATTTCTATTGCAACTTGCTCTCCTCCTATTAATTTATACTGAACAGCCTTTTTAATTTTCCTGGAAGATTCATAGGAGATTAGCAAGTCATTACCATTATTGGCATGTGTGTCACAGGGGAGCACTAGAGTTGTCAGCTTGCCCCGATAAAATGAGTGATATTATTTTGGCCTTGTCCTCTGACAAAACACAAAATACCAGTCACACATGGTGCTGATGTGCTGTGCCTTCACACTGATCCAGACTCTCTCAGATTTATTTTCAAAACTCTGCATGCACACGCACCCCCACGTGTGTAATTTTACATGCACACACATGCACAGATGCTACTGCTGCCTCGGGGGAGGAAAGAGCAGAGTGGGAGGGTAAATAGGGAGGGATTGTCTCTCTCTTTTGTACAATCTGAGAGTAAAGTTGGACATTAGATTAAAGAATTAGAGACTGAAGCAACCTGCTGCTTGGCTGCACTGCTGACTGTCCTTAGAAAATAAGTATTAATGTTGTCCCTGATAGCTGACTCACCTGAATGAAGGAAAAATGCTGTGACAGTAACAGCTAATGAGTGTGAGCCAAAATTTATATTGCAGGATGAGATGGCTACTTTCTTGAATTTATAATTGCATAGCAATGTAAATATAAGATCATAATTGTCAGATACTCTGCTTTTCCTGACTTGGTCTTGCTATAATTTTCAACAGTCACAATTTGTTTGAAATTGAAATTCAAGAACTGCAAAACTCAAATGTCAATGGAGTTTTAAACTGTCCTGCTACTAACACTATTTAAACTGTGATTTTAAGAACACACTATATAAAGAACAGCATAATAATCCTAACAGAAAACCATTGGTCTAATGATTCTGTCTAGCAGAATATCACTTCTGGATGTAGCAGTCTCTATCAAACAGAAATATTTTTTAAAAGAACATCTACTGGTTTATGAGAAGACAGCCCTCTGGACCTCTCTAACAGGTTTAACAGGGTAAAATTATCCATATATGCAATAGTATTTAAACCCTTCTGCAAGAAAATTCTGTTTGCCTCATGGATTTTTTATTGACCAATGTTTTTTGTTTCAAAGACCACAAGCTCTGTATACTGTTTGGTACGTAAAACATTGTGTTTCCATGTTCTGGACACTTCAGAATGCTCTCTAAAGGGCTTCATTTTAGTCTCTAAATGCACTTGTGCAGCCTCAGGTTTTTCAGGGGGAAAGAAGTGAAGTTCACTGAAGAGCCCTTTGAAGTTTGGGTGGACTATCACTGTTCCAGCAGTTAAGTGATGCACGGCACCTTCGTCATTTTGCAGCTGTTGGAAAATCTCAGAAACAATAATGGTTTTGTCCACTGCACTTTTCTATGTTTTCAAAGAAGCAACATGACTTACCTTATGTTTAACTGCAAAGTATAAGTGCAGCCTGTAACAAATAAATGTAAGCAGTGTCGGCTGGAGCCCTGGGACACATATTACTTATACATATCTTGTTGGTAACAGAACATAAATACTTCACTAAAGTCTCCATTTGTAATTTGTGCTGAACGTTTCTGAACATATGAAATATGAATTACATTTTGTAATGGCCCTTTGTGTTGAGGTCTAGTGGGAAAATATTGTTCTCCATGAGACAAAGTAAATTGCAATGATTCCTGAAGGGACTTGACTTTTGTACAAGAAAATACATTTAATCTGACATAGTTACTCTAATGATCTCTCATGTTATCTTTTATTGAACACAAAATGAGGTACAGCCATCAAAGTTTAGCATGTTACTGAGTGCACCATCATTAGAATACCAATATGGGGCTAAAGGGAATTTACTTAGCTCTACACACTTTTAGGGGCTCACAAGTTCAGTGGAATGCTCTGTGCCACCCGGTATTTAAGGGAGGGAGGCTTGCAAAGTGTGAATTTAGAAACATGCACTCAAAAGAAGTTAGAAACAATCATTCTGTCTTCAGGTGTATGAGGCACCAAGGGATCTTTTCAGAAGAGAGGGATAAGGGGAACTATCACTGACTTCAGCTACATAGTGGGACATTCCAGAGAAGGCCAGAGCTGGCCAGTGAAAAAATGATGGCAACAGGCTTGAGAGAAGGAAAATTCCAAATTGATATTAGGAAAACTATTGGCCAGGGAGGCCATGGGATTTCCTTCTTTGGGAGGTGCTCCAAATTCAACCAGAAAAGGCTATATACAACATGGTCAAAATTCAGAGCTAGATCTCACTTCAAAGTCAGCCCTGCTCTGAGCAGGGGTTTGGGCCAAATGCCACCAGAGATGCTTTCTGACCTACATTATTGCATAATTCTATGACCTTATTTTATTATAATGCATCTATTATGTGAAACCCTATTTCATCTGTAAAATGGAGTATATTTATCTATGAAAGAATACTAATACAATATAGTTCCATGTGAAGAACAGAAAATTGCTGTTGTCTTGTATTACAAATATGACTAATAATACTTTTTTAAAGTTAAAATTAACTTCCAGCCAGTTATATAAGACAAAATCAACTTCAGAATAGGGTTTGATTAGGTTTTTAACCTTTAAAAAATAATCTTAATATACAAATGATTGTTATACATTAACTTCATAACTATTTTGCTATGTCCATGATAGCCCTTTCTTCATCTGACTACTTTTTCTAATCTCAGCACAGGATGAGACAGCACTGTGGAGAAATGGCAAGGTGGGGGGAAAATAGAAGCCCCCCTGAGGCTACACTTTAGACTCGTATATTTTTATTAGTTGGGTTTGGTCTGTATTTCTCCTTAAAGAGGGATCAGACATTTTTATTTTTTAATAATGTTATTTGCAAAGTTTTTACCAACAACATTTTTTTTAACACAGAAATATCATTCCAACATCAAAGCAAGCTCAGAGGAACAAGCTGTTCCCCGTATATTGATTTTAGCCAAACTAACAAAACACGTTCCTGATACTTGCAAAGGCCTTTTGCAAAAACCAGCATCATATGCTTGATAGTATACAGTTTCTTTCTAGGTTTTTAAAGTTTGAAAAAGAATTTGGGAAACTGTCTAGCCTCTAGTGATATCCATCATAACATTAAAGATTAATCTCAGTTCAGTAATGATACTGTAATTAAGAGTCCAGCAAATGTTTGTGGCATTCATGCACTTTTCCACGCCTTCACGCATTTGACTTTATTTCACGTAAGACAGAGGCAATTAAGTATTTTAAGTATATAATGCTTGCTTGTTTTCATTATTGTAGCCTTTTAATATGTTAACTATACTCTCACCTTTAACTTTTCTTGAATGTGGTTTGGGGATAAAATTGGTTTGGGGTCTTTATTTTCATTCTAGGAGCTAAGGAAATGAATAAAGTGAAAGTTTTCAAGCACAGAAAAGTTGTTACTTGTGCAAGACTTTGTCTTACTCAGCTTAGACCTTCAGAGAATTTGGGAATAGGTAAAAACTTGTCTTTGGTAGCTTGACATAGCTTTTTGGAGAAGTTGCTTATTATTAGTTACTTGCAAGTTACTGAAGAATTTGAAACATTTGAATACAGACACAAAATAGAGGCAGGAAGCAGGTGTATCATTTAAAGGGATGAACTTAATTGAGGAGATGCACAACACAATTCTGGGTTTTAGTATAAATATAATACTCTTTCAAAAAGATTAAGGAAATTCAGAAGTATTTGTATCTATATTGCAGTCACTTTTCATTAAAAAGCTGTATGTATACTCTTTGCAATATTGCCTTTGATTACTTATCTTAGTTGAATGTTGTTATTTCTTAATCACAAGGCAAAAGTTGGAGTTTTGCATATTTTAAAAAGAAATTCAGGCATGGCATTCTGGTCATTTTTAAATGAAGCTCATTTAAAAGCTTGTAATAGCTCTACTTCTTGGGAAAATTTTACTCATAAAAGTGCTCATTAATAATTTCCTGAACTTTTAATATAAATTGCAATTACCATGGGGTCCCATTTTTGTGGCATCCTGTAGTGATGCTTCTCCCAAGTATTTCCCTGGTATCTTATCAGTAGCTTCAGGAGCTAGACGTTATAATTTCTTTACTTAATAGCCCCTGTGAGATTTTTCCTCCATGACTTTGTCTGAAACCATTTTGAACCTTTGCAAACTTTTGGCATTTACAACATCAGTCTCTTTACACCACGTGGCAACCTCAGCATCTGCCCAGTAATTGATTGCAGTATTCATTTGAAAGCTGAGTAGGTTCTCTTTTCACATCATGACCATGACCCATTTACTCCCATGGTCAGCTCAAAAAACATTCTTGTTTTTATATTTAATGAAATAAAATCAAAAGGCTAGTAAATTGATCGTTTGATAAGTATTTGATGTAATTTGACAACCAAAAATAGTATTTAAGCCCAAATGATCATTTTCTTTAACCCTAACAGCCTAACAGCACAGGCAGGACAAGGTTTGTAGGAGTAATATAGACCACTTAACCTTGTCCCCCTGCTCTAATGAATGATGTTATTTACAAATCTTTTCCTGCCAAGTGAACTAAGGATAGTCTAAAATTTTGCAGCTTAGATCACTTCTAGAAATGTTTTTATAGTGTCTTGTTTGTCTCTTATTTTAAAACTTGACAGACTTTTCTGCCAATACACTGTAATAGAGAAAGCAATATATTAAATAATATTTTTCTATTATCAAGAGTAAAATAAGGCATATCTACTTTCCAAACACACAAAAGGGAATCCAGAAAGGTTCAGGCTTTTTTCATCATGCCTTTGTGAATGGAAATAGCAAGAAATAAAAAGTTAGTTATTTATCATACACCATGCAGCAAAAATGTCACAGATCTTGAAGTGCCATCTTGCCACAGAAGATACTAATTATCCACCAGAGGTTTCACCAGAATAATCCCTATTTCTCAGCCTGGCCTAATTTAGCAGCCCCTCTCCTTGTCTCTAAAGCACATATACACTCAGCTTCATTTACATGTCAGATTATGTAACTCAGATTAAGCATTAAGCGTATGTCTAAATCATTTGGGACTTTAATTAGGCAACTAGTGAAAAAGGCTAGCATCCTAATGTTAGACTTAATTTTAACAGAAAGGCTTGGAAACAAGGATTCCAGCTATATAGTATGAAAGTTGATACCATTAAGTTCAAAATGCCATCAAAAAGCTATTATTAATCAGTAATAAAATAGTTTTGCTGTTTTAAATTACAGGATCAGTAAAGCAATATTAAAAAACCCTAATAAACAAAAACTATATATTTAAATACTAACATAGGGCTTAAACTAAGAAACTTATTTGCCAAGGAAGACAGGTATACTGAGAATTTGTTAATTAATGTTTTATTGTGATCTGGTTTCAGGACAGAAATTTATAATTTTAACTATCCAACAGTAACAACAGAAATCCCAGTAACTGTTACAAATCTATTTCTATCAGGTAACAGAATTTGGAAAAGTTGATGAAAAGTCAGAAGTGTAACAGTCAGAGGCTTTGTTTTAAGGGCAGAAGAGAAATATTGATCAATTTTTTGAGTTATGTCCTTATTTTTAACTTTATCTAGCGACAACATTAAAAATACTACTGAACTTAATCATTAAATCAGCAACTCTGCATAATTTTCACACAGAATTTCAAGGCACTGCCTGGAAAGCCGTAACTGACACTATTTTAATAACTGTAATAGGTACTGAAACTGTAACAAGAGTGCTGGGAATGGACATAAAGCCATTGATGTGTCATTATTTTCAAAGGGAAGTGTAATGATCGGGCTAATAGTCAATGGCTGGTTAATGGACGTGTAGTGAAAATATAAAACAAATTAAATACCAAAACAAGCAAAAAGATTCAATTTGCAAGTTCATAACTTCTTTGGGGGGTTTTCAAGATACATTAAACTACTAGGAATGAGAGCTTCTGATTAAATATCATAGGCACAGAACATAGTTGAGTGTCCAGTTATTTGGTAATATCTAACGTTTCTACAGAGATTCTTCACTTTTCCCCCCTTAAATCTAATAACTTGACTGCATGGTAGCTGTTCTTACAAAGGGAAGGATTTGAGCTGCAAACACTTCCAAAGATGTTCTTCTTTCAAAGAGGCAAAAGGCAGTGCAAAGTGATGCACTGTCTTGTTGTACCTAAATTTTACCTATTTCTGCATCTATGATGTTTATACAGAGAAAATGCTTTCAAAAACAATGACATTAATACTGTTCTTTTGCAACACTTCCTCTCAATCTTGTTTGTGGGTTTTTTTTATTTTGAACTGAAAGGAAAAGCAAGCTGTCTTAAAATACAGTTATATTATTTGGAAGTAATGCAAAAATGCTTTATTTTGTGGTGGAAAACTGAAAAAATGTACAGAATTATTAGATTACAGAGATTAAAAAAATAAGGAAAACAATTAAGAATTTCATCATATCTCTGCCGCTAGTGTCAGGGTTGTTCTAGACAGGCATCTTTGTTGAGCTCTTTCTGCTCAGTTATGCCTGTAAATCCAAAAGTTTTGACCATTGCTTTTCCTGATTGCTAACGGAAACTTTAAAACAATACTGCAAATATTAACAGAATTTATCTCAAGAAACCAGCATGATTTGTTCAACAAGATATTTACGATGTCTACCCACACTGAATCAAATTAGGCATATGGCTCATGGGATTCAGCTCAACTGCAGGAGTGCTCAACAGAGTAAGAATTTGCTTATCCTCAGTGATAAATATGTATTCTGACCCTCTGTTGTCTGGCAAAACACACAGAGGATGGATAACATTGCATGTAAATGCCTAATGACAAGTGCCAGGATTAATGTGACTAAGCCTGGCAGGGAGATAGACCTACTTGCTGCATATTCTGCTAATGGATCAAAAGAAGAATTGTACTTGCACAACGAGTTGCAGCAGAGGTTAATACATCTTGTAGGGAAAGGGAAGATCCCAATCTCCTAACAACAGCTCATAGGAAAAAATGCCTCTTTGGCTCTTCCTAGGACAATTATATCTAGAATCTAATTGTTAGGGTTTGCTTTAGTTCAAAATATAACATGGCTGTCTACATGGTTTGCAAGCAGTTAGTTGTTCAACAGAGATATAATTTATTAATTGTATCTCATAAAATCAATGATAACTGTATTGCGCATTTGAGGGTACAAGAAAGTTTTATTTTATGATTTGACTTGTTTATAAGCAGCCTTCATATGCTTTGTGTGAAAGAGGTGGGGTTTGGTTTCTTTTTAATTTTTTTGTATTATTTTATTTCCTAAAGAACTATTACTCAATCTTTTAATATAAAGGAATATTCTTTTTTTTTCAGCTTAACTTTTTATTCAGGAGATGATCCATTTCAGTGAGAGAGAACATTTTTACATTTAAAATTTATTGACACATTCTTTGTGGGAAACACAATCCTGCTAAGAAAAAAACATATATTGAGCATCATGCCAGATCTTTCTGTCTCTTCTTACCCCACTCAATACGGAGGAAGGATGAGAAAGAGTGGCATCCTGCCATGGCTGTGCACAGAGGTCTCAGGAATGGCAGACAGAAAATATCACCTTCCTGAAGGGAGAAGGAGGCCAAAGGCCTGTGAGAATAGGGATGAGCTGTGCAGGCATGAGGATGCTAGCATGGATTTTGGGACATTTACTGACTTTGAGCATGCTCATGCCCTTCTTGCTGCTGTGCTCATTGCCCACAGCTCTGCGTCATAGCCTGCTTTGCCCACATGCCCTGCACCAGCCTGAGAGATTCTGGAAGATACTGACACTCCATCCTTTGTCTTTACCCATCCTGGGGGTTACTTTCCCACAAAAATGACTCTGAAGGACTCATCTGGACAGCTGGCAGCCTCCTGGCAAGGAAGATCTGTCTGCCTGAAGGGAGAGGAATTTTCAGGGTGCACTGCAGGGATGTACTGGATCTTCACACATAGGACAGTCCCCATAGGCTGTAGCCTGGTTTCATGAACCAGCTAACAGAGCAAGACAGAGATGGGCAGGCTGAGGTGCCATGCCTCTGAGAGTCAGCTCTACATAGCCCAGGCACTTCTTGTTATGTCAATTCAATTTCCCTTCTTTGTCCCCTGGAGTACAGCTTTCTGGCCCGATACCACCGACTTTCCCAGATTAAAACTGCTCAGCCAATGCTGGTGTTAACTGCTGTTTATTTGATCACTTCTACTCTGTTCCTTTCAATTTCAGGACCAGCCATGACTCACAGCCCTCTAGCCTGATTCTTTTCTGTCGTGGCATTTGGCAGCCAGTCAAGTTCTGCTGGCATTTGCTGGCACAAGTGTATTTCAGCATGTTCCTGTGACAAACACCACTGTTCCAGGAGTGCACAGGAGCTCATATGGCTAACGAAGCTCATATGGCTAATGCATTTTCTTGTGGCCTGATAAAGCTTTTGTATTGCTGGAGCTCTCTAAGAGACAGCATCTGCCTTCTCCCCAGCTGACTAATGGCAGCCCTGCTCTCCAGAGGAGTGCCAGCCATTCCTTTCAGCCTCTCTGGTCTACCCAGCTGGCAGAGGGAGCCCCCTGTTAGGTAACTGAGGGTATTGGTCACTGCATATTGTAAACAGTTCTGCAAGCCCCAGTGCTGGCAATTTGCTCTACCACTTTCCTGTACAGAGCAGGATGCACAGGCAGACAATTGCACTTAAGCAACATTATGGAAATTAATCCTGGAAAGAGGCCCATGGTCACTGCTCCCAGTGTTCTTAACAGCTACTGAATACTCAGCATTTGCAGAAGGATTCTTACGCTGCTGCCACTGAATAGTCCCCTTTCACAGCAATCACATTTTGATCCAATCTCTCACATTATAGGAATGCACACCAATATTTTCTCCTCATGGGTGAGGAAGGCTGTGCCAGGAGACATTCTACTCATAAGAAGAACACCTGCAGAGTTTCAGACCAAAGGCCTCTTTCATCCTGCATTTTGTCTCTAACTGTGGGTCTCTAACTGGGTCTTTAGAGACAAAACATCAAAGGAAAGCATGGAGCAGTATCTCCCTACAGTATCTCACCTCCAACTTTCAACGATTTGCAGAACAAGCCTATTTAGTCTCTTCTTGTACAGAAATCATTCCTTATTTCAGATCCCCTTCCTGTCACTGTTCTCCACACATTTTCTAGTTTTAAAATATCCCTTTTTTTTATTATTATGAAGATGGCCAGAATTGCACACACTGTCCCTGGGTACACCAGTGTTTCATATAATGACATGATAATGCTTTCTATGTTGTTCTCTATTTCCATCTCAACAGCTCCTACTGTTCTACTTGTCTCTTGATAACAGCTAAGTGCTGAGCAGATGTTTCCAGAAATCTTACAAAAAATCCTTTTCTCACTAATACATATTCAAGACATAAGCAACAACCCCCTCCCCTCAAAAAAAAACCTCAGTCAAAACAGAGTTATTTCTCTGATTGCAAAGGCGTAAATGTCTTTGCCAAAGAATAAAAGGAAAGCCTTGCACAGTAAAATCCTTACAATACAAACAAGTTCATATTTTTTCTGGAATTTTTTTTTCAGGCCATTCAAATGTTGAATGAATTCATTATCTCCATCTACTGTCTTGAGCATTCAAGCTGTCATTCTAGATGTTTCCAGTGCATTGTCCTCTGTGCACTTCCTGCTCACACTCTGAACTTGCTGAAGTGAAACAGTCCAATTAAGCAAGAAAGACTCTTAGGTTCCCTGCACATGTATTATTAGGGGTGTTGGTATTAACTTCATACTTATGACTTCCCATTAAAGAAATATTCAAAATTTTTCTTGAGAACTCCAACATTTCCAATGCTTGCAAGACACCTTTGTAACTACACAACTGAGGTGGGAAGATACTTTTGAAATAAATTAATGTAATTAAATCCAGTTTTGAAAGACTATGAAATACTGAAAAATTACCAGTCACTGGCTTTGAATTTATAGTATCAACAAGGTAAATACAGATATGTATATATAAATACATATACATACATACATACATATATAAAGGTACCGTGTTACTTGGAGAGGCGTATCTGGAAGAATAGGTAGCAGAGATTCATACTTGTGACTCCAGGTGAATTTAGAGCATCCCGTCCCTCCTCTGCATTTGTTGATGTCATGGGAAGCTCAGTTTGAAACTCAGTTGAAGACAATTGTTTTCATCAGTGTTTTCGGGCTCAGCTTGACTAGACACTCTGCACAATCATGGAACATCCAGGGAAGCCTGGTAAGCAGAGGACAAACATGAAAAAACCTGCATAAAACAGGATGTTACCATATGTTGTTCTGATCAATGAGGTCTAAGGGAAGTAATTGCTCTACTCTGTAGAGTAGATGTGTAAGGTGCCACATTAGGTGTAAATGAGCAAGTTTAGTATGGTTAGGGATAGAAGGTATCTTCATGAGATATTCTACCTCCACTAGCTTAGACTTCAAACACACAGAGATTGCTGTGACCATGGTCTTCTACTCCATGCCAAAGAATCAGACAGAGGACCAGCTTTTAAGGTTGCAACACTTTGAAATTCTTTGGCAACAAGACATGAGAAATGTCTGATGTCTCTTGGAAGGCAATGAGCCTCTTTGCCTCTTGGACTCAGCATAGATTGGTCTGTCAGCATGGACAGTTTAGGTGAATGCTTGGCCAAAGATTTCCAGCACAATATAATTCCTTGTCTGTACCAGAGCTTGTGTGAGATTTATCCAGTACTAGCTTTTAAAGAGCTCAGCCAGAGAAGAGGATGACCATACAGTCCATGGCTGTATGAGTCTGTGACTTATATTCATTTTATGAGACATATTAAAACATGACCGTGATTCTTTCTGGAGAGAGATCTCACTCCTTCCTCCATCAACTCCTCATTCTTCTAAAATACCAACCACTCTTACTTGCTGTCTGTATGTTTTCCATTTTAAAAAGAGTAAAATAAAATAAAAATATATTTATTTTACCTTCAGTCAAAAGCTGTTTTTGTTTTGCTGCATAATTACATTTGTTTCTCTTCAAGGTCCCATATTTCTGCCTAGACAAATAAGATTGCTCTGAACTAGAATTGCTTTACAGAACACGTTAATTCTCATGGAAAGTATCCTTTTAGGACCTCCATCTACAGTATACAAAGGCAGTAGCAACTCCCGCAAAGCATTTAGAAAGAAGATAAAAAAAAACTTAATCTAGGCCTGGGCCAGGAGTCTGGAATGATGAATATCAAAATTCTGAAAGAATACTTGGGGGCCATAAGGAAATACTGAAGCCCCCTGAGCATCATGCAACTTCACAGTATTGTTGTCCCAATACTTACATAATGTTTGGGTCCAAATCAACATAATCAAGGTGTGTGGCTGTCAGAGGGACTTGAATTTGCAAACTAACAGAACAGCAACTGCCAAAAGCCACAGAAAGCTGGGCACTTTAGTGTTCTTTTTCTGACCTTCAGTTTAAATTTCTGTGTAACTCACTGTCATTATGTCTACCCTGCTTGTAAAAGTATGAGCAGATATGAAGAGAAGCTGACACAGGAGATCTGTTTTTCTTGAGACTTCAACCCAATGCAGAAGCATCATTGTCCAGGTTGGGACACTGTGAGAATCTCAGCCTTAATTTTAAACAAGTACATTTCTGTGCCTCATACTGTGGAGAATAAATTAAATCTGTCCTCAACTTACCCTAGAGTTTCAAAAACTAAAGAGTCAGTGAACTCCTGATTTCTCTTTCATCCAGCCCATTACTTTTTTAAGCCAAAGTCATTATTTCTGAGCAACTCATTATTTTGGATTTTTCTTGTTAATACCATGTCACAATAGGGCTTGATAAGGAGCCTTTAGGAGCTGAGTAGAAAACTTCCCCAAAATAACAGCAGCAACAGCAAGAGGAACCAAAGCAGTTCCACAGAAATTAGTGGGATGGTAGAGGACAATTACTGAGAATCAGAGAAAAGAATGATAGAATAAATGATAGAATGAATGATAGAATGAGTTGGAAGGGACCACAAGGATCGTCGAAGTTCCAGCTCCTGGCCTTCCACAGGACACCCCAAGAGCCACACCATGTGCCTGAGAGCAGTGTCCAAATGCCTCTTGAACTCTGTCAGGCTGGTGCTGTGACCACTGCCCTGGGGAGCCTGTACCAGTGCCCAGCCACCCTCTGGGTAAAGAACCTTCCTCCTGATATCCAACCTAAACCTCCCCTGACACAGCTTCAGGCCATTCCCTCGGGTCCTGTCACTGGTCAGCACAGAGAAGAGATCAGTGCCTGCCCCTCCTCTTCCCCTCACAAGGAAGTTGTAGACTGCAATAGGGTCTCCCCTCAGTCTCCTCCAGGCTGAATAGGCCAAGTGACCTCAGCCACTCCTCATTCAGCTTCCTCTCAAGGGCCTTCACCATCTTTGTTGCCCTCCTTTGGATGCTCTCTAATAGCTTAATATATTTTTTATATTGTGATGCCCGACATATAATGATTGAATTTTTCTTTTCTCCTTCTGTATGAAACTATATTCCTAGATGTGGGATCATGCAATACAATTTTACCCATTGAGGCCAGGCCACCTTCTCAGATATCTCTGATGGACTCTGGTACAATATTCAGGGTGACAATTCACAGTGTCACTGGTTACAAATCCTGCTAGAGCTCAGAAATCTAAACCAAAATGCCATCTCACTAAAATGTCAATTAAACGTTTGCTACCCAATTTGAGATCAATAATTCTTTAATAAAAGCAAAACTCAAAAAAATGAGAAGCTTTTAAAAGTTTCTAAATTTTCCTTGTTTTTTTTTTTTTTTCAAGTCACTGTTTCTATTGAATTTATAGACAAAATTTTCTTGTTGCAATTGGGCTACTTTTGCTAAACTTTTCACTTTAAGTGCAATTTTTTTTACCAAAATCACATTAAAAGGTTCCAGCCAGATGTAATAATTTGGTTTTATGTCTGTGATGGTGCTTATCAACTTTAAGTACATTGCTGTAGGCATTGTTCACACTCAGAAATAACAGTGCTTTCCCAAGTCTGCTCTCCGGCTCCCCCGTTGCTCACCTCCACTGATGATCTTCCTGTGGGGACTACAGCAAAGCAACCTACCAAGAATATCTAGCACTGCCATTCATTGAGACTGGGCAATGAAAAAAGCAAAATATAAGAGAGACACAAAATATCTAAGCTTTTCCTTATCATTTAGCTTCCAACAATAACGAAGAGTTCTCAGAAAGCTTAAAGGAAGGGATGAAAAATACACCAAGGCAAAACTTGTTAGCAAGAATCTCTAGATTATTTCTTTTTCTGACATAAAGAATGACTTCATGAAACATAAAATGCATGAAGCCAGCACAGCTCTTTGGAAAGAAGGATTCAAAACTCAGTCAGGCTTGATGCAGACTTGCAGAGAGAAAGAATTGTTAAGAAAACCACACCATGATAATCACAGTTATCATACTGAGGACTGGACCCAAAAGACTTAAGAAGTAAAGCTGAAATTAAGTTTTGAGAGTCATCAATCAATTTGGAGGCCAGGTCCCAACCCATACTGTATTTGGGAGATCCTCTGTTAAATTTCTTGAGGTATGGCTACGTTTTATGACAATGTCAGAATGATTGCTGCTGCTGAAGAGGCCAGAAAGGCCCAGAGTCTGTCCTTTGTTGGTGACCTTCTCCATCTTGATCTTCCCAAGTAAGAGAAGGACAAGACTCTACTGGTAATGCATAGGTCAGGGAAGAAACAAAACTGCTGGACAAGGAAACCAGGAGGATTTATCTGCAAAAAAGTGGTACCTCAAAGGAGAGACTAATCCCCTGCCATTTTAAGAACTACATTTGAATAGTGAAAAAACAGTCTCATAAGAATAGTAAGCAAAAGTTGGGGAAAAATTCTTATTCATTGTTTTATTACTATTCTTTAGATACTTCTATTCAGAGACATCAGGCAAAGCAGCCTGTTCTCACCTGCAGTGTTCTGAATAAATTTCTGTGTTCTGAAATTATTTCTGATGAAATAAGCAATCTCTTTATGAGGTAGGGAAGACTGGGAGAAAATTTTCGCAACTGGAGGAAATGGCAGAATTCGGGAAATTTGATGTGAAGCTTAGAAGTTTCCTGAGAGGCCATTGAGAGATTAAAGCAAATTGCTTTGCCCTACAATATTCACTTTATTAAATTCAGATGACTGGAGGAAGAAAATATGGGGTTTGATACCCACATTCACCCAAAGAAATATCTTAAGAAAGGGACAGCAGCCAGATTTAAAGGAAACAAAGTAAAAGCAGCCATCCTATATATGTAAAATCTTTATGAGCCTGGCAAATGAAAAAAAAAAAAAAGTCCAACACATTTTCCCTTGCATTTGTTTAGTTGGAAGCAAATTCCCTAAGCATAGCTTGAAAATGTGAAATGGTTAAGAACTCCATTATCATTCATGCTTCAGCAACTTCATTATGTACACAGGACCAGTCTTCTACAGGCTAAAAGTGCAATCCTGATCCTTGCTGCATGCCATCTATAACGTAGCCTTGCTGAAATACCAATAACACTAACATCTGTCTTGTGCAATGTTAAAAGGGAGAAAAAAAGGGGGAAAGATTCCCATAGATAAAATGCACATGAGGATGACAAAAAAGGAATATACAGAAAGCTATGACAGACAAATTTTATTAATGGCTCGACCATATGCATCCAGGGCATAATTAACTATTCACAGGTGAAATTAGCAGATAGGAGTGTCTGTCGTGAGCAAATTGAATAGGCCCTGATTATATCAATAGTTTTCAACCAGTGTCCCCTGGTTATCAAACTATCAAATAAATTTGTCCACTCTCTCCTTCTCTGGGAGGAGGGGGTTAGGAGGAAGGGAGAACTTTAATTATCCGGCCACGGTGTATGGCAGGTCATTAATAAAACCTAGTTATCTGGCTGCAGGTTTTATAGTTTTACTGTTATCTATCTTTTATCTAAATAAACATTTGGAAAATGTCCTTAAAATTACTGGAGATACTTTGCCACTTCTCCACCAGATATTTGAAAATGAAACTTTGCTGGATTTTACTATACGATGCATGGCATCACCTCAAAGACTCCCACATTCTTCCTCCCACCTCTATAATGGAATTATAGAGTTTGGCGGTACCTACATTGATGGATCTAACCAACCTGCAAATGCAGATAAGGGTAAAATCACTTGATGGGTTAGTTCTCCTTAATGTATATTTACTCAGCCTTTATGTTATGTATGCATTTTTTACTTTCATGCCACATATATCAATGACAAATGTAAGAATTGAAAAGCCAGTAATAACATAAAAGAACAGCATTTTTTTTGTCTGTGGTGCAATTGCCAGAGACGTTATCTTTGCATTTGAATAAAGAATAGTAGGAAATTAACATTTTTGGGGTCCTGGTCCTGATTTTGTTCAATGTACATTCAATTTCTAAACTCAAATGGACTTCTATGATACGATAGAGGTTTCCAATAACAAAAGCCTTACACTTCATTTACACTGTATTTTTCCACAAGTAGTATAATGATTGTCATCAAGGAATGTAGATGTTTATTTTATATGCATTTATACAAGATTTGTATTGAAATGGCCCATGCAAAAATGTTTTTTTTGAGGAAAACCAACTCATAGATACATTTTCCCATCTGACAATTTTCAGTATCTTCTCTTCTGTCCACAGGATATAATACATATTTTCTTGGTTTTAATATTACCTATTTTCTTTTCCTATTAACCTGCAGAAATGTGAAGATTGTAGCATTCTATTTATTAGGACAGATCTTTGTTATCCAGTAACTAAAGAGGGATATATATCCCAATTTATTCCAATTTGGGCTAAGAGGTTTTTTCGGTTGGGTTTGGCTTGGGGTTTTTTTGCATATATGATCTTTCATAGTTCTGGGAACGTTTTTCTGCAATTTAAGCTTTTAAGCTTAAAAAAGCTTTTGAGCTTTTAAGTTTAAAAAAAAAAAATCTAAATCAAATAGAAGGTTGGTGAAAGCAACTTAATTCCCATTTTCAAAAACTGTAAGCCTCAAGCACAGAATTATTAATTCTGAGAGTACTCTCCATGTGACCAGGAGCAAACTGACATAGGCCACACTGCTGGGGTGGGAAATAAAAGGAAAGCTGTTGTACTGAAGTTCCTTTAGAAGTAAATTAGGATTACAGAAAACCCCTATGTTAATGTTCTATTAGATAGAAGGGGGAAAAATAGTGAGACCTTTTTATGATTTTACAATTACTCCACTGCAATCCCTTTCAATACAATAGAATTACTCCTGATTTAAAGAGTAAAAACATTGACAGAGGAGTGGAAAGTCTCTCTTCCTACAAGATTAATCTTTGTAGCAGCAAAATCTTGTGATCACTGCAAGTCCAAATGGCCTTGGTAAGAGCAGAAAAGAGGATCTACTTGAAGAAGTCAACCTCCTCTTTTGGAATAGAACTTGGAAGAGGGTTTATATTCTTTTTCCAGGTGACATTTAATGGTTTATATTTAACAGCTAAACTACAGACAAATAAAGGTTATAATTACATGGGAATTAATGTAGTTTCGTTGAAGTCAGAGAAATTATCGACTTAGCCCTTTGGGAGATTTTTATCTACATAACTTAGAAATGCAGAAATTTGAAAAAGTACATGTCTGTCACAAAAGATATTGTAAAAAACAGTAAACTAACAATGCATTATTTGCAATTTCTAGAGAATAAGTTTCTCGTCAGATGTAATAACCTAGTAATTCTTTGTTGGTGGAGGTGAGTTAATCATATTCCTTTACTTTTAAAGAGATATAAATGCTAAACACATCTTTCAATAGTGATTTTATAAAGGAACTCACCTTTACATAATTTTTTAAATTATAATTGGCATTACTTTTATATTTTCTGTATTAACTGTATAATATAAGCAAAAATTTTCTTCCTTTGCAATTACAGTTGCTCCATTTTCCTTACATTGAGCTTTGGTGGTGATATAATTAAAAAGTGGTGCTTTGCACAGGCAGTATTGCACATGGTGAAAAATGGTAGCTATTTCCACACTTCACAGATCCAGCTGCTATGAGCATTAAAAATTACTTAAAACACAAATTTATCGCATCGTGATTACAATGGATTGTGTTGTTATATATTAATTGAATTGTAAATTGCTGTTTTAAATTAAAACACAGCTTATTAGGAATGGCAAGAGAATAATAAGGGATGAAGTAATGTTTCATGTAATTGCCAAAATAAAATAAAAAATCTGAAGGGACAGAGGAAAAAGTATGTTCCAGACAACTACCTCTTGTGAAAAATTGGCCTGGAGCTATTGATGGACTGTATCTTTCAGTGTCTTCAGTGAGTAACAGCCTTTAATCCCAGAATTTAAGGAACTTTTGGCAGCAAAATAACAATATTAGCAATAATAATAAACCTGGAGAGGAACTATCTGCAGATAAAACACCATTTTTACAAAGATGTTTTTTTCCCATGTAAGTTCTATCTCTATAAAAGAAAACCAGAATGATAGGATGGCAGATACAGCTATGTGGGCAGTTAGAAAGATGGTAGGAAAGTGTGGAGAAAATACCAGCAGAGGCAAAGAAAACACTTTTAGGATGACATATCCTCTGCATGTGAAGTCATCCAAGCAGAGCATGACCAAAAAAAAAAAAAGAGTGCCCAAAGAACAGCTAAGCTGGGGAAGGGGCAGGAGCAAACACCTTATGTGAACTGGCTGGGGGAGCTGGGGTTGTTAAACCTAGAGAAAAGGAGACTCAGTGCTTTATCCCTCCCTACAACTGCATGAAAAGTTGTAGCAAGGTGGGGGTCGGCTTCTTCTCCCAAGTAACAAGTGATAGAACAAGAGGAAATAGTCCCAAGTTGCATCAGGCAAGGTTTAGACTGGACATTGGGAATTTTTTTTCAATGAAAGAATTATCAAGCACTGGAAAGGGCTGCCCAGGGAAGTAGTTGAGTCACCATCCCTGGAGGCATCGAAAAGACACATAGATGTGGCGCTTAGAGACATGGTATTGGTGGACCTAGCAGTACTGGGTTTACAGTGGGGGTCAGCGGGATTCTTAAGGGTCTCTTACAACCTCAATGATTCTCTGATTCTAGATACATGCTGTAAACATGAGAAAAGGACAGACTCAAATCAGTAAAATTCAAGAACAGTGCCAAAAAAGTTCCTTTTTTATTAGGAAGCATAAAAACACACAACTAGACTAAGCTTAAATATGACATCTTGCTATACAAATCTAAGGAAAGTGAGGGAGATGAACCAGGATTGACAGACTTTAAACAACCTAGCAGAAGAAATGCCAGTAGGTTCTTGTAATTAGTTGGATGCAGATCAAATTAGCTTGTGAATGAGTGATTTTCCAGGTTTTAAATGTAGAGTTAATAAGGCAAAGTCATTATATATAAAATTAATTATCATATACCGAAGGAATTTAATTCCATGTCTTTTTAAAATCATATAGTATTGGGACTACATTACAAGTAACCTATCTGAATGGTCATTAAAGTTGACGTATTATGGAAGGTTAGGAAAGTTTTAAAGAGAGAAAACCTAGAAATAATCAATGACTTAATTTGCTTCTCTGTAAACTGGATTAATTGTGCAAGGGGCATGATGTCTTCTGAATTTTGGGCACAAAGACATTACTGGTTCTTGGCATGCTTAGCCAGAGAATGCAAAGACAAAAAAAGGTCATAGTGTAATAGTAACCATAATATGTGCAAATTCAAAATCCCATAGAGCAACAAGCCTTAGATTTTGAGAAAATAAGACTTTTGAAAAGGAACTTAAGCTTCTAAAGAGAAAATTTACAAGATACAGTTGTGCCCCATCCCTGAAAGTGTTAAAGGCCAGGTTGGATGAGGGTCTAAGCAACCTCATCAAGTGAAAGGTGTCCCTGGCCACAGCAGGGGCTTTGGAACTAGATGAACTTCAAGGTTGCTTCCAGCCCAAGCCATTCTATGATTCTGTGATTCTATGATTCTATATTTTCTTGATGATACCATATTAGAATTCTACTGTAAAAAGGAATATATGAAACAACTTGAAAACCATTAACATAAAGTTAAAGCTTCCAACTTCCTCACCATGAAAAGGAACATCTTTCACTAGACTGGGTTGCTCAAGGCCTCATCCAGTCTGACCCTGAACACTTCCAGGGATGTGGCATCCACAACTTCTCAGGGAAACCTATTTTATTGCCTCAAGACCCTCACCACAAAAGAATTTCTTCTTTATGTCCAATCTAAATCTACCCTCTTTCAGGTGAAAATCACTCGCCCTTGTCCTGTCACTACAAGCAGTGTCCTGTGGCCAGCAGACAGTGAGGGGGGTATGGATGCCCTTGTGCTTGAAGAGCCAGTCATTCTCTGTGCATGTGGTTGCATATAAACCTGGCCCAATTTTGACAATTCCTGTAGAAAATTCCCAGATAAATGCCTCTCCCTGAGCTGCTGCTGCTAGAGGAGGGCTGCAGTATGAAAGCATGCCAACAACAAAAGCATGAGGAGTTTGACTCTGTGGGCATGACTTGATCAAATGTCAGGCATGCCATGAGGTTTGCAGACATAAGTCATAGAGCAACAGCCTTTAGAGGATTTCTTTGTCTCCATTGTGTCTCAACTGGAAACAGGGCTGATGGGGGCAAAGCCTGCTTGGCAGGCAGCCACAAGTTGATGTGGTCATGGAACCTCCTCCAGACTGCCAGGACCTTGTTCATCCCAGATTCAGACTGCAAAAGACTTCCCAGTGTTATGTAGCTCATGTCCCCCAACACAGCTGTGTTTGTCCCATTTCAACAAGTGTAAAAAAATAAGACACTTAAGTGAAAGTAAAGTCTTATTGCCTCCTTGAGAGTCTTTCTTCACTGTGTTAGAAAGTTGAGTGTGGAAATATAATTGCAGAAAGAGGGGAAAGTGACATTGTGGCTTTGTAGGAGTAGACATTCCCAATGCAGGCACTTGTGATTCAGCATTTTAGAGACACCGAGAATCAGTACTAAGATTCCAGATGTGGCAAGTGCTCTTCTTCTATAGAGATACAGACCAGACTACACCTTCAATTGTTGCAGAACTGCTATGAGCGATACCTTTCAGTATCAGAGTGTTTGCCACGGTACCTCGCTTCTGTGATGATGAAGCCTATACAGGAGTGGGCTTGCTTCTCACAGGTTTGACACTATGATGATGGATGCTTATCTTGGCTGTGAGACAACTCACAGTTGTCTCTTGGGCAGAGTTCTAGGAAGATACAGACTGCTACAAGGGATACAGAGCAATGACCTTCTCCCTCCAAGCCAAATAAAGCAATCTTGTTTTTTCTATGGAGAGTTGTGGTGATTGCTTGTCCATTTCAGCACAGAAATATGGATCCAGATGGCTCTCAGCCACTGAACTGCACTCCTTAATACCAGGGTGGGATATTCTTTTTTATTATTGGAGGAATTTCATGATCCTCAGTTAATGAGGTAGAACTGCTTTACAATGAGAACATTTTACCCTGGAGTCTTCTGGGTTTCAAAGAAGGTTATCTGACCATTCAATTCACCATGCTGTAATCACAGCCAATGTCCTGCTAGTCATAAGCTTTAGGAAAACAGAATTAAAGTGGTTTAGTGACAGACTGTGTCCTGCTGTTTAAATATATTGCTCAGGATCCTGCTAGGACTCTTATATGAGTCTCTGAAGACTTGGTCTCTTGAAGATGGCTTTTTGAGTGGGCAGTACCTCAAGACAGCAGGGAAAATCCTTCATCTTGAGACTTCTCACTGACTCCATATAAACAGTTTTTTCCAGGCCTACTGCTGAGTTTCATTTGTGGGCAGATGCTCAGTGCCCTCACGAGCTTCAAAGGTAGATCTAAGCTGCATGTGGAAAAAAGTCTCCACTGACTCGGGAAATGCTCGTTTATATAACCTCCCATGTCTTATTCATCATTATCTAAAACCTCCTAGAGCCCCACACTCTCTGCATGAGAGAGTCTGGCAGGATAATTACATTAACCTAGGCAAAGACCCCTGACAGTGTGGGTTCACTCTGAGCTCAGCCTTCCATAGGGAGATCCCTAAGAACAACTCAACGCCAGTTGTGTTGGTACCAGGGGGTGCTTGCAAAACCAGTCATTCATACATGTTCCAAGCACTATATTTTCACAAGGGTGTCTTGGTTTGATGCTGTATTTGATCAGTCAGGCTTCTGCTCACCTGCAGACTTTAAAATCCTGCTACAGATAAAGGACAGACGATTTCAATTCCCTTTAGGGTGACTGTGTGTCTGTTGAAAAAGAAACTTTGTAAAGTATAAAACTTTAAAGAGATCAGTAACATCCTGCCCTCTGCCCATCAAAAAAAAAAAAAACCCAAACCAAATCAAAATCTAGAAATAAAGGCTAGCTTTGAAAGGAAAATGATACCTGAGATGTGGTTGTCTTTATGGATATTCATCAGCTATCTCCCTTCCCTCCCCTTCAGAGTCCTTATATACTAATGGGAGTTGCATTTTCAGAGTTTATGAGTCTTCCTAAGCATAGGAAGCATTAGAACCATCATCCCTTACATTTTGTGCTATTTCTTCAAGAAGAAAGTGCTTTATATTTTATATACTTCATGGAATGAATTTAGTTTCACTGTTCCTCTTATTTGACAATGCTCTAGCCTTTTCTCCCATTTTCTTTTCCATAAGAGCTGCTTAAAAACCTGTTTGGCTCAAGTGTATTGTGTGATGCCATTTCACACAAAAAGCTTGAAAAAAGAAAGACATAGTTGTTTACTATAATACAATAAGGTTACATGTAATGCTAGCTGTATTTTTTACACTTTTTAGTATAGAGTAAATATTGGAGATTCTATCAAAGAGTGGTGATACCAAAAATTCTGGTCAAGGGATAATTTTGAAAAGAGATTGTGTCTGCAAAGAATTTAGTGGCAGCAATGCATTATGCAACATAGGAGGCATTTGTGTTCATGTTTATGGGAATTTTAAACATTTTTCTCCTAATCTTTTAAAAGTTAAGTCATCTTTGTTTAGTCCACCTTTCTCCAATCAGTTAGTATAAAGATCAAGCCAGATGACTCCTCTTCACGCTTTTAATTCTTCTTGTCTAGTAATGTTTGGGTTTGCAACCAGAATCAAAGGATATACATTAAAGATGCTCCATCACAGACATTCCAAATAGATGAACGGTTTAAGGTTAGATATTTTTTCACCAGGATATATATCTAGCTCTGTAACCACACAAGTGCACAAAGTGATGGTTCTATAGCAGATTTTTAGAACTGAGCTACTTTTAAGGATAGTACTATTGTTGTCAGAATATGGTTTCATAATTTTAGGGGACTTAGAGTTAGCTGTAGTATTCAAAACCAGGATTCACAGCATTATGAGACAAACAGGGAAAGAATGAAAACAGATAATTGTTCAAGCAAAATTATTTTTTAATACACATTTAAATATGAATGTATTATATAGGGCCCTTGTGAGATCCTCCACGAATTGTTATACATATTTCTGGCCACTCATTGAGAAAAAAAAAAAAAAAAATAGAGGGAACAAAAAGGAATAGTTTAACAGGAGTAAGTGCAAAAAAGGTTAAGAAGGATGGCTAAGTGAGCAGGCAGCCTAGAGTACAAAAGGAAATATAAAAAAAGTCATCTGGTTTAGCCTGAAAAAATGAAAGGCAAGAGGGGTTAAGATGGTACTGTATAAATTCAGCCGGTGAATATATGCCACAAAAGGAAATGGGCTATTTAAGAAAAAGATAATGTTAGCAAAGAACAAATTAGTGTAAACCAGTCATGAATAAAATTAGACTGAAAATTAGAAAAAGATTTCTAAGTACCAGAGAAGCAAGGTTCTGGAACAGCCCTCTAATAGAAGTTGTGGAGGGCAAAACACCTATATAATATTTTAAAAGAGTCTGAAATAAATGTTAATAGAGGTATCTTGTGCAGTTGTCTAGAGTGTGGAGGACTCTCTCAGTGACCTGTCAGTTTTCTGCTGGCTTTATCCCATGTGGCTAAATTATTTGCTGAAAGGTCAGGAGGAAATCTCTGCAGCTCTTGGTTCTCCTAGATCAAAGGTCAGCAGTGCCAACTTGTGATTTTCCTTTTTCTCCCATTGTGGCTTTAGTTTTAAAGCTTCCCCTTTCCAAGGCTGCAAATATATATGGAATCTTCCTTTCTTTCCAGGAGAGAAGAAAAACAAGATGGTTGTTTCTAGCCTTTCTGGATGCAGAAGAGAATTAAAATCCTACATGTATTTTAAAAGCTTAATAAAGCATGGGACTACGAAACACCTAATATTTTTAGCTAATCTTACAGTTTGGGGCTATAAACAATTTCTCATTTACATTCAAACCCAGCTTCCTCCCCTGAACTGTTGCTCTCTTCAGTACTTTATAGCATGCTATGAACTTGTCTTCCCCCACAACACAGAAAACCCTCTGTGCACCACTCAAACTGCGGCCCCAAGCAAGCCTTTCTCATCTGCTCCCACATAAAGGGACTGAGCTCCAGACTTATTTTGCTGGTACATGTGTCACCATGTGCATCCTTTAAGATAGTTCACTGACAGTTTAAACCAAAGGAAAAGAGGTTTTTGGAGACAATCTCTAAGGAAGTTTAGAATCATAGAATGGTTTGGGATCAGAAGGGACCTTAAGGATCATCTAGTTCCAACCCCCCCACACCATGGGCAGGAACACCTTCCACTAGACCATCCAGGCTGCACAAAGTTGAATTATTCCTTCCTATTTTACTACTGGGTAGGGAGGGAACTGACACTACTTCATCAGCAACCTTCTGGTGGCACGGTCTCTTATCTGTGGGCACCACACTGCAAAGGGTCAAATGTCACTGGAAGACACTGGAAGCCTCATGGCTGCACAGCACAAGTCAGTGATGTTTCCTGGTGGGTTGCTGGGTCAACCAGCTTTCAGCCACTTTCCTAAGCTCTGGCTATTAATGAGGTCAAATCCAGTGGAGTCATAAACACCTTTGTTCCCCTACCTTAGACAGGCGGCGTCTTGACAATGTATCTGGCATTACATGTTTTTTACAAAGCTCTTCAACCATATGGATCTTCTTGGGTTATATTTTTTTCTTCTCAATAGTGAGGCAGAATTTGAGATAAGCCACGTCAGTCAACTACTTTTCTTCCTAGCATCCACCACATCCCCCATTCTCAGCAAGCTAGAAACACAGTGACTTGCTCTGTATCAAATCTTCCATGGCTATGTGGTCTTGCTCATTTGAAAGGTTGACTATAATTTTGGGATAATGGTCACTGCTGGGGTGTAATATCTATACATCTACATAGCAGAACCCTACCATGTGTCTTGCCTAGTTACAGAGATTGCTCTCAGCTATATTTTTCACTCAGTTTTGTCACAGCACAGATGATGGACCCTCCATTGTTCCAGCATCCCAGCCTCTGGTGGAGCTCTGCTATGATTTTCAGTAAACGCAGTATGCCTTACAGTTCCATGGTAAATTCTTCAACAGATTCACTCTTGGCATTCTGAAAAAAAATAACTATTTTCCATAAATAATGTTTCTAGAAATCAAGCATTTAACAGACTTTTATCAATTCCATGCTACAGCTTTGCCTCTCTAGTCACCTGGTTTCAAGCACAATGTCATCCCTGAAAAATCAGGGAAGTGCAGCTTCATTCCTCTCCCAGTGTACTCAGGCAGCAAGGCTGGAAAAAAAGAAAATCAGCTACCTCTTGAACATTTTGAACTGTGTACCTCTGCAGTTCAAACGGGAATCTTTCCAGTTGTTTTCAAAGCTTTGTCATCTCTGTCATTCCCATGCCATGCTGTCATCCTTTTAAAGACACTTACTTAAAACTTACCTGCACAGTTCTGTCTGTGAAAAACTGCCTTGCATGGAAAAAGAATAGGTAAAAATAGAAATAACAGTGTTTTAAATATTATGTTATGAGAATAAATAATACTGTATTATTATAGGCCCTTATTAGAAAATCTAATGGTTATACCATCTATTAAGAAAATTTTCCCACTCGTAATTAGAATGAAAAAACAGTAGAGTAAGGGGACTACTGGTACATGTTCCGGTTTGGCCAAATTTAGAAATATATCCTCTGAGAGAAGGCAGATCACCACCATCCCTCCCCCACCAGGTTCGGGAAAAATAAATTTTCCTCAAAGGAAAGTGAAGGAGATAAAAACTATTTATTTAACAAACACATGGGAAAAGGAAAATCATGCTAAATAATAAAATCTCTCGCTGTGGAGAAAAACCTGGGAAAGTGTTCGAGTGCTCAAGTCCTCCCTTTGGTCTCCTCGGAGCTGGGGCTTGGCCCAGGGCCAGGCCCTCTGTGCCCGGTGGAAAGCCCTCCCGATGTGTTCTGATATTGAAACAGTCCAGTAGAAAAGGGAGAAAATATGAAATTCCAGGGAAGGAAAAAAAAAGTTCAACTCTCAGTCTTTCTCTCGAGAAAAAGAAGCTGAACAACTGGCCAAAAACTGACCTGGGAGCAGCCAGCCGGGTGCTTCCTCGCTCCCCTGCCGCAGCTGAAAACAAAGTCGCTATCTCTGTGTGACCTTGAACAAGCTGCAAACTGCTTTGAAAAAGTTTTGCTCAGTTTTTCCTTCCCCCTCTCAGGCTCAGTTAAAGGCATAGAAAGGCACAAAAATTAATTTCTGGGCATAGGGCAGTGATATGGGATACACATCATAAAGTCACCCCAAGAGAGTACTAAACTGGAATCCTTCAAAAACTGGAACTGACACTCAAACAACTGAATGAAAATGGAACCTCTGGTGACAAAAATAATGCAGGACAAAATAAATTGAAATATAAAGTTAACAGAAACTAGATTTAATTAATAATAAATTAATAACAAATATATAGAAATTTAAAATACTTCAAAACTTTTTCAAACACCCACAGCAGGGAGCTTACCAGAGAATCACCTTTCAATAAAAGCATTCAGAAAATGGAACAAGAAGGAAAAATACTCTTTGCTTCAGTGTTCATTGCAAAAAAAAAAAAAAAAAGTGTGACACTGCGACAACCTTTCTTTTCAGGGAACATGCAAGAGGAATACCCTTACACTGATTGAACTTAGGAAAGGTTTTTGGCAAATCAATAAAATAACTAGGAAAAAGTTGTCAGTAGACAGTACTCACTGCAGAGGTCTAAGAAAATTTAAACATTAAGTTGGTGCTATCTGTGATGCAATAAACCGTGCTTAAATTGGCCTCAATATCAGAGAAGTGAAAGCTGACAAACATGGCATCAGGTTTTAAAAAGGATCCCAGGGTGATCCAAGAAACAGCAGCCTGACGTGTACAAGAAAAATTGCAAGGAATTCTAAAAACAACTAGATTGCAGTACAAAGTGAAATGCTCATCCCTTCCAAAGACAAGCTATGGAGTCTGCATTTGGTGGAGTTCTTTGAAGGAGCAAAACTCCTGAGATTAGGGCTATCCCAAGGATACAGGGATTGAGATTTCCAAAAAGTTGTTGTCAAAGTCCTGTGCCAAAGGCTCTCAGAGAAACTAACTGATCAGATTTAATGGACTGGACCATTAGGAGAGGTAGCTCAGAGTCCTCACCAGCACCAAGAGCTTTGAATATTCCAAGCCCACACAGCTGCCTGGTCAGGTTGACGTTTTTCCCCAGGTACCAAACAGAGACCCCAGCTGTTCCCTGTAAATGAACCCAAACTCTTCACCTTCCCTTCTCCAGAGCTTCCTCTTCCTCTGAAAGGGGGGCTTGACAGACCTTTGGAAAACAGAAGAGGACATAGGTGTCACAAAGATTAAAAAATGCACTCTCCACTTCCTCCCATCTCTGGTACTGGCAAAAGAAATTTCCTCCAGTGCCACAGCTGCAGCACATCTCTGCTGCTGGTGTGATTTTGGATTTGTTCCCAAATGGGCAGTGCACAAGAGCAGGGTGCACATATTGGATGGGGGATGACTTTCAAGCAGGGATTTTTTTACTGTCCTAGCAAGTCTGCTGGCAAGACACTACCACCTCTGCTGAGGATTAAAGCCAAAACCAAAACCAACCTGAGCAGCTGTGATGATAGCAAGCCACAGGCCAAACTGAGAGCAGGTAGTGTGCAGGTGCTTGCACCTCTTGAGTAATTGCAACATAAGAGCAATTTTGCAATGACAAAAGCACACACTAGGTAATGAGGTAATGAGCTGCCTTTTGCAAGGAGCTACTGAATATATTTAGGACTGTAAAAGGTCTGTTTAAAATTTTCTTCCATAAACATTTATTGTGGCCAATTCTGCAAGGCAGATGAATCTTTCTCCTTATTGCCACATTTAAGCATACACGTTGAAAAGTGGTAGAGGGGAAATTCAGAAGAAAACACAAAACCATGAAGGCTTGCCACCATTGGACATTTATGTCACCTCCAGAAGTACTGGAGTTGCAGGGTTGAGTACATACCAGCTGTAATGGGGAGGGAGTGAAGAGAGAGTGGTTTGCATCCGTCTCCTCAAAGCTGCTGGAACAAGGCTCCTTCTCCAGGGGTATGAGGCTTGATGAAGGATCTGCCCTTTCCAAGGAGGACTAGTCCTGATGGCAAGTGCCTTGCCAAAGTATTAAGGGCTATATACAGGAGCTATAACCAGGGAAAAGTCTTCCTTTCTCATCCTCTTCCTTTTTCTCATACTCATTTTGCATGTGCCTTGCAGTATTCTGTGGGCAGAAGGTGCTTCATCTGACAAAGACCCACCACATATTCAGGACATAGTTAAAGCTAAGGGATCCAAAGGCCATTAACTTTCTCCTGCCGATCACATTTTTTCTATGTGTGCTTTCTGTTTGGTGAGGCAGTATCTGTTCCACTCCAGCTGGCTTTCCAATTTTTGCTTTCACAGGTGCTCTCTCATAGAGAGTTTTCTGAACTGATGGGTACCTGAACAGAAAAAATTATTAAATGAGATTAAATCGTTTCAAGAGAAAGCATCCTCCTGTGTGGATGCATCTGCATGTGATACAAATCAGCCTTTCACAGTTTAATGTGTTAGAATGATAATACTGCAATGTAAATCATCCATATATTATTAGGAGAGAGGTAAAGACCATCCAGTCTTTCTATCCAGGGTTCACATTACTTATCAGTGCATTCCCACCCTGGAATCTGCATTCCTTCTTTATTAAGTATTCATACTTCTGCTGCAAATCAGCAGATGCCACATAAGGAAAAAAGCCCTGATGATTTGATAAAAGAAAAGATGTCTTGTACAAAGTGTAACAGTAACCTAAATGCTTCTACAGTATCATTTGCACCTGAGCAGCCACACCTCTGGTTAAATCAGCTCACTACTCTTTCTAGTGTGTCCCTGAATTTGAGTTTTATCTTCTACAATCCCCTACAGCAATGCATTCTAAAACATAATTATGTGTTATGAAAAAAAAAAAAAAACCCTCTCATTTATTTTAAATTCTTTCTGAAAATTAATTTGGTTGCCACTGGGTTACTTGGGTGTAATAAACCAATCATTTTTCCCTGCTATTTTTTGTTATGCCTTCTGTTCTCCAAGCCTAGGAAGCCTAACTTACTTTAGTCTCCCTTCATGTGAAAGCTGTTCTAAACCACTGATTTGTCTTATTATATTTCTCTGGAGTATTTCTGGGTCTCCTGGATCAGCTCCAGCATGTTTTTGTTGCCACCCTCCTGCTCGTGGGAACCCTTGCTCTTAAGAGCAAGAGGCAGATGATATACTCATCTCATATAATGATGGTCAAAAACTTTATTCTCTATCCATAACCCCAGAGGATTATAACAGCAACTTTGAAAAATACCAACAGGCTCAGCAAGTCTGGACCACATGGCTCCCAAGTGTTGCTGAAGGCAAAACTGAGGAACCTCTTTGGTCATTCTCAGCAGTAGCTGAAAGGCAGCTTCCTCCCAGCCCTCCAGCATTTCTAGTATAGTACTACTGCTTAAAAATGGGAATCCAGGTAGATCAGTTAACAGGCCTGTAAGTCTGACCTTATCCAAAGGAAAATAAAGAAATTATTAAAATGTTCCTTTGATAAAGATTTTTTTAAAGGTATGCTGCTCTGAACAAATTTGCTCCAGCTCCCAGTGCCCTTCTTGTATGTCCTTGTTAAAAATTTTATCATTAATTTTTAAGCCTTAGCTGTTGCTATGTGCCATCTTTGTGAGTTCTGTTAGACCTCCATAGATGGATTAAAAGCATTGTTTAAAACAGATTTGGTTGATGATGCTGCACAATGTCCTGTTTCAGGTATCTTTTCCTATTTGGAATTTGTCCAATTCAGGAACTAGGAGTCAGCTGTGAGATCTGATCACAGACACAAACATTTAACAGTGCTTGGGACATGGCTCTGGTATGAACCCCTCTTTCATGTGACAAACTGTCTTGGGAGGGGTGGTCTGCAGAAAACCATTTTAGGTGGGAGGATGGTGAGGAGCCTTCAGCCACCAGAGTTCCTGGCAAGACATCACTCAGCAGTTTGATTCCCAGAGAGGTGACGACAGCCTCCTGGGCTCTAGGCTCTCTCTAGCCAGGGATTTCTCGGCTGCTGTGGCTTTAGCAGCTGCAGTATTCACACAAGGTAACTCACCAACCATTGGTTAAGCCCAGTGGCAGATACTAATAGCAGCAGCCTCTTTCCATTTCTCAAGTCCATTTTAAATTAATAAGAATGTTCCCCTTCTGTTTTTCATCCACAAAGAGACCCCCTTCGCATATTAATTTAATGTTAAATTGATGGATTAAATTATACCAAGCTCAAAATCAATTCTGCACATATTCATTAGAACGGACTAAATCCCTTAGTAAGGATAAAGCACAGAAAATGCATTTAGAGACACTGATAAGTCCAGGTCCATTATATGTCATTTTAAACAAAGAGCAAAAAAAAGCTCCTTTGGAGACTCTCTATCAGCTATTAAACAGAGACATTGCATGCACAGGGAGATTGATGATTAGCATTTCCATTCTCAGAACGGCTCTCCCTGGGCTGATGATAACAAGTAAATGCCTCTTCATGTCTTTGTCACAGTTCACAGAGAAGCAGATGCCTAGACTAAGCTTTGCTCCTTTGTCTTTCCTCTTGTGCAATCAGTTAACAAGTGCAAAGGCACAACACTATCCACTGTTTGCTGGAATTCTTTGATCTCTGGTAGGATCAGGTGGCAATGTTACATATTTTTCTTTTTCTTTCTCATACTGGCCATTGCTTTTCCAAAAGCCTCCCTGATTGTAAGCTCATTACATTACTGACTAGCATGGGAGGTTTCTCACTTGAGAACATGGGTCAGACCATCTTTCACGTGGCTGCTGTCCAGGAGAACCCTTCTGGTCTACAATACCAAAGCCAAAGCTCTAGACTCTTTTTACCTTTTGGCATTCCAACACTCAGGTTTGAACCTGAATCCAGATCTCATAGATGTTCTGGTTCTAAAAAGGAATTATCTAAATCCAAATTCTCTAAAACTGAGAATTCCAGAAACTTGTGCATATCTACATCTGCACCTAAGGTATGTTACCTACTTCTGCTTTAACAAGCTTGGGATTTCTCTTGAGACTTTGCCTCTTTCTGCAGTCAGCATCTACCATGGAAGAAATGGTGTTCTTTGAACAAGTATTAGGCTTGTTTGAGGAAAAAAACTTCATTTTCCAGATGCCTATTTTCTGGGCAGAACTATCTAGACTGCTTAGGAAGTAGGCAGGGCAGTTCTGCCTTTCTTCTGCTTGGCACCTAGAAATTCTCTCCGTCAATGAAAGGAAGGGGAGGGGGAGGAGCAGCACCCCAAGGGTCATCTGAGTCCTGAGCTGTGCATTTCCCAAATACAACCCCTAAGGACCACCCTGCCTTGGGATGAGCTGTGGCAGTGGAGAACAGAGCCTGTTAGAACAGATCTGTTAGGCACAAGTAAACCTCAAAAGCAGGCAGGACTATCTCATGAAGAGAAGAGGGAAAGAATGTAGAGTAATACCAAGAAATTGCCTAAGATAATTCTTTGGGTTTTCTTATGTCTTTCTGTTTTGGAGACAATTATATTAATTTTTCACTTTTTTATAAAATTTCAAGCTCAGATTCACAATATTTGATGTCATGAAACTGGCAAAACTTTATTTTTAGTCCAACTCATTATTCTAGTCCCTGCAATAGGATAGAATAGTCTCCACAACAGGAAGCTTAAGATAACTACCAGTGTTGTAACATCTGCTCTCTATTAATATTTTTTTAGTTTAGTCTGCAATGACTTCTAGTTCAAAAGGTAAGGAGACTGTAACTATATACAAACAGACAATAATTATAATTACAGTATGACAACATTTCTAAAATCCTGTGTGATTTCAGAATGTTTGTAAAATCAATGGATTTGATCCCATTTCACAGATGCTGATGTTCATCGTTATCAGTCTTCCAGCTCATTCTGCATGAAAACAGATTTGATAGGAAGGGAAAAGGCATAGAGTGTTGTGTGCCTTATATCAAATAACAAAGTATATTGATAGATACCTTCTTTTTTATGCATGATATTTTAAATTCCTGTAAGAAAATGCACAACGTTTTGACTACTGGGTCACTTTCTGGAAAGTTGTGTGGTATGCCCAGAGCTGGACATTACATGAGGTGAAACATCAAAATTGCTAACACAATTTTATGCCTAATCCCTGCTGTGGGAAGTGAAATTGTGACAGATGGTTACTGTACTCATTACCCCTTTATTCAAAATGAGTAATGATTCACCATTAAATCCCACTAAAAAGAATGTATCTATTCATGTAACAAGGTTTATTCAGTGTAACCAAAGAATCTCATCTTTATTTTGTCAAGAGCTTTATATTTCAAATCCATAAAGTTGAGCTAATAGTCCTCATTTACCTTTGCACCCAAGGCTGTGGACAACTTGAATACAGAACATTTTCTTCCTGTGGTAAATGTAATTGCCTGTCTTTTGTATAGAAAGTAAGAACATATTAAGTATGATATTAGGCAGGGAGGATCTCTCTTTTAGGCCTGGGTCTAGTGTTAATTTGTAATGAAATAAGATGGAAGTCTCTAAGCTTGACCTCAGTGAAAGAAAACGGTGAAGTTCTGTCTCATAGCCAAAAATTACTGGGAAATTCTCATTCAAAAATACTATTTGTGATGAATAAGGGAAGAATAAACTTAGTTCCATAAATAATCTAGTAGGCTATGGGGTTTCATGGCATACTTGGCCTTATTGAATTGAAATGTTAATGAAGAAAAAAGCATTCTTATTCTTTATATATTGAAAAAAAACCATATTTTATAATATGTAAAGCATATTTAGAACTTTCCAATTTTTTATTTTGAGAATTGGCTAAAAACTAATATACATATAATTCATACTGTGTTGCCATAATATTTAATATTTATATTAATTTTTTTTATCAATTGAAATATAGTGGAAAAGCAATTACTTTTGCTAGAGGGTTAAATTTTGATTTACAAGCAATAGCTACTTATGATTTTATGTCTTGCCATAAATATTTCAGTGTTTATTCTCAGTGAGTAAATATATAATCTTTTTCTAAACATACAGGCTTTGTTGCTACATTATAAGGGCTGTTAATCACTTGGAACTGGGGTTGGTTAAACAATTGCTGTTCAAAAAGTTTGAGCTGAACAATCTTCTTTCCAGAAACCAACCAGAAGCAGACACATCAAATATTAAATGGCACATTTCATTGGATACTTCAGCACCTGATGACAGGAGAAAGAACTAGAGGAGGAATATTCTTTGAACCCCAAAGATCTTTTCATTTGAAATTTAGTATCTGCTTCATAAACAAGTAGATCAATGAGTCACAGAAATTAAAGAAACAATTCCCTTCTTCCCACAAACTTAGTGTTGAAGAGAAGGTGTCAAGTTCTTTTATTCAGGTCCACAGAAAAAGTAGTATTTCATGAGCAGATATTTCTTCTGAAAGGAACAGCTTGTGCATTTTCAGTTTCGGAAATCAGATCAGTATTCAATACAACCGAGTGCATCTTCTATTTGAAAACAATACATTCTGGCTTGATTCACAAGAGCCCTTGGATGTTGATTCCTGCAGCATTTAGCTTCCAGGCAGTTTTGCCTGGTGAGGCTCACAGCTGTGAACTAGGCAGAAGCAGGTGCTATGAAGAAAACACAGTCAAACTAAAGAGTCTGGGATTTGCAGAAACCAGCATGCCACACAAGAAGCTAGAGCTGCTGAGGGAGGCAATGCTGATAGGAAGGCTGTAGGTTAAGACCTATTCCTTACAGGACTCTTGATGTTTATCTCCCTTTGGTGTTCATAACCATGACCTTTCTCCTGGAATTAGGCACTGAGGCTTTCTTCCAAGCATTGAGGATGGTGTAGTCCTTTCTTTCCCAACAAAGAAGTGGCAGAGCTAATACTGCAGTATCTCCTTCTCTGCTTCATTTCTCCCCCCTCTGTCTGTCTATTTCAGTATACCTATGGTTAAATGCTCTTCCATGATCAGTGTAAGCCAGGCTCAAGCCTCTCTTTACTGGTATACATCCAAGTCCAGATTTCTTAGTTTATAGAGTAAGGCTAGCACGTGAAATGAGCAGAGGATGACTCACTTATAAATCTTGGTGGTATCCTGAGCAACACCAAGCAACTTGGGAGTTCTATGGCTTGGTTACTTGTGCACATCACTGACAACATTTCTGGTGATACAGAATCTGCTATCCAGCCTAACAGGTAGCATGATTTAATCCCCTGCCTGTTTTTCACTCTGCGCGGAGTTAATTCCAGTTTCCTTTCATCTACTTAAAGCTAGATGCAGACATGAATATTTATGGCTTTGTTTATTGATATTTGGCTAATGTAATAATTTGGTCATGCTTTAAAGCAGTAAGTCCCCAGTCACTTGCTAGTGAAAGCAGTGTTTATTCTTGTCTTCATGCTGTGGATTAGAGGAGGGTGGTTGGCTTGCCACACTCAGCGGTCAAACGCCATGTCAATAAAATCCCAACTCTTTCTTGTAGGTGTGTATATATATATATACATCTTTTGTAATACCAAGTAATACTTTCATGTATTTAATGGGTTTTGGTAGAGAGTTCAACATTGTCAGTTTTGAACTCATGAGATAACTGTATCTGCATCCTCTGTTGAGGTGGATACCTCTACATCTTAATGTACATAGAACACCTGCATCTTTCAATTACTTCTGAATGATTTAACACTGAAAGAAATAAGCATTTCTCTTCTAAAGTTTCTCTTTTTTAAGTTGTGCTTTTACTGCAGGCTTGTCATATTATGGTAGTTGTGTTGAATGATGATTTATTGATCAACAATTACATCCAGCAATGCCTTGGGCACATGGTTACCTTGGAACACTGTCAGGAGTTCCACTGGAGTCAGCAAGACTGCCTGCAGTCAGTTGAGCTCTTTGCAAAATTGGTGTCCTAGGCATGATTTGAAAATGCTTATCTCCTTTCTGCTTTGGTCCTAATTTTTCCTCCTATAACTTCACTAATAATATTCATGAGAAATTGGTCCTGTTTCACCAGTTATATGTAAACCAATCATAGAACTGGAGAACTGAAGAACTTAGCCCAACACATATTTTTTTCATCAGAGCAGCAAGAGAGCTTCTAAAGAGTAAGTTTGAGTATCAGGTTATTCAGCAGGTCATCTAAATCAAGATTTGGGAACAAAATATTAAGATGCTGCTTTTGGAAAAAAAAATAGTCTATTAAAATTAGTCTAACGAGCTTGTCTCATGTAAACATTTTATACTATGAGGATTGTTGGGGTTTTAGGAGGTCTCTTGGGGTTTTTTTTCTGTTAAAGCAATTTTCCCCATTCGTGTTGCTAGGGAAGCAAATGGCTGGGTACTTAAGAAAAACAAAAGAGCTGGCTATCCTTTTTGTTTCACTTGGGTGTGTGGGCAGTTCGGTCTCTGGGTCTCTGGCATTCAGACAGAAAGGAGTCTGCTTTCTTCGGCTGCTTCTCTTTCTGCCGGAGCAGCCCCGGGATGCCAAAGCCACCTTCCCCGCCCCGCTGGAGGATGGGCTGTGGCCGCCCTGCCCCGCCGCTGCTTTGAGCCTTCACTACGCTGTAGCTGCGCTCACCCTGCCTGCCTGGAGCCCCGGGGGGTTCCCCGCTTGGATACATCGCGTCTGCCACCTGGGATTTATGTTCGTCCCTGCCGTTCCAGCCTGCTGTTCCTGAGAGTCCGGCCGGACACCGGGATCAGCTGCCCAGGGGTTTGTGAAGCCTTTGTTCCATCCCTTCCCAGGATCCCAGGGCACCAGTGCCGCGTGCTCCCCGAGCTCGCTCCGGAGCGCCCCCTGCAGCCGCGGGGGAGCCATCGCACCTGCCCTGCTCACCGGGAGCCGCCAGCGCCCCTGCCGGCTGCGAGCGGAACTGCACCCGAGGGGAAAGGGCCCGACAGCCGAGAAGGCTGGGACTGGGTTTGTGTTTGCTGTTACTGTCATAGTTGTTGGTGTTTGTTTGACTGGTTATATATATAAAGAACTGTTATTCCTATTTCCCACATCTTTGCCTAAAAGCCCCTTGATTTCGAAATTATAATAACTCAGAGGGAAGACTGGCATCTGCCATTCTGAGGGAGGCTTCTGCCTTCCTTAGCAGACGCCTGTCTTTCAAACCAAGACAAGGATACAGGAAAATGTGCAAAAAGGCCCTGCACTCTAATACGCTTAAGACTAGGACCCATCTGCTGTGATGATCATTGAATCCTGTTGCAATGTTCATCTTGTTATTTGAAATGTCCATTTATGGATGTTTTCCCCTACACAAATATTTCAGTCATGGCTCAAATCTGGGAAGCTCTAACTGTAGATATTTACACCAATATTTAAATTTTGTGTTGCATTTTCCCAAGATTTATAAGTAACCTGATTCTATAAGCAGTGGGAGCTGCAATACTCTTCAAGCACATTAGTCCTGAATCCCTTTCCTGACAGTTGTTTTATTGGTCGCAAGAGACAGTCTTTGAGATCCACACTTTAGTTTTGCTGATTCTTTTTCTGATATTCTAAGGTCTGTGGGAGGTAAACTGTGCAACACTGCTTAACACAGCCATAAGTGGCAGATTCATGATGCCAGTACAGAAAAGTTCAAATTAACTGTTGAACACTTGCTACCTCTACTACCTTCATCTTTCACTCATATATTTTCAGTAATGTCATGTTGCTTGGTATAGATCTCTCTCCTCCAACACACTCTGCAATGGTTTCTTTTTTATCAAAAAAAAAAAAAAAAATTTAATTTTTTTTTTATGTGTCTCACATAAAACATATACTCTATCAAAGGAAAAGGTAGCAAATTCCAGGACTTCCTGCTTCCAGCCAGATGTCCTTACTGCTAGGGCATGAGATTCCTTCCTGCCATGCAACTTTACCTTCTAGCAGACACGATGCCCCAGCATCAATGGGAGTGGATGACTGTGCTCTACAGACATATGGGATGAAGGTCTGGGCATACTGCTGGCATGCAGGGGAATTAGACAAGGAGATCATTTCAATCCTAGTCGGGTGCAAAAAGCAGTCATTTTTTTCCCCCTGGGACCATGCTTGCCCTTTGGTGCTTCGGTGATCCACAAATCACTGTTTTTCGAAGGTACTCAGATCAACCTAGGACCATTACATCCAAACACCATCCAGGTGCTCAGTGATACAAGGCAGCTGCCATACTTGCAGGCCCACAGCAGGCTCCATCACTTTCCTAGTCCCTGGAGCTGTCTCCTCATCTTGGAGGATGTGGCTGCACAGCAGACCTTGGATTGCCAAAAATGTTATCCATGCTGGGGCCAGGTTCTGACAACATGCCCTTCCTTCATCATGCGGCTTTCCTACTTGAGACATTCAGCTGTCCCATCAAGCTCTTTGACTGAGACTCCCTTTCTTCTGGCTTTCTCTTAAACAACTTCCAACAGCCAAGGTGAAGAAGCAACAAGGGTTTCTGCCAAGCCATGCAGTAGCAGCCTCTTTCTCGCAGGACAGCTCAAGGATTAGTGATGAAATAAGCTCTTTCTGCTTCCTAAAACCTTTCAGCTCCACATGTCGTGACGCTGAGACGAGCACTGCACCCACACGTGTCTGTGCTATGTGATAGGGAGGACATACCTGCTTGAGACAAAAAAGAGAGGAGGAAAATTGACTGATGGAGTCAGTGATGTAGCCCACTAGTAGTGGGGTCACATTTGGGGAAGAGGAGAGAGCTTCCATTCCTTGCTCCAGAGTTTATTCATGCCATTTATGCAAGGTACATGAAGATTAGAAAGATGATTCAGTTATTGTGGCACAAATTAGAACCCAGTACTCACTTTCATATATGAATGCCATATCATTCCTTTTCAGAGTCATATCTCTCCTGGCTCAGTTAGTTCCTGAAAATAGTCATAGAATTATAGAACAGCCCTGGTTGGAATGGGACCTTCAAAGCTCATCTAGTCCAACTTTTCAGAGGAAAGGGAACATAGAGGAGATTATCTAGCACCCTGACCAACTGCATCTTGAACACCTCCAACCATGGAGACTCAACCAAATCCCTCTGCTGAGGGCAAGTCACTTCAACAGGAACCAGATAACACTACAGGCCTGATAGAATGAGTGGGAGAACTAAATTCATGGAAGAGAGAGAAGGGCAAGTGAGGGTTCCCCTGAGCTTCTGGATGGAAGGGGATGCAGCAGTATCTCCCCTACCAGTCATACTCCCAAAGAAAGGAATTACCCAGCTTGAAGTACAGTATCAGCTTTACTTTCTTGTTCTCAGTTTTTAAATTTTGTTTATTTATAAGAGCAGAGTCCCACTTGCCCTTGCAAGTCCAGGGGGAGAAGCTGTCATTCAGTGGGATGTGGCAGAGAAAAGAGGGGTAGGATTGACACAGGAGGCAGCGCAGCAGGGGCTGAAAGGCTGCTGAAGGAAGCAGGATGCCATCTAGGCATGTCCCAGGGTCAGCCCTTTCTAGGGACTGGAAGGGCCTGCTTGAAATTTTCTGCACTTCAGAAGGCTACCACATTGACTGAAACAAAGACTGGAGGCAGAGATTGCTGCTGCAAGGACACACCGGAAGTTCTTTCTCATCCTTGTATTTCTGTTCTGCTGTAACAAAGGAGTAGAGAGGAGGTCCCCATACGGTTGGTGTTTAAATTTAATTTCCCTCCTTGTGTAAAAAGTCTGTAATACCTTGAACCATTGAGGCTTTCTAACATTTCCTGGCAATATTCAAATTCTCTGGCTATTACATAGACTTCTGGCAAGTACCTGAGTATTTAGATTTTAACAGGGTTTGGGATCATTAGACCTTGCATTGAGAAGAGGCATGGAACCCATCTCCATTTGTGATGATTTGAGAAGCAAGATCTATTCATTTTCTGCTGTGTTTCTTTTCTCATTTTTATGCTGGTGATTTACATGATGGATTCATTAACCTTAAAATGTGTTTTAAACCAGCTTATATTAAAGTAAAGCACACAATATTTCTGAGACTGTGTTTAGTTTCAGATCTGTGATTTTTTTATCTTCTGAAGCTCATTCACCTTTATTGGCCCACACTTTCAAGTCCATTTCTGACTGATGCAACTACAAATTTCCAAAAGCAGGATAACCACCAATTGATTCTGACAGTTCATTTCCTGATTCAATCCTGACTGTTATTATACTGATTTGATGCATCACTTGTTGGCAGGAACATGATTCCGTATTCAATCATAAGGCAATGTTTTGAGGAAAAGTTCTCCACACATATATAAAATATAATTGTAGTACAATGTATTTAACTGCCCATTGCTTTTGCAAGCATATGTTGTCCTAGGATTTCTCCTAGGAAAACTACTTAGACATACTGAGTGATAATAACTGCCACTAAATCAGGACAGCGTTAACATCATTGTCACTTAATGTGGATTAATTTACCTAGTGCTAATGCATGTAAAAAATAATTAACCAGAAGTTCAATATGTATAAAACGTATGCTTCAGCCTTTACAACAGATCAGCTAAATAAAGATAAATTCTGTAAAGTTCACTCATTGTTCAGTAGACCTTAGTAAAGAGCAAAGGATTTCTGAGGTCCACTTTACAAGGAGAGCTCATGAGCATCAGTCAAAAATTTTTTTGTTCATCTTGGGAATGAAAATGGTTATGAGGTTTTGTAACATGCTTTACTTGCATGGACAAATTCCTTGTATTTTATTTTCACTATATATGAATATTTAATTGCAAGAGACCTTATGAGAAACAAGGAAAAATAGTGCTCTGGGATGTTGGTTACAAAGATACAGAGTACCTCAGAGTGTGAAAAATAGGAAGTGTTATTTATGCAGTTCTGTTTCTGAAGAATAGTCTGTACAATAACAATTTACTCAGCAATGCAGTGTCAAAGTTTATGCAGTCCATGCTGAACATTTTGGTATTCTCTGATTTTGAGGGTCTTAGTTCGTGGTAAGTCTTTTTTTCCAGCATAAAGATCAAACAGACTAGATACATGCACGAAGCTAGCTTATGTCTCCTCAGTGTTGATATTGCATGTAGAAATTTTTGCAATGTTTATTGCATGTAGAAATCTTTGCCAGCTAATCTCTTCTTTGGCAGTATATGGGGCTGCATTTTCAGCTGGAGCATGCTACTCATTTTGCTTCAGTGTAAGATCAAGCCCTACATATTTTATTTAGGAAAAAAAATTATGAAGTGAATTATGTTAATAAATGTTGAAGAGACTAGAGAAAGATGTATCACGGGTTGAAAAAGCAGATCTAATGAGGTTTGACAGGTTAACTTTCCTGGAATTTGCCTAGGGTATCCCCTCAAGAAGTAGATGATTTCAAAATCAGCATCCTTGAATGAGCTTTTGCATAAGCTTTACCTTTCTCCTCCTAAGTGTTACAGGGGGAAAAAGTTAAGTGTCTGTAAAAGCAAATAAAGAGAAATTTTAAGGGAAGATAAAGAGATCCAACAGCACGTTCCCAGGGGAAATGTGAAAGGAGAGCACAAATGAATCTTTCTGTAGGCAAATGGAAGAGAAATTTTGTCTGGTTTAACTAGCAGTGGGTATAGCTGGTACTCATAAGAATAGCATGGTGCCAGCTTGTCTACAGCTATCAGTACATATATATTGCAGTCAGTATGAATGTGACAGCCAGGGAGTGCCCTGTGGTAGAAAGAAACCTAAGCCAGCTTCAAAGTAGTTATCTTAGTTCCAGCAGCCATCTATTGTGGCAGAACAGACATGGATGGAGTCTGCAAAACCAACATTGCAGGGAGGGAAAATTACCCTGAAATCTAAAATAACCTTAGGAATTTAAATGGAAATAGTGCCTGCTGTTAAGGAGAGCTGAACAATTCGAGGTAACTGTTGGTCTCAAGCTTCTGTGGACCCTAATAGCCTATAAATGTTTTGGTGCTGGCCACCAGCTATCAGCAGATGGATCTGGCTGAGAACTCCTACGTGAGAAATACATAAAGATATTTGCAGAGATACCGGGCTGGCAAAAGTTGAACCATTTTCACATCTACTTGTTCTGCTTTGTAGCACTGCAGTATCAGTTAACTTGCAGTAGGCAAGTTAATCAGCTGTGTCCCATCTCTCAATCATTTGCATCCATAGTAGGAAATGAGTTAATATGCAGAATACTGTTAAAATAATTCATCAACCTGAAATCAAAAGCTCAAGTGCAGCCTCAGAAATAATAAGATATACTTCAGTTTAATATAAATTGCACTTAGCTGCATTGAAAACTTCATAATCACCTAATTTAAAGCACAGCAACACAGGGGGAAAATCTTTCTAGACAGCTATTTAGACTGGTTTTCTCTGACATTAGCAGAGACGAAAACTGATGGAATGGATCTAAATGCCTCCTTCCAAGCCACTGACTCTAATGAACATCCCAAATCCACTTCCAACTAAGCACCTTCCAGTTATAATATTGAATTACATTTCAGTCATTTTTTATGAAAGATGAGAAATTTAATTGAGGCCTTTTATCACTACAGTACAGTATCTTATCAAAAGAAGTTATTAAAACCATAGTGCAGTCTGCTCCAGTAGAAGATTTTGAAAAATTAGAAACTTTGGAGCATCTGAAATCTGGTGAGCCCTTGAGAGCAAGTTCTCTTCCAGCACTCTGTCTGCTGCTCCTCAGACCAGCCTGCAATTGCTACTTGGGAATTCTCCTGTAGCATTAGGTTTGCAGATATGGGGGGTTTTAGCAAAAGGGAAGTTTAAATGCTTTCCAAGTTGTTTTTGTGTATGAGATATGATTTAAAATCTTTGTCATGAGTTTAGTTTAAGAGTGACAGCATCATTCTGAATCTACCCAGATTTTTCAGAAAGAATTTAGCAGTAATTTTCAAGTTCTACATTTGCCCAGCCAGCTTGCTGGCAATGTCTGATCATTTGTTTTAAATCCTGTCACGCCACTTATAGAATGCTTTTCCCCCCTTTGCTTCAGGAAACAGTCACAAAAGTAACAATTAAAGAGTATTGATTGATAAAACTGGTTTGTGGCAAGTCAATTAGAGGCCCAAACAAGTAAATCTATTCCAGTCAGCTTCAGAACAGCACTCAGGCTAAATCACTGAGGTAGTCACTTCCAGGGGCATACACTGTGTGCAAAGTGTTATCTGACTGGCAAAGACTGCCGTGCTGTGAACCCTGCAGCCCCTCTAAAAATGAGCCCGTAAAAAATCCCCACACCTGTATTTACGGCCTGCAGCAAGACTAAAGCACAAATTAAATGCTCCTTCAAATATAATGGCTTTTCAGCAGGCTGTATTGGTAGATCCTTTAGGGTCTGAGAAGACACAATGCCAACACCCCTTCCATCGCTCTTGATGAGAAATAATGGAGGCAGGAGTTATTTGACATCAAGTAGTCACTCTGTCCTGAAGAAAAACAGAATGGCAAAGGAAGAAATGGAGAGGGAAAGCTTTCCTGGCTGTCCAGCTTCCATATAGATGCTCCAAACCCAATTGCACCAAAATACTTCATATTGTTTGGAGTTTCCTTCCACATTGGAAGGCTGGATTTGAGGGTGTGTGCAGTTTCTATTTTGTTTGGGGTTTCTGTTCTGTGGAACAATCTACAGTCAAATTATCAAGCACATTATGCAACACAAAGGCCAGGATATTCTAGTTAATCTGCCACATAATTAGTGTCTTACTAACTGTTACATGGTGGTTCTATATCCCAAGCATCACTTACAAGCATATGAAGAATACTTTGGCCCCAAATCCATAAGACTGTCAGTAGCTGGGGGAGAACAAGCCAGTACTTGGGCTGTGACACTGGCAGTGTAACACAGGCTCACACTTTTACGAATGTATTGCAATGACAGGGCAAAAAGACTGATCTGGGATATTTTCCAACACCAGGCAGATGTAACTAGATATAGACGTAAAGCTGAGCACACACATGTATTTCCCACAAATATATATTAGCAACATTATGTTTAAGGATCAAAAAGAAAATAACTCTAGCAGTCACATAAAACTTAATTGTCTATATTCTGAAACAGTGTGTGGGACAAATTATTTTTCAACTCTTTTAGTCCAGTAATTGTGTCTCACTTGAAATGGAAAAAAAACCCCACATTGTCTTTTTTAGGAACATACCTATGAAAAATATCAGAATAAAGATTTGTACAAAAAGCAGTTATAGGAAATTTTTAAATTGTGGTTTGAATGATGGAAGATTCTTATAAAAGCTATTATTTTTACACTTCTTTTTCTGACATAGTTTTGTAATGTTCTGGTGAGTGATCTGAATTGCTGTGTTGAAAATATTACAAAAACTAAGTGCATTAGAAAATCTACAGCCTATTTTTTCTTTACATTCTAGGAATTAATATTAAAATATAAAACGGGCTTTTCTGTCTTTAAAAAATTCAAACTTTAATTGCTACACATAAGCAGAATTCTTAAATTAAAAAAAAAATCAAATTAGCTAAGTTTCACTCTTAGTTTATGCCAATTTCAGAAAATGAAGATTGTTGAATCAGGAGCATCCTTTAGCCACCTTCTCTGAGGTAGCTGCCTTTTTAAAAAAAGAAAAAAATTTAGTCTTTTTAGCTATGATGCATTTCTATTCTCTACTGGCATCCGTCTAACAGACAGAACTGGTCCTTCAGCAGTCCTGCCGTTTAACACAGTGTCTTGCCAGCTCCTCTTTCTGCATCAGGTTGGAGCAGCGAAGTTACCGTCCCCATTTCTCAAAGCAAGAGCTCCACCATTTGTTGGCCAGCAGCAGTGCATCCTTCCACATGCTTCCGAGGCAGAGACAAGGAGACGGGAGCCCCGGGTTCCCTAACAGGGTGGCGTTTCAGAGGCGATGCATACACTCGTTTGCTAGAGTTATCTTTGCAATAAACAGAGACCTGTACAATTTCTGCTCCCAAGACGCTCTCACTGCAGGGTAAAGTCTCATTTCTCACAGTGCTGCGGAATGGGGGGAGAAAAGGCCGAAGAAGGGGAATAGGGCATTGTGGCTCGTGCATAGCTAAGAATCACAGGCTTCCAGAGAGATTCAGCAGCTCCCTTGCCTGGCACCCAAGTGACTGGAACCATGCTGGCATACAGGGAGAGGGCTGCTGGCACTGCCGTGCCTGAGGTACCAGTACCACGGGACATACATATACCAGTCAACAACGGGAATTTCCCAGTTTTATGGCATTTTGAAGTTTCCTCTTTTCGGCTAGGGTAGATTTAATTTCTTCTCAGTAGCTGTTACAGTGCTATTTTTTGGGTTTGGAATGAGAATGGTGTTGATAACACACTGATGTTTTGGGTTTTTGCTAAGTCATGTTTATCCTAAATCAAGGACAAGCTTCCTTGTTTTTTCCTTGTCTCATACTCTGCTGGTGAGGAGGTATGTAAAAAACAACAAAAAAAAAACCCCTTACTGTGAGGGAGCATAGCTGGGACAGGTGATCTGAACTGACTCAATTTACTTTATTTTCAATTCTTAAACTGTTCTTATCTCAGCATACAAGTTTTACTTCAATTCTCCTCTCCGTTCCACCGGAGTGGTGGGGAAGAAAGGGGGTGTTGAGCCAGTGGTTGCATGGTGTTTCATTGCCAGGTGGGTTTAAAACCATGGCAGTTCTTTTTGGCATCCAATGTCTGCCCCAAAGGGTTGAGATAAGGACAGATCCAACCAGAGTGTGTTAAAAGAAATTGTTCTAAATATTCACTGTATTGGTTTAACAGCTGCTAGTTACAATTTGGAGTTATCTGCTCTCATACTCACAGCATTTTGTCTGTATTATACCAGTAATTCCTTACTTGCAGTATGTGTTCTCTGTGGTGTATTTTGTGGGATGGGCTTATGATGTGACAGTGTCACTGTTTGGGACACCAGTCTGGGGTATTTATTCAGTACTGCAGGCACCTTTGTGCTTTGGGAGTCATCTACTCAAAACAATTAATGATCACACCTTTGGTTTTTTCTCCTCAGAGGAACAACCTATGGGGGAGGCATCTTGCTATTTTTTTCTCCTGTCCTTTTTTATTTCCTTGGCCTCCAGGCTGATTACTGTAGTCGAGAATTTTAAAGATTTTGAATATCCTTTGACTACCCTTGAAGCCAAACACGTTGTCCTCGAAACCAGAACAAGTGTCTATATAGAACGAAAATTAAAGGCTAGCTAATGTTTCTGATTTTATTTTTACAAGCCCATTCAGACTTTAATAAAATGCTCTGGTTGCAGAAACTGAAATCTATGAGGTTTTATGTAGAGATGAGAGGAAATATGGAGTTGCACTGTCTCCAAGGAAGAGTGAATTCAGGACAGGATCATAGAATGGCTTGAGTTGGGAGGAACCTCAAAGATCACCTAGTTCTAACCCTTATGCCATGAGCTTGGACACCTTTCCTTCGACCAGGTTGCTCCAAGTCCCATCCACCTTGGCCTTGAACGCTTCCAGGGTTGGGTCATCCACAACTCCTCTGAGCAACCTGTTCCAGTGGCTTACTACCCTCACAGTAAACAGCATCCCATAATGTAAAATGAGTCTTCCTGAGGTAGTAAATGTGACTGGAAAATATCATGCAAAAATGAATAATACCATGCAAAAATGAATAATATCATGCAAAAATGTCATGAAAAAAATTATGCAAATGCCAGATTAGGTAGATTTCCATAGTCCTGACAATATTATAATTGCCAAACTACAGCTTTTGTAAATTAAATGGTTGGTTTTGATACGTAGGGAAGAATTTCACTTCAGAATAAAGGACCCAAAGTGCACTTTCTGCCTTTTCACAATGTTCCCAGGCCTTGTGCATCTGTATTTCAGGACCCTACTTTTATAAATGCATATTTTCGTCAAAGAACAGGAACTGCTGCACTGATCTCCTCAGAGAGCTCCTGCACCAGGCACTGTAACCTCAGTCACTCAGAAATCCAGATATTTGACTGACTAACAAAACCATGATGTTTACCAGGCCTGAGCCACACAACACCAGTCACAGGTTTTCTTTCCTGCCATAACTTTTCCTGTTGTACACAAAACATATTCCCATCCATCTTATACTCCATGTGCCTGTGTAGACTGAACTTCTCATGCTGTGGCATGAACTTTGATGGGCTGTGGGGCAAGGGGAAAAGAGACACAGACAGGCAGAAGGAGTATATCCCCACTCTGATCCATCCTGTCTGTTCTGGCTTTGCAGGAGTGACCCATGTACCTTCCTGAAGCCTTCTGCTGTCTGTTGTCTCCTTACTACTGTATGTTTGTGTATCAGTGTGTACGTGTTGGTGTGTCTGTGTGCACCGACATGTACCTGTGCATACAGCACTGTGCATATTACTGTGTAAGGATGGATATTATAATCGACTATAGATCATGCCTTACATTAGGTATTGCATATTATCCAACAGCCTGTGGTGTAAGTGAGACTATAGTGCCAAAGGACTCCCCACTCTGGCCAGGATCGTGTCCTTTTCCAGGTGACAGTCTCCCTTGAGACATGAATAAATATTTAATGTACTCATTCTTCTTATGACATAATTGAAAGCATGTCCGAAGCCCCGTGCGTCAGAGATTCAAAAAGAGTATTTTCAAATTCAGAATAAAGCCAAAATAATTGCCCTGCTTTTGGAAATCTGTTCCTCCTTCAGTGAGAAGCTGAAGAAACTCCAAAGAATTGCAAAAGCTTTTACAAGAAAATTAATGAGAAAACTCCTACTGAACTATCTGCTCCATAATTAAAAAAATGAGAAATGCTGTCTTTGGGCATTGAGTTATGAAAAAAAATTAAAACATTCATAAAATCACAAAAGATTGTAATACATTACTAATTCAGAAACCTTAATAATACTCTACAAGGAAGACAAGTGTGATTAGCTTAAGAGTGCTTACAGGTTTCCAAATGTTTAAAATAATAGTAGTTCCTATGGTAAGAATGGGAAAAAAACCTTCATATTTTAAAGGGCATGCCAAGACTTTCTGGAATCCTGGAAAGACTTCTAGGTGCCAATGACTTTTGAATCTATGTGTGGACACCTAAATCGTTTTACCATTCTAGTGCAGGAAATGTACAGCAATATCATCTTATACTTCTCACTTGGACCTTGGAGCATCCTATTCTGCATTTTTTATACATGGCGAGGATTCAGAATTGTTCTCGCAAGACTGGCAGGTCACTTAAACTTGCATAATATAATATCAGGACAATGCATTTATTACCATAACTTACTAATAAATAAATCAGAATATTTCTAGAGTCAAATTTTGTTACGCTTTTTTTTTCCTCTTGGGAGAAGGAGAAGGGTGGAATGTCACACTGTGTGACAAATGAAAATGACCTGAGCCCTTCTGCTTTTATGATCTGTCAATATCTTTCGGGTAATAAGATGCCCATAACTGAACACAGCATTGCAAGAGCATGTTTTGCATCCTAAAACCATATAAAGAAAGATTATTAGCTTCCTGCTCCAACAGAGGATGATAGGGTGCCTGGTGAATGCAACCCAAAACCACATTGACCTTTTTTTCATAGGCACAACATATTGGAAGCTCATGTCTAATTTGTTACTTAATATCCCTTGGGATTTTTAAAATTGGACTGGAAAAGGTAAAGGGAAAACTACGAATCTCACTTCAGCAAATGGATGGAATTTTTATTTTAAAAGGTAGTTTCCATTCTGGTTTCTCTTATCTTTTATTGTTGTTTCAAAGCAACAATTTTACAAATATAAATCCACACTGAATAACTAATTATTCTATTTCCAGTGGATTACTTTATATGACTCAAATCCTGATTGCTTTGGTAATATGAGGTGAGCCTTAGAATTAAAGTTACTAGTTCAGTGCATTAAGTAACCAGGAGCTGAGTGAAGACTTGCATTAAATACAGAGGTAATAAATAAGCAGTGAGTAAATCATATTTCAGAAATTCCAATTTCTATTAAGTATGGAATTTTTTAAATTGCAAATTAATTAAAGAGACAAGATAATTAAAGAGGCTGTATTATGAATTTATAATTTATAAATTTAGCCAGCTGAAAGCTTTTTTTCAAGTAAGTGTTCATCTCTATTAACTCCTCTTGCTGAACCCTGAGTGTTCAGGGACACAAGATGGTCCCCTCGTTTAATGTTAGGAGAACCTGGTGCCCTAACTTTGTATCCCTAAAGGCAGTGTGTAATGCAGTTGGAATGCTAATGGATGACATGTTGCAGGAAAAAGGAAGCAGGTTATCATATTTGGGACATTGACAACTCAAAGTGTTGGGTGATACTAAACAATAGTCACTTGACTAACATGATAGCATTAGAAAAGCCAAGTCCTGACCTGTTACTAAGATATGTCATGCTCAGAAAGTGGATTAAGTTCAAAATGAAATGTCCTGAATACAAAAAGAAAACCTCCCAAACAACAAGATTTAGGGTAGGTATTATAAATACGGAATGATAAACCGATCTTATCTCTGCAGCTACGAACACAGCTCTGCAAGGGCCAGTCCATCTCCTTTCTTACTGGTGTTGTTGTCGATACCTTCCTCTCGGGAAACAGAAAATAAAAGACACAGTTCTACAAAGTACCTAAAACTGCAAGGTGTTGGTATTCAGCATTTATGTGCAGACAAAGTAGGAGAGCAGAAGCAGTTGTAAACCCCTGTGAGCAGCACCCAGCACGGCAGGAGCACGCTGGGACACAGACAGGGCAGCACAGAGCAGCTGGGAGATCTCAGTGCCCAGGATCTCAGAGCTGCCACCTCCCTCGGAGGAGCAATTCCCCACTCGAGGGACTGAAGAAAGCTTCCTGCCTATGGGAAGAAAATAGCTGCAGTGACTGATCTGCACCTTGTTGTACCTGGTGATTTAGACCTCTGTGACCATCTTCTGAAGATACCGGCAATGTACAATCATCTCCCAGACACACCTTAGATTGTAACTGGCTTTTTAGTACTCTTCATCCATAAAGAAACTGCACAAGCATTTGAACATAAAAGAATATTTATTTAACAGAACAAATTTCCAGTTTGGGGGGGTTTTAGTATGATCTATTATTTTTGGTGAGATAATTCCTTGTCCCACAGAGTCAGACTAGGGTCATTGTGTGTGTGTGTGCGTGTGTGTGTGTGTGTTCCCTTTTTCTTTGTTTTGTTTTCATCTTCTAACTACATAATTAATATAAGGAAAGGAGCAGGACACAGATAATATGAGCAAAGCTCTATCAGGAACCTGTGATTTCAAGGTCTGTGCACAGTAGCTTTCAGCTTGTCTCATATTGCCTTAAGCTTTCATGTTTGAAAAGCTAGGAACAAGAGTATTTGATCACACACTTCAGAAGAGCATTTTGAGGCTTAATCCATTGCATTGCCTATTATTTTGTGAAATCTAAAAATATACATACAGAAGTTGTAATTGCTCTAGGCTGAAGTACTTCATATGTATAATATGGATACAACAGTTCCCTTTTCATGAGACAGTAGTCCAAATTTTTAGTTGTTCTAAAACAAAAGGTTTTACTTCATCATGGAACACTCACACTCCTTTTATGCTACCTATGCTTTCATCAATCCAGACTTCAACCACACTAGCACCTTCTTCACATGTCTGTCACACGGAGCTGAAATGCACAGCAGCAATGACTAATTTGTACAATGACTAATTATCATTAGACCTCAGTAGTCATTACTGGGAAAATATTAAAACATATACTGTTTTCTCCGTAAAGTGAAAGAACAATCAGTGCTAAGTCTGATACTAATTAACATAGTCATATGTTTAAAGAAGAAAATCAGCAATGACAAAACTGTGGCGAGAACTTGGCAGTGTGAGAGGTGATCCTGAGGACCAGCCAGTCGCACAGCAATCCAGATTGCTTGGCAAGATCATAAAACTCAGCACTGGCAAGTTTTTCAAATTGCCTTCTAGCTTGTGCTCCACACCCAAACCAAAATTAGGGATGCCTGTGTGACCCTCATAGAAGCTTGCATAGTCTGAATTTAAATACCTCCCAAAAGGGACATTTACTGGCACGCTGAGGAACACTTTGCCAGGGTTTCACCATCTTTACAGCACAGAAGCTTTTTCTGGTGCCTAAGCTGAGTCTACTGATGGACAAATTGAATGTTGATTCTTCTGCAGTACTCCATGCATCTGCTGTCTATCTTCCCTGCAGCCACTTTTATCTTATTTAACATCTGCTGGCCAAGTTTAATGCTGCTTTCTTTACTTCAGACTACCCCTCTTTGTTCAGATTTCCCTCACAGAGGACTTTTTGAAGACCTATGATCATTTCCAGTTTCTTTCTCCAGTTTTTCATGGCCCTTATGATTTCAAACTGTGCCTGCCTTCATAGTCCTCTCCTCCTCATGCCCTCTTCCATGCCCATAGACATATTCTTTATCCCATTCTCTAAGTCACTTGTAAAGATATTGAGCAGTTGTAGACACAAAGTGGACCTTGTCTGTTTTGACAGTGGTATCAGTTGTAAAAAGTCTTTGAGCATACTTTTCCAAACAATTTCTAAACTGCAGTTTGTCCAGAATGTGCTTCCCTATCTCAGCTGTCAGTGTATGACATGAGGCAGCCACCAACTACTGCTCATCTGTGCGAGAGATTTGTCATCCTGCTGAAGAAATCTAACAAGTTGCCACAAATTCTTTCTGACAAATCTGTGCTGTTTGTAGCTCATTTTATTGCTTTGATAGGGGTGTTCACGGGTATTGGTACCAATGATTTTTTTTCTGTAATTCATCGCCCTGGGCCAGGACAGGGCTGTGGGGAGCTGGAGTCTGGCCTGGGCCCTAGGCAGGCTGGGAGAGCTGCAGGGGACAGTCAGGGCTGGCTGTGCCCTCGTGGCCCTGATGGTTTCCTTACTTTGTCTGAGATCAGGGAAAATCTTATCATTTAGCCACATTGGTCCCTTCTCCAAGGTAAGCAACAGCACAAGACAAAATGAACTCAAATTACATCAGGGGAGTTTTAGATGGCATATTAAGAAAATTTCTTCACTGAAAGACTTGTCAAGATCTGAAGCAGGCTGCCCAGGGAAGTGGTTAAGTCACCATGACTGGAAGTGTTCAAAAACCATTTGGATGTGGCACATTTTAAGTGATTTTGTAATGCAGCAAGTATGCACCATCACTCCAGAGCAGCTAAGTATGGTAGCGAATAATTGTTTCTTTGGTGACTGTAGTAAACAGCCTTATGCCTAATAAATCTAAGATAAGAGAAGAAGTCACACTGCTCAGTTACAGCAAGAGATTAGCCCCGCACTCTAGAGGCACCACATCCTGCCCAGTCGTCCAGATCCAGCCCTGCTTCCCAGCTCACAGTCACGCTGGGCTCTGTCATTTGGTCATGATTTATTTACCCAGAGTGTTAAGTTGTCCTGGCATTTCCACAAGAACTTGTAATGGATATGTAGCTGGCAGAGGGCATGTGTACACAGCACAGCACAGAGGATTGTCAGAGATACCCATCTGGCTGGGAGGGAGCCAGCACACCTATGTGGAACAGCAGAGCTCTCTGCAAAAATACAAACCTGAAATCCCCAGCCACACTCAAGCACAGAAGCGAATTAGCTCAGCTCAGCACTACACATGCACAGCTTATATCCCCCAGCCAAGCAGGATCAGGGCCAGCAGAGAGATCTGTGTGTTGATCTCTGCTGTGCAAGGCTGGCATTCCCCGCAGAGGTGGCTGTGCTGCCTTCTCCTCCTGGTGGCAAATTCAGCTCTTCCCTCAGCTTCTTCTGTACAGCAAATGCAGAAATACCATCTGCTCTTTCCTCCCCTTCTTCTTGCTGAGCACTGGCTACAACCGAGATGACTTTTGTCAGAATATACTTATGATACTATTTATGTCTTGAATTGTTGACATACCTTGTCAAACAATGGATTTACGTCCTGCCTAGTTGATGTATGAAGTCCGAACCTGATTTATAAGTCACGCCACTTTGCTACTGCATTCATTTAAGGGTCACTGAGCTGATTTATGACTTGAGACTTTGAATGATAAATCACAATTGTATTCTGCATTTCCTGTAACTTATTTGTAAATTATCACTTTTCACTTTCATTATATTTGCTCTACTAACTTGCCTGTACAAATAGCAAAAAGGTGCCCTGTTTAATGGGCTAAAGCTCTAGGGAATACTTCGCAATGCTCAGGGCACCTTTAGCACCACCAAGCTCATCAGGCCAGGGAAAACTATTCCAGTCCTTGTGTGACCACACCACACACAATCCCATGGACCTTTCTGCAGCCTTACAAAGGTCAGTGCCTAACTCAAACCAACAGCTTTGAGGCTGGTGTGGTCCAAACCACTGTTTCCATAGGTCTGTGCTTGTTGCTGACAACTCAAACAGCCAGCATCCATTCATACGGGCTCAATACACCCACTCTCAGCTTCGGAATTGTCCAACAAAGAGGCTGTGAAACCAGGAGAGCAGGGGCTGGCAGGGCAGCTTGGGCTGAGTACTGAGATAGAGTCCAGCAAAACAGGTCTCACAGGGGAAGGCTACCAAGCCCAGCTGGGCACCGAGGAAGAGTGTTAACGGCATCCCAGAAAGATGACAAGGTGCTAAATGCAGGAGTTTTTCACAAGGAGTGGGTCAGATAACTAATTCTGCCTCTACAGCACACTTCAAACATTAAAGGTGTGAGTTACCATCTGCATGTTTTGGCTGTTCCTTCTGCTTATGAGTATCCCATGCTCTTAACAGAGATGGAATAGGTAACAAAGTTGAAGAGAAAATAGAAAAAGGAGTGCTTGCAGCCAACTCAGGTACAATTATCTTCCCTAAATTTTTATTTAAAACATATAGGGTTCAGCAGGTTACTGGAAGTGACTCTCTTCATGTTTGATAGTACAGCATCTCTTGGGAATTAGGATAGGAAACCCAGACATGCATTTGTACATTATTATTTGTATATTATTGCTATATATATTAACAGAGATTTCTTCTGCTGTTGTACCATAAGTCTCTACACTGGTCAGGTATTTTCTTTCGGGAAAAATAGCTTGTGTCACTAATTTGTGGCTTTGTCAACTGTAATTCAGAAAAATATGGGAGATTTTAACACCTGCAGATTACAAAACCAAGTTCAACTACAACAATTCATGTTCTTAGAAAAGGAAACCTCTCTCACTGGTTCCAGTAACAACTGGGTATTTCTTCATACAAAGCAACAAAAATGTAAACATGGATGAGAACTGCCAAAGTCCTAAGGGTAGGTGCCTACGCCCTGTTTCCTTTGCTCCCTCTGTACTTGGCACAGCACATGGCCCTCAGCTGTCCTCTTACAGCAGGTAAGTGTTGTGACCCAGCCCTGGAAATTGGCCCAGCACAGTAAGCCAAGTCACAAAAAAAGCCTTTAAAGAAGAATATATATTAATCTCTTTATTTGGATCCTGTGACTAAACCAGATGTAGGGGTGCTGACAAAAAAATAAGAAGGATCAAAGGCTTCTGTTCCAAAAAACAAAAGGCTTGCTGAGAGAACCTTACTGTTACCACTTTGTGACTGACATTTCCACTCCTGCTGAGTGTTTCTGTGAATGCTTAACTTGTGTGTTGAGTATTTCAAGTTCAGAAATAAGACAGGTTGCATGAGACACACAATAGCATTATCTATGACCCCATGATACACATAAAAAAATAAGAAAAATGTTTTAAGAGGACTGCAGGATCAAAGGAAAAGCTGCAGAAGTTACTCCAGGACCATAATGAAGCTCTTCAGGACCATAATGAAGCTCTTCAGCAGAAACCAACCAATGCATTTGAAAGTGGACAGAGGATGCAAAGGACTTCAATACACATAAAAACTGTGTATTGCATGTTGCACAAGGGAGACCTCACCTAAGGCAAACATCTGTTTGACATCTTTATGGATTATTTGAACTGGGGAATTGAGTAAGTTCACAGAGGAAACCAAGTTGGGTGGGGGTGCTGATCTGCTTGAAGGTAGAAGGTCTCTGCAGACAGATCTTAACAGAATGTGGGTGGGCTGAGGAAAATGGCATGAGGTTCAATAAGGAAAAATGCCAGGTCCTGCATTTCGGTCACAACAACCCTTTGCAGTTCTACAGGCTGCAGGAAAGGTGGCTTGAGAACTGCTCAGCAGAAAGGGACTTGGGGCTGCTGGTTCACAGCCAGCTGGATATGAGCCAGCTGGGTAACCAAGAAGGCCAGTGGCATCCTGGCCTGTATCAAGAATAGTGTGGCCAGAAGGACTAGGGGAGAGATTTTGCTCCTGTACTCAGCAGTGATGAGGACACACCTCAAGTACTGTGCCCAGTGTTGGTCCTCCATTTCAAAAAGGACACTGAGGTGCTGCACTGTGTTCAGAAAAGGGCAATTGAGAGGGTGAAGGGTCTGGAAAATGCATCTTCTGAGGGAAACAGGATTGTTTAGTCTGGAGAAAAGGAGGATCAGGGGGACCTAATTGCCCTCTGAAAGGAGGTTGTAGTGAGGTGGGGCCTGGGCTCTTCTGCCATGCCTCAAGGGGAAGGATGAGAGAAAATGGCCTTAAGTTGCACCAGCAGAGGTTCAGATTAGATATTAAAAAAAATTTCACGGATGGAGTGGTTAGGCACTGGAGCAGGTTGCCCAGGAAGGTGATGGAATCACTGTCTTGGGCAGTGTCCAAAAGGCATCTGGATGTGGCATTTGGGGTATGATTTATGGTGGTGCTATGTTGGCAGCTGGACTAAATGATCTCGAAGACCTCTTCCAATGCTGATGATTCTGTGATTCTGTAATTGCCAAGGAGGAGATTTCCAGACTAGAGGAAGAAGATATAAAGGAGAAGCAGTACAGACTTGGGCAATTCCCTAGATTGCAGCAAACACAGTATTTGATAGTTCTGTTTCTGCAACAGTGTTTGGGGATGGGTCTTGCTTTGGGGATTTTTCTGGTGAGTTTTGACAAAAGACTGAATGGTTTGAATGAGAAAAGGATTTAAAGGAAATTTTCTTCTCATTAATTTCTCAGCTACCATTTCAGATTTCTTTTATTTAGGTGCAGATGGCAGTACTTGTAGGTGAGGAATGGTACTGACATAAGAATAAGGGTGGTGAGAGGCTTGTGACTTACTGAAGCAGATGTTAAAGGTCTTTTAAGAGTAATTATTCTGTCAGAATAAATGTATTCTTTAATAATCACATTAATAAATGTTATTATCTACTCTTCATTTATACAAGCACTGTTATAGAAATCACAGTCTGAGAAGTTCCAACTAGAACTTAAGGAGCTGTTGTTCCCTGTGAGCATATACTTGCATGGATCTAAGATTTTTGAAAGAAACCATTATCCAACAGGCTGTTTGGTTACCAACAGTGCTGAGATGGTGCTGGTGATTGAATAAATCAAACTGCAAACAGGTTGCAAAACAACCTTTTCCTTCTTTGAGCAGCTACCTGCAAGGACTTTTTTTGGGTGTCACCCTGACACAGAGGGAAAAAATAGAATTTTTAGGTAATTTCCTCTGCCTCTAAAAATTCATCAGAGGAAAAATAGGGAACAGATTTTAAAAACTAGTAAATTGCAGCCATTAATATTTTCAAAACCAATAATTTAAAATTACTCCTTGAATCCATTCAAGGCTACTTGCAGCTGCTATGACCTACAGGCAGAAGGTTAGCTCTTCTCTCAGATTTGTGACAAGCAGTAGAGGGAAAATGGATCATCTCTCTATGCTATGACAAAATTTTTTTCTGCTATATAGACATGCCCCTGAAATAAAACTGCTGGAGGTGTTCTGCTGAAGGTATTTAACTCTCAATATCCAGAGATAATGACTGCTTGCGTTACTGAATGTGGCTGCATGGAGTTAGGAGTTGGTCCCTAGAGCAGAGAAACGGACACACACTCTGATAACACTCACAGTTCATTTCCTTGGGAAACCAAGGTTAGTGTCCTTGTTTGGAGATACTTCAGCCTCTTGTGTGACTCCAGCAGGATGCAAACTGTTGGCAGTTATACTCACACCAATCTTCAGCTTCCTTTTGAGTTGGTTTGGCTGCCAAAGCTGTAACATCTCAGTTAAAATATTCTTCATCACTGCTGGCTGACAAGATCACAGCAGCCCTCCCTGTCTACTGGCTGTAGTTTGAGGTGACAATTAAAGAAACCGAATCACTAATATTTGCCATAGAAGTTGTATCGTTAGCCACAATGACACTTGTGTTTCCTGAGAATGCACCTGAACCTCTGCAAGTCAGAAAACACCCTGCACACAGCGCTGCCAGTCTGGGACTTTATATTTTCAGTGTAAGAAATGGTCAAGCACTCAGCTTTTCCTTTTTCCATGTGCAAATCCTTTCCTCTGCCAATCCGTAACTGTCCTCACCCATCCGTCCTACGCAGACGGGCAGTGTTGCTCTGCAGTTTCACCCGGTGCAGTCTGCAGTTGTTTGCTGTGCTCAGGTGTGGTGGTGGGACCAAACCAACCAGAACCTTGAGGTAGAACTGCTCCACATAGCTCTGAAGTGAGCAAAGCAGAAGATACCATCTGCCTCCAGCTTTTAAAGCAGGAGTTATTAGAATTCAGCATACAATATTAATGCAGAGTAACTTGTCAGGCAGAGAAATCTTATTAAGTGAATGACATAAATTCACAAATATTTAAACAGGTCTCTTGTTCCCTGAAGCTTTGTAGGGAAGGTCCCTCTCCCAGCGCTGCTTCCTGCCCCACCCTGCCCCTCTGTCCACCTGCTTTGGGTCTCTGCCCTCGGGGCAGAAGCCATCTCCCCTCCCTGTTTAACAGAACATGGGAAGCACAGGCTGCCCCAAAGTGCTCCCTACTGCAACCACACAAGCCAAACAACTAATGCTCTGAGAAGCCATGCGCTCCTCATCTCTCAGTGACACCTCACTGTTAGCTGACATCTTTATAAATAAGACCTGTCTTCTCTGAAACATAAATATTCCCAAGGCTGGATTCATGGAGGACTGAAAGCAACATTTCCAACCTTGAACCTCTTCTTCCAGCAGTCCTTTAACAGGGTCTCACTTCAGCAAAAATTAATCTGCTTCACTGAAAGTCCAAGGTGCCAGGAGGAGGACAAGAAACCTCACTGGCAGACCTGGCCAGCCTGCACAGGCTGTGCCAAACTCCTGAAGAATCACATCTCCATGGGACTGCTCAGTGCCATACACATTTTTTTTTCCAATCAGATCAAATGCTGCTTGGTTTGGCACTAAGCACAGCATCAGGATGCTTTTCTGACTTCCCAGTAGACCACTAAAGGACATGTTCAGCACACTAAATTCTTTCATATATCAGATGGCTTATCTGCAGGTATCTCCTTTTCAGCTTCCAATTTCTTGCTCAGTGCCAGACTTAGATAAGCCTTTCCACTCATCATTGTTGCTGTTGAAAGGTTAAGTCTTTAGCTCATATCAGCCTGCTGACTGCTTGCCATCTGACTTAACGTGGCCACTGACATGGGGGCTTTAAATCCTCAATGTGTCTGCAGCCTGTAAAACAGTGGTTAAGCTGACATATCAGTCTTCCAACAACCAAGAATTCATTGGGAGGAAATTCCACTGTTATTTAGTAGGTGTGCACATCTGTAATGACAAGTTCTGCTTCAACAAGTAACAAATAATCCAACATTTTTATGTACAAATCAGAAGGGTTGTGACAGAGACTCTGTACCAAAGAATAAGGTGATAGTGATGAGTCATCCCAGAGACAAATAAACCAGATTTGCTATATTTTGGGCATGTGCAACTTCTCCTGAATGACTTCCATGTCATGTACTGTGCAGGTCAGAAGTGCAAGAGAGCTGGAAAGAAATCCAAACAGTTACTGTAAATTGGGCATTTCCCGACTTGTGCACAGCAAGCCAGAACTATATTTCTAACCATTTTAGAAATATATATATGTATATATATGGCATGTGTATTTATTGATTTACCCTGAAAATCTGCTTTTCCCTGGGGAGTGCAAGCTAGGGAAAATTCTTTTGTACCACTTCATAATTCTGCCAAGTCTGAGTTCAGTTTGGTAAGACAAAAAGAAATCACCAAAGTTCATCACCTGAGCAGTGCAGAAGTTCCCAGCATGTATCTGTGCTCTGTGTGCATGAGTTTGTGGTCTCACAACTGCAGGAATTTAGGCAGTGCTTGGGCATTTGGTCTGTGTTGGGAGACTGAGGTGAGTAGGCGTGTGTGTTTATGTGTGGTGGCACCTGGCTGACCATCTAGGTCTGTCTGAGAAGGGAGGGACTTTTTAATAAGCTTTTTGATTAGCAAAAACCTGAGTGATGATGTAGCTGTCACTTGTTTTACTCATTAGAGTAAAATGAGCTGTGGGTCAGGACCACAAAAAACACTCTAACAAGTAAAACAAGTGACACAGGTAAAATCACCACAGTCTAGATGAAGAGATTTGGTTCTATCACCCAGCCACAAGGCTGCAGAGTCTGTTTTATAAGAAAATATAAGACACTTCAGGCAGTAAGACTCTAGCTGAAATACCTTGTTTTCTCTTTCAGGGTATGAAGGATCACATGTGTATTTGCAGATAGAAGGATCAGGTGTATCTTTCCAATACAAGTCCTTTCTGGGGTGGGGCAGTGTAGATTACAGAATACTCACAAACTGTTATTTCTGGATTTGGAAAAATAACCTTTCCCAAGTAAAACAGGTCTCACAAGACAGAAAGAAAGGAGAAAAAAATGTAACTTCAAAAGGTGGTGTACATGGTGCTGTAAAAGAAGAGGGAGAATGTGTGGATCTGAAGGGAACTTAGAAAATGACTCAAAAGAAAAGTCTTTTTCCTAGAAAAATTAGACACCATACAGAATTTATCCAGAAAAAGAATGTGTTTCTACCACTGTTGTGGATAATCATCTGTCTTTGCTTATAACTGTTAAGTAGGGGAGAATGAACTGGCAACTAATAATGTATTCAGTGTCTGAAACTCCATGAAGCAACACAGAAATTCCAAGTTAAAATTTAATATCAACTTTTTTCCCCAAACATCTGAATAAATGTGCTTGATCTGAGTGTATGTAAGAGTGTTTTTTCAAACAATTGGTTGGAGATCTGGGAAGCTTGGTTGCCATGCTCTTAATGCAGAGAATATAGCAGATTCATAAGGAAACCCTGGAGCAAAACAGTTAATAATATCGTGTAAACATTTTCCATACAGAGGTCACACATAACTGACACACAGCACTGCCGATTTGATAAAACACTTTTGTAGACTAAAACAACATAAGCCAGCCTGTCACTCATTTGAGCCTTAGCCTCAAGGCTTATTTAAGATATAGAAATGAAAACGAAGCATGCTTTTCTGATACTCTCTCCTGTTTCTCTTCCACTGGTGCTGGAAGGACCAGTAGGAGTTCAGTGCATGTTGGAGGAAATTGTGGTACCTATTGGTGAATGACACTGCTATTTGTACTCCATGCCCTACATGACCCAATCAATTCTTTGTTGCAATAAACACCACTGCCTGACTAAAAAACTTAACCTCAGAAATACTGAACCCCAAACAAATGTCATTTGAACTAAATTGGATTTTGTTTGTTTGTTTGTTCATTAAAATTGTTCATAAGATTCCATTTCCTGAGGCAAACCAAGGGCAATAGAAGCAGAGATACTGCTAAACATAATCCTTGATGACTTTATATTGAAACATCAGTGCTCGGCTACAGCCATACATCTTAATTGTGCTGCTCTACTCAAACATTAAAATTAAAAATTACAACCAGGAATTCATAAATATACAACTTTACTAAAAAAGCCCACCTTCTATGTTTATCTTTATTGTATTGCTACCTACCAGGCACTCTACACCAGCTCAGGATTTAGAAGTCGAGAGTTTGCACCTAAAATTAGAATTTTGATTGATTTGACAGCAGACTACTCCTGTCTCTTCATGCCTCTTGTAAAAAAGACCCGTTCCCAGAGGGAAATACCTGGTGCTATTGAAGTTGGCTCTCCGGGTGAAGAGTTTCCTTGCTGTGACTGTTACAATCAGCTTCTCAGGATGCTTTTTCTGATTCAACATTATGACAAAGGTAAGAATAAAATGTTACTAAACTTGAACATGGCAGAGACTGAAACAAGAGTATTTTTCTTAGTTCTTGCTTTCATAGGAATCTAAAAAGGCTGAGAACTCTCCCCTTGATATCATCTTGCAGACTAGTTGTCTAACCTACCTCAGTGAAGAAAGCCACAGAGCTGGCTGACTGATTTGTGTGTGAAATAAATGTTTTGTCAACCTACTCCAGCAGTTTGAGGGACCATGAGCCCAAAAGAGGATGTCAGGTGTGTTCTAGAAGGCTAAAAAGTGCCAAAACCTTCCCAGGGAGAATAAAGCATATAATGAAAACTGTTAGAAAATTATGACTGTAGATGCATAGTGCAGGGAACCCATAATTCCATGGGACTAATTCTGGAATAGCAGCAGTATTCCCAGGCACACAAGAGGAATGTCTACACTGACACCACTAAGAAGGTAGCAATGCTACACCAGAAAAAGACTCTTATAGGGTTGCTGTAAATTGAGTCAACTCCCTCTCCCGCTGAACCCTCAGCAATATTTGTGTCAGTGGAGGAAATCCCATCATTGGACTGAAAGAAATATGCTGAACCTTTGATAATTAATGAAAATTTTAGATTACATTGAGGTAGATGAAATAGTCCCTGCACAGAGAAGGTTTGTGCCATAAGTGGCACGCACAAAGATTTTGGTTTTTTGTTGAAAACTTCTGGGAAAAGTGTCTTTGTATGGTATATTAGGAGACTGTTCATTCCAACTACATTTTCTTATTGTATGTTTCAATCTGTGCTAATTGCCTTGTCATCTGTTGCATTACAATCTGAAGACTTTCATAATTTATTTAATGAAAATTAAGAGCAAAGAGCAAGAGGGCTCCATTGTAGGGCTCAGCGGTTCTCAGAAAAACATCATTAAAAAGTCTCGAAAATTGAGAAAACCGGTGCTAATGTGTTTTGAAAAAGAGTACATTTGTTGATGATGCCAGTTACTGAAAGACAAAGGCTAGATATACAACTTGTCTTTACTGACTTAATGTTTTATCTCAACACACACATTATATTGGTGTTATGGTCAAAGGACATTAGACTGGCAAGATCTGTAATCGTCACTCTTTATTAGACCAACTCATATTTGGAAAAAAAAAAAGAGTTATTTTCTTGGGCACAGAGGCTCTTGTGTACATAAAACCTTGTCTTTGTTTTCCTTTCTGTCTCTTGATAATGTTGAGGATATACATTATGATAAACACAACAATGCAGTTTCTTCAACTTTAGGCTCTTTGAAATCCATATGTGAAGAGTCTCAGGCAAAAAAATAAAGAAAGAGGAGGCCTTTTTTTTGCCATTCTCATCACTGTTACAAACATTGTGATAGACTCTGGGTTGTTAGTTCATTTTGATCTTGGGGGTAAATTCAAATGACTGTCCTGAATCTACTTTGGAACAGGATTTGACATCATTGTGAAAATTTGTCATGACAATGAATTAGCCTTCACTTTGGCACACGTGATGAAATCATATTTGTGTTGTGCATACAGCAGTGCAATTTTGAGTGGAGACTTTCTTACAAAAAGATAAAATCTCACACTCACAAATTTTATATCTTGATGACTCCCTCTAGGGTCAACAAATCTGATTTCAGGAACTGATGATGCTGTGACAAAAAGAACAGAGAAATTTGCCTTAGACTGCCAATGGAACACATGATTTTTTCCAGTTTCAATCTGCACTGAATTTCATTATATTTTTATTAGTACTAGTGTTAAGCAGAGCTATAAAAGCAAGCTTTGTCACAGAAGATATCTGTTTAGTAATGCACAAAATTTAAAGAAAAAAAATCACTACAGAAATCATTATTCACATTAGACTGGTTGTAAAGTCATTAACTGATGGTTGTCCAAACATAATTACTAATGAAGACTGGTTGATAATAAGCATTTTCCTAATAAACTCTCTCAGGGATCAGCTGTCAGGATAGCATTCCTCAATATTCCCAGGTCAATTCTGAAGGAAAATACAGGCAGATTATAACTGGGCAGGGAGCTCAAAGATCAGTCAGCAGTGAAAAGGAGCAGTCATTTACACAGTGGGGACCATTGCTGGGTCAGATGGTGGGACAAGGAGAAAAGGGCTGTGTATAAACTGAATGTGTTTTCTGGCTCTGGGTTCCTATGTGTCTTTTAGTAGTGATCACATGTGGCTGCTTGGAGCTCTCCCAAGCAGAAGGCAAGGAGAGACTTCTTGGTTTCCTGCTTCGGCAGACACTGTCGTGGTCAGCCCGGAGGAATGGTGTAGGCAACGAGGGGAAGGGTGGTAGCTTTGAGAGTGGCCCTGGCTATGAACCAAAGGGATGGGCTGAAGGAAAAAGGCTGCTGCTCAGGATGTGAAAAAATGATGCCTTTTTTCTTCTTTATTGTCACTCCCATCTCAACCTCAAGGCCCAATATTTCTAAGAGGTCCAAAATTAGCAACACTTTTCCTTGTTGGTGGATTCAAATCTCAAAGAAAGGATGGATAAAGAGGACGGAGACTCCTTCAAAACCCTCACAGGGGGAAGCAGAGGCGCAGGTGCTGATCTGTTCACTCTTGTGAACAGTGACAGGACTTGAGGGAACAGCATGAAGCTGTGCCAGGGGAGGTTTAGGTTGGATATCAGGAAGAAGGTTCTTCACCCAGAGGGTGGCTGGGCACTGGTACAGGCTCCCCAGGGGAGTGGTCACAGCACCAGCCTGACAGAGCTCAAGAAGCATTTGGACAATGCTCTCAGGCACAGGGTGTGGCTCTTGGGGTGTCCTGTGCAGGGCTAAGAGTTGGACTCAGTGATCCTGATGGGTCCCTTCCAACTCAGCATATTTGTGATTTTAATAAGATATCAGGGCAGAGCTACCAGTAATTAAATTATTTTAAAACAGCAACACTCAAGTGCACCTTGAAAGAATAATGAGCCTTTTAAATCCTTAGCTGGTAATATTAGTGTATTGTGGTTATATTGCAGTGATTTAAAACATTAGAAATATATGCAATTATGCTATACAAAGTTAATTATATATTTCTAAAAGTGTAAAAAAACCCAAAAAACAAACAAGCCAAACCAAAACCCCCACACATAAAAAAACCAACCAAAAAAACATACAAAAAAAGCAACCAAACCAACACCCACCAAAATATTGCAATATTTTAAATAGGTGGGGGTTTAATGCAATTTTGTATGATGGTTTGGGAAAACATTAAAGTGATTTTTACTCATACAAATAATTAAACTCTACAGTAGTTTTCCAGAGGAAGAAACCTGTAAACCAATAAAAGTTCAAAGTTAAAAGAAACTACCAATATTTTAAGGCAGCAATGAAAATAGATACAGTATACTTTTTGGTTTGTTGTTGATAATCAGAAAAGATCTCCACTTTACACAAAATCATTTGGTATCAGGGAATGGGGCTCTGAGGAGCAATTGAAATCAAGTATGCTTCACTAACAGCAACTAACAGTGTGCAAGCTGTAGTAGCTGCTGCAGTGAGAAGGATTAAGTAAGACAAAGGAACTCACTACATTACTTTGAGAAAGATTCCACTTTCTTTTAAGGCTGATGTAAATCTGCAGTGACTTCAGCACTTTTGTAAAGTCACTACGGCCACTAAAGGCCAATGTCCTTTATCAGAATTCACATCTCATGTATATTAACCAAATGATCATTTTTCAGAATTACTAATATCAAAATAAGCAGTAACTGCCTGCATACAAGAAGGTTTTGTGCATGTGACTGTTCGGTGTATTTTTTTTTCCCCATGTATAAATGAAAGCTGAAATCTACAGAAAGGTGGTCTTTTGCAGTTACTTATTTACATTTGTTATTAAATGTCTCCCAGTGCAAGAAAACTATTTATTTCTGAGAAAACACAAGGTCGGATATCCAATGAAAATATGTTTGCTAACAGACCACATGGAACAGGATAAATATTTAATTATGTAATTTTGAAACTCCAAGAGAATCAGCAAAGCTGTAATTTGTCACGTCATTCTGGTTTTGAATACTTCATACTAAACTATCTGATTATATAAATGCATGTTGACTCTCACGTTAAAGGCATTTTTTCTTTTGAGCAAAAAAGGACAGTTTTCTCTCTAGATATCAGAGAGTAAAAATTTTTCTGTGGAACCAATACTGCTTTGCAAAACCCACTACTTTACAAAACACCACAGGAGACTCTAATGTGAACTAGTTTTGTTTGCCAAAAGACTAAAGCATTTCCATCTGCTTTCAGCCAGTCAGAAGTTATCCTAGGAATTGTTTTATAGGAGATTGAATTGGAAATGATAGAACTGTTTGCTAAGGAACATATAACCTATAATTGATTTTAGTCCCCTCGGTTTGAATAATACTTTCCTTTATCTAAAATGCATGAGCACATTTACATCTGTGGTTCATTTTGGCACAAAACTACATTAAAGCTTCTCTCTTGAAAATGAGCTGAAATCTGCCCACATTGTTTACTGTCTTATCCTCCTTCTTCAAATATTAAATCAGTACCACAATCAATTTCAAACTATTACGTTATAGACTTTAGTATTCTTGATGGGTTGTTAGGTCATCCTGCTCAAAAGTGACACACAAAACCAAAAAACAAATAGACATGATGAGTAAATATGTTGTGATATATTTAGGCAAATATGCTGGTGGAAGATGTGCTCAGTTATCAACTTTCCTTAGGCCTTTTGAAATCTGTAATCATGGCTGACATATACAAGTCATAGAAAACTCTAATGAAGACTATAAACTAAATTATATGTTCTAGTTTCTGGATTCTTTTTAGCATTTTGGAATATTACTGATCCAATATGTTTTTGAAGTTTCACATTCAGCACATGAAAGATCTGACCTAACTATAATGATGAACTGCTTTTTTTAAAAAAAAAGGAAATGTCCTAGTAACTGTGTGTAACCCCCTTGAGTTCCCAGCCTTATCCAAAAAAGAAGATGCAGGAAGTTCACTTGTAGAGAGAAGAATGCTGTTACTGTGTGTCTTGTACTCCTTGCAGATTCTGTTTCTTATGTACTATGTTCACACATGCAGAAGATGATTTGGGTTACTCTAACAAAGAAATGAAGAATCAATACAAGTCAATAGAATGGAGGGGGGAAGAAAAAAACCAAAAAAACCCACAGAAATAAATTCACCAAAACCCAAACACATGACTTCAGTACTAAAGTTCTTAATAAAACACTACATGTCTTGACTGAAAGGTCCTGCTCAGAACTCTGACAGCCCAAAGACTGTCACAGAGCAGTGAGTCCCATACAGCCACAAGATGCATCTGCAGCATGCATGGAAGTACTGGACCTTGCAGAAAAGGTGACTTGTTTGTGCTGTTGCTGACAAAGACCAGGGAGATCTGTTACTTGTGAGCAAGAGATCTCAAATGGAAGTGAGAGAAGAAAACATTTTATAAGATATTCATAAAATGGATAGTAAAGAATCACAAGGACCACACTTCCTTCTAAACAAAGAAATGCAGTGAAAGTATTGCACTGTCAGTTGTAGTGCATGTGCTTCAAAAATATTCATGAACTGTGAAAAATGTCTCTAAGAATAGAGAGAGAGAGACTTTAAGACCTCATACACTTTAACATATCAAAGAGAAGACTGAGAGGAGATTACACAGTATAGCCATCTCTACGAGGGAAAAATACTAATACAGGTATTAAGTAGTTTTTGAAACCAGCAGCATAAAGTGCACCAGCAACAAGGTTGAAAGCTAAAGCTTGACATTCCCATTATTAAACAGGCAGAGTATTTTAAAAGGGAAGGTAGTTTACCTCTGAAACATTGTAATAGAGGGAGTAGCTGATTATCCATCTCTCATGGTCTTCAAATTAACCATTCAAATTAACCATATCTTGGGCTGCATCAAAAGTAGTGTGGCCAGCAGATGAAGGGAGGTGATTTACTCCCCTATTCCACTCTCCTGAGATCTCACCTGAAGTAGTGAGTCCAGATCTGGGGCCCTTAGCAAAGACATGGACCTATTGGAACGAGTCCAGAGGAGGATCACGAAGATGACCAGAGGGCTGGAAAACCTCTGTTATGATGACAGGCTGAGAGAGTTGGGGCTGTTCAGCCTGGAGAAGAGAAGGCTTTGGGGAGACCTTATGGAACCTTCCAGTACCTAAAAGGGGGCCTGAAAGAAATCTGGAGAGGGAGTTTTTATAAGGGCATGGAGTGATAGGACAAGAAGGAATGGCTTTAAATGGAAATGTTAAAGATTGGATATTAGGAAAAAATTCTTTACTGTGAGGGTTGTGAGGCACTGGAGCAGACTGCCCAGAGACGCTGAGGATGCCCCATCCCTGGAAGTGTTCAGTGTCAGGCTGGATGGGTCTTTGAGCAACTTGTTATGGTGGAAGGTGTCCCTGCCCACGGCAGGGAGGTTGGAACTGAATGACCTTTAAGGCCCCTTCTAATCCAAACCCTTCTACGGTTCTATCCTGCACTGAATCACAAAGGAAGTACAGCTTTGTAATGAAGTAATTATAAAGAAAATGTTAACAGGTACAAAACAGGCTTCTTCTTGTAATATCACTCTGAGAAATGACTGGACCATTTCAGGTGAAAATCAAACATGCACAAACACAGAATCGGCTTGAAGGAGGCTCCTTAAAGGGGAAGTTTTGCAAAGCTGTAGACAAATCAAATTAAGTCTTAATTATAAGCAGTAGTAAGAGCTCATTCTTTTCAAATAACCTTTGGGGCTCACTGGTCTTCTGTATAGAAGGTTAGGTGAAAACAACCTTCATATCCTAGTACTAAACAAAATTATTGCCAGTATCTAATCACTGCTAAAGTGATTGCTTTCAAATATACACAAAATTAGTGCAGCTTCATAGACATATTCAAACATATTTCTAATAGCCTTGATTAAAATTTAAAATAAAGATTTTAGATTAAAAAAATATTTTATTCTTCATGAGGACACCAACCTTTTAAAAATGCAACATAGCATTAAGAAAACTATCTGCTGTCTTTCTTAGGCCAAAAGCAATCTAAAAGATAATGCAATTATAGGGATTGACTAGATATTTTTAAATTGTGAAAATACATTTGGTTTTGAGACCTTGCAAGTTTTTGAAAATTTTTTTTCAACATTTTTTCATCCGTTTAGTATAGGGGTAAAGTGCACTGGTAGCCTTTACCTATAAAATACAGAAATAGTTCCTAACCAAAGCCAAACATACCCACATGCAGTTAGTAATGTGCACTCATACACACAGATAATATGCAAGTAACAGAGTTTGGCTTCATGTTTGCAAATTGCATTTTTTCTTCCCTTCCCTCCCCTAAAATTCAACTGTTGTAATGAAACCCTTATTAGATTTTCTACTTATTATTAACCTGGAGGCCCTCCAGCCTCCTCCCTTTCTTATTCGTTTTTAAACTTCTGACCCGATGCAATCTGCCTGCAGGGGCAAATACAGTTATCTCCTTCTAAATTAAAATTGTAACTCATTTGGTACAGTTTACAGAAGGCCTCAGCTTTGACACATGCAATTACTATGAACATAGGAGGAACATGATTGCTGAGAGCCACCAGAAATAGAGTTTAATCAGAAAACATGGAGTTGTTCCAAGAGATTTGTAATTTCACCACTTGCTATTCTTTTATGTTCCTGAGTGTTCAGATAATTAGATACACTATTTTTTTTGCTTCCCAAGAGGCCAGTGAAAGCAAAATTCCTTCTTTTACATTAACAAGATGAAATTATAATACACAAAATCTATAACTTTTCTGTTGAAATGACAAATTCATACAACATTAATTTTAGTACTTACAAAATGTTACAAATAATTCGTTCTGTAGTATCAGTGTGTATCACACAATGTAGACTTAGGTGAATTAATCACCCATTCAGATGGATTGCCCAGTCTATCAGCCTTTACTCACATAAGAACCCCTAGGTAGCTCACTTTGCCTATCTTAAAAGGCAGGGTTTTTTAAAAGTTCTTTAAAATATAAGGTTCATATGTTGTGCCACTGTTAGGGAATGATTCTCTGGTGTAGTGGATCAGACTGCAGATCTGTTAAAAAAAATGCAGATGTTAGGAAGCAGCTCCCCCCTGATCTCTGTGCCTCCAATTCATCTGTGAAAAAGGGACTTTTAGTGTATTTGATCAAGTTTAGTGAAACATAGAGATGAATCAACAAAGAGACGTCACTCACTGTAATTAGAAAGGGAGATGCAGACTTCAACTGTATGTTGCCTTGCATGATGGCACCACATTCTTTCAGGTATAGGGGTATTCATGACTCAATTGCTTTTACAAATAAAAGCATCTGAACAGCAAATATAAATGAATAGACAAGTGCAACATTGCAGGGTTTCGCGGTCTTTTTACCAGGGTCTGAACGTATTCATCTTAATTATACTTTAATATCAAGTTCCCCAGCCTGATGGATGGGCCTCTGGGAGGACTGTAGGTCAGGTAGGGAGTAAGGTTACGGAAAAGGGCTACAAAAAATACTCTGGGTAAAGAAAATGCATGGCTGATGATGTGCTCTGTAGTACAAATGTGGTCCTGCCGCTCTGGCTGTTTTTTCAAGAGGCCACCTGCTTTCTATTTCTCCTTTTATGTTAGCCATTAATTTTGCTGCCACAGGCACAATTCATACTTACAAGGTTGGAGGCTCAGACAAAAGCAGCTGCTGTTTCAAATAGCACTACTCCTTTCCCAAGACAGCCAACTCAGCTGCAACAACATCAGTGACCTGGTTACACCAAATTCACCAAAAGAGAGACTTTCCCATCCTTAACATCCTCTTTTATGCTGCATACATAACAGCAAAGCAAACCCATAAGGCTGGAAGGAAACAAATTGCAGGTAAGGCAAGTTTATGGAAAGAAAGATTCTAGAAGAGCAACAGAGAAGCAAAGAAAAAGGAAGAAAAAAAAAAAAAAAAGAAGAAGAAAAGGATTGTATAAATATTGGTGATGAGGTTGCCAGTCTGTCTCAAGCAAACTTCTTGATCTAGAAGCTTTTCCTGGTTTGTAAAAACATAATTTATATTATAGTAGCAGTTACTCAATTTATAAAGAGATGGCAAAATAGACACGTGGTATCATCATGCTTGTTTAAGTCCGGGATGTCTGAGTCCAGCTCCAAAGGCAGATTTATTTTACCTGGCCCCAGGAACATGCTCTGAGCCATTGGCACACACTGCCCCTCTGGCAGCCTATGCACCCCCAGCCCTCTCCCCAGGACCCCACACCTGGCAGGATCTGTGGTAGAAGACAAAACACCGGCAGAGTTCTCTCAGGTCTTAAAAAGTTTTTGAGGTGAGACATGGCCCTAAGCAACCTGTGCCTTTTTGTTTCAAGCCCATTTGGTTTCATCTCAGCCCATTCTGAGAAAATCCAGCCCAGGGATCCCTGCGCCACATTTTCAAAACTGAAAATGGAAGTAATGCAGCTCAAAGCATCCCAACACTGTTACAGGCACAGGTCCTGAATTGCATTGATGTTGATACAAGGAGGCAGGAGCCTGCAGCCAGGAGCAGGATCAGGGAAGAAAAAGAGGAGAGAAAAGGACCACAGTAGCCCTGGGCAATCTGCCTTATGCTGCAGTGAAAACACCCCCTGAAGCAGCTGGAATTTAATCATGCCCTTGTGCACCAAGGAGAGCTAGAGCTTGGGAGCAGTCCTGCAGTAACATGTGGGGACAGCAATGGCTCACAGTGAGTGGTTTTGCAATACCCTGAATGGAAAAGAGGCTGACTGTTCCCTTTCTTGTCCAGTACAGCAGCAAAAGCCACAAAATTCATTAGGAGCAGCCACACTCAAAACAAACAAAAGGAAGTGGCTCACCACATGGCAGATAGAGAGCTGAGAAACTCCTTGACCAAGAGGCTGCAGCTTCAAGTCTGATGGGCGTCAAACAGAAGCTGCAGGAGCACTTAAAAGGTCCTGAGTGCTGCAAAAAAGAGATCAAGAAATACCCTCAGCTGGGGAAGTTTTACAAGGGAAGTATTTTATAGATTTGCTTTTATTGTTCCCAAGCCACAGGCTTTCGGACACTGTCGGAGACAGGAAAATGGATTAGTTAGCCCATGATCTGTACCAGTCCAGCCACTCCTCTACTCTTAAGATTGATATATCCTACCAGCTTCCAGTTAGCAGCAGCTGGGCAATTTCCAGGGCTGCAGCTAGACTGCTGAGTTTGACAGCCACATCAGGTTTATCCTCCAAAAGTATGCTTAATCCCATTTTTTTAAACCTGTTTCTGGTCTCCACATTATCTTGCAACAGTAATTCTAAATTCTGTTTATAAATTGTGTATAAAGGCACTTCATCTTTTTTCCTTTTAATAGGTCACTTGGCACCTTCATTGAATGTGCTCTACTCACCACATTATGAGAAAATAGTAAAAAATCAGGGGATCTTTATCATATTCTTTTCCATACATTCATAAGGCTCTCTTCTAGCCTGAAGCAGTTCATCTACTTATTTATTTTTTATTCCTCAGAGCAAAATTATTCTCATAAAATGTTAGAAAGTACATATTTTAAGAGGTAACTTTGAGAGCTTAATGCCAAAATTTACTACAGATAAAGCATAGAAATTGAAAGGATAACCATTTATTTCTATAGATAATTTGCAATTCCTATTATGGTCTTCTGTTGCGCCGATTTTTCATGGAAAATAGACTCTACCCTTGTACCAGATTCCTCTGCACCCCTCGGTTGTAGTTCAGATATTTACATGCACATAAACTGACTCTAAGGGAATTGGTGAGGACACTGAATACTGTAATACGAACATGAAAACACCAAATGTTTAGTATAGCAGTGGGGAATCTACAGCACTTAAAAAGAAAGGACTGTCCAAAGTGATATTGTATCCTTATGATGGACATGAGAATTGATAGTAACAGTGGCTCGACAGGAATGAGGATAGAATAAACACAGTTGTGTAATTCATTTGATTTGTGATGTTAGACTTGCATTTCTCTCCTGTGCTTGTAGATAAAGACAAAAGCAAGTGTAAATACTTCTAATGGAAAGACAAAATCCGTTGTCTTTAAAACTCTTCTAAACAGGTTTATCTGCTGGACCAACATCGTTTCCGCTAGATGGTGCTCCTAGCTTTCGGAAAGCCATAAACAGATTAACCTGCTGCATTGAGAGGGAACAAGCTGTTTCATGAGCTGGTGAACGAGCAAACACGAAGTGGCGTCTTGCAGATCTCAATCCACGTTCCTAGATCCCTCGGCTGCAGTCATTCTGCTCTTTCCCACTAAGTACCCACTAAGTACTCACAAGCATGTTTTCCATTTCATTCTCATGTTCCAGTCTTCTCATTACAGAAACTGCCCCAGTCTTCAGCAACAAAACTTCACAAAGCCTGTAAGGATGCATCTCAAACACTTTCTGCAAAGCAGGTTTGTGCAGAAACCACATCTCTCAGAAAGCTGCTTTAGGAAAAAAAATATCTATATGCACATATTGTGCAAGTTCTTTACCTGATCATCTTCATTCTTACTGCTATTCTTTTTATCTCTTCCACTATTTCCATAAGGGTTACCATCTTCTTCATTTTTGACAAGTCAACACAGAAAAAAAGTCCTAAATAATGCTCTTCACAGACACTCACTTTTGTTATTCCATTGACAGATACTGCAGCGTAGATCCACATCACCTCTCCTCGCCCATCAAGAGGCATTAATTCTTTTGACTTCTTAGATAACTCCTACTGATACCTTCTCCCATACTCTCTTCCATCTGGTAGCAGAGCAGCTTTTTCTTCAGCCCCTCTCATAACAGCAAGATATGTAGAAGGATGTTGGAATACTGGAGATATTCCAGAGATGAGTTGCAGAAATGATCAAAGATAGGAAAAAGTATCTCCAAGTGAGAGAATCAAAAAGTTCAAATCTGTCCTCTTCAAAAGTGTTTAAGTACTATCACTTCCCAAGATGAGAAAAGAAAGTTAAGAACTAGTACAGAACCAAAAATAGACATAGTTTAGTCCAAGACAGCACTGGTGTGCAGCAGAGTTGGGTTCATGTGCATTGTGAGATGGAAGAAGCTAAAACTGAGCAGACTATGAAGTCTCCCCAAAGAGACTTTTTTTTTCTACAAGAACTGCCTGTCTTTGGCTCAAAACAGCTTCCTCTGGTGGAACATCCCAATAGCTGGCAGCACCATCACAATTTTTGTGTCAGAAATGTACTGCCACCATCCACTAACGTGAGATTTCAGGAAGTAGGTGTTCCTGTGACATCTGGAAGATCAGCACTTAAATTGCTGTCACTGGAACACTGCTGATAAACCACTTGCTGTGACAGAACTCCACACTGCCATCATGAAGGAGCAGTACACAGAGCTGCAATGCGTTTGGAAATACCACATAGTCATGTGAGCTGCTGGTGAGATTCATGTATCCAATACACTGAGTCTCCTCGTGGAAAGAATACTTCTCTGTTGTTTGCTAGAGTTACAGAGAAGTCTAGTTACTATAGTAAGATTGGTTTATCACTCTTAATAGAAAAAGACAGTTTGTTTTCCTCTCTAGGCTTCAAATCCCTTTAATAATTACTTTGTTAGAAGAGAGGAATCGCTGACTGTGGCCCTAGGCTGACCAACACTGAAATCTGTACTGACAGGCAAATGAGAAATCTGAGGCTGGGTCTGACTGATCCATTTAACCTATCCTGGGTGAGCAAGACATAGAGAAGAAAGGGAGTGACAGAGCTGCTGGAAGTTTGAACTGCAGATGTCCCTTGTATGAAACTCTGATGGAAGGGGAAGCCCACTTTGCTTTACCTCGCTGAGCCTTACCTCCATGCTACAGACTGCACACCTGTGCACCTAGTAAAAGAGTTCCTTAAAGGGAATCGCCATGGACATTGAGTCAGAACATTACCCAAAATAAAAATAGCTCCACGTCCTCTCCCAGATTTTCAGCCCTCACTACTGAGGATCTCCTCCTTTGCCTGTCTTTTCCCCTGCCCCATGCCCTGGTGCTACCTCACAGAAACAGGCTGCATTCTCCTGTCCCAAAGAACTGAAAAGGTATTGAAACCACTGCTGCCATGGTGTATTTCTGGTCGCAGAGATGGCAACAAAAAACCTTTCAGTGCAACAAACAGGGCTGTCCTATGTTCACCTCTTTTCATTCATTAGGGTTTTGAAAAAACAGAGCAGAAGTCCTTGGACTCACTCTGTTACTTACAAAGCCATCAGGCTCTCTGATGTGTCCTCTTCCACCAGACGTACGCCTGTTGGATTGATTCACCCTGCTTTGAGGAGCCTGTGGTGAAAACACAACACAAGCCTATCATGCTTTCCTGAACTTGAAAGTGCTCTCAAGGGCCAGGCAGCCTCCTCCCATGACTACCAGGTCAATGCAGATGGGTTTGCAGCCTCTCTAATGACTGCTGCAGCTAACTGGAATTGGCAGGACAGATATGCACAGCTGCTATCCTTTCTGTGATCTGCTCCTTTCAGGAGTTTCCACATGCAGATGTAGAATTCTGCTCCTTCCTTCATTGCTACAGAATAACCCTGCCCCAACTTAAATGATAATAGATGAAGAACAATTTAGATTTAGTTATCAAAAGCTGCACACTCCATGACTTAAGATTAAACATAGCAGAATGTAAAGACTGGCTAAAAAAATCTACCAATAAAACAAATGCCAACTGCACAATTTGTCAATGCCTCTTTACTGCAAAATACAGTGAAGTTGACCCTCTTTGGGCTCTTTTGTATGAGGAAAGAGCCTTAAGCAGCAGTCTCAAGTGAAGAAGAGCAATATGCCAGTGTAACCCCCAGGTTTGGGGTTTTCACAGAAGAGCACAAGACATTGGGGGTTGATCAGCCTGTATCTTTTGAAAGAAGATATGAAACTATAGTTTTTGTATGTGGTCTGTGGCAACAAATTACCTACATGCAACCAGTTCCTATATGGTAAATGATGTGAGACCAAGAACTGAAAGTACGGTGTATGCATCTGTGTGCATGAATATATATAAATTATTATTATTATTTTGTATATTTTTATAACTATGATGCAGTTACAAAGCTTCTGCTGAACCAGGAGGATGCTGAGCTGTATTACTTGCAAGTCATAGAATAAGCCAATGACTAAAAATTTGACATTCAGCACAAGGGAGAGAGCCAAGCTAAGAGGGTGCTCATCACACACTGTGGACTCTGGCATGGTTCAACTGTGAAAAGCAGTATAAAAGATTCTCTTCATCATGTCAGACATCAGAGTGTAGTGAGTTAATGGTTCAAAAGAGACACAGGTAGGGGAATAAACTTTTCTCAAGCTTTCTGAATAATCCCAAAGACTGGTTAAAAAGGAGGAGAAAAAATGGTTTACACTATAGCAGCCGTGTATCTGAAGAAAAAGATGTTTCCTGAGAAACCTCCTTTTAAGTCATTGCCATTCCCTGACTTTCACAAACACTTCAAGTGATAGAAACAGTCTCTCCCATGCTACAGATAGTGAACTTGAGATTTTTAGGGCAGATGAACCTTCATATTTCAGCTTGGCTACTGGACACACTTTGTTTTATGTCTCTGATGCTGACTGGAATCATCGCCCAAGTCCCTGGCTGCTGGCAGATTGTCTGTGCAGTTCATTAGTTTAACTCACTAGTAAAAGAGGTAAAGTCCACCATACTTCTGGAGCAGTGGCCATTCAAGCAGAACACCACATGACCACATAAACTGATCTCTATAACTTCTGCCCCAAATCCCAGACAGTGACTTTTGCATGAATTTCTATTTCCATTAAGAAAGACTGAAAATATTTACTACAACAGCTAATGCAAGAAATGTAAGCATCTGAAAGGAAATCTTTGAATATTTAATTATTTTTTTCACTAGCCTTTTTCCAAATCTGCTCTTCTCCAAATTAATTTGAATCTTGATGCTTTTAGCTTCTACTTCCAGTCTCTGGATCTTGTTATGATGTTGTCTGCTGCAGGGTTAGAGTCATCTACCACTGGCAATCTCCTAAAGTGCCTGTAATTATGAATCCTACAGGGTACATCAGACTCCAATTTTCTCACCAGCTGGGTTTTTTTTTTCCAGACCACAGAATTTTCTTTTGTTTTCAGGCTGAAACCTCACTTACAGACTAGTGTCATTTATGAGGATGTGATCCTCTGGCAACAATCTCACCCATGCTGCAAAGGACTGACCCATGCTCAATCCAAACAGGAGAGCCATGTTAATGCATGCTAGTGACACGAGTTGAAGCCTGAACATTGTGTAGGGGGGAATCAGCTGATTGTGGGCTGATGATCTCCTTGCCCTCTTAATAAATTCATCATCTCTGAATACTGTTTCCCTTCTCTCTGGCTCACTGTGATGTGAGCCAGAGAATTAGAGCACATGCATCAAAGGACACAGATAGGGTTGCTCTGCTGAGGGGCTACAGCCACCACGCAGGCCACACAACTACCTCTGCCTCCTGGGGACAGCACGTGAGCAGCTCTGTATTGCTAGCAAGGCACAGGGGCAATAATCTTCCCTGCTCCCTTTGCAAATCCTCTGCTGGCTGACCTGTGATTACTGCTGGTTGTGGGGGGAGTTGTGCGATGCCACACAGATGAGCTTAAAGCTCTGGTAAGACATTTTGTTTAACAGGGGCTGCTCTGCAGACCATCACTATGACTATTCTTCTCTGCCACTGAGTAGATTTTCTAAGATACCCATCCTCACCAGAGTTCTGGGAAAACTATCTGATCCAGCTAGCAATAGCACACTATGAATGAATCAAAAGTCACTAGCAGGGAGCCCCTGCAAACTGAAAACTGGACACTTACACACTTACTTACCACTTTACACAGCAGACATAAAAAATCAATTACCTTTTGGCAAAAGCCAATGAAAAGTGTTAAAATCCGAGTACAAGATCAGTATAGAACAGGACTGTGCAATTTACAACTGAATCATTTCAAATGAACGATTTCAAATTTCAAATGACTACTGACCTACTTATAACTACTTGACAGGGTTTAAAACTTTCACATCAAATTAACGCACTCTGTTTAGCCAACCTTATTGTTTGTCATCATGGCTCACCATTGTAAAATATTTCCTTTGAAATGTTACTAACAAAATGTTCTATTCAAAGAATCGTCTTTTTATTGGCAAAATGATCTTGAATTTAAGAAAAGCTGTAGGAAAGTTAGGTACAATCAGTCATATTAACTAACCACTCCATTCACCAGCACCAAGAAATCATTCATAGCATGAAGAACAGCTAAGTAATTCTGAGCTCATGGAAGAGCCTATCTAAATTTAACTGCCATATCACGTTAACGAGAGATAACGCCCTGTGTCCACAAACAGATGGTGCTAGCCCACATTAATAAACTCACTGGAGAACTTAATATGCTTAGATTTAGATAGGTTATTCCACTGGATGACGCAGTCCATGACGCATCCTGAAGCAATGTATCTGTATTTGGCAGTTCTTTATCATCTTACTTGGTTCTCCTGGCAACACTGCCTGCTGTCCCTGTGTCCTATCCTGCCTCTGGGCTATCCTGACTCGCAGACATACAGGTGCAGCCCTTCATGGTTCTTATTTGTGGAAGCCAAAAACACTCACTGTGGCACAGCCATATTTTTCATTTTCACATAACCCCTGGATTTTACTGACCCTATGGAAGATCTGTGCATCCATCTGTATTTGGAGAGCAGTTGTATCCCTGCTCTCCCCACCAACATCCATGCACACACCACTTACTTCATCTGCTTCTTTCCCCAGCAGAGTGTGGGGAGTATACAGATCCAAAAGACATGGATGCCTGTTTCTGCCTTGCCCTGTCCCATCTGAGGGCTGCAGCTGCCAGGAAGCTGGCAGGGGCAGGGGCATGAGCTGGGCATAAGGCCACTGGCACCGCTGGGACTCCCATATGGTCTTTTTTTGGCTTCAGGCTGTGATTTTTCCCTCCCTAAAATCTGCCTCCCAAGGCAACAGATTGAATCTGGACATTTTTGCCCAGGGATCTTTTGGCATCTCATCCTATTTGCACTTCCAAAAGCATAACATGTTTGAACATTATGCTTTGCATATTTAGCCAGTGTTACTAGCTTATAGTAAATAAATATTTAAAATACATTAAGTATTATACTACTTCAGGAAAATTAAATTGAGCAATTCATGTGATGGGAAAACAGTACTGGATGCAATTGAATCCTGATATTAATTTCATGAAGACTGCTTCTGGTGAAATCATTTGTATGAATTTGATTCATCTTATCAGCAATCTCTATGACTATTTTGTTATGTGAATAATGAAAAATAAAATAAATCGTAAAATAAATCTTTGGATACCATTTTACTCCTCTTCTGAATAATGTTAATGTAGCACTCCTTAAATAAAGGTTGCCTAATACAAAACCTCTGTAAATAAGTACAGTAACTTAGAAATGAGAAATCATAGGAAGTGGGTTGAAGAGAACAAGTGCAAACTAAAGTTCAAATGTGTTGGAATTCAAAAGGTATTTTCATAAGATATTGCAATATTTGCACAAAGATACAAGTGGAGTATTCAGAAAGCTTTAGATTTCTTATCTACTTTATACAGTGTGATCTGGGAGACGGGAAATATTTACTCAGTGTCCTAGCTTGCAGAAATTATCATGACAGTCATGGAGCTTTAGCTGCTGCATACCTGGGCATGGGATTTACACGGGGGCAGAGAAATACTCCTTCTTTTGAGCACAAGTACATCTGTAGAATTTGATGAGCATGCAAACCACAGATGTACCTGATAAGGCACAGATAAGTCAAGGATTTCATTCCCTACCTTCCAACATTATCTTATGTCAGGGACAGTTGCATCTCCTGAGGACTGCACTTTCCTGCCAGAACTAGAAACATAAAGTGTTTTTAGCTAAGACATGCAGAGAGAAGAAGGAGAAGGTATATGAACATGAGAAAGAAATTAACACGTATTTAGAGGACTACAATCATAGTAAAGCACTGAAAATATTTGCTACTTTATTTTGTACCTAGTTCCCTTTATCTGTGCTCTATTTTCAACTTCCTATACCTTGTGTGTGCAGCTATTTACAAGGATGTGGTTTTTCAAGTAAGAACTGAGAGAAGTTCAGTCTAGACCTAAACCACTCCTAAGAACCAAATATTTTTAAATGTCTGTGAGATATTATCAGAACCAGTATGGACTCTTTTTTTCTGTGTTTCAGTTTAGGAAAAATAAGAGAGAAATAAAATATATGGGACAAATTGGGATACTATTGATCAAGTGATCAAGTATGAGGCAGATCTCAAATTGCAGAGCAATTTGTTCCACAGTCTTAAATCACCCTTTGAATGAGTTGAACAAGGCTTCTGCTGACCAAAAATTCTTTTCCTCAGTGGGGAAAGGATTAAATCAGCACACACTGCACCTTAAATTCACTCACTCTCAGAAGGCTGGGTATTTCCAGTAGTGTGCAGGGGCAGGGTTTGTGCACCAAGTGTGGACAGCTCAGCATCTGGCAGTCTGTGACACCTAAAACACCTGCCTGTTCCTGCCCCGCTACTGAGAGGCCATCATCAGGGGGGAACTAAAGAGTTTCTTTGCAAAGCTGAAGCCAAGGTCATGTGTGAACCATAATACTGTGAATCCTGAGGTGAAACATAGGTGTCAAGTGAAAAATTATTTCTTGAAAACCCTGAGTTATGTTATGCTATGTTTCCTAATAATTCCTTAATGAGGGAGGTCTCTTTCTGTTTTTTAACTATCAAAGCAAGAAACTGCTCTTCTTCCCACAGACCTGCCATAGCTCCAGCCATTCCTTTCCAGATTCAAGAAAGTCCGACGGATTCTGCATTTCTTCACAAATCAGAAGAAAAATGTTAGTGCATTTTCATTGCAAAAATCTGGACTACTTCTAGTAATTCAACATGAACTTACATGCATTTTCCCTTCACAAAATACATATTTTTTTTCAAATATTTTAAAAACCTTTCCTATTACAAACACAGAATAGATTTGTGATTAAGGTCGTGGAGAAAAAATAAGAAAGAAAAAGGAAAAAAAAACCCTACAGAACATGTGAAATCAACTGTAGAAAAATTGTTTTGAGGGTGGAAGTGTACCAGAATCATGCTTGAATAGGTATCAGCTGATTTCTACCAAATGGCCATCAAGGTCAAGGACCATCATAAAAATCAAAGCAAGAACTTCTCCTAGGCAGTAATTTTTTTAAAATTTTTGAAATAAAGCTCAGGGCTACGGTCAATATATTTGCTTTTTATGAATATTTATTTGATTTATTTTCAAGAAAACCACTCCAGTTTAGCTGTTAAATATTGAATACTCCTCTTCCTACTTCAAGGCTCAGAGAAGCAGATTTCATAATATTTGTATGCTTTTTATGCATGAGTCCTCTTATTTATACAGCTCCCTATAAATCATATAAATGAATGACAGAAAGGACCAATTAGAGCTTTTTCAGGGTAGAATGGCACTTGGATGTTTGTGCAGTCTCGTTTTAGTGGTTTCAGGTTCCACAGTTTCCCCGAGGAGATTATTTGAGAGCTTACTGCAATTTATTCTCATGATAGTCAGCTTCAACATTTCCTTTTCCAGTTGTACCATAATACACTTACATCCAACATAATGTATCACACATTTTCTCCTCTTGTGATGCAAGGTAGATTCCATAAATCCTGCAATAAATTCCTTATGTCCTTATAAGTCCTTATTAGCTGAGTTACGTAGCACATGCCAGACTTGACAGCAACATCACAGTTATGCCTCTTTAGTGATTTGCACAAAAAAGTAGCAATCAAACCCCAACACAAGAGACACACTTTATTCAAGTTCCAAATTAATTCACAAAAATGATCCAAGTTTTTTAAATAATTCTATGATTCTGTGTATTACAAGTATAAAATACTGGCCCTTTTTTATGCATGCTTGCAGAGTCTTAACCCCATCCTCCTAGGGTCATATAATAAAGCTCCAGGAGCAAGTTTTATCGTGTGTCTCTGGAAGGATTCAAATAAATTTTCCAGTTCACTACACAGTAAGCAGTACTGTCGTGCAAGTGTGGCTGACTCTGCCCTGCCATGTAGGCTGGTCCCTTCACCCCTCTCTTTATCACATGCCAAACTGGTTTGCTTTCAGATTCCTAGCCTGCCTTTTCCATTCAAGTCCTGCCATGGGATTGCCCCTGTTTCGGGGCTCACGCTCAGTTCCTTCACTGTGCAAATTTTATTACACAGGAAACAGGACTTACATTCATCTTTTTACAATTTCACCTTAAAGGGACTACAGAGATAGAGGAAACACATTCCTGCAAGTTTAAGACCACTAGGCTGTACATTTTTTAAGTTATCTGTCTTAAGTTATACTGATCACAGCAGAATTTTGAAGACAACAAATGAGAACCAAAAACCAGGAAAGCACCCCTTAACATCCTAGTAGTTCATGTATGTACATACAGCCTCTAAAACAAGCTAGAAGATGGTTATCAAATTACAATTCATGGAATATTATCCCTACTGAACAAATGAGTTCCATAAAACTACAAAGCCTCCTGGAAACTCTGTCAGGTGTTACAGATGTGCTAATTAGAAAATAATTGACTAAACGCATGAAAGCAGTAATAAAAAGTTAGAATACTCCTCACGCACTCAGTAATACAGAAAAGTGCTTAACAGCAAAGGTTTGAGAGCCAAAGGACCAGGCAGGTGCCTAGTTCTTCACTAGTTTTTATAACTGAGGAAGATGCTACAGATACCAAAAGCTCTGGTGCAAATAATAATAATAATAATAATAATAATAATAATAATAGTTGATTCTTTTTGGAAGCTGGCTTTAGAAAGCAAATAAAGCATAACCAGCAGAAATAAAGAAGCCTGCTTACATCTCACAGCTGAACCTGTACCCTCATTGTACCTTGTGTCCTACACCTACCAGATGGGGAAGGAGGGTGTGCGCTGGAGCGCTGAGGGGCCATGGGCTGGGTAGCCAGTGGCCACCACCTCCTCCTTGCTGACCTGACAGGACAGCTTATACTGGCTGATGAGCCTGGAAGATGCCTGAGGGGAGCTGCAATGAGGGGAGCTCCTCCCTGGCTACGTGGCATGCGGGCCTTGTTAGAGAGAGTCTCTCCTTCACTCTGCAAGAAATCTGTCATTCATTACAGAAATCAGCCCCATTTGGCTGAACTAGCAACTGGCTTGAGGTCACTGGAGAGGGAAAAAAGGAGAGCGCAGCCAAATCATTTGGAATGCAGCTAGAATACTTTAAGGTAAAAAGGGACCATTGGACATTCTCTGACCACAGGCCAGTAAGTTTTACTACCAGTCCCAAACTGAACTAAGGAGCTTGTTTGTGATTAAAACCATTACATTTGCATTATATTGTATCAGCTCCTGACCACTGGTTTTTTAATGTTCTTTTCTACCATCTTGAAAAGCTTTAGTATGGCAAATCTTGCAGATATTTTTGACAAATTGATAATGCATTCAAAACATACTGTTATAAGAGACTTCCTCCAGTACTATAATGTTCTGGCAGGTCTTTTCTGCACCACTTGATCTTTAATGTCAAGAGCCACACACACCTTTTTGTCTATCCGTTCTCATTAATACACACTGTAATGCTGGTAGTACACCCAACAGTCAGACTGGACACACTGCACCTTATCCATAACAGTTTGCCTGACATGATTTTTAGACAACTTTTTCTAAGACATAAACTCTCATTCCAGAGGCATGGCTTGTATTCCTGGAAAATTCAGCAGTAAATTTGGCTTGCATATTTGGCTGTTTGAAAGTGTTAATTTTACTAAGCAGTCCAGATGACATTGCAGTTGCTCTCACAGTAGTTTACTAAGTTACCATTTAGCACGTCCACAGATTTTATTAACAGTGAGTTTATTTTGGATCTCTGGTAAAACTCTTGAAAATGCTGAGCCTGCAGAAGCTTGCACACCCCAAAACCATGAACACTAGCCTCTAAAAACTCTTCTGATATTTCAGAAGTCAAGAACTATTTCTCTGTTTAACCCACTGATGGTTCAACAGCAGTAGCCACTGGAAGTACATATGGTATTAACCAAAGGACTCAGAGACCATTTTGCAGTTCTAAGCCTATTAGATTAAAAACAGAAGCATGATGTTTCTGAAGTTACTTTTATCAAATTACCTGTAAATGTCACTAAACAATGCTATAATTGTTTTATAACTCAAGTGAGGTGATTAACATTATATCTTTATCAAACCTTTTTTTGTATCTTCTTCCACTGTTTTGCCTGTGGTTTATGTTAAAGCAGTCAAGAACAGTACAGGTCATCCAGCTTGGTATTTTAAAAATGGACAGAACACGAATGTTTTTCTTTACTTCTTACTAAATCACTATTTAAAGATTTATTAAACCCCAAACTTAGCTACTTCCTCAGCCAACTCTGTCAAGATCCCATGGCGCAAATTAGCCAGACTTCATTAAAAACTGTCTAGGTTTGCTTGGAACAGAGGTTTCTCCATGGACCTCACCAATCCCAGACACGTGACGCCAGCACAACACCTGGCTTCTCCCAGGTACGGCGGCGATGCTCACCCAGCACCACCGACGCGCGCTCCGTTACCGCTGCGGCAACCTAACACCCATCTCCGGCCCTGAGCGACTCCCCTCGCCCCTTCTCGTTCCCCTTTTTTTCCAAATTCCTCTCCGCTACCGCACGCCCAGCGGAACCCCCGTTCCGGGCTTCGAGCGAGGTGCCAGCACCTGCGCGGCGCTGACAGCAGGTCCCCGCGGCCACCCCCACCACACTCCCGTTCTCCCGCGGGGATGCGGCGCCGGCACGGCCCACCGGCAGCGGGCGGGCGGTGCCCCTCACGCCGCCGGGCGGGGCCGCGCTCCCGGCATGCCCGAGGGGGACGCTCCGAGGGTGGGTAGGTGGGCGGAGGGAAGGAGGGTGGGAGGGTGCGCGCCCACCCCGCCGCCGCTTCCCATTCCCACCCGACGCGGAAACCGGCGCGCAGCCGAGCCGCTGTAGCCGGCGCGCAGGGCGCATGCGCGGCCGGCCGGGAGGGCGGGGGCCGGCGTTCAGCGGGGAGCGCTCCGGCCGCCAGTGCCGCCCGCGCTCCGCGCTCGCTCCCGCCGCTACCCGGGACCGGCGGCCGCCGCGCAGCGCCCGCGCCCTCTCCTGCCCCGGGCCCGCCCGCTGTCCTGCCCCGCCATGAAGTTGAGCAGCCGCGGCCGGGGATGCTGCGCGGGCGGCAGCCGGGAGCGCGGGCCGCCGCCGCGGAGCCCCTTCGTGCACCAGCTGCGCTTCAGCCCCCTGGAGAAAGCCAAGGTAGGGGCGTGCGGCCACCGGGCCCCCCTTCCTCGCCGCCGCCGCCTCCTTCCGCGCGTCCCCCGCGGCGCACCGGCTGCCGGGCCGCGTCCTGCGGCGGGCGGGGGCTCCGCGCTGCCGGGGCTTTGTGAGCCGGCGGTGCCGGGCAGAGCCGGGGCAGCGGTGCCGGGCGTGTGCGAGGCGGCTGCCGGGGGCGGCCGTGCCCGGGCCGGGCGGGCGGGGGGATGGGGGCGGCCGTGATGCTGTAGCGCCCGGCGCTCGCAGGGCGTGCGCCTCAACTTGTGCTCCATCGCCTTCTTCAAGGGAAGAAAAGCTGTTGGTGGGGTTTTTTTTTTTGTTTTGTTTGGGGTATTTTTAATAGGTTGTGTAGGCATTTTGAGATTTGGGAGTTTTTTTCGTTTTTCTGGGTTTTGGGGTTTCTTTTTGTTTTGTTGTTTTTTTGTGGTTTTCTTTCATGGGTGGCGGGGGAGCAGCCCTGCGGAGCCACTCTTTAGCAGCGTCAAGGTAGGGATTAACCTGGGCCGAGACATCCCGTGCAGCCGAAGTTTGGCCCCTGGGTAAATAGTCCCTGCGGCGTAATTTCGGTATTGTGCAGGTAGCGGTGAGACTACAGGAAGCAGTATTAAAATGCAAATTTGCAGTTGCGTGGCTTTTTATTTCATTGTTTAGTTTTGGTTTTCTTTTCTTCCCCCTCCGTGCCGCTGCGTCTCCTCGCACAGTGAGAAGTTAAGTGGTTGGGTATTCAGAGGGCATGGTCCTTGTCTTAGGCTTTCGGTAAGATCTGGGTCGCTTGCTGGAGGAAGAAATACCGTCAGAGGCTCACCTAATGAGAGGCTGGCCATTTCTGCCACTTCCATCACATCACTTCAGCTTTTTTGAAGCTGTTGTTTTGGGAGCCTAACAGTCTTCGGTACCTGTTAATACTGGAAATTATGATCCACTAGTACTGAGCCTCTTGGGTCAAGGCGCTTTAGATCCAGCTTTGATTTAATTGCATTCTGAGTGAAGTTCGTTGTTCCACCGCCCCGTTGCTGTCCAGATACTTAACACAAGATATGTATGGCCTGACTTAAAAAACATCGGAATGTGCTGCCTGTTACGTATTTGGCAGCTCAAAAGTTCGTAGTAGACTCCATCAGAAAAAATTTCTACTTTTTAATTAAGTTGCCCAGTATGTATTCAGTGGTTATTGATAAATTGTTGCTTGAGCCAGAAGAGGGAGAAAATGTTTGTGTCATTTGCCTAATTTAGTTTATATCTAGGGCTTCCTCAATAAATTGCATAGTTGCAAAGATTTCCTTTCCATGTACTTTGTTCCTGAAGTCATGGTTAATATGCGATTAATGAGGTAGAAGTCTTTCAGGGAGCAGAGTGAAGCAAAGATAACACATGTTCACATGGACTAGGATTGTCTCCAGTTATAACAATTAATGTTGCTTTCTGCTTGGTTATTTATAAGAAATTTTTAAAATACTGGTAGGAAAGGAGAGCAGACTCTGTTTTACAGTTTTTGCAGTCTTGAGTCTCATAGGAGCTACTAGCCTTGCTGATCTGATGTTAGTCCTGACAGACCTTGAGGTGCTTCATCAGAGAAGTGACTGGCTGTAGAACACACCTGCCTTCTGTGTGTGTAGAACACACCTGCCCTGTACATAGGTGTGAGATGTGAGTTTTGCCAATGGATTTCAAGGATTTGTTGTTTTCAGTGAAGATGAGGACACGTGTTTAAACTTCTGTGGTTTGTCACCGCACACAGGCCAAAGGAACAGCCTCCTCACCAAAGACTGTGTCTCAGACTCACTTTTTAAGCGAGCAGTCTTTCACTGATACACAGTGGCACAGAGTTCTTTAACCCAACCTCCCATCAGTCTTACTGTTGCAGTTTTATGTGGGGAAAAGCCCATAAGCTGGCATATGGAACTATGGTAAATTTTTTTTCTTTGCCTTAGTCATACTTTTCTAGCCTCTTCACTGATGAAAAGTTGTGCTTGAGACAGAAGCGGTTAAAGCAGAGCTGTGAAACTGCTCCTCTTGAGAAGAAATGTCCTCCAGGTGAATTACAGAAGTGTGCATTCTCTCCCCTACAGCCCTGGACAGCTGCGGAGGGCTCGGTGTGAACTATTGCAGCTGAACTCACTTCTTGTTCAGCTATAGGCACGTATTGTGTCACAGGCTTTTCTGTCTGTCCTGTGAATCTAACGGGGGTTTCTGGGGTTGCACAGTCTATTGAGGAAGGTTAGGAATGTAGGTACAAGAGGTAGGGAGCCCAGGGGACTGGGAGACAAGACTGCTTTGTCCGGTGGTCTGTTGTCTGTTGCTGATGGTCTGCCAGATAGCCGCATTATCTTCGCTGCAACCTCGTCCTGCAGTCTGCGAGAGGTTAGATTAGCTTTTTTATTCATGAATGCAGCTCAAAAGTAGAGGCCTTTTAGCATGTTCCAGCCCGAGACTGTGGAGTGAAAGAAAGGTAGAAAGTGCAGAGGGTAGAACAAACACAAGGAGGAAGAGCAACAGCAAAAAGAAATCCATTTGGCTGTCAAGGAACTGTTCACTGACATTACGAAGACTGGGAGATTACAGGAGCGTAAGCCTGCTTCAGAACTGAGTCTCATCAGTAGAAATGATGGCTATTTTACTCTGATCTGAGGGTGACTGTAGGAGTCATTCTTGGAGCTACCTGTTTTATTTCAGTACTATAATAAAAATATTCTTTCTGTGAGAAAGACAGACATGATTTTATTAAGCATGGATTTTGTTCATACTAATGTCTTCACACTAATGTCTTACCTGTCATGTAAGTTCAAGCTCTTGATTCTTGTTACCACTTCAGAACAGGTAGAAGCATTACTGGAGCTGTCACTAAGCATCTGTAGCTTTTTTCCCTGCTACTTCAAAACACAATACAGTGACATTTTCTTTTCTTCCAGTGTTTCTGGCCCTTTTATTTCACCAGTACTGGTGTTCATTTGATGCCTTGGTGAGCTGATTTGGCTCATTAAGCCAGCATATCATTGTGTTTTTTCTGTGTTCTGATTATTTTCTTTTGCTGGGATGGTTGTGTTTTTTCTCACTAATGAGCTATATTGGCTCATTGCTAGCTCACATAATGCTAGAGCTGACTCAAGGGGAGGATTGAGGAGAGAGTGAACAGGACCACTCTTTCACAGCAGTGATCTGTTAGATTGGCTTAGCTGCACAGGAAAATTTCTCCTCCTGTGTTTATCTCCATGAATGTGTCTGTTGGGGAACTTGCAGTGGGAAGGTGGGTAAGAGAATTGTTGAGGAATGAATTCCTAGCTCCTTCACTGCTGTCTTTGGTGAGTTGAGCTATAGGGATGATAATAGTGAGGAAGTACAAGTGTGGGGCAAGATGTAATCTCTATCTGATATGTGTGAGAGAAAAATCAAAACCTCTACCATGTCAAATAGTATTTTCTTTTCTCAGTATGTGACCACTACTTTGAAACAAGTCCTGGAAACTTTGTTGTGAATAAATGGTTTTCAGTGATGTTTCTCACTGTATTGCTAATTTCCAGGTTGCATTTTTTCAGCTCCCCTGTGCGTGAGAGCTATGATAGTGGATTTCAAGACAAGAAGCAGACCTAGAGAAGTAGAAACAAAGGTACTCTGTGATTCTCTTGTTCAGTGCTTAGATAAGTAGGACTAGATATTGTGGAGAACTTGGAATTTGAGTTCATATTTTATACCTTCATTGTGAGGCCATACTTAAATCTGAATGCAGTCTCCCTAAACAAGGAGAACATATGATACCTATTTAGTTTAAGTGACTTGCCTTTCACCCAATTTAAGACCTTCTGATGGAAGAATGGAGATCAGTGTCCCAGGGCAGCCTTCCATTACAAGCTGTCCATGGGTCTTTCACAGTATACAGTGCAGCTTCTGAGAAACTAAGTTGAATGCTGTAGACCAGCGAGTGTTAAATAAGCTGCAGTCAACCCCCTCTTGAAATTTCTTTGGTCATGAGCTGAACCCCTCAAGTACAACTCTGGGTGGGCCTTTAGGGGTTTTTAAATGTATCTCAAAGCACAGGTGTTTACATCTGACTTACTGCCAAACAGAATTTTTAATTTTAATAGAAGACATCTCTGTGAACATCCCAAATATGTAGGAATGTGATCACCGAAATAGCGTCTACATAAGGTCAGAGCCAGTGTGTGTCTCCTGCATTCTGACCTCTGACAGTGGCTGGTGGGGACAAGATCTTCTCCTTTTTCTGTCTGACACTGACGCTATTGCTGTACATAGGTTTTACAGGATAGAAGCTTTCTTACCTGCAAAGATGTCTGAACATCTTCCCAGCTAAGGTATAGACTGAACTACTTTTCAAATGTCAGTGTCTTTCTTGATTCCTAACTTTCTTCAGGAGGTAGACATATTTTTCTCTCCTACCAAATTTCTTGTGTGAACAGATGACCTACTACCTGCTAATAAGGGGCTGGTGTCACAGCCAGACCCTGTACATCTGGTGCATTTGCTTCTTGCTGGCCATTACCATGCCTGCTGTCTCTGGAAGATCAAGAGGGCTTTTCAGCACATTTATGGCATCTTTCATGAAATTATGGATGCAACTTCTGCTTCCATTCTGTGACTAAAATTATGGCACCAAAGGTACCATAGTACCTTTGGTCCTTTGGTACAAAGGATTGGTACAGAGAGTCAAGGGATGGGACACCTCACTACCAATCACCCGCCGTTCAGCTTTGCCCTGGAGTAGGAGAAGACTTGGAGGAGTGGGAGGGAGGGATGGAGAAGTCATGAATTCCAAAGGTCTGTGTCCTCACCTGCATTTTGTTTCCCTTATTTTTTAGTGGCTGGTCCTTCTCATTTTACAAACTTAGAAGGCAGCTGCTCTCATCTCCAGAATGCTCCTCTGTTTGCTGCCAGACGTGGTGGTCTTGTTAGTGGATGCAGAGTTGTGTGAGTTGGTGTAACTTTGGTGCTCATCTGACCATTGTAGTGTGGGAAGTTTTACTGGTTCATTTGGGAAACTAGCCTTTCTAAGGGAAAAAAATACTCCTTTTTCTGTCACTTCTGCAAACTGAAGGAGTCTACACAGGGACTGGAATCTTCTTCTGGAGAGTGAGATCATGGTTGTTACAAGATGATAGTGCCAGTCTGAACCATCACTGTAAAATCCAACTGCAGTGGGCTGGTAGTTTAGGGCTTGAAAGTGGTATCTTGGGCTTTTCTCCTGCTGTGTGTTCCCTAGATTTACAGATTTGTGCACCTACAGAGTGAGATGGTTGTTGAGCTGTTTTGGGAAGTGAGAGGAAGTGGAAACTGAGCTGCATGATGACTAGATCTGCATCAGGGAAGAGAAGAATATGAATTAAGCTTTCCACAGCAGCCTGGAGATGCGTCAGATTAAGCACAACATGAGACAGCACCTTATGCCTCGTTACTCATCCTTGCCCAGCTATTGTGGTGTTGAAAAGTGTGCTTTTTTAAATCTTATCTGGCATATCTGGAATTGAATTGTATTCTGCTGTTTCTACTATTAGATATTTTTAAGTTAAGAACTGGTATCAGTTTCTAGGAATCACTGACCTTTTCAGTCTGAGATTGTGTTAGAATAATGCTTTTTTTATTATTATTATTTTGCAGATTGCCTTCATGACCTTGACTCTGTTTCCTATCCGACTCTTTTTTGCTGCTTTTATGATGTTGCTGGCCTGGCCTTTTGCGTTCATTGCTTCAATGGGATCTGACGAGCAGGAGCTTGAAAAGCCCCTCTCCTGGTGGCGAAAGTGAGTCACTGATGTGGTGAAATACTAAGAGAATCATTATACAGTTCAGCACTTTAAAATAGAGGAGATGGCAGATACCTTTTACCTGTCTCAGAGATCTTCTTCTCTCTTCAAAAGAAAAATATAAAAATTGTTAAACACTTTCCTCAGGTGGGAAACTAGGAATGCCATAACTCTTTGATTTACCAGGTGATCCAAGAATTATACTGGTAATCTCTGGCTTCTTACCTTTATTGAGGATGTAGCATGAAGCTTTGTTGTGGCATCTTCAATTGCATTTATTCCTGTAATGTCAACTTTTGGTTATGAAGATTGACTCTGTGGAATGTGCCCAGATTTCATATTCTAAACTGTTGTTTTAAACTGCTTCACCCCATTGTTTTCTGCCCCATAATGAACTGACAAAACTTGTGTTGATTCTCTGGGGGCTTGCCCCATACTTTGGTGCTTATTAAAAGTCTGTGGTTGCTTTGATATTGCAATGCTAATTGAGGTAGAATGTAAGATAGTGTCCTCCCATCCATGAAGACTGCCATTTGAGGAGCAGGAAAGGAAGGGTATATCTCCTCTTCTGTAGACAACTTTAAAATTAGGAGCTGGCACTAACATGAAGGAAGCTGATTGTGTTTTGCATTACATGAGGGAAGGAGGTTGAGAACCACAGAGGCTTGTCACTTTACATTTCATTTGGAGTGATATCAATACAATAACTAATGGAATAATTGGCTGCCTTCAGTTTTGCATACAGTCATTTTGAATCTTTTTAGATTTTCCCTTCCCCATGTAATCCAATTTCCAGTGTTACCCTGCTCTTCAGCCTCCAATCCCTATAAGTGTTACCATTTGTGGTGTTTGATTTTTGTACTCTGTTGGTTCAAAGTTTTTTTTCATGACTGTCAGACAGTTTAAAAAACCAGACAAAGACCAATAATCTTTCCCACCCCAGCAAAAAAAAAAAAAAAAATCCACAAGAAACAAAAATCCAAACCACTTTAGGAGGAGATGGGCAAAAGGGAAGAAAGTAAAATATTTCCAGAGCTCCCATATGTATTATTTAGGCATTCCTGTATTTGAGAATCTCTGCCCCACGTTTCTCCCCTGTTTTGTTTGGGTAAACTTGAAACCAAGAATTATGGTAAATGCATTCTAGCAATATCCTAATAGCATATTTCAGGAGTCAATTTATTAGAGCTTTCTAAGGTTTTACTAGAAAACTTTTTTAGGCATTGTGTAGAAGAAACTTAACGGTCATAGTCTGAGTAAAAATTAATGATGAACTAAATGCCAATCTTGGAGACTAAAATGAATTAATGTTCAGGTATAAAATGAAATTAAACAGCATCTTACCTTGAAAGTGGTTTTAAATCAGCCAAGAAAGAGAGAAACAAAGTGTGTGCAGTGTTCCAGCTCTGTTTTAAGCATCATATCCTATCTGAACTTTTGTCATGCATGTAATGTTTTTTTTTTCATTATTTTAAGGTGTTCCTGTGGCGACATAACTGTTTTCCCAACTCTTTACAGGATAGTGGATATTTTGCTGAAAGCAATAATGAGGATGATGTGGCTTGCTGGTGGATTCCACTGGATAAATGTGAAAGGCAGACGGGCGTTGCCAGCAGAAGCAGCAATATTAACAGTGGCTCCCCATTCTTCCTACTTCGATGCCATTCCAGTAACTATGACCTTTGCCTCCATTGTGATGAAAGCAGAAAGCAAAGATATTCCTGTTTGGGGAAGTAAGTTGGTAGATACTTACTTTTTAAAGATCAATTAAAAATTATTGATTAGGAAGTTCACTGGGTGGGTATGAGAAGGACTGAAACACAAGGGGAGTTTTGCTATAATATATGGTGGTGCCCTCCCAGAAATGTGTTTTAGGAATGTTGTGTGCTCTGAATGCTACCCTGCCTTGAGGGAGTGCTGCTAATCCTTCACACATCAATAAGTTTGTTTCAGGCAGAGTGTGAGAGATGAGCAAGAACAGATTGTTGTGCACTTGGGTTTAGTCATGAGAAAAGCAGATGCCTGAGTCAGTAGTGCTTGAATACTATCTTTGGAATTATTAGTGTAAGTTCTACCCAAATGTTTGAGAGACACCTGTAATTTTTGGTGCAGTTGTGATAGGAAAAAAATTGTGTAAGCTTTTCAGCTTGTAGATTTCTAACCAAAGTCTGTGTGGAAGCATTTTGGAGAAACCACTATCTTGTGTCTAGCAACCAGCAAAGTTCAAAGAATACTACCATGTCTCATTGTGTAGATTTTTATGGGTAATATGAAAGTGACAAAAGATTTTACTTTGGCTATGGGTAGGATTCTTCAATTTAAAAGTATAAACAAAAGCTTTGAGTTCCTTTGCAGCTAAATGGAATCAGGCTGTTGGACATCCTTCTAAAATTTAGTTAGACAATATATTTTTAAGGTGATATTCATGCACCAGAAGCTGAGACATGGCCACAAAGGGTGAGTGGTTAGATATGGAAGTTTCATTTAAGGAATCTTCATGTAAGGGTCTGCCTGTATGAGTTAAAGCTCAGGCCAGATTTGTAGTTGTATCTTAATTTCCTTGAGTATCTTACTAATGGAGTTTGGAAATTTGTGACAGTGAAAAAAATATAAAAATGAATAGATGCTTTGAACAAAAAGAAAAAGGGTGCAGACAGGTATGTGTTTTTGAAAACAACTGTATGCAAACAAGCATAGTGTGAAAACAAAGAGAAACTCAACTCCCTTGTTCAGTACTGAAAGAAGATACTGTTGTGAGACAGTATGTTGGCAGTCCTGTACAGCATAGGTGTATCCAGGCCAGCTTGGGCCTTAGGAGCAGTCCAGACATAGAAGCAGGGGCTGATGTATCTTCTTTCTCAGGTCACTCAGTTGACTGTTTAATAATTGTTGGCTCAGCAAAATAAAAAGAGTCTGTGTAGAACTCCCTTTGACTTGAAGGTAGTCTGTCTGGAGCACCCAGATTAAATGAGGTAGCTCCAGTCCATGTTGTGTTACTGCAATTTGATGAAATGGCAGGATGGCATTTGACAGAATGCTACAAGGGCTACTTGACTATCCCACACAGTAGATTCAGTGGGAACCAGAACAATCTCTAGGGATGTGGAGGTTGTAGTTCCAGGGAATGTAACACAAGTAATGCGTATTGAGTAGTTCAAAGTATTCTGTAAGTACATAATTTAATTTTGAGGTAACTTTTACAGGACTCCATCAAAACTCTAGACTTCCTACAATACATTTTAAAAATTATTCACTTCATTTAGGTTACGTGGGAGTATAACCAGTTACAGAAAAAGAGAACATGTAGTGATTTGATGGAGTATTACTGGAATGTACAGTGCAGTCAAATAAATGAATGTTTTGTCTAATGTGGCTGCATTCACTTTATGCTTGCAGCCACAAAAGTTATGTTGTCACTTGTGAAGAGTTCACAAAAATGCCACAGAAGTGAGGCATACCAAAGGTCATAACTGCGATTCAGAGTTCAAAAATCTTTTTTGTTTTTAAGGGTGGACTTTCATATGAGCAACATTAATTACAGCAGTTTGTGTTATTTAAGTAAATGGACCTTAACAGAGAGGTAGTAATCACTGTATTGATTAGTTTGACTTAAAAATTAGTGAGAACTTTCCAGTAAAGTTGTGATTTATCTCTTCTACTTCTTTGAAAGAAGTTTTCCCTGAAGCAGATAGCTCTATCCTTTCCTTCTTTGATCTAGCATTTTAATCCCTATGTTTTTTACACCTCTCTACATGCACACACATAAAATATATTTCATGTTATTGGACCACTGATATTTCTGTTATGCTTAATAATAATGTGCTCATGTTTTTATTGGATTGCCTGGTGAATTGTCAACACTCTAGATAGACATTCATCCAGAATTTATCCCAGAGAGGTCAGAATTGTGTTGTGTTCTTCAGTTTTCTAAGTCTTGCAAACTTGTTATACCATCTTCTGCAAGGTTTTGGAGCCAGTCACTGATAATCCTAACCTTTTTATCTCTTGAGTCTTTTGTTAATGGTTGTTCTGAATCTTCTGGGAAGCTTTGAGTAAAGTACTATCATTTAACTATCTGAGCAGACCTGAAAATGTAAAAAATGAAGTGGCATAGGAAATTTAAACATAATTTCCAAGGATGAGGACTTTGGGTGAAAAGTACATCCTCATCCAATATATTGAAGTATGATATAAATAAATTGGCTTTTTGATGTAATGACAGTGTTTATTGGGACATTGTACATTATATACCACAGGGATCAAGTGCTTTAGCAGGCACAAAATGATCTGATTGCTAAATGGTTACCAAGATTGGTTCTGCAAGTATTTTAATGGGTTTCTGGAACAGCTGCCTATGTTATTGTACCTTTAGTTTGCCAGTCGTGGAATATTAAGCTTCTGATCCACTTGAAAGTCCAGATGATTAAAAGCCTGATTTTTATGGGATTGGAAGTATTCCACAACTGTATGTTTGTGTATGAGTGTTTTATTGCTTTCTAACTTGAAGGCAGTGCTGCTAGTTTGCAAAGGCAGCTCTCCTGGTTTGCAAAGTCCCATTTCAGAAGCAGGCTTAAGTCTTGTGATTCTTACAGAGATCTTCATCCTTTTTAGGAAAACAAAGAAAACCGGATTTAAAAATGCTCTTTGGTTATGAACTCTTCAGTCAGTGGTCAGTAGTGAGGAAAATTATCCACTTGGCACACACACAAGGTTAACAAACTCTGGGGAGGAACTGCTTGCCCAAATATAAAGGATATTTCAGCAATCATCCAAAAAAAAAAAATCAGTATCTGGAAAGTAGAGAATGCCAAACAGATGGCATATGTCATGATGCTGAAGGAAGATGTATGTTTCTACACAATGACTTTCCAGAGTTTTGGTAGACTGGAGATGTGAACTTTGCTGGACCCCTCAAGTCTTAGAGCAGGAAAACGACGTGTAGGAGTCTGTTATACCTTACATGGGCTGAAGAAGTCAGATAAATTTATCAGTACAGATCTGTACTCTTTCCCATTTTGTCTGTTGAATCCCACTTCAAGTCAGGACAAAGTTTGTGCATAAATTCTGGATAGTTACACTTCACTGTCTTATTTTTGACTGTTGAAGCACCCTGGATAAAAGTAATTTTTCATTGCTGAGATGGTGGGTCCTGCTGCAGAAATGCTTCAGTAAGAAGGAAAAGGGATTTATCAGTAAATATGAATTGATGTGGACTTTGTTGGACCGCTTTTATGATTTGAACATTTTCAGTCTGAACTTTTAGAAACTAAATTTAATTGAAAAGCTAATTTAAACTTTAGGCAACTTCTCAACATCTCTAACACCACTCTCTGAAAAGGAGAGGGAGTTGGTACCTGTGAAATGTACAGGATGATATGTTACCTTAGGTTTATAAAGGGGAAGGAGGTAATTTGTGTTTGGCAGAACACAACAGACCTATAAAGGGAGGATCATACAGTGCTATAAAACTATCAATTCTGTTGTAGGTGGTTTTTTCCACATCTAGTAAACTCGTGAGTTTTTGTTCAAGCTCATTTTTTTAAAGTGCATTATTGGCCTTTCTCAAGTATCATGACTAAAAGATGAGAATAAATAACTCAGGGGAAAGTATTTATGCTTAGGTAGCTGGGTATTTTTTCATCTCAAAACTTAAAAGGTGCCAAATTACCCACCAGCTCTGTTGTGCAACCTAATCTTTTAGTTCTGCATCCCAAGTGCCCCCCCACCCCTTCCAAAGCACAAGAGGAAGAGACCTGTGGTGGACCCATAGTTCTTCAGTGAGAATCTCGCACTTCTGCGATTCACTAAAACGGTCCTTAAACTCCTTATGGAAAAACCTGCTCTAAGGTGAAGGCATCACAGGTTTCTTCTCTTTTATACACTGTAAATCAGCAGCTTAAACGCTGAGGTCACCAGGTTGAATGCCAATGTCTTACTCTACGTTGGCGTTGTAGCCCGCCTTGAGTACACACTTGAGCTCCCCATTTCTGAGAAGCATGTTGAAGTTGTTGCCATTTCATGTTATCCATTTCATCTTCTCCTTTAAAACCCTGTGTTTCAAAATTTAATGTTTCCTTCTGACTCTGGGCCCCCAGATGGTCCTGCAAGATTTTGGTCCTCACAGAAGCTCTCTCGGAGAGACCCAAGATACTTGCATTGTCACCTGTGTATTATAGGTGTGTGTTTATCATTTGGCTTGGAGTCCTGGAAAATTCTGTAAAAATTATTTCTCATTTAAACTGCTGCTGGAATGCCTCAACCACCATTACTAGTTAATATCATTTTTTGAAGTTACAAAGTGCAGTATATAGGAAACCTTCAAACCAATGCTTCTGCCTGCTTTACTTTTTAGACTGGCAGCAGAAAGCTAAAACATAGACTCATGCCCTCATACAGCTACTGCACGTGTGAGAGCAAACAGCAATCTGAGATACAAGCAAAGTCTCTGTCCCTCAAGAAGTCCTTAAGGAAATAGTTCCCATTTTGAAAGACCAACCCAAATACCACAGAGTTTACTTCTGTTAAAGCTAAAGAGGACACTGATTATTTCCAACTACTGACCTTTCTTTGTCCTATGGGCTGCATTGTTTCCTGCCTTTCTCTTTGGAAGTAGGGAGGAGAACTTTCCCATTAATACTGCCTCTGTCCCATGAGTACTTGGTATGTCTTCTGTCAGGTGGTCCATCTGCTAAACTTCTAGTAAAACTTGGAGAAGTTGTTCTTGACATACATTTATCTTCAGTGGTTGGTTCAGACTTGAGTCAAATAAGTATATATTTCTGTGTATGGTTGTTGCTCTAGTACGTTACTATCACCAGCTTTACAAATCTCTTGTAGAATATCATGGCTATAATAACACTTCTTCTGTAAGAACAGTGTAATTCCAAGTGGAAAAGATCCTAATTTTGGTTGAATTGAGTTTTGTGCATTGGTACAACTTTGTTTATTTGGTGTGTGTGTTCTTGAGTTTTTCCATTTTTAAGGTCTATATCCAAATACACAGGAAGTAATTGTAATCTGGAACCTTAATGTTTTTTCCCCCTATAACTTTCAGAACAATTTTGAACCTCTCGCAGATTTCTTTTCCTCTTTTCTCTACAGGAAAGAGCAGTTTTCATAGTAGACGTTACTTTGTTAGAAAAGTTGTGAGTTCAGAACCTTGTATGTACATTTGAGTAAGGCAACTCTTGAAAACTCAGCCCAAGATGGCACTTTTCAGCCTTTAGAGTTTTGTACCCCTAAATATAAAATGCACAAGATGGCAACTGCAGTCAGCAAAATAATTGCATTTTTTCCATACTAGAAAAAAAATGAGGAGTAAATGCTGTAAATGGATATCCCACTGCAGGCTGCTTGTACAGCTTACCTCCATGTTAAAGGCAAGCAGAGCCAGTTGTGCTGCCTCTGTAGGATTCCTTTAGAGTGTCAGGGGAGTGTAGTGATGGGGATTTGCGTTGTTTGGGAGAGAGGCCAAGTGAAACCCTCAGCTTCAGCATTCTCTACTTTTGCTGCTGTTGCTTTGTTTGTTGCTGATTCTACAGTGGGGAAAATGTAACTGCCCACTCAAAAATGTGTATATGGATACATCTTAGAAGAATTGTATGTAGTGCCACGTTGCTATTCCATAGCTTTTTGTGTTCTCTGGTGCCTTGTAGAGCCAGTGGTGATGTTGCCAGTATAAATGGTTTGCTACAATACTTTCTGCTGTTGTGTGTATACAGCACTTTGTGTCTTGAATCAAAACAAGGTTTCCTCACGCACATTTGCCTGCAAATAGAGAGGTGAAATAATTTTTTTTCCCCGCTGCTGTCCTAAGAAGTTTAGTGGCACCCAACTGTATGTGTTCAGCTTATCATGGAAAAAAAGTGGGTTTTGTTTATGCATTGAGCTGGTGCTGAAATTGATTGTGTGGGAGTTACAGTTCTGAAATCAGTTGGAGCTGCCACCCTGCAATTAATTAAAGCAATACTGAGTTTTTGCAGGCTCTCTTAAAAAAAAAAACAAACTGTTTTGAGCAATTTTCAGTTGGTTAGAGTATCTGTGGCATTCTGGCTGCCCTGCAAGGCAGAGGTTTTAGTGATATACTGGCAGCACTATTTAAATTGCAGGCACCTGCCTAAGAAGGTGGAGTACAGCATGTCAGCTGTCCTCAGGATTCCTTCTATGATCTGAAATTGGGAATGAGAGTGACTAGATGAAATAGGACTGACACTGCTAGAGAATAAGCTGAAATAATGATGCTCGGAAGATCAGTTTTGTGAATTGAGGGATTGTCTGTCATTGCCCACTAGATTTGATATTTCAAGGCTGACTTTAATGGAGTGAGATGAGCTGGGCAAGCACATTTTTCAGAATCTCTGAGCACCTGAGCTGTGGTCTTCACTACCTGGTTACAGCCAGTCTTGGACAGTTAAGTTGCTGAGCAGAGAAGGATATGATTATGTTCTGTTCACTGAACATGGTGCAGAGTTCTGCTTGTTTCCTTTAGTTGCGCAGTATGCCAGCTGTCTGGAGCCTTTTATGTATTTGCTCCTGGCCTGACTTTGCCCCAGTCCTGCCTGTTCCTTGCATCCCATACTACCTTAGGTACTGTCTCCTTGTGTTTCAGCTTGCCTTCCGACCACAGTCTCATCTTGGCTGCCTATTTGGTATGTTTCTCAGCTTCTCCTTACAGACCTTTGGCCCTGCTCCTGACTTTTTTGCACAGACAGACTTGGTGCAGCCTTTGAATTTTCAGATTTCTGTGTATTTACTGAACATGAATATATGTGGTGAGAGTAAAGGTCTGTGTAGCCTTGTGCTCTGTTTTCAGAAATGGTTAAGAAAAGACTATAGAGTTAGCCTTTTCTTGGTGTGTATTTTCAGCTTTTTGCTGATGACTGAGAGTTTCAATTTCACTTAAATTGTTGGGCTTAACCACTAGGGGCCTGATAGTTGGTGTCTCACAGGAGCTTCAGTTGTTGTTTAATATTAAAAAAATAATTCTGTCAGCTTTTTAGTCCAATGTCTAAGGAAGTAAGGCTTAATATAACTGCCCTAATAGGCTAATTCAACAGGCAGTACAAATCCATAGGAAGCTAAGATTTCAGTTGCCTGTCTTTCAGCGTACCATAATTATTTTTCTTTGCACAGGGGTATGTTGCTGCTTGTGGTGCTGGTCATTTGTAAGGTAACTTGCCTTGTGTTCCTCTGGAACTTAGTGCCATTGCAGTAGCTTGCTTTTGGGAAGGTTGTAACAGTAAAGCTCCCAGGTTCACACTATTTGCCTGTACAGTTTTCAGCTACAGATGACATCAGTGTAGTCTGATGTTTTCTGTCACACTGCCCGAAGAAAAATCTGTCTGCTTGCTTAATTTCATGTGTTATAAATAAGACCCTGCTTGCAGCATGTCCTCAGAAAAGACCCTTGGAGTTCTGGAATTATCTTACTCATTCCTTGGCCTGAAGTAACCTAAATTCTGTCATTTGGGCCTAATGTAAAAGAAACTTCCAAGTGAAGGCTGGGGATGTTGGATCTTTTGCTTTCCTTTGCTTTATAATGTTTTTGCTATGGAATAGTAATTTGCAACAGTAGGGCAAACTCAGAAGTAGCATCACTTAAAAGAAAACAGTTATGATACCAAGTGTGATTTCCCTTGTTTTTATTGCTTGTTCTGTGTTTGTCAGGGTTTTCCCCTATTCTTTGTGTGTTAGTATTTTTGTGATTTGTTTTGGGGCTTTTTTGTTTGTTTTTACCTTCCCTTGACAGTAATCCCAGCTGGCCAAAGATTGCTCCCCTGACAAGCGTTGTTCTATAGATACTGTCTGAGAGCAGCTGTGTAGGAAAAAGTGCAAGAGTAAGGTAACTTTTCTGTTACACTGTCTCCTGAGCTTTGGCAACTTGTGGGATAAAAGTAATATTTCAGAGGCTGGCTGAATGTTTGGGAACTTGCTGTAAGGTTTGACAGATTAGTTTCTCAGAACCTTCAGAACTGAAGGATTTTGGTGAGTTGCTGGTTAAACTTTTAGTAGGATAACACCAGAACCAGCAGCTTTTGCTGAGTACAGGACTAATTCCTTACACTGTTTTTTCTTCACACTTTAAGCACTAGCTGATCCATTAATGTAGCAAGTCTATCCTTGACAAAAGCAGATTATACAATTGGTGTCAGTGAACTCCTCTCACAGTGTCTGGAAAAATGGAAACTGTGTTTGGGGCAAGTAGGAGAGCTAATGTTTAGTCACTCTTGAACCTTCAGGTAAGATTACATGATACAAAAATTATTAAAAGGTATTTGAAGACAACCTGCTTAAATAAAGGCTTGAAGCATACATTTGAAGGTGCTTCTCTTTTAGTGCTTTTGGACACTGCAAAAGAGCTGTATGGGCTTCTTATTATTTTGAAAGTTGTCTTTGCTGTCCTTGTGACAGACATGCATGGAGATTATTTTGTAGATTGACTTCTGATTTTTGCTCATGTTCGTTTTGTCTGGCTATGTACAAGGGTTTTCCCACTGAGGCAGGAAGAGGATGTCTGAGATCTAATTCATCTGGTATGAGGAACTGGCAAACAAGTGACAACTGAGAAAAAGAGCATGCTTTTTCTGTTGATACTGATTCTTCACAAAAAATAACATCAGTGTATATAATGTCTTTGCTGGTGTACCTTTAGTGGAGCTGAGAAGTCATAGAAGACAAGAGCTCTAAAGACAGAGACAGTTTGACCCACAGGATGTCTTTTGGAAGCACTTACATAGCAGGGAGATTCCTGCTGCTTTGCTGAGTTGGGAGTGGCTATAGATTTTGTGATTTTTGTGGAAGGAGAAAATGGCCTATAGACATTGTTGCAGAAAACTGTGCATAATATGTACCATCATGTTTTACATTATCTGTGTTGTATGTAATGATCTATTAAAAACTGAAAAAGTGCAAAGTGCCAAAACTGTGAAAACTTTTTTCCTTACAGAAACTTACAAAAATATTTCAATAAAACTGCAATAATTCAGCTGAGTATTTGACTTTGCAGTGTAATATAGTAAAGTGGTTATGTTCTTCTAACAGAATTTTTGTCCAGAGGACTAATAGGGGGATGAGTGGAGGGGGGGAGATGTTTTTCAAACAAAGGGGAAATAAAGGCTGGTTGCTTGTTTTTGTTTTCCCTTTTCTTCAGCTCTGATCAAATATATCCGACCAGTGTTTGTATCTCGGTCAGACCAGGATTCTCGCAGGAAAACTGTTGAAGAGATAAAGAGACGTGCTCAGTCTGAGGGTAAATGGCCACAGGTACCGTATTCTGCTACTCTGTGAGAGATGGTATTTGGCATTTCCAGGCTTTGGATATGCAGTTTGCTTTTTTCATTGTGGGTGGCTTTAGATGGTTTGGGGTGGTGTGTGTGAAATTTCCCCCACCCCCTCTTTCCAGAAGATAAAATGTAAGATTCTCAGCTCTCGTTGCTCTGTGTTTCAAGGGAAACTGGGTAAGTACATGGGTAGACAGCTCCTAAGTGGTGCTAAATGGACAGACCCCATAGCAGGTTAGGAAGTCCTCTAAGAAGAAAAAAAATGAAGTGCTCAGCAGAATACCTAGGGAAGTATTGTGTATTCTTGCTGTTAGCAAGGTTTTGGCACTGCCATTGTTGGAGATGTGATACTGAGCAAGGCAGCCCAAGCAATTTGGATGTTCCAATAACCAGAGCTCACCTCTATTAAACCACATTATGAAAGCATGGATAAATAAGTGGCTCAGGGTTTTTTTCTGTACCTAAAGTGTGACTGTTTACTCTCTTTCAAGGCACATTATAATGGGAAAGAAGGGATGACTATTTAAGATCTCAAATTCCTAGAAGCATGTGATTATTTTGCAAATTTGAAGCATGCCTGTGGTTTTTTTGAGATTAGGTTACTGTATGTTTTTTGTGGGATTATTGCTGCTAACAGTGGTTATGCCTCTGCATACTGGACCTCAAAAACATTATAAACAGCTATGAATAAATTGACAGGTGATATATAGCTTTTGCATCATGACTTTCATCATTAGGTTTCAAAGCAAGGTAGTACAGAGTGGGCCAGATTTGGGGGGGGGGGGGCTTTGTTTTTGTAGAGTCTACCCTCTTCTGCTGAATTGGTTCAACTTAAGCATTTTTTTGCTTTTTTTTTAGAATTCTGTTTAGGTATTTTCAGTCTCTGTCATTTGGACATCTGTGCACATGCCAAGTAATAGCAAAGAGAAAATAATGTCTTAGCCTGTAAGCAGGTAGCCTGGGAGCAGGAATTTTGTTCTGGTACAAAACAGAATATGATATTTTTACCAGCACCAAAACTTTTGGTGAAAATGCTCTTATACTTAACAAGTGTTTCTGGTCCCAGTTCCAGTAAATAGAATTATTATTGGAGGGCAAGAAAGAGGCAAATTCACAGATAAAGAAAAATATTTCTCTTATTAAGGTAAAACTTTACTTAACATCTTTGGCGCCATTTATTTATTTTTTTTTTAACTCTAACTGAACTGTTTTTCCCTGAGAACATTTTTGCTGTAATCAGTTAATGACAGCTTTGAAAAGATGTGTTTATAAATAAATTCACATTGAAATAGTTCTTAAAAGTCAACTTTTTTTTTTTTACTTCAAGATAATGATATTCCCAGAGGGCACTTGCACAAACCGATCCTGTCTAATTACATTCAAACCTGGTAGGTATTATGCTCATTTCTCTGTTCTCTACAGAATGTTCTTGTATCTTCATTTTCTGAAATACCACTTGCATTTTAATTTGCTTGCTGTTGCAGAAGTTGTTAAAAATCTTGCAGTCGGGTGAAATTGGAATATAAATTTTCTGATGCTACAGGAAGATTGTAATTCCACCATTGAACAAAACAATTTAGATAATTCAGATTTTTTTCTTGGCTTCTGAGATGCATATGAGCTGGAGGACTAATGTTTCTTACTGGGTTTTTGTTTGTGGTTGTGTCTTTTAGCTTTTTTTTTCTTGCCCCCTCCATTTCCTATTTTGGGTCTGTCATGCAGCATTTAATACTCTCTGCTACCTTAAGCTCTATAGTGTATCTATTTCAGGATGCCCAGCCTGAAATAGTTTGTTGTGTTGTATCTGGCTGATCCTTCTCTAACTCTTCTGTCGAGTTGCATTCTGGTGAAGATGACACGAAAATGTTTCCCATGTAACATTGTTGTGGAGGTTGCCATTTTTTATAATTTTAATGTAACATCCATATTCTAAGCTCTTTTCAGTAGTATCACCCTTTTAGCTTATCAGATTTACTAGAGGGTGTAACACTGAACATTGCTGCAGCTGTAAACTGCATTTCCCATAGGGACAAATGCCAGTACTGCAGTAAACCACCAACCTTTAATGTAAACATGCCTTTATCATTAGGCAGGGAGATGGTCAATGAAGAAGCTTTAGTGAGCAAGGCAGCTGTGGATGTGTTTTTTGATTCTTCCTAGTTTTCTGCCTAGTTTCTGGTCTTGCTGTGTGTCTTGTATTTTGTTTGGCTTGCAATTTAAATATCACTATTAGAATATCATGCAGTGAGTCAGCATTGTGGTTCCTTGTACTGATTCATTTGGCTGAAGGAATCTCAGACTTTTCACTCAGCTCTTACCTTTTTAGATGAATGAATGGTGGTTACATCCACTTCTTTAGCTCTTTACTCTCCCTCTCTCTCCACCTGAATCCTTTTAGCTTTGAAAGCTGCCCGAATCCTTCATGTAAGCCCTGATTTCCTGCCCTCCCTCTGTGCTACACACATTTCAGGCACCATGTGTTCTGCCTCAAATTCTCATTCTATCTTCCTCTGCTCTGGTCTAGAACATGCTGCTGTCTGCCTCTTGACTGTCTCACTTTTCCTACTGAAACCTGGCTTCTGTATCCATCCAGCCTTCCAGAAATCCTTTGCCTCAAAATTCCTCACTTGTATCACATTACTTTAGGTCTCTATTCAAGTTACTGCTTTCAGGATGCCTTTCTCCATTCTACTAACATGGCCTACACTCCTTGCTCTTAGTACACGTTTCTTGGCTTTGTGTTTGTGTTTAAATGGTAGTGTTGTCATCCACCACTCAGCTTTTGTCAGCTTCGGATTGTTTCAGAAGTTGCTTAGACTGTTCTTCAAGAGCAGAAGGTACCACTGGCCTCCAAACCTCCTAAGGATTCCATTCAGAACACCTTCATTTAAAGATGTTTATACTCCATTAACATATATTCCTTTTATGTCTCAACAGTTATTTAGTAAAGCAAATGTTATGCTAAGAATACAGTGTACTTGAATTATTCGGTTCTTAATTTTAATTGGAATGTTAGTGAGCTCTTAGTAAATTGTCAAGAATAACTTACTTTGAGTGAAACTCTTAATTTCTTCATGAGAAAGGAGATGTTGAGAGAAGTCTTGGACAAGATAGTTATCATGCTTACCCAATCTTTGTATAAGAAACCAAGAAAATGCTTAGCAAATGGCATAGAACTTGTGCTGTTTATTTATTAGAACTGTAATTTTCACATGAATTGAAGCAATGCTTCTGTATAATAGTTCTAGTTCAATATAGCTCTAGTTCAATTTATCATTATTAGTTTTCCCATAGCTACAGAATAGAAGTGACATTAATTCTGTTATTTCAGAGATGAGAAATTGCCTATAAATTGTTGCTGTTCAGATAAATATAGAAAGCTTCTTTTGCATAAGAAATCTTGGGTTCTTCACCAAAAATATTGTGACAGGGAATTAACTTAACCATCTTGTACGTGGTCATATTTTTTTTGTTCATTTATTGAGCTGAATTTGGTACTAAGCTTTGACTCGTAAATGACAATGCATGTAAGTTGTAGAGGATAATTTAGATAATGACAGCAAACATTTTTAATTGCCTATCTGCTGAAAAGGTGGATATGCATTGTCATTCTCCAGTGCTTGCTTTTTTGATTACTTTTGAGGCTGCTTTCAGATCCTATTTTTTCACCATCAGCTATTTCCTATCAGTCCATTAGTTGTATAACATCTTTTTGCTGCAGTAAACTTCTTCTCTACCAAGATGCACCATAAATTAATTATGTGTCATATGTGCCTTCTAGGAGCATTTATTCCTGGGGTTCCTGTACAGCCGGTGGTTTTACGTTATCCAAACAAACTGGTAAGTTCAGCTTGCAGTGTAGTTGGAAATTTAGGGCATTTTCCTTTAAATACATTGGCCCTTGTACAACCTTTTAGGTTTAAATAATCAAAAATTGTTAGTAAGTTCTTATTAGTTAAGTGTTTATTCCTTAAGTCTCAAGCAATATGAGGAGTCTTAACTGAGTTTAAATGTTTCTTCTCTGAAAGTTCTTCAGGTTGTTACAAGAAATCCTGCACAAATGATGAGGCAAACGGCAATTTCTGTCCAGGATCTGTATGCCTATGTGCTCCCTGTTCCTGCAGCGTGTGCTGGAGAGTTTTCTTAGTGTCATTTACTTTTGGAAGATGTTTCTGCATCTCCTGCCTTTTGGGGTGTGTCAGTCACCAATTACTGTGACTGGCTGAATGGTATAGGGTAACGTGCTGAGGACCTGTGCACCTTTGTAAAGCATCACCTTGTAGGTGTTTTGCATTCACTGTGCACTTGGCTAAGGAATTAGCTAATATGGACTAGTCATCCAGTATAAATTATATTCAGGTAAAATGCAGATTACAGTGTTTATTTACAATATCTGAAGTTTCTCTTTGAACCCACTGGGGCTATTTTCATGTCCAGCCTGTCCCCTTCTGAAGTAGAAGTTACTTAGGGAGGGTGTGGAGAGTGTCAGAAGTAAAATAAGGACTACCTGGTCTCTTTGCTGATGCATATCACATCAGAACATCTCAGAGTAGCCCATTAACAATCCCTTCTTCTAAGGAAGGATTTTGTTTCTTGGTACCTGAGTAGCTTACAATTATTTCTGTCCACTGTTCTTTCTGTCGTTTACAGGTTGATATAAAACATATGCTTGATTAAAAAAGAACAGGATCCAAGCAAAGTTAATATACACAGACCACCATTTGCTCTTGACTGAGACAAGGTGTAATGGCAATCAAATAGTTGCAGTAACAAACCCAAAAACTATCTTTGCAGGTGCTGTGACAAGAATAGCAGCCTGATATGCTTGCATAGTATCGAGTGCGTTGTGGCAGGCTGCCTGGGACTTCTCATTACATAATGGTTATATTTTCAGGAAGAAGGATTCTTTTCTAAAAATAGTTTGAAATTTTGATGGCAGTGCCATTTAAAATGGCAAATATGCTCATGGCTTATGTCATACTTAATAGGCCCTGTAACTTTTTGTTAATGATAAGCCTATAGCAATATAAAGCTATCAAATGTTATTTTGTAAATATCTGCAAAAATCCAGGTGCATACTGAAATGTCATTGTTCCCTGTAGTGCATGTTATGCAATGCTTGTAAACCAATTTTAAATGTTCCTAACACTTTATTAACAGAAATTTGTGAGCTTTTAACATTGAATTAAAACAGTGTAAATGTACATGAAAATTATTATAATTTTTGTGTTACTGCAAGAATGTCATAAAAGAAATTGTAACTGTTTATATAGGTATCCATTGTGAGCTGGCATGATTTGTGTATGGGACTTTACTTTTTCCTACTACTTTTAATTGCTGTAAAACACTTAGTTTTCAGTGCCTTACTGAGTAATTTAACCTCCCATGGTTTACTTCCTAGAGACCTTCCAAAGATCTAAGCATTAACGACAGTAATGGCAATAATTGCTATTACTGCTTGATTTTTACGTTAGCTTGGGGGTTGCAGGAGAGTTGCATCATAGTTAGAATGAGGAGAGGCAGAAGGAATATGATGTGCTACATGAAGATGAGGTTTCTTTTGGTGAGGATATGGAGTTAGATTATTTTGTTTCAATAATTGAGCTGTTCTTATCTCAGCCTACAAGGCAAGGCTTACCTTTTCTTCCTGATTCTCCTGCCCACTCCGGGGGAGGAGGAGTGAGCAGGCAAGCAGCTGCCTGGTACTTAATTGCTAGCTGGGATTAAACCACAACACATGTAAGAACAGAGTAAGGAAAGAATATTGGTTTTCATACACTAAGACACCATTTTTAGCAAACTTTAAATGTCTCTGGCTTCCTATTTGTTGTTTTGTTTGACTGCTGCATACAAGTTTAGGTTTTAGAAAGGAACTTTTTAGGATCTTTGCTTAGACAGTGAACTCCAGATACACATTGTGTGCAGTCACCCCACTGCTTTTCTCTTGAAGTGCCTGCTCTGATCTGTGTTCAGAGCTTTGAGTTCCACAGTACAGATGAGAACAGTCTTGGATTTGAGTACACCTGGCTGTTTCGGGAGGCTTTTTGAGATCAGAGCCTGAGGTGAATGTAGTAGATGTGTGCACTCTGGCATGTTTGTTTCATTGTAGTCTATTCAAGAACTAGGGATAGCACTACTGTTCTGCAGTGGGCTGAAACAGGGCAAAAGTGAAGAAGTAAATTCAGCTTTTTTTTAGAAAATACAGCTGGTTCTGGTTGCTGTGAAGAATTCTCTATTTGATATTATTTATAGTCAGGTTGCTCCCTGAATAGCAGTCGCCTTGGGCCTTATGATTATTTGCATTAGATGACATCTCTGGTCCTGTATCAGTGCTTTTTAGTAGTAGTATTTTAGTCTTGCTCTTCTTGATGCATGAGCAGAAAGAAATTTTAAGGCTTAAAATGTTGTTCAGACCTGATATTCAATATTTGCTACTGGTTATCTAGATTGGTAATATTTTGGGTATTGTATGCCTGAGAGCTATGACCTATACTCTAATTAAAATAAATGCTCTAATGTCTTCACCCATAGGCTCTCTACTGCAATCCTTTTTACAATTTTTTACATTTTTTTCTTTGTTGTTTCTTCATTTGAATTTTCTGTCAGAGTGCTGTTAGTTATGAAATTATAAAAATATATAAACTATATATCTGTTTAAATATCACAGAGCCATTTAAAATGTATTTTATGTCCAAATGTCTTCCACAAGTAACTGTGCTATTTGATAAGAGGTTTGGCAGCAACTCTTGTACAGTTTTGGTATACAGAGTTAGCTGAGCCTTTAAAAACACAGCCAATCTCCTGTTTGAAGGTTGGCATGTGATTCTCAGTATCCTCTTGTGTCAAATACAAACTTTGTGGAAGATGGCTCTTCTCCCTTGTTTCCTCCCGTGCTGAGGGGAAAAAACAGAGGGGATAACATTCAAGGTCAGGTTGGATGGAGCTCTGGCCAGCATGACATAGTTGAGGATGTCCCTGCCCATTGCAGGGGAGTTAGAATAGATGGCCTTAAAAGGTCCCTTCCAACTAAGCTATTGTATCATTTTATGTACTTCCACACTATTTAAAGTATTCATTACTTAGGTACAATAGTTTCAAAGTGTACTCAGAGTACTGTCAAAGTGAATGTTGTCCGGAAGCGTAGCTGCGATAAACATAAAAGGTGACTTAGCCATGTAAGAAAAATCCTACTTCCCTTTGTCTGCTTCTTGTTTTTATCATAAAAATATTGATTATGCTGGTAGGAGTCTCCTGTAACATGGATCTGCCTCTTCCAGATCAGAATTCTGTTTTCTCCTAGATAGCATTTCTAGCCACTATCCCTGATGCATCCTGATGTTTTGATGAGAAAAAGCATGTCTGTCTGCTATGATATTTGCATTGGGAACTTCTTGCAGGATTGTTGATAGACAGCATGGCTTACTTGAGTTTGACTTGCCAGCTAGCCAGCATGGATTCTGAAAATACCTATGCACTGTTCAGTGATCCAGATACACTGTGGAGCTCCCATTTTTCTTTATCTCCCTCTGCGCTGTTGCAATTTAGAGAGCTGAGCTGGAGATGTGTAGTGCTTGGTGTTCTATAAGGCAGATCTAGTCTCTAGATAAGTTATCAGCTATCTACACTGGTTTCTCAGGGTTTGTAATGAAAGTTCCTTGTGGAAAAACAGCAAATGCCATAATGTGTTTGCTTGCAGTGTTACCAGAGACATCAAAATAGCCAGCAACAGTGTAACAATAAAACTATCCACATTAAAGTTCTGAAAGAGCTCTACATGGAGATGGGGTTTTTTCATGCAGATAAATTGATTGCTACAGAGAGACTCATCCTTTATCATATTTTGTTTGATTGAAAATGATTGTTAAAAGTAAAGTTTTAAATTTTTAATAGATCTTTGACATATTGACCTTATTCTCCAAGCTGTTGTTCTTATCACATTAATTGCATTTTTCACCTTGTATGAATGGGTTTGTTTTCTTTTTAGTTTTGATGGCCTTTTGCTCTAAGTGGTGATTAAATCAAGTTAAACTCAAGTTTTTTCATGGTCATGGCACATGTGATCACCTGAAATCTATAGAATGGGTTTGGATGGTGGCATAGAACTGAACTGGAACAGTTTTCAGTAGGTTGAAATAATTATCTTTCTGATCTGGTCTTTTAGAAACCTGAATTTAATGAGTCCTCTTGTCTTTACACTAATGACTTGAACTCTTTTTCCCAGTTAGAACAGAACTAATTTCCAGGTTTTCAGATTCTTACTTGTACACTTAAGTCTTGTCCCCAGGTAGTGCAGCTTTTTTCTGTGCTATTTCTTAGTTAAAAATGTGAAGACTTTTACTGTCATATTCCTACCTGTTATATATTTCTTTACAGGTCTCTGTTCCCTTTTTGCTATTTGCATCTTGTTCACTGCTTTTACTGCTGTTTGTCCTTTCTTAGAGTTTCACACAGTGTCATTTTGGCCATACAGCTATATAAAAGATGGGCTGATTCCTAACAGGATTAAGAACTTTTGCAAAGAGAGGATAGAAATTTCCATGAAAACTTTTTAGTCGTATGTTGTCAGTTATGCTGTATGCAATGTAAAAAGTTGAAAGCACAATAATTAATTGCAAATGTCACACTTCCTTTCATAGGACACAATCACATGGACATGGCAAGGGCCAGGAGCGTAAGTGGTTTATGTTTTATTGCTTTTATCACTGCTTTTCTCAGTTAGTTTTTATTTACATGACTTATGTGCATATGTAGTTAACTAGTTGCTGGTTATTTGATTATTCTTTGGGATTAATTTCTCTTTTATCTGTTATTCTCTGATTGTGATAATAGTCGTTAAGAGGAATCCAGGTGTAAACAGTGTACTTCTGCTGCTATGATTCTGCTGGTTTGCAGAATGAATTCTAGGTTTTTTATTTCAAACTTCTGGGTTTTTTTAGCCAAGTGCCTGAAGTAAAACAACTTGCTTCCGCTCTACATATTTTATTGTCTGCAAGTTGATTTGGTATCTTATTGTATAAAATTTCTAGGGCTGTTGTTTGAAATTGATCTACTCTCACGAAAAGAGTCAACTGACTCAAAGAATTTGAAGATACTATTCCATTATCTTGTCAGAATATAATTGTGACCTTTTTTTTTAACAAAATGTTATTCTAGCGGTTCTTTAGCAAATTCATGTAATGTAAAATATTAAATGAAGCAGTTCTTTCTTGCTTAAAAAATTTTGGCATTATTTTCATGTTGGGATTTGAGTAGAAATTCCAAAACGTTTAGATGAAGATGGAAACAACAAATTTTGAACCCTAAGTAAAGGGGAGTTGGCTTCTATGGTTAATGCTGTGTATTGTTTTGAATGTCCCACCTGAGTTTCTATATTTTTGTAGTAATGAGGAAACCGTGGGGATTAGCCAAGATTCAAGTAATTTGGAATTTTGTCAATTAGTTTTGCACTTGAGAGCCAGGTCTAATTAAGGACATGATCTGGAGACTTGAGGAAATCAGTGATCACTTCCAAAGGTTCAGCTTACAATTAATTTGTCACTTTGGAAGTAGATGAGTCCATGGTTGTGTATAACATAAATAGATACTGCAGCATTTGCTGCATAAAGGGATTTCTGTTCTTGCGAGCTACTACCTCCTCCCTTGAATTTGCACTGCAATTCATGTAAAAAAGTAACTCAGCCATAAAGGAGAAAGGTGAATAGCTTACTTCCACCCTAATGTCCTAACTGAGGAGTCAAGAACACATAAAAGGAGAAAGAGGGAAGAAACTTGTAGGTGTGTTTCCTCGGATCACTATAATGTCTACAAAACCCTTATTCTGAAATGTCAATCTCTGCTGATAAAGTTAAATTAAAGCTGAATCAGAATCTGCAGCAGCATGTCACGTTATACAAATTGACTGGGTCAGTTTAAATTACAGCTTTTCTTAATTAGGATTAATTTTCCTGAGTGACCTAAAATGTATTTGTGATGTCTTAGCAGAAAATACTATTAAGACTGATACATTTGCTGAGAAAAGGAAGTATCTTTTCTGCCTTAGTGTTAGCCAAAACTTAATCTGGAAATGGTTCTGTATCTAGGAGTATTCCCTTTGTTTAAAGGTGCTGTGGGTTATAAAATGGATCGAAAACTTGTCACATGCAAATTTAAACACTTTCTTACACTTACTGAAGGTAATGCTTTTACAACTTTGACAGTATTCAGAGCAGATCAGCTGAGTCTACCTTGAAAAAAAAGAATGAACATAGTATATAACTTGAATTTTCTCTACATTGGACTTGAGTTAGATACAGGTTCTATCATTTTAACTTTTTATTAAATTCAGGGTTTAATCCTTGAGGATTACAGAGTTGACAGAGAGAAAAGTTTACTTGTAACTTATTGGGGATTTTTTATGCCCTCAAACAAGGACCTAGAAGCCAGACTTTCATGTTTCTGTCAGGGACATAAACTTCCAATCACAGGCTCCATTGTTGTTCTTGATCCTTTTCTTTGCTTTAATGTGTTGGAAGCTAAATAGAAAGGAAGGCGGGGGGGAAATGTTTTGCAGCCCTACATGACTGTCTAACAAAATGAGTGGGGTTTTGCTTCCAGGAACTGCACTTTACCTGTGCAAGAAGATTTTGACCAGTCGACCCCTCACAATGATTGACTGCTACCTAGTAACTACCTAGATACTGTATAAAAATGTGGCTACTAACACTGCTTCTTAATTTAGGTGTACTAAATCCTTTCCTGGATTTGAATCTTAATGCTTTCTAAGGTCAAGTTGACTCCAGTTATCTTGTGTCTTAGGCTATTAAAACACACGTACTGCATTTCATTAACAGACTTTGGAAGTATAATGAACTTTGATTCCAAACTGAGGCAATGATAAAATCTCAGTGGTTACATAATTAATCTTGCCAACTCTGTGCTGAATACAGCATTTTTCTGAAACAGACTTGTTCTTCCTTTAACACGTTATGCATATATTACCTTTTACTGTTTGTCTTCCTTGTTTTTGACTATTTTTTAAGATGCCAATTCAATGTAAACTACTTTTGTTCCACCTTACAGAATGTAGTATGTAGGAGTACTTTCAAAGACTATTTCTGTAAATTTCTGTCTGAATATGATCATACCTACAAGTAGGAATGTTACGTGAAGTCTTTGGAGCATAATGTACTAAGATTTCACTACATATAATTGTTTTTTCCCTTCATCCTTCCCTATCTTTTTTTCCCTTTTAGGTTTGAAATTCTGTGGCTTACTTTATGTCAATTTCACAATTCTGTGGAAATAGAGGTCAGTAAAAGAAAATTCCGGTGTATTCTGAGCAGTTGCAGAATACGTAATATTGTACTTAATTCTGCAGTAAAAGTTTGTGTTCAAGTCTTGTATGTATGTGTGTAAAAACAGGTTAAGATACCACTTGTATTTTATACAAATAAATACCTGTATCTGAAAATACAGTCTAAAAATGAAATAGGAAAATACAGTTTTCCAGTTGGCATAAGACTTTATTTTCTTACTGATTTGAATTGAGTAGATAAATTTCTGGCTCAGTTTAAAGAGTCTTTTGTGAACAAATTTCTTGTCTTTTAATGGCCTGATTGTTGTTTCAAGTAGTGTACCAACTTTGTATGTTAGACATTCAAGTGTGTGAGTGCTGACGTACAAACTTAGGACTGTCTTGCAGAGAAAAATTTGTAGGTGGTTTCTTATAGGCCACATAAGTTATTTAATGTCTGGCTAATTTTTTTATTAGGCTGCACTGTTCAGAATGTGAAATTGGAAAACAAAAAGAGAATCTATCTATATTCTTAACTTTGTTTTGAGGAAAATACTGTCATTTTAAGGCTAAAGACTATTGTAGGGAGAATGTGAAAACAATTAAAGCCTTTCCTTTCAGTTTGTTGTCCTTACGCCTTTTACACAGAGTAATTACATTTTTGTGGACAATTACAGCATTTGAAAAGTGTTATATAGGATATTCGACAGATGTTCTGCAATTCTTTTGCTTTTTGAATAAAGAAGCAGCTATTTAGCTCTGACAGATGGAACTGATGGCAGGGTAAATCAGTAGGAAGAATTAGTGCATATTTACATACACTGTGTTACAATAGTAACATATATTGCATGCTAATCACAGTACTTATCATTGCTCTGTGTTTGCTTATTTATGCAATCAATTATTCCCAAAATCAAAGAATGCGCAAAATACCAGCCACTCAATAGTTGTATGTGTTGTAGAAATTTGTGGTTTGTGTTATCAATTTAGTTGGATAAAAAACAAATGGGATTTCCAGAATAGTGGCCTGTGTTTTGCAGAAGGGCCAGGGAGTGACTGCCTCACGCAGGGCTAAGACAAACCAGCTGCTTGGCTGGATTTTTACCCTTTCTCAGAAACAGTTTTCTGCCCTAGGCGAGTAAAATGGGTTCTTTCACACAGGAGTGAACACTGCAGAGCTTTCTTGATTTTTGAGGCAGCAGCTGCTAGCAGATGTTGAGTTTCTGTAGCTCTTACAGGTCTTGCATAACAAGCTATGATCTTCAGTAGTTCTTGGAGGGAAAAAAAAGGCAAACTAACTAGTGAACTTCTGAAGTATTCCATACTAAAGCAGGAGTTGGCAGAGGATAGAGGAGCAGACCTGTTTGCAAGGTTGCTCTCAAGTATGAGGCAGAGTATTTGAGAGCTACTTGTTGAAATCTGTTTTTGTAAGGAAGTGTGGTGAGGACTAGGAATGTAGAGGAAAAATTAGTTGTTCTGTGTTCAAAGTCTCATTCCTGTTCTCTGGTTTATATTCCTGCTCTGTTTCATCAACACAGAGATACTGGCAAATACCTACCAGCCTGGATACCCCAGTTACTGCTGATGATCCAATAACTCAGAGAGACATGCTACAAAACAACTTCAGTGGTTTTTTGATTAAATGATAGCCAGTAAGATTCAATAGCCAGCAATCAGGATCCAAAGTTAGCTAGTCTGGGCTTCTGTGCATATAATACATGTTCTGGCATACCATGTTTGTCATCCAGTATGTGTATTGTGAAGCAAGCATTTTTGTAGGTTTTATAATAGGTTTCTGTAAATATGGGCCTATCTACCCGTCAGGTACTTAAAACTGATATGCTGGCAGTGCTGTGATGAAGAAAGGGTATATGATCATCTGCCCAAGTGGCTTGTTTTGGCTCATGTCTGCTTGTTTTACTGACCTGTCAACTTCAGTGTTCGTACATCCATGACAGTCTGCAGCAGCTGAGAGTTCTTCTCTTAGTTTTGTTAGTGATGTTGAAATGATTGTGCTATTTTTGTTGAATTAGGCACAGACACGTAGAACACCTCTGAAATCACCTCATATTCAAGTTTGTTCTGTGTTTGGACAAGTGACTTGATAGCCATTTGCAAATGGAATGGGGTCTGGAAGTTGAAGGAACAGTCTTTCCATCTCTGTTAACTTCACAGTCTCGGTGGTTTGTATAATATGTGAGGCTGGTGTACCTACTAGCAGTGTAAACCTAGAAGACAGGGGCCATATGTTTTCAGCTGCAGTAGTGCATGTAGGGAAAACTCCAGCAAAACTCAAAATAAATTCAGTATTTTTCCATTCAGAAAACAGGTGAATGTCTAATGGCAGCGTTTGGGTGCTGTTGATCATACCATTATGTATTTTTAAAAACACAGCTAACTTCCTGGTTATTGAGAAGTATTTGCTGAATTTATAAACTTTGTATAGGTTCCCCATTTGTTAGGCTCTATTTTAAGGACCAGTGTGAAATATCTGGATCATAATTCCCATTTTTCACTACCCATAGGTAATTGTATGTACTATAACTAAACTTCTTGCAGCTTTTTTTTCTAATTCAGAGGCTTTACACAGGATTGTGAGCATTTTGCTCACTTAGTGCATAAATTCTCATTGTGCTACGCTACTAAGACAGCTGTCTGTTTGGTGCTGAGTAGGAGTGGTGCTCAGAGTGATGCCTTCTCATTCCTCCCATCTGAGAAGTTAGTTTCTTGGCAGAACAAAATGTTTTGAAGGTTTTTATAGGTGAGACTGGCCATGATCTTGAGGATTATGTAATTTTTCAATGGACACTTAAAAACAGCTTAAAATGCTGGAAGATCTTTTCATGTAGGCCATGCCATTCTCAAAGCTGCCCTTTCTGCTGCAGGTTTTCAGCAGTTCTGGTTCAATTTTACACTTTCCAACATCAACTGTTCTGTGGTTCTCTGGTCATCTGTATTCATTTAGATTTTTTCTTTCGATGGAGTGTTAATGGCTGATGTCCAGTTTGAAGGGAAAAGCTTTCAAAACGTCCAACAACAGAAAAAAAAACACTTCTCATGTGTACATTAGGCAGTCATACATGATTTCAAAATGTGCAGGGGGAACACTAAATACCTGATGTCTTTAAAATTTGGATTCTTAATATTTAAGCTATAGAACAATATTCCTTTAGTGTGTGGGGGTTTTTTTTTGTTATCTGGAAGGAGCTGAACAATACAGGATGTAAGAGAAAACTTTAAAGTAGTAATATTTTCTTGCAAAAACCTATTTTTAAATTCCTAGTCCCACTTAGGAAAGGAAGATAAAACTCTGCTTGGGTTCCATGAGGTAAGAAATGAGCAGAGTCAATGTTATATGAATTTCTAGAAATATGACATATACTTAAGTATTTAAGAGTTTAATTTTAAATATATTCTGTAGTCTTAATACAATTTTGTAAGTAACAACAAACTGTGTACAATTTTCACCATAGTGCTGTAAGATATTGCTTAAAATGTTAAATATTTTTGGTATAATTCAGTTCTCTGTATGCAGTTTCTTCCTGTGTATATTCCTTCAGAAGAAGAAAGAAAAAATCCAGTGTTATATGCCAATAATGTCAGACGTGTAATGGCAGAGTAAGTATGTTGTAATACTGAATAAAAATAGATGTGTGATTTTAAGTTTAGAGTGAAGAAAATGTCACAAAATCAAGTTGCTGTGGTTGTTTGCCTACAAAGAACTTTGTAGTGTGCAGGAGTGTCTGCAAGACCTTTTACATAGCTGTTGCCTTCCCTTCTGAGGAGGCCAGGGAGCCACAAATACACCAAGAACTGTAGGAGTTGATGGGTTTGGGATATTTTATTCGTGGTTGGTTGTTTTTGGGGTTTTTTTAACATGCCTTCATATAACAAGCCAGTTCTGCTTGCTCCAGTGGGTATTTAGTCTTTTGGGGGAAGGGTATGGTTGAACCTTAGGAAAGATAATGTAACTGAATTTTGTGCTATTGGGGTTGCATTTTAAGCTGTGACTGTTTTAATGAGGTTAAGAATAGTTTCATGTACTCATTGTTAGCCTGTGGCTATTTCAAATAGTAAAGTGCAGGAAAGCCACTTTCATTAGAAATAGAGGACTGATACAATGCAAATTAATTGAAGTTAATGTGATGACACTTAAAACACTTCTCTGTAGGGTATAACAAAGGGAACATTTAATACTTTCACTCTTCTGTTGCATTTTTTATTAACATCTTTTGCATTCATTTTTTTGTCCTTTCAGTAAATCTTCCATTAGTCAGTAGATAACTCTTTTGCATATTTATAGCAAACCCTCAGGCCTGTGATCACTAATAAGTCTTGAGAGGTTTATGAATCTTCCTAACCTTGATTTCGAAAGAACTTGTGAAATCTTAATTTCCTTTGTGTAACTTCTCTTCCGTTTCCAAGTTTCGGATTTAAGCCAAAGGCCAGTATGTAGGTAGTGCCTGAGAATTCTTCTCTGGCTGAATCCAGGTCTGTGAGTTTCCTTAAGGTTGTTGGGATGATAATATAGCAATAGATCCATTGTACAAAAGGACATTTCTCACAAGAGAAAAGAGCAAAAGGACCTATTTGAATCATCTTGTCTTAGAGTCAAAAATCCTTGAGGCATTGACCTCAAAGACTTTTGTTGTTAATTAAAGACAGTCACCTGTCAAGTATTGTCCTCAGACTTTGTGTAGAAGGCCGGGTTACTAAACCTTCATTCTGAACTCTGCTCCAATCAGGTAACAGGGATTGTGTGCTATAAGGAGAAATTTTGAAAGCCTACAAAAGTTTACAACAACTGCCATGTCACAAGCCGTCCCTTTTAAGTGCACTTAGGAGGAAAGACATGATTTTGTTTCTCCCTCCCACCCCTGAAGAATTAGGCATTTGGGGTAACAGAAGAGGGAAGCAGATCTAAAGGGAAGACTGTCAGAATGAGAGATGTCAAAAAAGACTTACTTTGGGATGAAGCATGGGCTGTAGATGCTGTGTTGTTGTGAATAGGAAAATAAATGTGTTTGGGTATCAAAGTTTTGAAATTAAAATGCAGATGAGAATGAAACAGAATGTTGATGCCTGGATACCATGGATAACTCTAGGCCAGTTAACATAAACATAGTTAAAAATTATTTACTTCTGACCACTTCCGGATGCCTTCTTGTGGCAGTTCTCCAGACTTTCCCAGTTTATTCCTGCAGCTTTTGGTACAGGAGATTCCAGCTCAAATGCTGTCAGACTGTTCTGGAGCTGTAGCAGTTGCAACTCAAGTACCTCAGGGGCTGTTTGGTGCTGGCATTGCACTCTGCATTGCTGGGTAAAGGACAATATTACTGCTTCATCTAGATTTGTCTTGCTTTTCTTGAGGATTGAGTCAGTGGCAATGTAGCATCTTGTTGTCATGAGGGCATTTCAGGATCTATTTAGATGTCTGCTTACCCCTCCTCCCCATCATATTTCTCTGGCAGAAGAGTGTAATCCTACTGGATATTTTACAGCATCAAAGGTGGCAGTCCCAGGTAATAATGTATTCATGACTCTAGAACCAGTGTTGTGCAAACCTTGTGTCTTGCTCCTGGTTTCAGGAGGAGTCAATAGAAGTTGCTGAGTGCAGCAATAGATACAGTTTCCACTCCTGAAATTGTTTGCCTTCGCAATAATCTTGATTTGTGAATGGCTTCTATTTAGCATTGAACAAAGCATTTGACAAGATTTCTGTATCTTATGCTGTTTCTGCTTGTTGACTCTGTGAAGAATTTTTGGTTTACCCATATTTGACTAGCTTTTCTGTGGGCAGCCACAGATGTGAGTGATGGTGATCTCTAGATACTCCATTTGTATATATAAGTGAGCACAAACTATTTCATGAAGGAGATGCTGTCATTCACAGAAGTTTGCTTCTTTTAGGACATTAGTTTCTTGCATGTTTGCCCAAAAAGTGAAATCCAAAGTGTGCATGTGTTATCAGAACTGGAATTACTCACACAGGGTCACCACTGACACTGAATGTGCTTGCCATGCTTTGGGTCATTTTCTTAATTTGCACAAAAGGTATGTGCAGAATAGATTAATCTGCTGTTTATGGTCCCTGCTTATCCCTTAATGATATGCTTCACATTTGATTTTCTCATACAACCCATTTTGAGTGAGTCTGTCTTGTTTGAGTCTGTCTTGTTTGGTCTTTCTGGCCTTGTTCTGACTACTACTCGGTTTAGTCCATGCCCATCTCACCCACAACATGCTATCAGGGACTGTGTTTAGAGTCACTTTCAAATCTGAAAATGTTGAGTGCTTTTAAATATGACAACAGTCCAGGCCGGTCAAATCAATAAAAAAAATGTGGTGCTATCCTGAACTTTTAATTCACTTCATGTGTTCTTTATTGCTCTAACAAAGTTCTGAAACCACCCTGCTAGTAAGTCATGCCATGTAGATAAATATTATATTGCCTTACTTTTGTATTACTTGAGCAAAATCATCATTTTGGTCTTCATGTGCACAAGTTATTATCATCTTATGTTGATGGGGTAGTCAACATGGGTTGTTTTGGTCTGTTAGTTTACTGAGTTCCACAGTTTCTTCTATATATTTTCTACTTGAGTGTCAGACTCTGGCCTGTGTTGTTTTTTTTAATCTTCAAATTAATAAGTAATAATTTACTGGAGTTATGGTAGTGTTGTAAAATTGTCAGCCACTTGAGACTTCAGTCCCAGCTTTTCCAGAATTATTAGGAACAAATCACTTGACCTTGCCATCACAAGTATTTATTTCTAAACATTTCTCAGTGATAGAGGAAATATCTCTACCACTCTTAGAACATGGGGAAATACTTACTTTTATTCATAAGCTATGTTGTCTTAATTGTTTCCCAATGTAAATTATTTCACATGACAGATTTTTTTTTTCTTTTTTGCCTAATGGCAATTTTACTATCCTTAGCTAGTAGTTAGTTATGTTATTTTTATATATTTTTTTTATGCTTTAAAAGGTTTCACTCTTCTTAGCTACATCAGTTGTAACTCCTTATCTGTTTTTACCTCTCTGTGTTGTTTTGCTGCATCACAATTCCTAATTTATTGATGGCTATTTAAAGAGTGGTTTGTTTTGTGGTTTGTTTGGAGTGTTTTCCCCTAAAGAAATATATCAGTTGCCTCTTTTCATTGTGGGGTTGTAGCCTTTTGCCTAGTTTTCATTAGCAACTTTATTCTGAAAGACATCTCATAGTTGTAATCAAAGTACTGTTTAAGGTATAGAATTCAGTTTGAAGGGAAAAGTAGGTAACTTTTGCTCCCACTTTGAGGGGGGGGAAAAAAAAGGTTAGTTTGTTACCCTGCTATTTATTAGGACTCAAATATGTTTGAAAGAAGTATGTTTGTAACTTAGCTTTTAGTAAGTTGCAAAAATTGATTTTGTACATAGGTGAGCCGATGGTATTGCAGGCAGCTGATGGTGGAAATCTGCACTGCAGGCTTTGTGCAAAGCCAAAGTAACCTCACCTGTAATTACAGATATAAGCTGATTAGGTGATACACAGACCCATAAGTCACTTACTAACATGCAAACACAGTTTGTTTTCCTTTTGTTTTAGTTTCTCTTAGAGACTGTCTTCAAAACAGGGAAGAATATGTTTAGGTGGCACAATTTGGGAAAAAAATGGAAGACAAAATATTGCACATTTGTTAATTTTTTTTGTATGTGGCACGTGTTGAGACTGAAACTTGATGGAAACCAGACACCTTTGCCCCTTTGTGTTTCAAAACTGTAAGCACCTCAGAACTGAAGTTCTGTCAGTACTCCTGATTTTGAGCATTTTGTTTTCCCAGATCTTTCAAGTATTAAACTCGGCATTATAACAATGTGTGGCACTGTCCAGGAGTTCTGAAGTTTCTTTTTTGGCAAGCCCAGAAAGGCAGACTCCTGTAGAAATACCAAGATACCATAGTGCAGTTTGCATTTTTCTAATAAATTTGGTTTTCTTCCTCACTTACAGGAGCATTTAAAGACCTGGTTTTATATTTGCAGTAGATACTGAAATTGATTGAAGTGCAGCATGTTAGACATGGAACTTGAAACATCTGTCTTCCTGATGTTTTCTCTGACAAGTGCTTGCCAGGATCACTTTCCCCATGCTGGAGCATGTCATACAATTAAAGCAGTGATTTATCAGCCTGACTTATGAGCATTACATTTTGCTTTTGAGAAGTGAATACTTTTATCCACCATGCTGGTGAAGGCAAAAAATATTACAGTGGTCTTCTGTGTCCATCTTCTCTTGTCATCTTCGACACAGTCAAAATCAGGGTTTGTTTCTTTTCTTGCAGGCTCTGCCAGCATCAGAATGTGGTCTTTGCCAATATACATGGTAGAGCAATGCTAGTTGCTGAAGAGTAGCCTTGAGGATGTGAGTTTACAGTAGCTTGCTGGTCTGTCTCATGGCTATTGTATTCAGTGGCCGCCTGAATCTAACTTTGGAAAAACTGCTGTGCTCTGTGCCTGTGCTGACTGAAGTTCCATGTGTGATTCTGCACAGGTACTGGTTGGATGCTCAGCATTCAACTTTGAAATCCAAACTGGTTTTTTGGCATTTTTATACCATCAAAGGCATGAGCATCAGTGTAAGTGGAATTACTGTAGTGCTGGAGTTAACAAGCATCCATTTGAAGCATCCATGGTGAAGGGTCTGGAGAGTTAAACCATGTGAGAAGTGACTGAGGGAGCTGGGATTGTTTAGCCTGGAGAGGAGGCTCAGGGGGACCTTATTGCTCTCTACAACTGCCTGAAAGGAGGTTGTTCTAAGCTGTGGGTTGGCCTCTTCTCTGACATCACCAGTGACAGGATGAGAGGAAATGGCCTTAAACTGCTCCAGGGGAGGTTCAGGTTGAACATGAGGAAGAATTTCATAATGGAAAGTGTTGTTAAATATTGGAATAGGCTGCCCAGGGAGATGTTCAGGAAACAACCGGATATGGTGGCACCATGGTCTAGTTGAAAAGACAGTGATCAGTCAAAGGTTGGACTTGATGATCTCATAGGTCTTTTCTCACCTAAAAGATTCTGTGCATTGTTTGGTTTTCAGGCCATACACAAAAATGGAGATGAGAAATACATTGTGTGCTCTGTTCATTTTTCTGTGAATACTGTGAGAGTGGCAGGTGGAGAACATAGTCACAGAACAGGGTTAACTGTGCAGCTTCTTGCCCCATTTATTTTCTCAAGGAAGTAGTGAAGTAATACTTCATGACAGTCTGGTTTGAACTGGTTTCTGAATGCTGACAACACAAGGAGAACCTCCTTTGTTTTTTACCCCTTGAAGATTTGTGATGGGCAAGTCTACAGGACCAACAATTGCAGGACCCATTTTCAAACAACACCAGGGAGAAATACAGCTGTTGGCAGCTTCTTATTCTGTCTTAAAAATTAAACCATTATGATATAATAGATTCCTGATGTGAACTTCAGACTCATTACTGGACCTTCTTTTGCTTGGAGAATGTCACATAGTAGTTGTCTGAGGAGAGAAAATGGGCTACCTACTCTGGCCTTCCAAAACTAAATAGTTGACAGTTCTTCAGCTTGGGAGAGGATGGAAAAAAAAAATGGAGGGTTGTTTTGAAGGTCAGGAAAATCATGAGTGTTCTGGAAAAACACAGTGAGGGAAGTCTTACTTTTCATAGCAGAAGAGATAGAAAGCACTCAACAGTAGATCAGCGGAAAGTAAACAGAGTAAGTCTTTAAAACATGCAAAATTGTGGCATTCATTACCAGGTAGATAAAATGACTTCATCAGAGCTGAGATTTACTGTAAAAAACCTGTGGTTAATTAGTGATTCTAAAACATAGTGGTACAAAAGGTCTCTGGTTCAGGAAGTTCCTGTACAAATGACTACTAATAAGCGGAGTTACTTGTCCACTGTGTTTTGTATGTCTTTTTGCTGAACATTGGATAATGAAGAAAAATACCAAATTAGATAGAATCTAATGTTTTCAGCACCCTATAAAGATTATAGTTGATATAAAGGGGTTTTTTTTGAGCAGCCTATGGAATATTCTCTTGTTTAGTTCACAGTTCTGCTTATTAACAATGTAAAACACTTTGAAAGTGTTTTTGTTGAGACGTAGGTTCAGAATGTCCCAATATTGCCTGTACTATTTTCTCTCCCTTTGCATAATATTCCAGCAGTCACATTCTGTTTTATGTTTGGCATTTTGCTGCATAGTGGATTGGTATGCAGAAAATGAGGAAGTTAATAATTCATTTTATATTATGACTGCCCAAATGTTAGCTGTAGAGAGCTGTTTGGTGTAAGACATCAGGATATAACAAGTACAACTGTTTTGTTTAACCAATTGGGTTTGCAGGAAGACTTTTGGGTTTTTTGTTCCATTTGGGTTTATTATTTTCAAGTGACCCTCTGACTTTGAAATTTTATGTAGTGTGATATCATGACAGGTAAGTAGCCAGCATCTCAGGGAGGGCAGGGAAGGAAAAAGCCTTAAGGTATGTCAAGCCAGGCGTTCATGTCAGGCCATATAAATCTGCTGAACTTTTTAAAAGGCTAGGCTCACATTAACTGACTGCAAAAGCAGAGGAAGTTTGAAGAAAAGAGAGGGGAAGAATGCTTTCAAATGAAAACATGGGAAAAATGTTTATTTTTAGTTTATTAAATATACAGGATTGTACTTGTGATTTGCATCTCAAATGGAAATTATCTTTTTTCTTTTTCCTTTTTTATCCAATTGAAGTAGAAAAAGATTGCCCTGGAGGGTAAGTTAAAATAGTTGATAAGTGGTTCTGTAGAAAATCCTGTGAGTTGCAGTTGTACCGAGGCCTTAGAGTGAACTCTGATATGCCAGGCTTTATTCTAAGAAATTAAAAAATTCACAAGTCTTAGCATAAATAATGAACTTTATATGTTCCCCAGCTTCAGTTTTTTCAATATTCTGAGCTGAAATCAAGGTCCTTTAAGCTGCTAGTCCTGTACAGCTTGTGATTTTTCTTCTGAACTCAAGAGCCCCTTGAACTCTTATCTGGCCTCGGTTGATTCTGATTGAACTTGGAGCAAAAGTGTTTCTTTCCTTCCTGATTTCTGATCTTTGTTACGGTGAAAGTCTGGAAGTATATGTACCCTGTTTTAAGTTCATTTGGTTTGGTTTTTTGTTTGTTTTTTTTGTTTGGTTGGGTTTGTTTTGTCCAGCAGCTGGAAAATTGCAGCAGGTAAACAAGAGAAGCTGCTTTTGTCTTTCTCAATCCCATTTTGTGTATGTGTTGACACTGAACATACATGTAGGTATTGTTGTGGGGATTTTCATGTACTGTTAGCTGTGTGAGTCTGGCCCAACTATCACCCCTTTTATAAGGGGTGCACAATGCTATAAAAAGATGCAGGTTGTGCTTTCCCCTTGTGGTTTGGCTGAGTCTGAAATGACTCCTGCTTTTGTTTGAAATTTGGTTTGTATCTTAAGTTTGGTTTTGATTTTTTTGTTGGTTGTTTGTTTTGGGGTTTTTTTTATTCCTCTTTGGCCAGGCTCCTTCCAACATAATCAGGGACCATTATTTAGCAGTTATTTAAATCTGGCATTGGTGCTGGGCTGGCAGTCAGTCAGGCTTCAACCCTTCCCCCAGGCTGAGTGCCCTAATCTTTCCTAGTCGTCTTTCTTTTGATGCGTTGGAAACGTGTCTTGCTTTTGGTTTTAACAGGCTGCTGTTTCTTGCTTTGGCTTGTCACCTTATGGTTATGTTTTAACTTGTCCATCTTCTCTGTTTCCCTTGAGAGAACGCTTGGGTTTCTTTTGTTTCTTTAAAGTCTCTTTATTTTCATTGCCACCTTTAATCAGTTTCAATGACACTAATTTTTTTTTTTTTTTTTTGTCCTTTCAGAATCTTATTTGTTGAGTGCCTTACCACTTCTCCTGATTCCCTAATATGTCCAACAGAGGAACACTTTGCTCTTTTTTTTTAACTTACTTTTAACAAGCTTCCCTTTTTGCTTGTAGTTTTTGCTTGTGTAGTTCCCCTGTGCTTCAGCTGATCGCCTCGAAGTTCCTGTATTTCTGTTACATGCTATACCTAGTGTGGCCTGGAGAACTGGTGGATTCTGGTGTAATGTGCTTGGCTGGGCAAGACCTTTGTTTATTGTCCCATTCTTTAATGGAACTGCTCTGTGTAGTACTGCCTGTAGCATGTCCTTGCTGGAGACAGTTGACATGGAAGTCTGTAGGGACGATGGAGTGCACAGATGGTACGAAAGAGGGGAATAGGAAGTTACCTCAACTGGCAGGATGGACTCTGCTTCCTTTGTCCACTCCTTTTTCTTTTGAGGAAAATTGATTTTTGTCTTGTAAAATACCGGGGATTTCATCTTGTATAATACAACGCTATATTGAATACTATAAAACAGAAGTCTTGACATGCTTGCAATGCCTGATCTCTAAGTCAGGTTGAACTTGGAAGTGGATTTAAATCCCCACAGCATGGAGAAGTTCTTCATCTGTATTTTACGCACTTGTTGCTATGTTAACCATAAGTCTATGGGATGAGGTAAGGTATCACAAGAATTTTGTCCATTCCATTAAGGTGATTTACTGGTTTACAAATACTGCTAGGACACTTCATAGGAGGAGTGGATTGCTAAAACAACAACAGATGAAGCAGAGAAAACTTTTGAGGAACTGTATTTAATTGCTTAGATCACCAGTATGAGGCAATCTAATCTTCAACACTGCTTTTAAGATGATTTTCCTATGTACCTGAATCATTTGATTTAGTTGGCTTTGTCCTTTTGCTCCTTTCTCTTTGTTGTTTTTTCTTAGGAAGGGGGAGGCTATTCAGCCAGGATCACTACCTTTTATGTCCTTGTTTTGTGCATAAATGGCTTATAACTAATATCCAGGGGTTTTGCCATATTTGGTACTTTTGAGCTTGACTACTTATTAGTGAGGTGTTCTTCCTGATTGTTTGACTTTCTCAGCCTTAAAGAAAAGAGAGAAACCCTAATCAATACCTTTAAGGTTTAGTGTATGTCTTGTATATCAGAATTCCTGAAGTTTGATAATTAATTGGTGGACAGAAGAGAACTAGCTTATGTTATTTACCTTGGTATTCAAAGGCCTTGGAATGAGGTTCTGAGGAAGAGACTGTTTGACAGAAATTGTTTGTTGCATGAGAGATAACTGGCATTACAGAACAAACTATTTATAATAAAGCACAGAATTGAATGCAGAGTTTTCATCAAAGCTGAAATTAGTGTGGCAGGCCTCAGGGTTTTGCATCAATCTTGCCATTAGTGTATATTAACTTCACATATGAAAAAGGTGGTTAGCAGTAAGGCAGACAAACTGTAGATTAAAAGAATAAAGCTAAGTCAATAAAAAAACTTCATGAAGATTTCATCGAACTCGAAGTCTGCATAAAGGAGATGATGCTCCTTACTACTCTAAGTAAAATCAAGTATAATAGAAAATGTGGCAGATGAGTAGCTTATATGGAGCCAGTGTTGGCTTTCTAAATTGCTTCTTATGTTTGTACACTGAATTCTTAAAGGCCTCTTTCACACCAAAGTGTCTTTCTCTCAACTTTGCCACAGCAAATGCAGGGCAGCTGTAATATCAGGATTTCCATCAGTTATCTTTTGGTGCTACAATTACTGCAGAGCATCAAGTCAGAAGTAAAGCAAAAACCAGTACTGAATTTTTTGGTGTATAAAGTCTTGGGAGTATTTTTTTTTTCTACTTTTCTTATGTCATACATTTAAAAATAACTTACTTGCTTGGAGTTTAACTACACTTGCTTTTATATGTTATGTTCTACCTGTTCTTTGTTGAGAAATGTTGCCTTTTTTTATAATATTAATATTAGCTACAGGTAATAGCTGTTCTGCTCAGGTGATTGCACTAGCACATTAATAAATCAATCACAATAAAAATATTGGACACAATTGTTAATAAATTTGTTTTCTAGAGTAAAAATTTTGAAACCTTAGTTTTTCACTTCTGTGAAATGGATGTGTCTATGAAAGTGTATGCACTGCCCAGTTTTTGCCTTTTGTTCTTGTGTATTTTCATGGACTCAGTCAAAGTAGATGTTCTGCAATGGATCGAGTACCATATTTCAGTTTCGCTATGTGAACTTTTATGAGCTCTTTATAGTTTTTCAGAATAGAGAGCATAATTGTTACGGGATTTCTTGCTGTGAAAAAGTGATTATTCTGTTCAGTCTTCTTAGATTGTCTTGTTTACAGTGGTTTTTTGGTTTATTCAAGGGCATTGGGAGTTTCAGTGACAGACTACACATTTGAAGACTGTCAGCTGGCTTTGGCTGAAGGACAGCTTCGTCTACCTTCAGACACGTGTCTTTTAGAATTTGCAAAGCTTGTGAGAAGCCTTGGGTGAGCATATACAATATTTATTTATATCTTTATTATATATCTGTGTTTATATAGTTTTCCTGTCATGTAACAATATTGCTTTTATAAATAAATATGGAATGTTGTCATCATACAGTCAGGGAGACACCTGTATAAAATTAAGCTAGTACTGTACTTCACTTGCAAGCAGCACCCCTGAATCCTAATGAGTAAAGTAGGTTGTAAAGTTCTTATTTTCTATCTGACAAGTGAGCAGTGTGAGTCTGAAGCGTTCATTCCTGACCTAGAAGACGCTTTCTGAAGAGGATCAGGAATACTGTGGGATTTCTAATATTTGATACGGTTAAGAGTCAATTGCCTTTTCCTGTGACATCTGTGCAGGGAAAACAAGTGCTGCCAATAGCCATCTTGTGACTGGATTAACCTTGCAATAATGAAGATAGAGAGGTCACCCTTTCCTGAGAAGCACAAGGTGGTAGTTGATCTTCTGAGCAGGTCACTGCCAGATGGACTTTCTAATGGAGCTGTAGGTCAATGCATGCAGTGTGGATCCTCTCTTCTTTCTTCCCATAGCACCATTTCCTGTTGGCTTTACCTTTCAAAAAAGCCTCAGCAAACCTGTAAAACTTGCATAAATCAAGTAGTAGAACTTGCTGCTGTTTTCCATTTTTTCTCCTGCTTCTCCAGTGATCGTATTGAGCAACCATGAACTAAATGTACAAGCTTCATCCTATTAACTCTCAATATGCAAACATTTTCATTTTCTTGTCTCATCACCTGAAAGTACAGAGCGCAGTTTAATGTTTCCATTGTGTATTTTATTTTCCTTCACTAATTTTTCCTTCATCTTCAGCTTGTGTACATAAATGAAAATGAGGAAGAGCAAGCTCTATTGGAGAATAAGGAATGTAGGACAGTACACATTATGAATTCAGATGACAAGCATATATTAAGCTATTGTCAGGTCCTTCATCTGAAAAGTATTCTGTTAGGATAGGAGAGACTTCTAAGGGAAAAGAAAGATTCTTACTTTGTTTCAAAGGCTCTGAATTTACAGTGCTAAGGAATAAAAGCAAGTGAAACAAAACAAACCGACCACCCACGTCTCTTATTATGTAGTTGATAATCCTGGGATTCAGTTTAATCTTCTTGTTAAGTTGTCTGGCTTCTGTCTGCTCAATTTAAAGCTGTTCTTTGAAATTATGCTTCTCTAGGGTTTTGTTTTGGCCTCTGAAACAGTTACATGCATTTGTGAGTGAGGTTTGCTGCAGCACAGAATTTCTCTCTGGTTTGAGCGATTAATCATCAGTGAAGTATAATCCTCTCTGAATTTGGGCATGTGCCAATAAGAAGGATATTATGATGGTATTTTGCTGGCACAATTGGATGAAGATTGTAATATGACTTCATCTCTAATGCATGTTTGATAATAATGTAGTCATTTTGCTGTTTATTCAAAGGTTTTGAGGCCAGGGAGGCATTAAGATCATCCACTTACATCCCTAAATAACTGGAACAGTAAATTTTATCCAATGGGTTTTTCATCCAGTCTTAGTACTTGTTTTTGAGCAATGACGTACCTTCAAGATAATGTCCAGTTTTAGAAGATTTCTATAGCAAGACAAATTCGGAGTTCTTTGTGGTTTAGATGTTTTGAAATCAACTTACACCTCAGTTTGCTACACTGAAGAGTTACTTCTGTGTACATTATGTGTCTACAGGATTCATTTTCATTGTCTGTAAAATTTGCTTAGTCTGTGCTCAGCTGGATGGGATCCAGTCCAGAATCCATGCAGGCATAGCAGAGAGTTCTCATGCTTCATCTAAGGAAGAGCTCAGGCTCTGTTAACAGAGCTGTACACCACACTCTGTGATAAAATGACTGCCTTATCAATGAGATCAATTGATCATAGGCTTACCTTCTCAAATTGTTCATTCATTAGTCCTCAAGCAGTCGTGTTTCTCTTCAGTCTGATAATTTGTCTGACCAACAAGCTGATTGCTAAGCTATGGGCAGTCTATGTTACTGCTTTCATATTTTTTTTTCATACATTGCAAATCCTCTGCTTCATTTGATGATTTATTCTGTAATTAATTACCCCACTGTTTAAAGTGAATCTCTGTTTTTACTTGAACTGGATCTATTGCCATGTTCTGGACATTAAATCTTGTTTGGATTTTGTGCCTTACTAAAGACCTCTTTGGGTATTTCCTCCTTCAGGAAGTTTTAATACAGTTAATTAAGTCTAGTCTCTGTCTTTTTATGAGACACTTCCTAGAAGTAGTATCTTGGTAGTTTCCTGCAAGGAGATCCTTGAGTTCTGATTTGAATTGATTTGCTCCTATTGTTTCAAGCTTCTGTTTGTTCTAATTCCCAATATTACTTCCTCAAGCTGACCATGAGGATCCTTTTAGGCCATGCAGCTGTAGGCTACCAAGATCTGCAAGAACCTCATAGGCTGGTGCCTGTCTATTCTTGCTCAGCAGCCTTTACCATCCAGACTACAATGCAGAATTCTGCTCTCCGTATGTGCCTGAAATGGTGGTCCAGACTGTAGGTAGAACTTTGCATCCCCAGAGTAATAACCCTCACATCTAACTATCAGTGCTGTAACTTCAGAGAGCTCAGAGGTCATCTATGACAAGGGGAAAAACCTCTGGAGCATGTTTACCATCTCCATTTGTGATAAAAGCAATACTCTCCACTGCAAGAGGTGATCATGGATCAGGCATGACAGCAAATACCAACCATGGCAGCCCCTGCTTTAGTGGATCAAGGCAGGGTGTGCCAAGAGTATTCAAGGTCAGTTTTGCAATTTTTCAATATATTTGCTCCATTATGGCAAGAAGTTGCACAGAAGTACATCAGCAAAGATAAAACTTGAATGTATTGTGCTTTTCTGGCTTAGGGCATGTTTTCCTGTGCTTGCAGTTTACAGTAGCTAGCTACAAGATCCAGCTGTTCTTTCAGCTCTCTGAGACACTAGAAGGTTTTTGGCAGGTTCCCAGCATGCAAGAAATGAGCTTGTTTTCAAATAGTCAAATACAGCTAAAACTAGCTTACTTGCTAAAAATAGTGATAATTATGCTGTAAAATATTCTACCTTCAGGGATCAACTGTTTTTTCTTGTGAAGTATGCTGTGAAAAATTTAATGTTCAGAGCTGTTAATCTTGAAAAATGTCCTTTCCATCTTTATGGACTCGGGAATACTTCTTGTTCCCTTTCTAATGTGCACTGACCTAATAAATGAAGCAAAACACCACAACAGCAAATAATTTTATATATCATAAAGCCTAGATCCTGTATGGAAACCATTGAGCCAACAACCACAATTTCATGAGGAAAGACATTTGCTGTTGGCTTTCTAGAAATTACGGCCTCCGTTGGGATAAAAGTAACAACTGTAAAGGAATTGGGACATTCAAACCTTTTCACATTGGTTAAGAACTTATTATGAAATTTGCACTTGGCTTCAGAAGACTTTAGTTGAGCAGCTTATGGTCATCAACATATTAATTACTTTCTGATTTTGAAGAACTAGAGGAACTTGAGCCTACCTTGAATTACCAGAAGCACAATGCAGTCACACTGAAGTTGAAGCAGTCTGCCTCACTGATCCACATACTGCTTTTGAGATTGCCTCACATCTCTTTCTGTATTTACAAAACACAAGCCACAAGATGTCTGTAAGATTCGTGGTGAGCCGTGTTACTTCCCATACAAGGTTTTGCCTTCAAGCTTCTTTAGCTTTTCAAACTTCATTACTGGTGAAGATCTTGCAAGTCTTGAGTGTTGTTCACCAAATGAGTGCTCCCTCAGTTCTAGAAGGTGAATTTTGAGACAATTCATTGCAAATAAAATCTCTCTGATTTAGAGACAAATGTTACTCTATGTATTCTGCATCACTGGGGGCTTATCTCAAGGATTTAGATGCCAGCTGTCCTCATGCTACAGTTAAAATCCATTTCAGCTACTGCTCTGGGATGTATTATCAGTGGACACTTCTTGCATGTAATCCTGCATGTGAGAAGCTGAGTTCTGTGTGTGTCTCAAATCCTCTATGGAGGTTTGTTCCTTCTACTTTTCTACTTGATCATGGAAAATGAATGTTTGCAGAGGGGTGTCTCACTCTTTTGTACTGTCTAGGACTAAATCTTAAGATAGGTGTTTTAATGCTAGGATGGAGAACTTGTGAATGTTCTATAGGAGCCATGGGTTTCTGGAAGAATTCTTGCTTGTTCAAGTTTTATAATTCAGAAATACAGGTTTTGGAATTGTTTAGTTAGTACATATTGGTAAGTCAGTATAGGTTATAACAGAACATGAGAGTTGTATTTTTACTTAAAAGTCATGAGGTTTAGGAAGGGTCACTACAGCAAGTGATCAAGTTCTGGAGCTGATATATCAGATAATCTTCCTAGCAGAAATGCTCTTATCTTTTTTCAGAAGCTCCTCAGAATGCTGATATCAAGCATTTTATTCATTCTTGTAACTGAGAGGAAGCTGCTGAGGAGTCCCAGCTGCAGTCTGGGAACAGTTCTGGTGTAAGCTTCTGAGTTGTGTGAATAACTACTTTTCCTTGTCTGCAGCAGCAAACATCAAAACAGGCAACTGCAGAAGGACACTGTAGAAGACTTTGCTGGCAGCTTTTGCCTTCAGAGTGGGAAGTTTGGATGCCCAAATTACCCTCAGTCAGTTCAGAGGGGGGTAGATCAAGATTTGCTTGATGTTGTATTACAGGGAAAAGTTACTTTTCCTTGCATCATACTGCAGCACCATTTATTTTATTCATAATAAGATTATTTGGTAAGGTTTTTTTGTTTGGTTTTTGTGTTTGTTTTCTTTTGCAAAGCCAAAACAGGAAGCTTGACTTAGGGAAAAAAACTAACCAACAACCACGCAGTAGATATCTGCATAAGTATAAAGCTGTTCATTCAGCATTCAGGGTATGGTTTTGCAATGGGAAGGACTGAGGAAATACTGTAGCTGTATGAACTGCTAGAATTTTGTTTGGGTTACCATTACCTCATAATGGTGTCCAGCTCAAGACTGAATGTGATAAATGAGGGCTGACAAACAGGATTAGCAGTATAATCACTATTATGTAATCCCTGATTTTTTTTTTTTAAGGCAGGATGCATCATGTCCTTCCTGTTCAGTGACATTAGTGAATTTGGAAACATAATTTGTTTGTGTTACTGTCCTACAATACAGCCATATTCAGGTGACCTAAATTCCACCTCGTTCTCCATGCTTGGAATTTACTACCTAGTTCTAGACTGTGTTTCTTCCTGTTGAACTTCTTACATGTATGGCTTATAACCAAGGTAGACTGAAGGACGTGAGTTTGTCCCGGGTTCTTAAGCCCTTGCAGTAATTCTTAAAACAGTTTGAGAACTAATGGGAGCTTTAAAATTACAGAAATATATTATTTTATAATAAAGTTGTGTAATAATTCTTAATCCAGACTTTGTAATGCTTTACACCTTTATCATCCATTGTTTCATTTGATATTTTGAAATATGTGTTGTTAAAACTGGGTTGGATTTTAAAATCTGCAAAAATAATACACTTTATAGGCTGAAGCCAGAAAAACTTGAAGATGATCTTGAAAAATATGCTGCAAGTGCCATGAAAATGAAGAAAGAAAAGGTTGATCTTAAAGAATTTTCAGCCTACTTGGAATTTCCAGTTTCTCAGACATTAGAAAGTATGTTTGCACTTTTTGATGAGGTAAGAAGCAACATTAAGTTTTAAAATTTTATTACTTTTGGTAAACTCCACTTTAGCCTACTTCTGTTTCAATCTAATTCACTGAGGTCTTATTCTGAGCACTTCACCGTAGTATTTGCTTGCTGCACTTCCCTTTCAGCAAGGTAAGGGCACGTATCAGCTAAATAAAGCATTCCTTCAGGTAGAACTTAAAAGGAATATCAGCTGGACAAAACCTGGTTTTTTCTAGATGCAAAGTATGAGGAGGAAGAAGGGGTCAGGTGAGACCTCTGCTGCTGCTCATGGCAGCTGAATGCAGTGTCTGGTAGCTGATATTTCATTTACCTTGTAAATAAATATAAATAAATGTAAATAAACTTGTTCTTCTACAGTGCCTGAAACCTGAAGGATCTTGGCAAATGAACCAGTTTTTCATTCCTCCAGCAATCAGTCAGAATGGAGAAATGATGATTATCTTTGTCAGGATGAGGTGCTGTCTGGACCAGGAGGTGGATGTCCACAGTGTTCTCTCTTGGAGCAGATGTCATGTATTCAGGGCTTAAATTAGGGTGTGTTGTCCTCTGGTTCTCTGGTTTTAATTTCAGCCCAGTAATTCAGATGGTTTAATGGAAAAAATCTTAAATATGCAAGTGAAGGGTGACAGAAGCAGCACTGTCTTCCAAGAATATTTAAACTATGACTTTTGACTGAGACTCTGAGAAGGACCTGCAGGGCTTTCACCCAGGTTCTTGTCCTCACGTGACTGCATTTCAGTGAGACTGTTTTTTTTGTTGTGGCACATGTAACAATCTTTCTGAATATTCTGCATTTTTAGCAACTGTTAGTTAGTTCTGAAAATTCTCAGACAAACTGCACTGTTTTGAGGGGAGGTTTTCCTTCACAGAATGAAGATGGCGTAATTGACTTTCGGGAATTTGTCGTTGCTCTGTCAGTTGTCTGTAAGCCATCCAAAACTCTGGAAACAATTCAGTTGGCATTTCAGGTAAGCAGCATTTTTTTGCTCTATGTAGTTTACTTATTTTTAGAAATTGTTAATACTGGCGTTAGACTCAATAGAAATTTCCACATTCCCTTTTAATACTTAATTACATTTTAAAACAGTACTAATGGAAAATTAGATTAAGAGTTCACATTAACAGGGAATGCATTTCTAGTGTGAGTTGTGTAAAATTACGGAAGCTTGCTGTTTGAAATTTTTCTTTGTAGAATTCTGGTAGAATCCTTTTCAGCAAATTAAGTCTCAAACCTCAAGTCCTTTTTATTGATTCCTCTAAACAAACAGGCTGTTGAGTTGTACTTAGTACTCTTAGAATGTTTCAACCAAATCAAATTTTTCAAGTTAATAAAATAGTTTTTTAAAATTTTCCTACATGTTAATAGAGTATTTTTTTTATCTCCTTTTTTCTTCTTGTCAAGATTTTCTTCCCTCTTAGTCTTACCATGTTTGTGTGGTGGTCGTGAAGTCTTTGTCCAGACTTGATGCTTCCCAGAAGTGCTCCTGATTTTGCTCTAGCCTCAGTGGTTTGTTGTAGCATCACCATAGATTGTTAATGCAAGCTTTTTGGGAAAGTGACAGCAGCAATGCTTAACCAACGGGTTTCTGACACCTTGATGTATTAATTTTCAATTAATTTTTTTAATATTACTGTTTCAACATGTGAACTCTGCTGCATCCTGCATCATCTTTTCCCTTTGCCTTGAATTCACATGGTCTTCAGTGTTACTGAAACTGAGAAGTGCTAAGTCTTGATGCTGTCTTCACTAGTGAATGCATGGAGCTGAGAACATTCAATTGCATGGTGCTACATTGCAGCCTTCTTTTCTGTGTAGTTGTGTTCAGGTTCTTCAGCATGACGACTTCAGCTACGTCTTGCTGAAGAAATGAGGCTCCTGTGAATGCTTAGTGTTCACATGTATCATTCTTACCCTTCGGCCAGAATCCAATAAATTTGGCAAAGGAGGAAAGAGCAAAAATTATTAGTTCCTACAAATATTGTGGGAAATCTGCCACTAGTAGCTGCTGTTATCTACTTTTCCTTCTGAGGGAAAAGCTGACAGAAAGGACTTCGTCTCCTTCAGCTATGAAATGGCACAGAGAAATAGTCAGGTGCTGTTTGGTCAGCTCCATGTCTTCATACTAAAATGAACAAATTTGAAGTAAACTTAAAGGGGGCTTTGGGGAATTTTTTTTTTAAATTTAGCTGTCCTGTTTCATAATGTGCAATATCATTTTATCATTTGAGAGGAAGAAAAGCTCAGATAGGGTGGTTATTTTCTTTCTGGAAGCATTTGAAGTTAATAAAACTGTTTCTTAGGAAAATTTCTGTTCTTCCTTATCTGCTTCATTCTCCAACTCGTAATACATAATTTTGAGTTACTTTGTTAATTACAAAATATAAAATTAGCTATAAAACTGCAAAGAAGCTTTATGTGTGTATTAAGAAGTACTCAGCCAGGGAAAACAGGTTTGACTCATTTTATCCTACTAGTGATGATTGGAAGAGTTACGAAAAATCTCAAGCTGAGGAAATTTTGCTCGTTCTAGGAAAAAAAAAAAGGAAAGAGAGCCATTATAATTCCTACCTCCTGTCCTTGACTTCACATACAGTAAGATATTCACACAGCTTACCTGGAGCCATTGAAGGATCTAGCCAGTTCATGAGTGTATGACTTTGAACAGGTGCTGTCCTCTGCCTCCTGCTACTTTTTGCTGTCATTTGCTTTCAGAAAAAGTGGAACATTTCATATAGCTACACATTTTAAAAGTGAGAGTGTTTAGTATATGACTGAAGAACTTGAAAAATAGTATCATTATATGGAGTTCATACAAAAGTGGGGGGTGTGAGAGAGAAACCTGAGGGCTGTGCTGCCATTCAGTGGGATCTTCATAGGCTAGAGGGTTTGATGGGGAGAAACCCAATGAGGTTCAGCAAGTGCAGGCCAGTGCAGGGTCCTGCACCTGGGGAGGAATAACCCCAAGTTCCATTACGGGTTGGGGTCTGACCTACTGGAGAGCAGCTCTGCAGAGAAGCACCTGGAGTCTTGGTGGATGACAGGCTGACAGTGAGCCAGCAGGGCCCTTGTGTCCAGGGGGGCCAGTGCACTGGGAACAGTGTGGCCAGCAGGTGGAGGGAGGTGATCCTTCCCCTCTATTCAGCTCTAGTGGGGCCACATCTGGAGAGCTGTGTCCAGTTCTGGGCTCCTCAGTACAAGGAGGATGGGGAGCTACTAGAGAGAGTCCTGTGGAGGCCACAAAGATGATGAGGGGTGTGAAGCATCTCTTTAATGAGGAGAGACTGAGGGAACTGTTTAGTCTAGAGAAGAGAAGACTGAGAGAGGATTTCATTAATGCATGTAAATATCTCAAAGGTGGGTGTCAAGACAATGGTGCCAGACTCTTCAGTTGTGCCCAGCAACAGGATGAGGAGCAGTGGCCATAAACTAAATCACAATAAGTTCCACCTCAATATGAAGAAGACTTATTTATGTTGAGGGTGGCAGAGCACTGGAACATGCTTCACAGGGAGGTTGTGGAGTCTCCCTCTCTAGAGACGTTCCAAACCCACCTGGATGCAGTCCTGTGCACCCTGCTCTAGGTGACCCTGCCTTGGCAGGAGGTTTGGACTACGAGCTGCACTCCAGTGTAAGTGCTACAACTTCCCTTCTGAACTGCTAAAGAAACGAAAGGCTGTTGTAAATCTTGTCAGTATGGTGTTTGTGAACCTGACCACCCAGTATTACCTGACTGCTTGTTCTGTGAAAAGGTAGCAGGTTTTATTTAAGAAATGTCTTGTCCTTTCCCCTATTCCTGTGAAACACTGTGCAGGTTAGGTGCTGGGGGGGGGGGGTAAAGGCACGATTCCTGATTGGAGCATATGTTGTCTTCCATGGAACTTCAATATTTTTATTCCACTGAGGTGTGCTACCTCGTGACAACAGCTTCTGCTTGTGTGAAAAATACATACTTATGGCTGTTTTGTTCAATCTCATCAGTTCCCACCTCGATGATGTAGAGAAATTAAAAGGAAGCTTCCAAACCAGCACTTTTTACATTGTTTGATATTTGCAGTGTTACCATGCTTGAAAAGAAGATAGGAATATTTCAAAAACTCTTCTCTCTCACTTTACATTGTACAGGCAAATTGAGTTATCTTAAGGAAGCTTAATGAAGCCGTATTTCGTACAGAGGTTTGGAGGTATTCAGGTCCATTTCTCAGGGAAAAAATGCACATATGCAAAGATGGAATGAGACTATGAACAATTATTCTTAGTTATCAATATGTCAGTAGTAAAGCTAACTCCTGTGAGGTAACTCTTTAGGATGTAAGATTATGCAAATTCTTGTTTTCTAGAATAAATACTTGTAGAAAATTATATGCCCATCACTGATGTATGGGGTAGGATTCTCCTGATTAATACCATTTAGATACAGGCATTTTATGCCAACTGGCTTTTGGATTTTGGTCAAAGGAATCTTGAGTTTTACATCTGACCAAGTGGAAATGGTATCTGATTTGACCTAAATATATCTCTCGATATCACAGACTGTCTTGGAGTTTAGACATGTAGCTCAATGGACTGAATATTATTCTCAGTTATATATTTGCAAAACTTGTTAGTGATTGACAGTCTTGTCACTGAGTATCACTGTAATTCCAGTGGTTAGGCATGTAAACATAGGACTTTCTTCTGAATATAGCAAGCTTTACTTTCTAAGCATACACAGGTGAACTGATGATGATATCTTTTACCCAGACTAATCTGAAATCCTTGATATATCACATCAGTCTGAGAATGACTAGAATTTCTAATACCAAATTTTTATTTCGCTTTACTTCAATGTAGTGCTGCTTCTAGGAGCTGGCATTCAGCTTTGCAATGATTTATTTTGCTGTCTTGATTCATAGCTTTACCAGTCAGAAAGCGGAACTATAACAGAAGAGGATTTAGCTCATATTCTGAAGACTGCCATGGGTGTGTCACAGATTGATGTTACACATCTTTTTAGGGCTGTAGATGAAGATGAAAAAGGAAAGATTACATATGGTAAGTATTCTAACTGCATCTGAACTGGCACAAAATGTCTAAGTTGCCTGCACTCATGTTGATAAACAAAGAAGTTGCATTTTTATTAAACTGTGCTTTTTTTTAGTTGGCTTGTTGACTTCAGTACTGATAAAAGCACTGCAAAAAAAGTAAATTTTCATTTTAAAAATCAGTTTCACCTTTGGTATTAAATACCTTATTTGCATGTTTTCAGTTTTCCCTTCCACATCAAGTCACATAATACAAGGATTAGCTCTTGCAGCATATTCTGTTCTGTGACTTCCATGTATGTGGATATGTAGTTTTAAAGAAAGCTACCTTAGCTCTCTCCTGTTGTTTTGTCTCTTATGTCTGGGAGCAGAAAAAGAGGGGGTTAACCAGGCTGCCTATTATGTAGTCTGTAATGTAGGTGGAACAGAGGCAAGAAAGTTGAATTTGAAAAATTGAGACCTGGATGAATAGATTGTGCTGGGAGTCAGAGTACCTGTGTGTTACTTCAGATTCTTTGTTTTATGCAGAAGGTTCTAAATTTAATTGTATTATTTAAGTATGAACTGAGTTGTTGATAGCCAACATATTATGTATTTCCAGTAGAGGTGCTTATGACATACCCTGTTCCAATTGTTTTTCCCTCAGGATAATCAGTACGTATTTAATTTGTAAAAATCTTACAAATTAATGCATCAGTATTAGTAAATCATAGTTTCTACACTAGTAGTTCCTGTGTTTCAGTTATACAATATGTATGTAAATCTTCAAATACACAAATATTGTAGTTACTGAAATGAGTGTCATTGCCACTGTCCTTTCCTTATTTCCTGACTGTCTCCTCTCCTTGGTTCCTGCTGCCCTACCCTGTTCCTTTCTGTGCCTCTCATCTGTCACATCCCCAGTATTTCCACATCCATCCTGCCCATTGCCTTCTTCCTGCCTATCACTGTTGCTCTGTGTTTTCCAACTCATACCCAACTCAGCTCTTCTCCCCACCTCCCAGTCACCAGCTTCAAAAATACCAGCACAAATCTTAAGCTGGTAAGCATGGCAGAACTCTAATTTTAGCACATTTCATTGTTTGAGAATAGCTAAATTTGTAGTCATGTACAAGTGAACTCAGAGAAGGTCATGTGAGTTACCAAAGAACTAGTATTTTAATATTCATCTTTAATAGTTGCAGTTAATCTGCACTTCTTCCCTAAGTGGTCCTCATATGTTCCCATCACAAGAAAATTTGGACCACCAAGCCACAGCAGTGGCCACTGGAGTGCTTGGCTCTCATTTTCACCAGTTTATTTCCTGTGGTCAAGAATAGTCTTTTGTGAGGCAACACAAAGTAGGTAGTAGGATGGTGTTTACATAATTTCTTTGGAACTTTCCTTAGCACTTTTTCTGAGAGAAGTGCTCATTTTATAATAGAAACATGTCATTTTAACATATCTGGAAGTTTAATAGTGAGAGTAAATATCCAATTTCTTAGATTAGAGAATTAGAAGTTGCAAATAATTGGTATTGCATTTCTGTCTTGAAAGTTCCTGCCACAAATATTCAACCTCTTGCCTTTCCTGAGATTATGTGGAACTTCACCCATGCTCAATTTGTTGCACTTATTTACTAGAAAGGAGAGGTGAAAAAACTTGAAGACTACACAGTTCTGAAGATATTGTCCAGACAAGTTCTGAGAAATCAAAACACTTCATCTGTTGGAACTGATGTTACTTTGGATATGCACAGCAGAGGTCTACTGACAATCTTCTTTCTAGGGTGTTGGAATTTAAAGCAGGAGTATTAAGTCAAGTCTTACTTGTAAGAACAAAAGATAAAAGTATCAAACCTAAATTGCTGCACACATGGCAGAGTCTTTGAAGCCACAGATCTCATCCCAAAGGAAAAGCTCAGGTTGCAGGTAAACAGAATAACTGATAGCAAAATCAAGATTGTGTAACTAGATTGGTAATCATGAGTCTGAATTGTTGGAAATCTGGATTTTTGTTGCATTTGAAAGCACACTGGTTGCCAAAGATCTATGTATCAGTTCTCTTGAGCAGTGTGCAGTTGGCTTAGTTGTTCAGATGCACTTTGATTGCAAAGCTTATCCTTTTGGTCTAATATAGACAGAGGCAAGATTTATCAATCTTAAGACATGATTCTGGAGAGTCTGAATAGGTTCTCTAGGAGGGCATCTCAAATTCTAGGAAATGCTCTACCAGCTCTTGATAGACAATTCAGACTGTGAAAGTGTTCTGAAGACTGCCTGGCTTGCTGTAACCAGAAAAAAAAAGGGAAGTGGCCGTATTTGGAGTATCTGCATGGATGAACAGTCAGAGAAGGATGAATTATTTAAAATGATTATATATTAACCACTGGATTATCCTATTAAGTTGCTGTACACTAAGGTAATTATTACCTGAGTGGAAACAAAAACTAGAGGAGATTGGTGAACACAGAGCTTCCAGGAGGAGCAGCAAGTAGCAGGAGGGTGTTTCAAGGGTAGGATAAAAAGCTCTTGAAGTTCTTGTAGTGCATATGTATACTTAATACAAAGATACAGACATGAGTCTTAGCTCCACTTTGGATTCCTTCTTTCTTTATGTCTCCTTGCTCTTAGTGGAGGTAGAAGCAAAATCACCTTCCTCCCCAAGTTAGACTGAGGTAATCTTTCCTTCAGTCTAGTGCTTTACAGTTGCTTTCAGTTTGAGCTCTTCTGTGATTAGAAGTAATGCTGGAACAGCTGGTTCTTTCTACATCACCTTGTTTCACATTTCTGATGAATGAAGCAAATGGGATTCCAAGCACTTTTCATTGCACTCTGCTGAGTATAACTTTGATAAATATTCCTTAATATCTTAAGGACTTATTTCAGCAGGACCTAAAATGTCAACTTACTGAGATCTATCTAAAATGTTACCCTGTTCAATACCCCTGTTCAATCAAGTTTTTCATTTAGATCCAGTACTGCTGAAACATTGAGGGATGGATCCTCACATAATTATCAGGATGAAAATTTGGATATAAACTATTATAACTGTGTGAACAACTGCTTCAAGGGATTTTTCTGAATTTATTTTCTGAAAAAATACTGTAACCTCTTGAGAAATCACTTAGACTGGCATCTACAGTAAATAGTCCAGTCTTTCTCATGTTTAATGTGATTGTAAGAGCATCTTTGGTGCTGCTGGTTGAAATTTTTGTACTTATCTTAGTTGAACTAAATATTAGAATGACCTTTCCCAAGAAAAAAAGGCTATTTTTCATGGTGCACACGTTGTATGTGTTGTTACAAATAACAGTATGTCCTTGGGATGTGCTTAAAGCATCCATAGGAAAAAAGGGAATGCTTTCATGGTCCTGCTGCAGGCCAGACCCAGTTAAGATTAAGGCTGACAGCTGATTGCTGTTTCCTTATTAGCTGCAGAAAAAGAATATAATCAGTTGGTTTCATTGAAGGTACTTAACTTTTCTGATTCTGATGAATCAGTTTGCCCTCAAGTGTTTCTAATACATCTTTGCAAATACTACCACTGTTAAATATTTTAAATATTTAAAAGTCCTATATTTCTGTCTTGAAAAAGGTTAGATGAATCAAATTCTTCGCTATGAGATTTTTTTTTTTTAAAGTTGAACTTGCATTAAACACTGTCACAATAAACATCTTTGCTGTGTGTATTTTCAGATACTTTGGATTCTTCTTTCCTCATGAAGATGTTATCATTTATATGATCCATCAGACTGTTGTACCTAGAGGTTTCTCAACATAGCAATGTTGGTTTTCATGACCTAAATTTCATCGACTTTAGTTGAAGTTATAGGTCCAGAATACTCTATATAAACTGGATAAAGGATACCCACTTTTTTGTTAGTGGAAGGATAAAGTTAGGCTTATTTCCTTCTCCCCATCTATCCCTTTGCAACAGTTCAGAGGCAGGGTTGCCCTACAACTTCAGTGCCTTGTGAGCCATATGGCATTCCCTTGCCCTTTGCAGTAATGAAAAATCATGTCATCTCAAAGAGTGGCAGAGAGGGAAAGCTGCAGTGGTTCCCTTCTTCCATACCAGCCCAGTTGTACTAGGAGGAACTGGGCTTCACTCCTTTGAAAGGCTTCTTCAGGTGTCATCCACTCTGCACTCCAGGGAATTCACAGCACTGTGATCATGAGCTCTTCTGGGATAGCACAGTGAATTTGAGTGGGAGGTGTGTGATACATTGTAGGTGACTGAATTAGTGAAAACATTCACATCCAGATTTTTCTAGTGTCAGTTTATGTTATAAGAATAGCTGCTTGTTGCTTGGATCCTTTACAGTATCCTGTGTTCAAATCATGTCTGAATAAAGTCATATGGGCAAATTGAGACAAAGTTTCTAAAGTCTGATTTTTAACACAAAATGTTACTTCTTGATATTAAGGCTTCCCCACTCCCCCAAGAATTAATCTGGCTCTTCTTATTGTATTATCATCCAACATTAAAATCAGGAGTTTTTTCATGTGCTATAAATTATCCCCTCAATATTGTTCTCTAAAATATTGGGACTTCTGTAATGCTCTTGAAAGCGGAAGGTGGCAATGACAGCTGCTGTTAGGTTGAATCAATCTATGAGTGCAAAGCATTAAAGGGCATGTCTGCAAAAGAGTTTTAAGAATTTAAAAAATGACTACTCTTGATGTTCAGTGATCTTCAGCTGGAGGGCTTCTGTACTTCCCCAGTGAATAGTGAAATGCTATGTCAGGGCATGTGGTGCTCATCATGCATTTTAATGCAAATCTGAGCCTGTTTGCCCCTTCATGCAAGCTAAGCTCTGGCCTGAAGTGTTTTCAGAGGGCTTAGATAACTCTTTGCAGCATCTCAGCTCTGCGGATGTGGTAAACTTTTTCTGAGAAGCTAAAACAAGCACGGGGGATAGCATTATGTTAACTGCTGCTATTTTTCTCTGAAGAAATCATGTGATTATATATGTGTAAGTATTCAAATTTAGCATCCTTCTGTTTCAAAGAGCTGATTCTGCGCAACAACTTTTTTTTTTAGATGACTTCTACACATTTGCTGAGTTGCACCCACACTTTGCAGAAGACTATCTCTATGCTGATCAGATGGGAGCTGAGAGTGGCTTGGAGACTTCATCTCTTTCTGCTCCTAATGGTATCTGTACTGACTTCAGCCCTGACAACACTGGAGATAGAAAGAAGCCCCTGCAGAAGAAACTGAATTAACACTACAACTGTTACCTTCCTCTCCTGGTGAGAGGGTTGTATTTTCTTGGGATTTTCATAAGTCACTCCAATTATACAGCAAATACCAGTTTTGTGTGTGAAAATTCTATCTTAATACCATCCTTTGAATCGTATGTGCTATATTTAACAACATGTTCCAGGTTACTTTGGGAAAGGTTGTTTTTGTTTTTTTTTTTAAAAGGTCTTTGAAAGGTAATAATGTGAATGTGCTTCATTATTAATGTTCATATTTAAAAGGAAGCGGCACAAGTTATTTATATTCCATTGGCTAGTTCCATGTACAAAGTGTCGCACAAACCGTGCATGTATAAAGAAACTGTAGCTACTATGGTGTAAAGTGCACTTTGGTGATTAGTGTTTTCCCTAGGTATGGGAATGTTTATTTGGGGCCAAACTTTGCTGTCCATATCTGAATAGTCAGTCTTGTTGATTTCAGTGGGATTATTCTCTTGAGCAAAGCAAGCATACTTTGGCCCTTTGTTTTGGTTTCAGTGAACAGTTTGGAAATGGTCATACAAAAACTTGCTAAGGATTGCTTTTTATTTTTATTGTTGAATGACAAAATTGTTTCTCTTTCCATGGTAGAATGAAAAGGAAAGGCTCCTTATCCCTCACCCCAACACTTTTCTACTGTAATCTTCCAGATGCAATTAAACATGAATTCTTTCCAAACTGACATGCCACATACTGTTTGAAAATACATAACTGAACTGTTTGTGCTTTTCTCTTATAACCAATTGAAATCATGTCCATAAAACATTTTAATGGGAGATGTTTACACAGCTATATTTGATTTAGATTTATCAGGAATCACAGGTTTCTTTTGTAGAAAGCCTGTACAGATAACATAGCATGGAACACACCATGAAAACTTTGGTGTATCAGCACAAGTTGGAAAAGGTTGCAGTCATTTCAGAGGCCAAGCCAGCAACAAGTTACAGAACATCCTGAAGAAGTGCTAGTTAAATCTCTATAGCAACATTACATATACTTCATAGAACATATATGAATCTTAGAATAGTTTAGAACTGTTAAAAAAACCCACCACACTTCTATTAGTAACACCTATGTTTCCTTTTGTAAAGCCAGATGCCTTAACTACTACTGAGGGTCTCAGAGAAAAATCTAGACTATTATAAAACCACAGAGCTTCATTGATTAGGAAATGTGACAAAAGCCTCAAGGAATAGGAAGGAGGACTCTTTCACAAAATAACTGTGATGGCAACTCTGCTTCCAAACAAACAAAAAAAATCTTTCATGTAATTTCTGACTAATTTTGTAGGGCTGTGCTAAAATATGATGGTTTTGTGATTGGAAAACTGTTGAGATTTGAGTCTTCCACAAAGGAATTTAAAATTAGATTTGAAAGGAAGGAATTTTAGCAAAGGAAGTCTGTTTGTGCCAAATGCTTTTATAACTCTTTTTTAAATAGCAGGAGGTGTTTTAAAGCTCATTAGGGTATTGGAATGTGTCCTTAGAAATCCCTAACCATATGTGACAGGTCTCCAAACTGAACTGGCTTTAATAAAAACGGTAGGAGGAAAAAAAAGTAAGAAAATATGCTTTATGAAGGTATGTAGAGACAATAATTACATTTTTGATTTATCTAGGTAACAAAAGCCAAGCTGACAGGGAGGCAGCAGACTTCCTGGCAAGACTTGAATTAAAACTGATCATGAAAAACAGGAGAAATGGATTGAAAAAATAAGGCATATGATAAAGTACAGTTAAGTAGGAATAGTCAGCTGCTCAGAGGAGGGAGAGGGTATTACTGTGTTATATCTTGAGGCAGGGATGGCATAGAAACTGTTCAGTTAACAGTGCTCAAACTGAGCACTGTTAACTCATTGCTGCAGAAAAGATGCTCGTAATAGAGGGATGCATCAGCATGTGGCCTGGGAGAAGCAGGGTGGTATTTCTGTGTTACCAAGATGTGATAAGGTCTCACCTGAGGTACCTGTTCATACTGGGGCACCTGAGAAAGATGGGATGTAACTGGATAAAGTCTGGAGGACAGAAAGTACTCAAAAAGAGAGATCAAAAGTATCCTTTAATCCAAAGAAGAGAAGACTGAAGGAAGATGTGAACAGTCTTCAAATATGGAAAAAATTGCTATAGAGAAAACAGGAAAACATGGATGGTAGATACCAGCTATTAATTGAAAAGGCAAGTTAAGCATTAGGAAAAGTCTCTTACAGAACACTTAGTTAAGCTAAGGAGAAGAGTTATTCCAGATGGGCTGAAGCGCCTGCCTTCCTTCACTGGAGGTTTTAAAAACAGAGAAGACAGCTGAGATAGAGACACTTGATTTTGTTGATCATGCCCCAGGGTCACAGGGAGATGTCCCTATGGTCTATTTTCTGTAATTAAATAGTATGTAAGGGAAGGCACATATAGACTGGACATCTTGCATCTCTACAAGACTATGGCACGTGGCTCAAGCTGGCTGTCTAAGATACTTATCTTTTGCTTTGTATGTGAGCTTGGGACTTTGAGAATTTCAGAATGCGGGGAAAGAGAGTTCTCCAACACGTGTCTGAAAAGAAGAAAAAGGTAAGCATAGACTCCTGTGGATAACTTTGAAGTGAGAGAAGCTCCAAAGGAAGAGATACTCTGCCCACATCTGTGAAAGAGCAAAGAAAGCTGCTTGAAGTTGGCTGAATACTAGTGTCTAATTTACACATATGGTGTGAGTAACTTGGGGGTCTGTTTTATGAAAGCCCCATAGGGTCATTGGCTTTTTTTTATTTTTATTTGAGATGCTTTGTAATTGTGGTGAGTATAATAGCTGTAATTGTGTGCACCTAAGCTGTACAGAGCACAATGAAGGGCGCTTCAGCCTGTAGTAGATGGGCCCTTAAACAGGAGCCACATTCTGTGGTGAAGAGGCACTGAAAGTCCTGTGCACCAGTGAGCTCAGTCCAGAGCTGCTGCAGAAGGCTGGTGACCAACACAAGTCACAAGCAAGTATTCATGGTGGATTAAAACTCATTCTAAAAAAAGGCATAAGACAAAACAACATATTCTGGAAGGAATTGTGATTCTTCCTCTTTTGAGAAATTACTGAATGAGATAGAGACATAATAGGATCAATGATAGGATGAAGGATCAGCATGCATGGAAACATCATTAGATCACACATCATGTCACCAACACTGAGATTTTAATATAATTCCACTGTAGAATATAATGAGAGTGCCTTGTAGTGAGAGAAAAGCCACGTTACCACAGGGTGGTGAACTCAGGCTCTTGAGGGCCAAGACCTGTAACATGTGGCATGACTGCAGCAATATTTGTTACAACTCATCCATCAAACTCCAACTGCAGAAGTGTTTCAGTAGTTCCTGATGAGAACCCTTTTTAGAGGCATGTGACTATGGAGCAGCTGGGTTTTGACAGTCAAGTTTCAGTGACTTGCTGCAAACTTGGAGTAGAAGTGAAAACTTCCTTTCCCCTTCACCAAACATTGACATGTAAATGCTTCCATTAAAATATTACTGATTTTATAGGCAGATTGTTATATTTTAACAGGTACTATCAACAGCCCCTAAATTTACAAGGAGACATATGCAGAAATTACTTTGATTCTTTGCAACTATTTAACTTCAGAAATGATCCTTATACAAAAAAAATGTAGGGGTGTGAAGGCATTTGACATTTCTGATGAGCATTTTTGTACTCTTATGTAACATTGCCATCCCTTGCCAAGTAGAGCTCTTGCATCAACCTGCATTTTTACATATTGTATGAGATACCCAGTCAAGGCTCAGAAGTATTCAGCAATACTTCTGAACAAGAATTTAAAGTTACACAGAAAACCACAAAATCCAAGATATCTGAAGATTTGGGGGTTTGTTTTTTTTTATTGCTTCATTTATATTTTTTCAAGCATAATGGAGCCCCACTAAAACCAAACAAATGTTTGTAGGTGCAAAGCATGTTTAAACCACTGTCTCTAGCACAGTATGGCAAGTGTTATTACAGATTTTTTGGGGAGTCCATTGCTATAGCAGATAACAATGCTTCATAGGAAATCTATAAGCCTTATGGAGAAACTAGGGTGTACACTTAGTTTTATATTCATTAATTACACTGTATGTTTTGATGCATTTATTGTAGCTAGAATGATGTGTGATAAATAGCAAACAGATTTGTGTGTGTTCGCTAATCCCATTTTGAAGGTATAAATCCTTAGGTCACAGGGGTTGAAAAGGACACGTGTGCAGTAGGGAAGTGATGCAACCTCTGAAGTGACACAGCTGCCGGAAGGAAATAGCTAAGTGTCACACAGAGCTCTTTATTACTTTGTTCATGCAAGCTGAATACTTCTGTTAGCTAGTTTAGGCATTGGGCTGGTTGGAGTATTTTTGTATTCATAAAATGCAGTAAACATTTTTCTGGAAAAGTCATTGATGCACTTCAACATCTGATAAATTTTTGAAGCAGGTATGGTTTTATTTATTTATGAGTTCTCTGATAAGTCCATCCTTAGTATTGTCATTAAATTATTCTTCCTACTTTTATATTATCATGTGGTAAGTAGAGCTTCTCATGTTAACTGTTTTAGTCACCTTCTGCTCTCTGCTCCTTCAAAAATAGCTTTCTGATTAAAAGACAAAAAAAAGTAAAAATTGAAAAAAAAAAAAACCAAAACCACAACACCCTTACTTAAAGAGTACTAGTTGCAGAACTCTAGTAGCACTTGCTGTAGATCCTGTGATCTCAGAAAAAAAAACAAAAAACAAAAAAAAAAACAAACAAACAAACAAAAAAACCTATAAGCACAGATTTGCAAATGTTACAGGACTAAACTAGGCTGGAGAGAAAAGAAAATTTAGATTAAAAACTGACCAACTAAGTTTAGTTCTTCTTTAGGTCAGAGTGTATATCGTAAGACTTTCTGAAATGTTGCATTTTACTTAATGTGAAGCGTCTGGTTTTTTCTCTAGCAGAGCTTTCATGAGTGCTCTAGAAATAAGAAATGACAAATATGCTGGCCGAGATTTCTACATTAACAAAACTCAGATTTCGCTCCTAAAGCCACACTGAGGCACAGAAGTTCCCTGTGAACCAGGCACTTCAAACAGTTTGCTACTTTTTAGGTATCTGAACTTCAGCTGATAAGGAAAATTTAAATTATTCTGAACAGATCATTAACAAAAAAAAGAAGAATACAAAATGGAAAGTAAGAGTTATCAGTGTCATTGATAATGAGATACTAATTAAATTATTAATTGAAGAGTCCAGCAAAGCTGCAAAATCTGTTTCACGTATGAGCAGGAAGGCTGACATGGTCATTTGGGTAATTTCGCTATCCTGACTAGGTAGTATTTAAGCCAGGTGGTCTTTAGTCAGAGGATGATTTCTTGAAGGTACTGCAGCATGCCAGTAAACGTTTGGTCACTGGCAGTGTAGACAGTGAGACTTCATCTTCTCACCCTGCCTTTTTTTCTTTGAATTATGGAGAAAAGTATTCAAACCATGACAGGAACCTTGTAAGATCTCCTTACAGGAAAAACCCTCCAGCACCACCTCAGAGGCACAAGATGATTATTGTGTGGTGCAGGTATGGTGGTGAACTGGGTATACAATGTTGGTCACCAACACCTTTGGTCAAACCATGTATAAATGGTAATACTGACGTAAAACTACTTAGAGAACACAGCAAAAAACAGGGCATCCTTTAGTTGTGCTTGGACTTGGGTCTGTGAGTATTTCCTTCATCTCATACTGCTCAAGTCAGGACAGTTTCTTTCTCTAGGAAACATTTCAGGTTTCTTTCAAGATACTAATAATTACTTTGACTTCTTCAAGTGGAAGAGTGATTTGTTTTGTAGAAAGCAGCTTCTTTTTCCCCAGATGGTGTGATGTGCTTTATCATGTGCAATGTGATTAAACTGAAGTGGGTGATACCAAGAGAGCAGAGGATGTAAGAGGCTTATGAAATAGAGGGTTTATGTTTCTTTGAGATATGCTGAGACATTTCTGCATGGTAGTTGATACTGCCTAAGACTGGCTTGCAAATTCATTATGCAAAATAATTTCACTAGTTGTGTGATGGCAGAGGCTGTTTATTTCATTTTCCTTAGCAGGGTGGCAGAGCAGAGTACTCCTGTGCAGGCCAACTTTGGGATATAGATGAATTTGCAGTTTTAAAATGATCACTCTGGGAACAGAAACAGTAGAATCACCTTAGCACTGACTGCGCCTCAGTAAGTTATTCCTGTTACTTAATTTAGCTCTTTGTGTTATTTTTTTTATGAACACAATTACCATGCTGCTTTATTCTGAGCGAAGTTGCACAGAGCCATATGAACATCAGAGCTCACTTGGGATAGCTTGGGGATCTCAAAAAAGGTGCTGAATGATAATCTGTTGGTATAGTGTTACATTTCAGTTTGTTCATTTTGACCAAAAATGTCAGAAGCAAGACAAAAAAAGTCATAATGACTTCTGTAATACTCTGTTTTTATATTATCAGTGGGGTGTTATTTAAGAGTGCCAGTTTTAGGCCAAAGTCAGCTGGAGAAAAATCAGGCTGAACTTCTGATCCTGAACCAGCAAGTAGAAAATCCCATCCATGCCCAGCATGGCAGCAAAGTTTTCACTCTGCAGCTGGCCTTTTCTGACGGTAAAGAAGGATCTTTTCTGCCTCTTGGGCTGGTGAATTCAGTTTACTGTATCCCTAGTTCTTGCTTGTGCTGTCTGTTCTTTGTAGGTTTGTTGCAGCCGGAGGGAAACTCTGCTGTCTTGTTAAGCTGACGTGACATTCATGGACTTTTCTCCCTGAGCCGGGAGCAGCAGGTGAATATTCGAGTCCTGTTCTGGTGACACTACCCAAAACTAAAAGCCCATGTACTATTTTAGCTCATGCCTGCCATTAGGTACAGAACTGCTTTTTCTTTTCATACATTTCACCCATTGCAGGTGTGTCCAGGTGACAGCAGGTCAGAAAGAGCTTATGGGATTCTCTTGTCCCTGTGAGCAACAAGAAATTAAATTTAGAAGTATTAGAAGTTTACAGTGCAACCTTAAATTGGATTGACTCCTGACTCGCTATATATATCACTGTCAGTGTGAGCCTGTTCACTTCCATGTTCCAAATGCAGGTTCTATAAATGTGATTGCAAACAAAGCCTTCTCGTGGATACTGAAGAAAGCTGACACCCAGACACTTTTCATCCTACCATGGTACTGGAAATGAAATTCATCTGACAATAGGTTGTTTCTAAGTCTATGAATGTATATGGGGAAAACCCAAATACATGTCTTTTATTCACTATCCAGCATGAAGACAATTTTGTATTTTAAATGCTAAAGAAATAAACTTTGAAAGATCTTTTATGGCCTAAGTATATATATTTTTTGTCCTATGTTTTCTTTTATAATGAACTTCAAGGAAAATATTTCTTATATTTCAGAAGGGACATTTAGCTTAGCCAGTGCTGTATTTTCCAGACAACAAAAGCAGTTTTAAAGTAAACATCTAAAAATGAAATTGTATTTTTACATATGTGAATTTGAATTCCTTTAGGTTAAACATGTCTCCTTAGCAATTGTATATACTTAGACAAAAAGCAAAACCATTGCAGTTGCTTGTCTCTATAGTTGTTTGTGTTTGGTGATTTGTTTATATTGCTTTTTTGGATTGCTCTAAGGGTATTAAGAGTCCATGTAAATCAGCAATGTTAGAAATAGAAGTCAGAACTAAATTTCTTTAGAAGTGATAGACTTTGTTTCCTGGAAGAGGACCAAGAGTAAGCATCAGCTAAACTTGTATTATGTACTATACTACTTCAGTGTTGCAGCATTGTGCTGAATTTGACATCTGTTCAATGGGACCACTTTCTAAACCTTTTTGTAATTCCCAGCACCTCTCCAGGTGTGTGACACATTTCTAGTTTGATCATAGGTACTAGTTCATCTTTTTTGGAAAAATAAAATTGAGTCATCAACAAGCTGAGAAATAACTCAGAAAAAAAATAGCTTTGATCTCTATTGTTGAACTTGCATTGAGGATATCATTTTTGTATTTTGAGAAAAAAAAAGATTGCTATGGTTTTGAACACACTTGAAACTTTAAATACAAAATTGAAAAAGTTAACACTGAAATGATCACACTCCGGAATTTTCTTGTACTGCTACTGAATCCAAGTTAGGCACTGCCATGAAAAGGATGCTTTTAGCTGGAAACCTGTGTTGACAGAGCAGGAATCTGTTTTGTAGAGACTCACTTGTGAGGTATCATGTGGTTGTTCCATCAGTGGTACAACTTCTGTTGTTGACTTCAAGGCTGCTTAAACAGACCTGGTGTGTTTAAAGAAAAAAAAAAGCTTTTTATTGTAAGAGCCCTTGGATGAGCAGTGTAAATCTGTAACAATATGTAGTGCTACTGGATAATAATGCATATTTTCTGCTGTAAATTTCCCTCATGTGGCTCCAATTGTATGTGTACATAGACTATTACCTTCGCACTGAACTGACTATACTCCATAAAATGAAGAGTAAAAACAAGTAATGTACTAAAGATGACCATACCTTGTGGCTCCAATTGTGGAAATACTTTTGCAGAACAAAAAGTATAGCTTCAGTGTTATAAATTTGATTTTTATATTTTTTATTAACATGCATGGAAGACTGAGGATAATATTTTTTAAAAATTAACTTGGTTTTGTACATTTTTTCAATGTTTAAAACTATATGATTTAACATTACCTCTGAATGCCAGTGATCAGTAAATTTTTTAAGGAAATACCTCAATTTGAGCATTCTTCTCTTGTTATTTGTCTGATAGGTTAAAATGGACTATAGGGTGTGATAAAGTGAGCATATGATGTAGGTGCTTAAACTGTGCTATAGAAGGTGTAAGATGATTTACTGAAAGGGACCTAAATGATACATTGCAAGTGTTGAGTGCAGTTACACAATCATGGCTCATTCTGCCCAACTGGACATTTTCCTCATGAATGGCTTGTAAATTGAATTTTCAGCGTGAAGCCAAATTAAAAATAAAACAAAAAATACTTGGTTTCCTCTGTTTTTTTTTTTTTTAATAAACAACAGTGTTTACAGTAAGGGAAAGGATACAAACCATAATTGTAAGACTTAGTCTGTATATGTTTAGGCATGCTTTGTTGATGTGTGTTCTCTGTGCCAGTGTGTGTAGGAAAACAGTGTTTGTTTACCTGACAACTGGGAGCATGAAATACAGGTGTTTTGGGGAGGGGGGGGAGGGATGAAAAAAAAAGAGAAAGACAATATCCCTTTGTGACTGTGATATTGGCTCCAGTTCTATTTTGCGTGCTTAAAGAAGAATATTGAAAGATCAAAAAATACTCAAAAAAGGCGCTCCAGAATTCCGGAGAATAAGTCTGTCTAAATTAGACTGGATTAGCTCTGGCTACATTTTTTTATCCAGGAAACAGACAAGAAGGGACCCAACACTCAAGACACCTATATACCTGAGAAATTGATAATGGAGGGTGGAAAAAAGGCATCCTCTGAGATCCAGTGGGTGTAAGCTGAACCATTAATATGAACAGTGTCAAGAATAAAAGTGAAACACTGGGGAAACTCACCAGAGAAGTGACAGACATTCAGCATGGTAGGAAGATTTCAAGGGACTTGAAACACTTCTTAATGTTTTTCTTCATGTTATTCTGTAATTTCAAGTGATGGAGTTGTTGTGGTTAACCTCAGCTGGCAACTAAGTACCACGCATCTGCTTGCTCGCTCTTCCCCCACCCCTGGTGGGAAGAGGAGGAGAACTGAGGAAAAAAAGGAAGGAATCTGGGGGTTGAGATAAGAACAGTTTAATAGTTGAAATAAAATCAGATAATAATGAAAAGGGTGAGAACAAAGAGGAATAAAACCCAAGAGAAACAAGTTGTGGTCAACATAACTGTTCACTACCCTCTGACCAATGCCCAGCCCCTCACTGAGCAGTGATCAGCCCTCCCCCAGCAACTCCCCCCAGTTTATATACTGGGAATGATGTCCTGTGGTATAGAATATCCCTTTGGAAATTTGGGTCAGCTGTCCACGCTACGCTCCCTCCCAGCTTCTTGTGCACCTCCTGACTGGCAGACCATGGACACTGGAAGTCCTTCATTTGGGGTAAGCACTGCTGAGCAACAACAAAAACATCAGTGTGCTACCAACATTATTCTCATGCTAAACCCAAAACACAGCTCTGTACCAGCTACTAGGAGGAAAATTAAGTTTATCCCAGCTGAAAACAGGATGGGTGTGGATGCCCTTCACCTACCCAAGTGTCTGTTTTCTCTGATCTGTGTTTCATGGAAACTCCTGGTTGTGCCACCTTGCTGTGCTGCTGGGGCAGTTATCTGTAACCCATGCTTGTGCCTCTACTGCCCCTCAGTACCCTTGCCCAAGCCTCTCAGCTGAGCTGTACTTGAGGTAAGTACTCACATCATCACTTCCTTCTGGTTGACCCACACACAAGCAGAAATCTAAGGACCACAAGAAACGTTCCTTTTTCAATCCAAGCACAGGGCCTAGAAGAGCCTTCCCAGCTCCCTTGAGGGACCATACTTGGAAGTTCAGGCCTATGAGAGCAGAGTCTGGCTGGCTGCTTGGCTAGGGGCTGCTTCCGCAGCTGATGAATGGACACCAGACCCTCCCCTTCTTCTGGGTTCTGCCACCACCCTTCACTGTTTGTTCCAGTTCACAGCGTCACAGAATATGCTGAGTTGGAAGGCACCCACAAGGATCATCAAGTCCAACTCCTGGCCCTGCACAGGACACCGCCAAGAATCACCCTGTGCCTGAGAGCAGTGTCCAACTACTCCTTGGAATCGGGCAGCCTTGGTGCTGTGACCACTTCCCTGGGGAGCCTGTAACAGTGCCCAACCATCCACTGGGTGAAGAACCTTTTCCTAATACCACACCTAAACCTCCCCTGACACAGCTTCAGGCTATTCCCTCAGGTCCTGTCACAGGTCACCACAGAGAAGAGATCAGTGCCTGCCCCTCCTCTTCCTCTCATGAGAAAGTTGTAACTGCAATGAGGTCTCCCCTCAGTCTCCTCCAGGCTGAACAGACTAAGTGACCTCAGCCATTCCTCATTCAGCTTCCCCTCAAGGCCCTTCACCATCTTTGTTGCCCTCCTTTGGACCCTTTCTAATAGTTCTCTGTCTTATATTGTGGTGCCCAAAACTGAACACTGGACTCAAGGTGAGACCACACCAGCGCAGAGAAGAGCAGGAATGATTTGTGTTGGAAGGGACCTTAAAGATCATCCAGTTCCAATCCCTGTGCCATGGGCACAGACACCTTCCACTAGACCAGTTTGCTCAGGACCCCATCCAGCCTGGCCTTGGAATGCTGCTCCTTTCCTTTCCCTAACTTCTTTTTTCATCATATTGCACTACCTTGCAGTCTGTGCCTGCATATCAAAGGTAATTTTTTGTTAGACTGCCTAAGGATATTTTTGTTATTCTTACTGTTATTATTCCAACAGTTATGGTTATTGTTGTTATTATTACCTAATAACAACAAGTTATTATTAATAATAGGTGCTGGTTGACAGCCTGCTGAACATGAGCCAGTGTGTGCCCACGTGGCCAAGAAGGCCAATGGCACCCTGGCCTGTACCAGAAATAGTGTGGCCAGCAGGACCAGGGCAGTGATTGTCCCCGTGTACTCAGCACTGGTGAGGTGTCACCTCATGTGCTGTGTCCAGTTCTGGGTCCCTCAGTTCATGAAGGACACTGAGCTGCTGGAGCAAGCCCAGAGAATGGCTTGAAGCTGGTGAAGGGTCAGGAGCACAAGGAGCAGCTGTGGGAGCTGGGGGTGTTTAGCCTGGAGAAAAGGAGGCTCGGGGGGACCTTATCACTCTCTACAATCCCCTGAAAGGGGGGCGTAGCCAGGTGGGGGTCTGTCTCTTCTCCCAGGTAACAGGATGAGATGACAAAGTCCCGAGCTGCACATGGGGGTTTAGGTTGTACTTCAGGAGGAATTGTTTCACAGAAAGGGTGATTAGATGTTGGAATGGGCTGCCCAGGGAGATGGTGGAGTCACCATCCCTGCGGGTGTTTAAGGAAAGACTGGACCCGGCACTTTGTGCCATGGTCTAGCTGATGTCATAGGTTGGACTCAATGATCTCAGAGGCCTTTTCCAACCTCATGGATTCTGTGCGACTCTGTGATTACCGTCATTATTATCATTATCACCATAATTATCATTGTTACCATTATTGCTCTGCTCGACGCCCTCAGCGGACCCCGGGGCGGGCCCCGCGCACAGCGCCCCCTAGCGGCCGCCGCCGCACCGTAACGCGCGCGCCGTGGGCGGGGCCGTTCCCTCCCCGCGGGGCGCGCGCGGCTCCCGGCACCGGCTGCCGGGGAGCGAGGGGGGGGGGGGCGGAGCCACCCGCGCCCGCCGGAAGTGACGGACGGGCCGGCGGGGCGGGGCGGGGTGGGCGGCGCGTGGGGGATGCGCGAGCGGCGGCGGCGGATCCCGAGCGGGGCTGCGGCGGGGGGCGGGGGCGGCGGCGGCCGCCGCCATCGCCATCGGCACTGTCACCATGCTGAGCCGCAGCTCCTTCACCAGCTTGGTGGTGGGCGTGTTCGCCGTGTACGTGGCGCACACCTGCTGGGTCATGTACGGCATCGTCTACACGCGACCCTGCCCGGCGGCGGCGGACGGCGCGGCTGGCGCGGCCGGGGGATGCGTTTGGCCCTACTTGGCGCGGAGGCCCAAGCTGCAGGTGAGCGGGGCGGGGACGGCCCTCGGCCCCCCGGCGCACCGCCCAAGTCACGGGCTCCTCGGCAGCACCCCTGTCCCTGCCCCCTGCTCTCCGTCCCTGTGCGTGCCCTCTGCCCCCTGTCCCTGCTCCCCCCCGGGCCAGCCGCTCCCACGCCCTCTCGTAGTGCTGGGCCTTGTGGAGAGCGCCCTTGGCTGGTGCACGGGTAGGACTTGGGTTCGGGTGTTTTTATTGATTTCGTATATCTGCTGTCATACACATCCTGGTTAGAGCAGCCTTGCGGAAGTAATGCTGGGCCTGTTTAGTCTAAAGAAGACTGAGAAGGGATCTTATTAATTTATGTAAATATCTCAAAGGATGGGAGCCAAGGGGATGGTGCCAGACTCTTTTAAGTGGCGACAGAATGAGGAGTCGTGGCCATAAGCTAAAACAGAAGAAGTTCCACTTCAGTGTGAGGAAGAACTTCCTTATGTTGAGGGTGGCAGAGCACCTGGAACAGGCTGCCCAGGGAGATAGTGGAGTCTCCCTCTCTGGAGACATTCTGAGCACACCTAAATGTGTTCCTGTGTTACCTGCCCTAAGTGAACCTGCCTTGGCAGGGGAGTTGGACAAGATGATCTCCCGAGATCCTTTCCAGCCCTGACAATTCTCTGATTCTGTGAAATGGCTCCACTTCCTTCAACTTCCAGAACAGGTCATGCCATTAAAATTTATTTAGGGGCTGTGTTTCTGCCCCTAAAAGGAGCTGAAAGACTTTTTTGAGTACAGTGTTTTCTTTTGCTTCGTATACAGCCTTCCTGCACCTGGGGGAATTAGTGAAGCTGTAAGACAGACCTGTACTCTAAACGTAGTGATGCATGAATTTATTTCCATACTCTGATTTCTCTGTGCTGTGTTTTGGTTCCAGTTAAGCGTGTATACTACCACACGGTCAAGCATTGGTGCTGAGAGTAATATAGATCTCGTTTTGAATGTGGAGGATTTTGATATTGAGTCCAAATTTGAAAGGTAAGGATCTGAACCAGTAGTATCCAAGGTATTGGAGTTCTTTGTTTAATTCTGAAGTGTGCATCCTAACTAGGAGTTACATGGACAGAAGTATGCATGAAGCAAGGTAGATTTCCCTATTGGTTAGCTTGGGTCAGCGTTTTCAGCCATATAGGCAAACATTTTGCAGAAGTGTGCCTTGCTTATAATAGTAAAAATTTCCTCCCATTGAGAAAATCTAAAGACAAATGTGCCTGGGAATGCTTGAGACTTGCCTCTAATCACATAGGTAGGACACTGGCTACACATGTTATGTTTTGTTCTTAATTGCTGTGGCTTCAGACTTGGAACAGGACTTGGATATCAAACCATGTTCTCCTTTCCTGTGGTTTAGCAACATGCTGTTCCATAACTGTTTCTCTGCTAACAGTCACACAAGAAAACCTTTCTTTCTGATAATTTAGGGTTTGGGCATCTTCTGAACAGATAGAGGTGCCAAGATTGTGCCCTTAGAGAAATTTTTTAGTGTAACAGTGCAGTCTACATAGGCGCTTTGTACAATTAAATTGACTGGAACTACTTGTTTTGTTCTTTGTCTTTGCTGCCTCACTTTTTATTTGTTTGTTTTTCTAAAATAATTGCCTCACTCTCTTACTCTCTTACTGCAGTCTCCCAGGTTCTTTCACTTTCTGCGTTTTCTATGATTAAAGAACTTGTTGGTTGCTGTTTAGGTCATATTAAACTTCATCTCTGGCAGACCTTATAAGAATTGTTTTACTGACAGGGTCTGCTAAGCCATGGAAAGTATTCAGAGCAGAATAAGCTGAGCAAGTCTACAGGAATAGAGGAGGCATTATGCAAGGGTGCAAGTAGGATGATTTCTTGGCTAGTACAAGGGGAGTGACTTCATAGTTTGGGGCTCCAGTTTAGAGTTCTGTGCTTAACGTGCCATAGCTGAGAAGATATTTTATTAATGCAAAGTGCATGGCAAAACTTTATGATTTTCTTTTTAAACTTTGTATTGTGTATATGGTCTGTGATACATATTTAGCACATGGGAGGCTGTTTTTTACAAGTGCTGTCATATTTTGGCCCTGTGACCTATCAGTAGAGAAAAGCAACAAAAGATGATGTAGTCTTGTGTTATCTAGGGCAATAAATTATGAAGTGGACAAAGATTAAACTATCTTAAGATAATAGTAAAACTTAGAAAATGCAAATAAAAATACAAATGAGGCAATATTGTGATATGTACTGGAGTATAAAAAATGACCCTATCCAGCCATGGAACATGTTAGCCAGAAGTAATTGTTGTGTTCCAGGCAACCCAAATGTTTAGTAATAGCTAAGTATTTCAGCATGTGCTATGTCATCTCATAATGTATTTATTTTGTATTTTAGGACAGTCAATGTCTCTGTACCAAAGAAAACCCGAAATAATGGCACATTATATGCATTTGTATTTCTTCATCATGCTGGCATTTTGCCATGGCATGATGGTAAGCAGGTGCATATAGTAAGCCCTCTGACCACGTACATGGTCCCCAAACCAGAAGAGATTAATTTGCTCACTGGTGAATCAGCCACACAGGTAGGTGTGTGTTCCATCTATAGAATAACATCTGCAAAATAAGTAATTTCTTTTATAGACACTTCTAGTGTTAGTAACTGCTGTGCTTGCATCTTTAAACTAATGATGATACAATGGGAAAAAAAAACCAACCAAAATCCTCTTCTTGATCATCGTGCTAATAGCAGACTATTCAGCAGAACAGAGGCAGAGCACTTTAAAACACTGACTAGTTATTAAAGTACTTCCCTAGTTAACAATAATTGCTTCAAGGACTCATTGTTTTTGGTAGAAATACTGTATTGCTCTGTAACAGCATGGTGCTCCTTTCTATAGTGAATTGAATTAATGTGAAATAATATGCTTTGCTGTTGTAAAATAGCAGAATAAGATATGAAGACAAACAGGTAATGTTTGGAGGATCATTCACATCCTTTGGACTGTTTTGGAGTTACATCTGATTACTGTACAGTCCTGCTTTCAAAGTGATTTTTTCTTATTAGTATCCACATTCCTAAGGTATGAAGATTAATTAGGTGAATATTCCTTCTTGATGAACAAGGCTGTGAATGGACACTGAAGTTTTTCAGTGTCAGATGGTGGTGGGCCTTTATAATCCATTATTTTGTATTTGAGCAAAACACTTGATCTGGTCAAAATTAAGATAAAGTGTTTCTTAGTGGGCTTCTGATTTTTAATATAGTTAATGACTCCCTGGATTCTGTGACTTAGATTATTACCCTGTTCAAAATTTTGTGTTGGTTAGCAGTATGTATTTTTATTCTTTTTTTAAAGCAAATTGAAGCAGAAAAACAGACCAATGTCCTGGATGAACCTGTCTCTCACTGGAGGTCAAGACTAACCTTAAATGTCATGGTGGAAGATTTTGTGTTTGATGGCTCATCCCTCCCTGCTGACGTTCACCGTTACATGAAAATGTAAGTCAATGACTTAATTTCATCAGATATGTTATTATAAACTTATGGCACATTTCTTCAAAAATCCTGACCTTCTTTCATATTTGACGTTTAAGTGGGCACCTAGAGACAAAAATGCTTGCATTTTCGTAGTGACAAATTGCTGCTAAGGTATTATGTACTAGAAAACCTTACTGGGGACACCTGGTTCCTGGGCAGCTCAGAGTTTAGAATACTTTCTGTGTGTGGAGTTACCATAGTAAGGCAAAGCAGCACTATGAAGATACAGGTAAAATGCTACAGCAGGCTTGAAACCCATTTGTTCTCCAGTTGTCCTTCTGGCCTTCAGAGCAATTGCCATCCCTTGACCCTTTCCAATTATCCTTCATCTACGAGTTACCTGTACAAACTGGAAGTGCTGAAGAGGCATGGCTGATCTCCTGTGATAACTTTTTTTCTCCCTTTATGATTGGCTTTATTTTACTTTGACAGTGTGTGTTCCTACATGATGTCATTTTCCTCAAGAAAATGCTAACAAGCAGGGATGGGATTTTAGGCCACTAGGTGCAAGCAGTAGCTTCTACTCACAGCTACTTCAATCGCTTCCAGTATCAAGCATATAAGTAGTGCTGTACAGGCTTGTGCTGCTGTATGTTAATGCCTTTCTCTACTTAAATCCAGAAGTAGTTGGTTTACCAGCAGACCCTGGGGTTCTGGGATAGCTTCCCAGGAGAAGAGATAAACTTAGTAACTCATAAAATAGACCCAAGATAGCAAGAAGGGGTTGTTGGAGTGGGGTTGATGAACGAGGACATGTTTTTTGGTTGATTTGCATTGGTGCTGTTTTGTTATTGCATTATACAGGAAGATAATTTGGATATGAAACAACCTGCTGCAATATCACTAACAATAGCTTTAATCGTAGTGATTACATAGAAATCACTTCAGTTAAATAACCAAGCACTACTTCTGACCCTCAAATTAGTACTTTTCTGTGTTACTCTTGCACATTGTGTTTATTATGCAGTCTTTCTTAGCATGCATAGAGACTTCCTTCTTTTGTCGACAGCTAAAATTCAACTTTCAGCCTTTAAAAGTCTCCATTATGCTACTTAGATTTCTACCGAGAACGTCACAGCGTAGATGACTGCCTTTCTAGTGAAGACATTAAGAATTTGTCTCTGTTAGGGCATTGGGCTAAATACTTCTCTAAGATACTGACAAAGCAATTGCATGTAGATCATAATTTGCTAATAACTTTGCAGTAATCAATTTGATAGAGGGCTTGAAGGCTAGGAAGTTTTAACTGGATTCGTGCAGGTTGGTGAGGTGGTAGAGCAATCCAAATGAGAGCTTGTGTAGATGGCAGAGAAGATTTCTGCTCCTTGTATGCTCCCTGCAATAGTATCTGGCCTTCCCAATTGTGCATCAGCCATCACATTCATGGTCCCATGTGGGCTAGAGCATGTGATTGATGTCCTGCTGGGCACAGAGGAGTGGGGGAGATGGTGGAGAGGTGTCATGGTCACAGGAGGGGGATATTTGTGATGAAGGATACAAATATGTGGCAGTAAACTTTGGTATGTTTCTCTTCCACAGACTTCTAAATTTCCCTTGGTCATGCAAAAGCTTCAGCATCATCACAACCAATCTCATTTGTATTTTTATTTGCTTATTCTGTCCTTCTACAGAAAAGTAAAAACAAACAATATATTTCAGTACAGATATCTTTCAATGAAAGATTGATTCTAGGCTAGTGGCTAGTTTCTTGCTGTGTGTTAAAAGAAAGTGTGCCTGACAAGATGGTGGGAAATTACATGGGTAGATCTGAAAGTGATGAATGAGTGCTAATTTGAATAAAAGTAGTTTTCTTTTTAGATCACTACAGTCATAAAATCCATGTTTAAACATCCTAGGGTTCAGTTGGGGAAGACAGTGCATTACCTTCCAATATTATTTATTGATCAGCTAAGCAACAGAGTGAAAGATTTGATGGTGAGTAATAGAATACCTTTAATTACATTTAAAAGTTTTAACAGTTACCTTCAATGTTGTTTTAATTAAGATTTTCTCATAGGTTGCTTGCTGTAATGAAAAAGTATAAATGCACAAAAGGACTCAATGACCATTTAACTTAATGTGATCTACTGTGGTAACTGCAGAAGCTGGATCTGGGTTTTGAGACTTTTCTCTGGCAGAAGTATCTGTCAAGTGTTGTCTTTTATTCCACCAAAGATGTTTGGATTCCATGGCTTCTGCCTTTTGGGTGGATATAGAGGACGTCATGGTAGCACCAGCAGCAGCAGGAGCCGTCTCCTCAGAAGTTTGACTCCCTAAGATGAAGAAGTTCTGTTAGCATCCCAGAGTAGCTTCTCATACCTTCAAGGGAAATAAGCATATTGACATATCCCCAGCTGATAGTGGAGCTACACTTGAGAGAAGTCAGTAGCTATTCTCTTATCTCTTCAAAATTCACTTGTGGTTAAATTTCTTGGTGCTGCTGTCTATCATGTTAGAGTAACTTGAGCACTTGAAAGCTTGGAGTTAACAGTATGTTCAATGATTTTGTGCTCTCAAATAAATCTGGACTTTGAAACTTCAGTAATGGAATTACAGAAGGGTGAAGTTGGATGAGATTTTTGGAGATTGCTAGTCCAATGCCCCTTCTCAGAGTAGGATCACATAGAGTGAGTTGTTCACGACCTTTTCCAGTTGAGTTTTGGTTATATCTAAGGATGGAGAGGCCACAGCCTCTATGGGCAACTTGCTTTAATGTTCAGTCACTCCAGCAGTTTAAAAAAAGAAATTATAAATGTAAGTAGAATTTCTGTATTCAGTTTTTGCCCAACTCTTCTCTTGTAAGAAATCATGCAGTTCCCTTGCTATAGGTTAGACATGGCAGTCACCTATATCTAAATCATGTTGATCTTAGCAGCTCTTAGTTAAGCTTTGCAGTTCTTTTCAGTTGCACTGACTGGAGTTTGTTTAATGAAGTTACTGAGAACAGCAGTCTTGGGGAATGTCTCAAAACTGTTAAATGAGCACGTCTGGATTCTCCATCTTCTAGATGGAAGCCTTGGTAGATGTAAACTTACCATAAACTTTCTAAATTGTCTATCCAATTCATTACTTTCGCTCAGACCAAGAATTTTGTTACTTAGTGTTCAGGAGAGTCTTTACAAACTTGTGTCCCTTCCACCCCAGATTTGTACAGCAAAATAGACTCGTGAACATTTGTTACAAGTCTTGATAGCAGATAGTTTTGTCCAGTATTTCTTTAGATACACTTTTGTAATATCTCTATTAGTGGTCGTAGTCCTTTGTTTTAAGTTTTATCACAGCTCATCCAGTCCAGTTCAGTACATTCATGTGAACTAATAACTGGTCAAGTCATGTACCCTGTTCACAGATAAACTCAGCATTCTCATGTTACTAATGACATTCCTGCAGTTGTCATGCATGTCACAGTTAATGCTGTTGTAACTCATTGCCTTAGAAAGTCATTAAAGATCCTGGGAAGTGCTGCAAAGACTATTCCACTAAGAGCAGCCAACTTCCCCTTCAGCAGTGGTTTATGTGATATCTCAGTAGTGACTGGTCTAATGGCTCTTAAGCCCTGCAGCAAGAGTGGTCCTGTAGTAAACATTCTGTGAGAGAATGAGGGGTAAGTGAAGAGCAGGAAAGAGTAAGGAAAGAAGGTGGTACAGCTTTGATGGAGCCAGGTTAACGTTTGCTGTAAGTAGGGGCACAGACAGTGTCTCTTTTCTATGCCTGACCTAAAATCATGGAGCTAAAGATGCATTTTTCCTGCGTGTGCTGGGCTGTATAGATTGTCAACTGACTCTGATTTTGATCAAGATGTAGGCCTTCTGTGGTAAGTACTGCAGTGTAGAGATTATGTTCCTCATGTTCTTAAATGTGCTTGCCAATGCTGGGGTTTTGGGGATTGCACAGAATTTAATAAAGAGATCATTTTAAAATTCATACCACTGAACTTTACTTGCAGTGTTTGCACACTGTTTTGTAGTATTGATTAAGTAGAGTGCTAGAAGTAACGTGTGATGCTCTGATGCCATACTGCAAGAGAAGGTTGTATTGCAGGGTTTCAGTCATTCCTTGCTTTCAAAGGCTTAGCAACCGTCACACATCGAGGTTGTGAGGCTTTTAGCTGAATGTTGAGAAAGAATTCATTCTTCTTATCTTTATTTTAGAATTTCCATCTCTGTCTTCTATTGCAATCTGATTTTCTCTCTACGCTACCCCTAACTCCACCCTAGTAGTTCTTTCTCTGTGGAGAGTGCACTTGCCACGTGCTGCTTACCCAAGCAGTCGCAAAATTTTTGTTGCTTGTTCATCCTCCACTGGTAAAATTTCTTTTCCCTTTCTCCCATAAATGTTGATGCTGTTTTTGATAGACTGAAAAATTGAAATGAGACAAATTACAGGAATCCTTTGAAAAGGAGAAGCAGTCTGGAAGATGTTTATATAGTTTTTGGTAAACAGTTGTAGAATCTTCCCAGTATTCTCTACAGTTGGCTCTAACCACACTTGTTTTTCTGTTCTGTTCAGTCCAGAGATCCCTGACGCTGTTCTAGTTTCTCAAGCTTTACTATCTGCTGTATTCATAAAACTTTCTCAGCTTCCCTTCCTCACCCTCATTTGCCTGCATGTTCTGCCACTGTCTGAAAAGCTTACAGGGTCTTGGGAGGGTGGTGAGATTGAGATTTGTTTGTAGTTACTGGAGGACAGAATCAATGGGAGAACGAACGTAGCCCTCAGTTCACATCTGACTGATAGGTGAGGAGCCTAAAACTGTGTTCTATGTCACAAGAATCAGAAGAAGTCCATTCACCTCAGTTAGGTGTCAGCTAACTAATTACTGTAGAAAGAGATGCAGTGTAGAGTAGCAGGTCTGAGATGGGAATTATGATTGGGAGTAATTAGGAGCCTGGAGCAGTAGGTCTTGAATTCTTACAAAGTGTCTGCCCATCTGTAGTCCTGAGCTATCCTTGGAAATGTAAAACATACTGCCTGAACTTGTACTGAGGTAGCTGCTGAGTACTCTAACATCTGAGAGGACAAGGGGTTTTTTCTTTTTTTTTTTTAAACTTGTTTGAGAGGTGGATATGGACAACTGTCATGCAGAAGGAGCTGAGGCAATTTAAGACTTTTTTTTCCTGGCTTAATTAACACATAGATGATAGAGTAGGGTTAGCTGAAATTTATTCTTTGGGGGCAGGAAGAAAGTTTTTGTGATACCCCAGATCCCAAAGTTATCTTACTTAGCTTTAGCTATGGTATTTTCACTAGTCTGAGCTAGTGGCATCATCTTGCTTCCCTATCCTTTCCATTTCTCTTGAAATCAGCCTCAATGTAATAAATTTCTGACTGGTTTTTGGGCTACAATTTATTTGTTGGCTGAGTTTTTGGGGTTTTTTTTTTATAATATTTCTAGTTTAGGTGATCATAGTGTATACATTCAGAGAAGAACTGTCAAAAGAATTATCTTAAGCACACTTTCCCCACTTTATGCTGCCATCTCTGAGGCATTTATATACAAGAACAGTGAGGTTGCTATAGGAACTTGAACAGAACAAGCTGCTAATTTAAACATTTCTTGGAAAAAACGCAAAGACTTCAAGCATGGTATAGAAGTCTAAGATCTTATTCCCTATAAAAAACAAACTGAATTCTTAAAATTGTGTGATTAAACTATAGTGTGATACAATCACTTTATTTAATAAAAAATGAATGGAAGTAATTCTTGCCATTTTTCTGGTGTTAAAATGAAACTATGTCTTTTTAAAATGCAGGTTATAAATCGTTCAACAACAGAGCTACCTCTTACAGTGTCATATGACAAAATATCTCTTGGAAAACTCCGATTTTGGATCCACATGCAGGATGCTGTGTACTCCCTCCAGCAATTTGGTACGCTTACCTTTAATGACTTCAAGCCAAGAAACCACAGCCTAACCCCTCAGTTTGTTTCTTTTATATTCATAGATGACACTTCTTTTTCTGGATAGCTGGTGAAGAGGTTTAATGCTACAAATCTTGTGTTGTTTCACCTTAAGTTAAAGATAAAAATATATGTTGACTTGTGGTAGGGAACAAGAATACAGAGGTAAATTAATCATTTTTAAAATGAGTTTTATTTGAATAGTACTCTGTAACAGCATAAGAGGACATAATCAAGAAGAGCATTTTCATTATGGGTTTCCCCTATTGATCCATGGAACAGAAAAGTTGGATCAGTGGTACATAGGCTTTGATACAAGGCTTGTATACAGCTGCTCACTGTAGCTGTATATCTGCAGTGAAATACAGGCAGGCCATCCTAAGTAAAATCCAACTGCTTCTCCTTAGCTCAGGCTAATGTATATTAAAGCTACAAGTATGTCTGCTAAACATAATGGTCTTGAAATAATCAAGCAATTGCTTGCTCAGAGTTTGTGTCGGGCCTTTGTCCACCATCACTTCTCCATAATTTTTTGTAAGAGTCCTCAGAATTGAAATTTTCATATTCCATGCCTCAGTTGTCTTGTGAAAGACACAGATAGCAAGACCTCTCATCCCAGGACTACCTCCTCTGCCTGGAAAAAAAGCCTGTCTAAGATGCTGCTTGTTCCCCATAAGTGTATAGATAGTGAAACATAAGGTTTGAAATTTTCCTGTTGGAGTAATTTCTGGAACAGTCACCTTAGATGAGTAGCAAAATTCCAAAATCACTTGAAAATGGCCACATTCTTGCTGTGATGGCAAAGTAAGCTGGTGCTGAACTCAAGCACCATTGCCATAAACACAGCATTGTGTATTTTCTGAGAACTGTAGACTTCAATCATAATATTGCATCTGTGACAATATTTCTCACTGACTTTTGTTGTGCTTTACAGTGTAGTCCTTTTCTCATTTTTCAGCTTTTGATGTGAAGCTCACTCTTCTTGTCTATCAAACTAAAGTTCAGAGGCCAATTTGAAAAACCTTTTTTTTTTGACTTCCCACTCAGGCCAAAATGATTTCCTGTGTCTTGCCATTTGTCTATCAGGTGTTCAGCTTAGGTTGTAATTATACAGCATGTTAAAGGCACGTTACAAACCACATTGTAATTATATAAGTTAAAGGCTTGTAACTGATGGGTTTTGTTTATGGCAAGCCCTATATCTTGCCAAAATACAGGTAGATTAGGATTTTACCAATAAAGCTTCCATCATGTTTTGGATTTATGATTCCTTAAAAAAACTTTTGCAGGTGACGTAAGATTCCTTTCATATTGGACTTGAGCATAACAGCAATGAACTGTCTGGTACTTCTTGCACAGTGACTTGTTCTTTTTCATAGGGTTTTCAGAAAAGGATGCAGATGAAGTAAAAGGAATTTTTGTTGATACTAACTTGTACTTTCTGGCTTTGACATTCTTCGTAGCAGCATTCCATGTAAGTGGTTTTAGGTTTTAGGAAGTACATAATATGAAAAAAAAAAAGGAGGGGGGTGTGTCTGGCTTTCAGGTGTTTTATTTATTAAGAGTTATTCTTGAAAATAGCAATTTCACTAGAGCAATGGAACCATTTTCTGGTACAAGTTAACTATATTTCCAATAGAGAATTAATATGAAAAACTTAAATACGGCAGAAATTTGAGATAATTATATAGAAACTAATAGTTTTGACTGAAATATGAAACATTACCTTCATTATCACTTTTTTACATTGTAGTTGAACCAAAGCCCCTAGAATTAATATACCTGTCAACATTGGTTTAAATTTTGTTGACTTCTCACAAGGTTTACCACTGCAGAGGCATAGCTGGAGCACCTGTACTAGGGTTTGAGTCTCTTACTTCTAATCCCTGCAGAAATTTAGATCAGCTGAAATAAATTGCTTTCAAAAATGTTACTGTAAAGTGTGGAGCACTCATGGTTTGTTGTTGTTGTTGTTTGTCTCTTTCTTAGCATTGGCTTAAATCGGAGTCTTGATTTTAGACACTGAACATTTTTGTAATCTGCAGTTACACTCAACATAATTCCCATACTCTGGGAAAGATAAGAACTTGCCTGGAATGTTATGTGTCTTTATATTTACATTACATACAGTTAATTTGATTGGAAAGCTTTAGACTTCCATGACATATTAATTTAATTTTTCCACTCTGTTTATCACATTGCAAGGTATCTGTAGACTGGGACAAGCTTTTCTGATACGTTTTTCTTTTGTGATCAGTTTCTCAAATAATTTAAAAAAACCCCCAACAACCCCTTCCCATAAACAAACAAACAAATCCCACAAAAACAACTGAAAACTTTCTCATTAAAATCCATGGACGCAAGAATTTTTGGAATCTGTGTTTGAATTTTTTTAAGACACTGCATGCTTAAAGGAAATACTGAAAAATATGCTGAATGAAAATAGTGAAGAAAATAAGGAAGCTTCCTACAAATAAATTGAATTCTAAAAGGTCCTGGAAGTAGGCCACGTTGACAGAGGAAACTTGGCTTGCTATATTGTAGGATTTTCTTTTTTTAAAAGCTTTGATAATATCCAAACCTAAATTGACTATCAGTCCAATGCAGAGCATTTTCAGTCTAATTTAGTGTGCCTTTCCGTGGTCCCTCAAGGAGGTGTGTGGTTCCTCAGGGTCCTCGTTCTTCACCCTCTGTGATGAGTTATCCTGTACTGGGTCCCTGACTTTCTTTACAGGATGGTGATTTGTACAACATTGCAATGGTAGCAGTATTTGAAATTCATCCTGTCATTTTGTACTGCTTTTAGAGCGTGGGCTTATAAAACAGCTTTTCTTTTGAGCTTTTATTTGTGAATCTTAATTTTCTTTTCTGTAGCTTCTAAAACGGGGGTTTTTAATGCCATGTTGAATGCATTGTTAACATTTTCAGTCTCTAATTAGTGCATGTTTCAAGCAAATGAGTATGTTTCTTCCTATTTGCAGCTTCTCTTTGATTTCCTTGCATTTAAAAATGACATCAGTTTTTGGAAGAAAAAGAGGAGCATGATTGGGATGTCAACAAAAGCAGGTATGGACTAGAATGCAAAGTGTTGTCTATACGCTGTCCATTTTAAGATGTGTGTTTTCAGTCTTGCTCTAAGTTGACACTTTGTAGGTTCACAGAGGTAGCAAAATGAGATGGTTTTGTGTACAAAGAAGAGATGGCTAGCAGTCTGCACAGTTAGATGGTTCTAACTTCGTTAGTTCTGTGCTCAGGTATCACTTGAGCACTTGTTTCACTTCTGAGGTTTGACTGTCTTGGAATTGGGAATTAGATTAATATTGAGTCAGTTACCACGTTTTCCTTACTGAAGGAACAGAGAAGTGCTTTGACAGAAGAATGAAGACCAGAAGTTGTTCTGTGGGTGGAGAGAATGTGCTTTCATGGATAATGCTGTTCTGCGAGTCCCTTGTGTTCCTTGTAGATAACTACAGGTTCCAAAATACTTGTGGGTGGAAAGTGCTGTAGTGTAATCTCTTGCTTGATTTGGGCTCTGATGTAAACAGGAGCAATAGAGGCTCCTGGGGTGGGGGGAGGGGGAGAGCATGGGAGGGTTGATTTGATTTGTTTATCAGAAAGATGAGAGAAACCTAGTGATCTGGCATCCTGCCAAGCCTTCCTAGAAACAGATGAAGGTTTTTCCAATAGATCTTTTCCAATTTTGATTATAAAGCAAAATTATAAACCTGGAGTCACTTGACCTCTGAGACTATCCCTAATTCTGTCATATTTACAGATGGATTAAAACATGTAAGGACTATCAGTACCAGAGGGAAAACAAAATTTATGATGATCAACATGTTTTTCTCATGTAGAAAATGCACATATCATTTTTATGAGAGTGCATTTGTTTTTCTAAAGCAGTTGTACTGCTGTTGGCATGTGTATGCCAGAAAGTTCATAAAAATTCAAAACGGTCCGTGGAGTTTCAGAAATAAGAGTCAATTGCCAGTTTCAAAACTCAGTAAAGTCAAATTGAAAAGACTTAACATTTACAAACAATAAATGAGTTTCAAAGACTGACATATTGTCTCACAGCCTTTCAGCTTCCTGGTGACACAATTCATGTCCATGTAGTTCCTAATAGTACTGATACATTGCTGAATAGCTGCAGTACAGAAGCGTTCATTAAATGTTCCAATTTCCTTTCATCTCCTGTGATAAAGATTGCATGAAATGTTTTTGTTCCCTATTTGTCTGGAGATCACTGGCCATTTCTAGGACCACTAGATATATCAAGAAGTATATCAGAATATGTATATCAGAAGTATATCAGAATAAATTCATGCTTAAACTGTGTAAGACAGAATTACACTAAATAGGTCATCAGTCTTCTGTCATCTCAGCTGTTCATTTAAATATTAATAAGCCTTCCATTTTCATTTTTCCTGTCTAGTGCTTTGGCGGTGCTTTAGTACTGTGGTAATATTTCTTTTCCTTTTGGATGAACAAACAAGTTTATTGGTACTGATCCCCGCAGGCGTTGGTGCAGTGATTGAGGTGAGTTCTTAAAGCTGTAGTACCAGATACCTGTATTTGCAGCAACATCCATAGTTTACAGTAGAAAAAGAATGCTAAACTTGTTACTGGAAAATTTTGCTGTAGCTTGCATGTCCTTGGCTATCAGTGGCAGAGGAGATTATGTCCCTTGATCAAATAACTAAACTGGAAGTACCAGTTTTTCTGGGATGGTCCAGCGGATACTGTAGAAACCAAACACGGAGTGATGCTGAGGTTCCAGCTGTCACATAATCTGGTAGGCCTCACTCCTGGCCAGGCAAGTACAACCATGTCAACAAGCCTGCATGGAAGCACTGTGGAAGAGCAGGCTGTGCGCCTGCAGACAGTGTCAGGACTGAGGTGATGGGGGAAGGAGGAAAAGGAGGAGGCTGCTGCCTGTGTGCATGATTCTGCATGTCCTCGTCTAGTCAGTGGGTTGCAGGTAGCACAGTTGTCTCAAAGTGACAGTAATCATATGGACAGTACATCTCAGAGGAATTTGCTAGGAAGAACTTCTTCACAACTTGTTCTTAACTCCTGTTTCTCATGCAGTACTAATAGTGACATTGATGCTGTAAGAATTTTCTCACTTGCATCAAAGATAACAGTAAAGGATCATCTTTACCCTATTTCCCTTTTTTTTTTGTTTGGAATATATGGTGGGTGAGAAGAGAATATTGGTGTATCTAAAGTTAAACAAATAAACCTTGTCCACAAAAAGTTTCATGGGCTGCTCTCCTGGGGAGCTTGCATTGCCTAAGTTGTCGAATCTGTATAGCAATGTGGGTACGTGAGTAAATTTTCGGGTGAACTGAAACTTTTGGTTTACATTAGGGTCAGGCTGTTACAGCTGTACAGTAATTAACCAAATAATTCAGTGGATTCACTGATTTTTGCTTGTGGTCCACTACTGAAAGGTAATGGCCATGTAAGCATCAACCTAATCGGGAGTTCTGAGGCACCTTCATCAAGGGCATGTAAAAACTTGCTTGACAGGTGACTACTGGGGAATGTTCTAAATGCCTGACCTGGGGTACATGTTGATGCTAACCTCACCTAGGCACTGCAGTCCATATATCCTGGAAGGACTAAATTACTTCACTTAAAGTACATCATCTGATAAAGAGACTTAATAGTACAGGCTCACAATGTTGTACTTGTTTGATGACACAGCACTGGGTTTGTGTAGACACAGGCAGTGTGTGCTGCAATCAGGCTGCTACTGATTTATGCAATGGGTGCTTAAAATAGATTTTCTGGGATCTTGATTCTTATTATCTGAATCCTGACGTTCCTTTGTATAATCTTCTATGTGCACATTTTGTTTTTGCTAATCACAGCTCTGGAAAGTGAAGAAAGCCTTGAAAATGACAATCAGATGGCAAGGTTTGAGACCCAAATTTCAGGTATAGTAGACATTGCCCTGTTAATGATTACACTCTTGAATCATCCATCTGTTTCCAGGTTACTGTGCAACTTGACTTTTAGTGAAGTGAAGACTTTTTTAAAAATTACAGAGGTGTCCTGTGTACATCTCTTTATGAATGGCTTAATCCAGTAGCAGGATGAGCATTTTCAGACCTGTTACTTTCTTTGAGTTCTTTAGAAAAAGCAGCTATTTGTGTATATTTATGGTGCAAGAAACTTCAGAACTTCTCTGTCAGTCCTGTTAAATCCTAATAGGTGGGACTGTACTGCTGCTACTGTGTTGGAAAGGCAACTCTTCAGTGACATCATGTTTTGAAATAAGAAACTGGCTTTTTCATGAACCTGTAGGTGGAACTTCTCCATTGTGGAACTAACAGAAGATATGACATGTTCTGGGGACAGTACACTCTTTGATGATTCTTCTGGATAAAAATGAAGTGCTGAGACTGCAGAATATGCAGTGGCAAAGTTCAGTCTACATTGAAAGTTTATGTTGTTGGTGGGAGAAACAGTTGTCTAATCTTCAGTGTTTTCTTCACAAGAAGTGCTGGGGTTTTGTGCTGCTTGAGATCTAGGTGTCTGGAGCGACTGATGGCTCTGCTTGTTCCTATGTCAGTAATCAAGGAACTGTGTTTAAGCAGGCAGAATTTCTGGACATGTGGAGTTAATCCATAACTGACCTCTCCATGATTATAGTTTTTAATAAATGCTTCCTTTATCTGACAGATTTTTAGCTACTTGGCTTTGCTTTTGCTTTGTGAATTCTGCTGTCTCAACAGCATTTTTCTAAGCAAAGAAGTCCTGGAAGTTTGGTGTAAAATATGAGGTGAAAGGTTAGTCTTTTTGCCTGTATTTAGAAGGCTGCACAGGACAATGTATGACTCTCCTATATAGAAGCTTACAAAAGCTTTGTTACCTGCTTAATGCAGGGGGCTGGACAGCAAATGCTTTCCCTCTGTGTTCTGACTTCATTATGGTTTTTGTATGTGTTGCAGTTTGGTGCATACAATGACTCTGAAAAGAAAACAGAGGAATATGATGCCCAGGTAAGAGGGAATTCTATGTCTTTGGATCTACAAAGTCTGTATATGTGACCTGTTGATTGACTTGTTTTGCTCTTTTTTTTCTACAAATGTATTTTCCATGTTCTCACAGTTGTCAAGTTGATCATCACTGTGTAGATGATGAGATAGTGAGGATTCATTCTGATAATTTACGAGAGGAAACCGCTCCTTTCGGTTGTTGAATCTGGTTGAAGCCTTGCTCTGAGAAGCAGAATTGCAAGCGACTTAGATGAGGAGAGGTCACTCACAAATTTGAAAGCTGATATTTGTACTTGTTATTTGTGCTTCTTACTTTTACTGAAGGAAAGTTCATGTGGTTCCTGATTGGTGAAAGGAGTTAGGCATAGGTGACAACACTGGTGTTAAGTAGGGAGTTACTTTTAGACATGATCTTTGTGCTGTCTCTTAGTGCCTACGCTCTAAGGTGATTGCTTGTCTGAACTGGGCTTTGGAATTTTCACCACCACCACCACTAGAACTGGAAGCATAGTGGAAATGATAGCAGACAATTGGGAATAGAAGAAGATTCTCAGGGAAAAATGATGTCGCTGTCTTCTATTTAATGCCAAGAAAAATCTGCTGTATATAAAATGTGAGCTAACAAACTTATTTTCCTTGTCTATTAGGCTATGAAATACTTGTCATATTTGCTCTATCCACTGTGTATTGGAGGTGCAGGTTACTCCTTGCTGAATGTCAAATACAAAAGGTACTGTAACTCTATAAATTATCTTATATGGAATTGAAACATTGCCATTTTTTCTACATGGTTATGGAAATTGGTTGTTTTAGTTTGATTCATAAGTCAGGAACTGGAAACTTCCTTGTTCTGTCTATCTAAAGCTGAAGAGTCTAGATGGTTTTTTAACATCCTGTAAGCAACAGGCTGTTGTATTTTACAAGTAACCTGATACTACTTTAGTATAGAATTCAGTAGCTTGCATACATGAGCAAGCTGTCAATCAGAAGAGAAGGAAGAAAGCTGCCATTGATGCTCCGAGGACCAGTTGGTGATAGGAGAGTGTACCGGTTTGGCCAAATTTAGAAATATATCTTCTGAGAGAAGGCACAACCACCCTCCCCCACCAGGTTCGGGAAAAAATAAATTTTCCTTGAAGGAAAGTGAAGAAGATAAAACTATTTATTTAACAAACACACAGGAAAGGAAAATGAGGTTAAATGGTAAAATCTTTCGCTGTGGAGGAAAAACCTGGGAAAGCGTTAGAGTCCTCCCTTTGGTCTCCTCGGAGCTGGGGCTTGGGCCAGGGCCAGGCCCTCTGTGTCCGGTGGAAAGTCCTCCCGATGTGCTCTGATGTTACAGCAATCAAGCAGCCCAGTAGAAAAGGGAGAAAATCCAAAATTCCAGAGAAGGAAAAATTCAACTCTCAGTCTCTCTGTGGAGAACAAAGTAGCTGAACCACTGGCCAAAAAAAAACTGTCCTGGGAGCAGCAAGCCGGGTGCTTCCTCCCTCCCCTGCCGCAGTGGGGAAAACCAATTGCTATCTGTGTGTGACCTTGAACAAGCTGCAAACTGCTTTGAAAAAGTTTTGCTCAGCTTTTTCCTTCCCCCTCTCAGGCTCAGTTTAGAGGCATAGAAAGGCACAGGAATTAATTTCTGGGGATAGGGCAGCAATATGGGATACACATCATAAGGTCACCCCCAAGACAGTCCAGTGTTGAACCTGTCCAATAGTGGAGAGAAGCAAAAACTTTGACAAAATTATTTTCTTTGAACAAGAGGCTCTTCTGCTCCTAAACACGATAGCTAGGATAGCAAGCAAGCAAAAGCATTTTTGAGAAAGAGCTCTTTATTCCTTTAGAGCCATGGACTTCCTGCAACATAGTAGTACTTCAGCAAGTGCTGGACACGCAGTGTTTGATGAACAAGTGAGACCCTTGTCCCCTTGCGCTCAAAACAGCTCGTTCATTTTGTGTTGGAGAGATGCAAGCAAGTGTGCAGCCATGAGACTTTGTTGTAGGAAAAATCTGTAAACATAAGCATGGTGGTGGCCATGTAGGCATTTTTATTATAGTCTTAGGCCCAGATGGGATGGGAGAAAACAAGCAGTAGTAGTTCTTTGTAATGTTATTTTAAGCTGTTGCTGCACACAGGGGCCGTAACACTCATACTAGAAACTGGGGCAATTTCTGGGCTATTTGAAAAGCAGGTTTTTTCCAAAGGTTTTTGCCTTAGTAAGCAGCTAACAAATATGCAGCATTTTAAAATTCTGCTTTTCTGACAAAATTCTTGAATTTTTTTAGTATTCAAAAATACTATATTCCAGGTGTTTTATGAGCTGCAGCTTAAGGAAGTGAAAACAATTCATATAATAGAATATAAAAGTCTTGCCATTGTTAAATCAGGAAGGAAATGTGACAACAAGTAATCTAGGCAGTAGATTATCCTTTAATCTTGGAGATACTTTCTGATTAATTCTTTAAATGCTTGTGGATTATGGAAATACTGCTACAACAGTACTGTTGCTATTAATGTGTTAGTAACACAACAGTGCAAGTTTAATTTTAAATGACGTAACCAGAGCATGACAGTTATTAGCTGTTCTCAAGATTGCAAGTAGAAGTACGGAATTCAATCACTGTCTGTAGTACTGCCATTGTTTTGTTAAGATTGTGCTCCACTGAACATCTGGGAGGGTTATTAGATGTAAGGAGGGAAAAACGTAGATTCTTTGTATTTACCTTTTTTTTTAAGTACCTACTGTCATGGTTTGCACTGAATGGTATTTGTTGTTTGAAATCTGACAAGTCCTTACGGTGCCATATTAAGTGTCTCTTAAATATTTAGAATACAGTGTTACCTTTGCAGGCTTTAGTACAGTCAGGGTTCAGTGCACAGTATTATCTCATGTTAGTTATCTGATTATTGACACAGAAGTCTTAGAATAGTCTGTAAAAGTACAAAAACAGGTGATAAACCTCTCGAAACTTCTTGTATGGACTGATAAATATCCTTTGCTTAAAGTACCTTCTATGGAGCCCCTCCTAATCCAAGGAAGATGTGAGGTATTTAGTTCTTGCATGAAGTAATTTGTAACATAGCCATTTCTTGGAGTAGTCAGCGTACAGTCGTGTATAGGATGTGTTATAATTTTGGCTGAAGAGAAATATAACTGTACTCTCTTTATTTGCAGCTGGTACTCCTGGTTGATTAACAGTTTTGTCAATGGTGAGTCCCTTCTGTTCTTTTTTCTATTCATATTTCTTCAAATGAAGGCCAGACTCAAAAGTAGAATATTAACTGCTGTCATTTGGATCCATGTAATACAGAGCAATAACTTATTATTAAACTATCACAGTGATTGAAAAAGGGAGAAGAATCAACCCAAAGTGAACAAAAGAATTAGATGCATCTTCTCTCTTCAGGAAAAAATAAGTGCAAATCATTAATTATGCAAATACAGTTGTGTGATGTACATCTGTGCATTTGGTTTTTTTCCATACTTTCTCTTCAGGAGTGTATGCTTTTGGATTCCTGTTTATGCTGCCCCAACTATTTGTAAACTACAAGGTAAGATTGAAAAGTGATAAAAGTCTACTTTCCTAGTCTCTTCTTGCAGACTTTATTACAATTTGATATTTTTTATTTCTAGATGAAATCTGTTGCACACTTACCATGGAAGGCTTTCACATACAAAGTAAGTAAAGCTCTAATTTAAAGTGGGGTGCAGTCATTTTGAAAATTATTTTCTGTAAAAAGCAGCCTAATAATAAGTAGCTGAAGGATGGTATATTTTTTTAAGAACTAAACTTGTTTGCAGCTGTCCTTAAAAAAAAAACCACTGACTTTCATTTTTCATAATGACTTCCATATAATGAGAATGCTTGCATCCTAGTTTTTATGATAATACTGCCTTTTGTACTGTCAACTGTCTTGCATGAGTGCAGATGTTGGTCCTGCAGATAAATTTGTCAGTCTCAGTTAAATGCATTATTTTAAGAAGATGTCAATGCATCACTGACAAGGGATAGTTCTCGAGAAACAGCTAGGGATGCTTAAAGACCTTATTTTGGCAAGTTCCAGGAGCTACCAGAGACTGAAGTAATGTACACACTGTTCTGTGCTAGGGTGGTAATTGTGAGCTTCTGGGCAAACCTAGTATGAGGGGGGTTGTTCCATGGGGGAAGAGGTGGTGTCCCCACTGCTTAGATTGCCCAGGTAGGAAATAATGCAGTGCTGCAGTCAAGCTCAGTAGCAGACCTTGGAGGGGAAGGTGAGTTTATTTAAAAACAAAATCAACTCACTAACCCTTTGATGGCTGTGTATCCACAAGCACCCACTTGTGTGTCCAAGTGGTTTGTGTAGTATTCAAACACCAAGATGATAGACCCCAGTGTCCCAGTCAGGATTCCTTGTGCTGATATGGATAACAAGGGACACCCACTGTTAAGTTCCCATGTCTCCTATGGTCTCCCTCAGTGGCAACTATATGCTAGTTTTGTTCTTGTAGCCCTAAAGAGCTGGTAGTGTTTTTACTCTATCATTTCCCACCAATCTCAGTCATTAGGATTTTTGTACTGTACTTTGTTTTCCTGATCGTTGTGTCCTGAGAAACCCTGGCTGGATGTGCTGGGATCATCAAGACCCTGATGCCATCAACATGTACCCTTTTTATTTGTGCTTCTACTCATAAATGCTTTTATTTTTCCTTTGTGCTGCTATATTACAATTCTCCAGAACAGTTAAAAGGAGCAGTTTAAAAACTGCTTAAGAAATGGTATCCAGTTCTGAAAAGAAGATTTGGGACAAAAAACCTAAAATATATACATCTAAAGAGACTTAAAAGGCTTTTCCATCTCTATGAGCCTATAGCAACAGTCTAACTTTCTGCTGCCTTAATGTTTTAAGGAAACAGGGTGCATCTAGGAAAACAGATTGAAATGTAGCTGGTAGCAGAATAGCAAATAAACAGTGTTTGATGTGGAAATAGAGACAAAAATAACAATAAACACAGTATTTCAGGCATACACTAGGCAAATCAGCATGTTTCTTAAGAGGAGGGAGCAGAAGGTGTATTAGTGAAATAATTTCTCAATTCTACTTCACCAAAGATAATAACTGAGCCGAGACATCAGCAGTTAAATAAACAACAAAGGGAGGTTATTCAAGCAAGTAACCTTTTAAGCAGTGCAACCTTGCCAAATAGCATTTTCTCACCAAGCATTTATGGTTCCTGTTTAGATGCCATAGGCTACCCACAACAAAAGCTTGTGTATGTGGAAAAAGAAGTCTGTTTTGTTTTCAATTATGTTTAACTTTGTGAGCTTTGGAGGGAGTAATTTACTTTTTTTAATGGATATTTAAAGTTGCTTGCTTTCTTTTGCACTTCAAGCAGAAGGAAGAGTCTGAGGGCTCATCTGTGATCATTTTTCCTTAATTTGACCTCTGACTTTTCAGTTTCTGTGGGTTTTACGTTTATGCCCTTCATACATTTATGAGGAGTACCTTCAAGTGAGGTAATCTCAAAGAAAAGTTACCCAGTCTAAACACTATTGGATGGGCTGCCTTGGTGCACTCACTTGCAGTGGCTTATGAAGACTGCCTGTGTGCCTGAAGGATGGAGCATTTAGCTTTTCCTTCCCTTTGTCATTGTAGGATCACTCACTTGAGTATTGACTTGGAAAGGCTGTCTTTTCCAGCTTGCCAAAGTTTTTATTTTTGCTCCACGACAAACCTTTTCATAGGGTTGAAAAGTGCCATTCTGTATTCTTCAGTCACTTCAGATCGATGGATTTGCTTTGACCTGACAGAAAGAGCTCTTGTGTTGTAACTAATCAGAACTCTCTTGTCCAACACCCTCATTTTCTGCTAGTGTTTTGTTCCATCATATAAACATAGGTTCATTTTGTAGAGTAAATCCTGTGCTTACATCACTTGCCCCCCTTCTTATAATATGGATTAATGTACAGCTTGCTAAACTGCAGGGAGCCACATTACTGACTCAGTTTGTTAACCCAACTGTGCATATTCTTTGCTGAATTTGTTTCCTGATGTTTTTAGTGATTTGGAACGTTTTATTGCAACATATGAGCACTAGAGCTGGTGCACTGTAGTTGATGCATGCAGCCTCCCTCTAGGTGAGAGCCAGATCCAGAGGAGTTGCATTTCTGTTAATTTACCTTTCATTATTGCTGCAGAAGTAGAGCCTATAGTATGTCTAATTGATTGGAAGTGATACAGAAAATTATCCATCCCTTATTCAAGATATGGTTACTTCCAGAAAAGCACTGAAAATATTTTGAAGTCTTTCCAAGGCTATCAAGTTAATCTTCTTAAGAGCAATAAATGAACAAATTTTACACAAATTTCTGCAGAAAACGAAAGTGAAGTGACATTTTCTAAGTCTTGTCATTTGAGTAATGAATGAGCAAAAGTGTGGGGGTTTTTCCAGTTTCTTTTGAAGATTTCTCTGAAATTGAGTCTGTGTTTTTCCCCTCCCATAAAAATACTCTTAACTTACCTGAAACAGTCCTACTTCCTTTTTACTTGTAACTTGTGGTCTGTGGTAGACAGCATGGTCTTCATTAAAAGAATGCATTTTGAAGTTTGCATTAATTAGTTTTGCAGCATAACCTTTAAGTGTTGTTATAAATATGGAAGAAGTCTGTGTTCCTGCAGAAAAACATAGGAAGCTTGTAACTTTGTGTGACTGATAACTTCCTTTCTTCACAGCTAACTGAAGCATACTTTTCTTTAATTTGTAGGCATTCAACACCTTTATTGATGATATATTTGCTTTTATCATCACTATGCCAACATCTCATAGGCTGGCATGCTTTAGAGATGATGTTGTGTTCCTGGTCTATCTCTACCAAAGATGGTATGACTTCCTTTAATGTTCATTACAGTTTTTACAATGCTATTAGATGGTTCTGTCTTGTTGTAAAGAACTGTAGATTGGGATAGACTTGAAGTAGAAGTTTTATACTGTAATAATGTATAGTATAGTATGGTCTGGATAATGGTAGCTAGGTATATGCCTAATGAAAGAAATGGTGAACAGGGCACCCTGCAAAGGAGATCTCAATACAAATAAGAGGGACAGAAACATTTTCCCATAGCTGACAGTAATCCTGGACATGATACAGAGTAGTCAAAAAATTCCTCTTCTCACAGTACTCAGAATTTTTGTCAGTAACCCCTTTTCCCTCCCGAAAACAGCCTTCTTTTCACCAGATTTGGAAGTTACAAAAAAAAAGAAAAAACAACAAAACAAACAAAACTACCAAAACCAGCAGAAAAAACAACCAACCAAAAAACAAACAAACAAAAACCAAACAAGCAAAAACAAAACCAAAAAAACAATCAACCAAAAAAAACCCCACAAACCAAAACCCAACCACAAATCAAACCTGAGACATAAATACCTGAGGTAAGGGGAAGGATAGAAAATCCTAAGCTTTTATTCACAAAACCACTTAGGAGTTCTGGGCTTATAACCCTTGCTGAGGGCCACATCTCCATGTGCTCAGTGTCTTAGGCATGCTCTCCAAGTTGCTCTGCTGGGCAGTAGTAAAGGGTGTTGTCTGGTCAGGACTGCCCTGCTCTGCTTTTCTATTTATCTACTTTGCAAACACAAGTTACCAGGTTCTCTTGTAAGTTAAGGGTCTGTCGAGTTTCAGATTCTTCGAGTAACTAAAATCAGATGGGGAAGAAACTTATATGCAGTACTTATGAAATACTGTTCATAGTGAAGCTAAAGGAAGTGTATTCTTATTCCCAAGAAGAAACATTTTTATGTGGAGCAAACAAGAATTCTAAGCCAAATTCACATTCTACCAGAATACAGATATGTACATCTAACTAATCATTAATACTAACTGCAGACTTCGTTTTGGGGTTTATATAATTGCACCAAAATGTAGTGAAATAGGTCCCCTTCTGAGCTATTTTTGTAGAAGTTAAGAGGTCAGCAGCTTCTGATAGGGGCTGGGCACTAGTTTCAAGTTTGAGAGGTATCCTGGATTGCTTGAGAAAAGACTCCAGCCAAGCTTTAGGGGAGCTAATACATCTCTTAAGAGGTTCTGTTATGAGACAACTGGTTAAGTCATATTGTGAAGAAGCTGATATGTCTGTACAAATCTTTTAAAATGTTGGTGTTTGCCACAAATGGGAATAGAGAATATGATGACAAAGAAATTCACTTTTAAAATTAAGCATGATAGAACTACTTAATTCCTTCAGATAGGAGACTGTAATGTAACTAATGATTTGGGTTTTTTCTGCCAGGCTTTATCCTGTGGATAAGAGCAGAGTAAATGAGTATGGAGAATCTTACGAAGAAAAGTCAAAAAAAAAAAGCTCATAGAGAATAACTAAGAACTGAAGAAGATTCTGATCCCTGGACTCTTACTCGCTTTGTGTATTACCTGGTCTTAAGGAAGGAAAAACTTATTTAATAAGAGTATTTTTAAAGCTTATGACAGAACTACATGGACAATACATCTTCTATATTGCCAAAATCTAGTTTTGATACCCTCCTCTTTCAAGACCCTCTTCTGTCCTCACAAGGTCTACTGTCTGCCAGATGACATTATATAAACTTCCTGCATTTCAGCTTCTCTTCAGTGAAAACCTAAGCATCCTGACCATTGTAATTAAGATCCAGGTCTGTGTTTTTAAGACAACTCACGAACTGAAACTGTGGTGCCTGTGCCACTAGGCTATGAAAACTGAAAAAATAAAACACTGTGTTACAGCAGAATCAAGAATTATTGCCAAACTGGAGGCTGTCAAAAATAAAAGGTATAATATTGGATTATATGCTAATTACCAATCATTCTCATTTGATAATGGAGATAGAAATTGTAGAAATCATGAATTCAGAGCTAAAAAAAGATATTGTTGGAAATATAGGATAAAGCAAATGGTGTTGTTAAACTTCAAATTCCGCTGTGTTCTTCGCCCACAATATAGCAGAGGGTTTCAGTTTTCTTAAAATGAATGAAGGTGTGAAAAAACTGTAACATGATTTCTTTCAATATGTATGCAAGTTTATAGAAATCCTTCTGCATTGTTGACAGACCTGATTTCTTGGCATACCAGGTGTTCATGTAATGCAAATCATTGTTATGTGCTGGGAAAGTCTCTTTAATGCTTCTTAAATTCTTTATCATTTGGTGCTGCAGTGACCTACTAGGCCAATTCTGTCATGTTTCAAAGGGAGCAATTCCTCAGTCCTTTTCACCTCTCCCTCCTTGCCCCATCCTGTTTTTTAGATGAAACACACATCATTCAAATGGAATTGTTTTCCTCAAGTACAGGTTCAACAAACTACACAGATACAGAGAAAAAAAAATAGCCTGGTAAGGAACAATTCGTACCTCTCATACAATGGAAAATCCATATTCCATGGGAATGGAATCATTGAGGGAAGTATTTTGATCTGTTTCTTTCAACTGTGTAAAAATAATCAGGTTGAATTATTATACCAAAATCCAAACTCCTCAGCTATATCTAGAAGCCACTTTTAAAAATGGTTAGAAAAAATTTAAATTTAAAATCTTTGTAAAGCTTTCTAAAAGCAAGTTTCTTAGTAACAGTAAGGGAAATATGGAGTGCATTCCTTTCAGCAGCAAATAAAATACAATTTTAAAAATCCAAAACGCAGAATTGTAGTTTCCAATTGTAGTTTTGCTTTGGTCAGTAAGTTTACAAATAATGATACTTAAGTTTATTAAATTGCATGCTCTTTGTGCAAGGCTGTTTAACCTCAATTTGTCATGAATTGAAAATATTCACTGAATAACTTTGAAAAACACAGGTCAGCTCCTGTGGTCTGCAACTACTTTGAGAACTGGATTTTATCCAGTTCTGATACTGCAAAAGTCTGAACATATAAATATTTGGGTCCCAAAAAGATAAAGAAATATGCCTGCCTATTGTGTTTTGCCACAGACTAGTTTTTCCTATACTGAAGTCCTCCTTACACACTGCTGGCAATGGAAAGGAGTCTTGAAGTGAATATTTATCTCCTGTTCATGTTAAAGTCTCTTTATGCTGTTAATTGTAACTACAGATTATTGATTTTAGCATTAAACACACCCAAGTAAGTCTATGCAAAACTGGGGTTGCATTTGCTGTATCTTGTTTTGAATTTGTTCAGAATGAGCTCTTTGCTGTTAAGCAAACTAGTATTTCACATTAAGTTAAATGTATGTGAAAAGTTTTCCTGATATAAAGAATGCATATAGCACGTTCCCTTTTTGTGCCATTTCAAAACAACCAAGTCATTGGTTCGTCTAGAGTAGCTTCTCAAAGTCCAGAATATCATATTTGGGTATTTCTGATGTTTCATTGCCCATTTTTGTGCACAGCTGTTGAAAAATTGCTCTTGCACCTTTACATACTGTGAGTGTACTGGTCTTCTGTCTTGCATTTCTTGACACTGACCTCATGATATCCTATACAATAGTCATAAAGCATATAAAATTAGAACATTTTAAGTCTTTAAAATGAGCAAGACTTTTCTGTTCAAGTCATGGTTTTATGCATTCCATTTCCAAATAAAAGACTTGGCATATGGGATAAAGAGTTACCTTTTGTTACTGGAAAGAAAGGTGATAAAAAACTGTAAGTAGTAACTTTGGAGATACTAAATTACATGTTTTAACTTTCCACTTGTGGTAATGGCATCAGCTAAAAATGTGGTTCTGCACATGAACCAGCTCACACTGGATTACCAATATGTAGAATCTGTTTAAGTGTCCAAGAGTAACTTAAAAATTTCCTTACTTCTAATGGGATCTCCTGTTGTAACCTACTAGGTGACCATCTCACAGTCTCATCTTCATTAGGCTTGTAATGGCTTTGGAAGTTAAAAGATTACTGTGATTCTGGGTTGGGGCTGGTTTAGAATTAATTGAGAAAGCCATCCTATGCTTCTGGAAGCTGCTCATGCCCAGGACTTAGCACTGCATAATACCACAGCAGTCCTGATTCTCTAAGGACATAAGTGACAAAAGGCAGCTGGCTGGACTCTGTGGGTGTAGATGGCCCGTGGTGCAGTGCCGCCGAGCTGTGACAGAGACTCTGCTCTATTCCTGCACAGCTCTTCACTTCCATACCCTGCTACTTCCTGCTCATCATTTCCTGTTGCCATTCTCCAGGAGGTGACCTTCCACCTTTTGGACTTTTATTCCCAGGAACCACAGGACAAACAGATTTACAAAACTGCGGCGGCACGGACAGGTTTTGTCTTACTAGCAGAGCTCAAGAAGTCTGCTCTGCTGTGCTTCTGTCCCTCTGGAGCAGGGCCTGTGGATGCTGCTGAACTGCAGGCTCAGCACCAGTACGTGTTCCCTTTTAACACAACACTCCAGTAACTCAGCTACAGCACCTACAGCTTGGCAACAGAAGCATTAAGACACATAATTCTGTAGTTGTTCTGCAAACTCTACGCTTTCCATTTTTTTCCATCAGAAGATAAATCTCATCTTGAAGAAGTGAAATGTTGCAATTTATTGGTAATGCTGATACCCCTTACATTACAACTTACAGCTTTTCCTTATAGTACAATCTAAACAGGTGGAAAAGGATGTCGGGAGGCTGCCCACTACCAGCACAGCATCTTACCGCTGTTACAATGCTAATTACACTTTCCTGATAGTCCTGTGTAAAGCCCTGTGAGTGAATAAATCTAGCTCTAAGTATTGAGAAATGGAGCCAGAAAGAGCCCAGCCTTCCTAGATGCCCAATGACAGTCTCTGACTGTTCCCCCTCTCCCACTAGGAGAGCTGTGGCCCTCTGTCTGTGAGGATCTAGACACCCTCCAGTGGTTATGGGAATATAGATAAAAGACATTAAGCTATTAGAGAGCATACAAAGAAGGGCAGTGAGGATGGTGAAGGGACTGGAGGGGAAGCTTTATGAGGAGCAACTCGAGGTCACTTGGTCTGTTCAGCCTGGAGGAAACAGGGAAGACCTCATCGCAGTCCAAAACTTCCTTGTGAGGGGAAGCAAAGGGGAAGGTATTGATTCGCTTCACTCTCATGACCAGTGATAGGACTTGAGTAAACAGCACGAAGTCAGGAGAGGTTGAATTTGGATATTAAGAAAAAGTGTTTCAGCCAGAGGGTGGTTGGGCACTTGTACAGGCAGTGGTCACAGCACCAGCCTAACAGAGTTCCAGAAGCGTTTGGACAATGCTCTTGGGCACATGGTGTCAGTCTTACGAATGGTGCTGGTCAGGGCCACAAGTTGGACTCTATCATCCTGATGGGTCCCTTCCAACTCAGCACAGTCTATTATTCTATTTAAGAATTTCCTCTTAGTATAAAAGGAGAACCGTGATGCCTTCTTTTTAAGGGTAGCTGGAGCTGATCAGTTTGCTTCAGCTTTTTCTTTAAGCTATTCTACTTCTCACTGCTCCTTTTAATAGCAAAAGTCCTGGTTTGATTGGGGATTTTTTAATTTTTTTTTTTAGAACCCCCCCCTCCTTCATCAAAAGGAACAAAATAGATTCAAAAGGCACTTTTAACACTGGGGCATTGTGGCTCACGCTTGTCTATGGTTAAAAGAGTAGGATAGCTTCTCCCATGGTGCCCCCAGCTTTCTGTTTAGTGGTACTGTTCATTTAGTCTTTGCCACATGGTACCCATAAAACCTCTTGCAAGCTGTTTTGAGTCTAATTATGTATTTGGGTATAGTTACCTCTCAGTTTCTGTCCCCTAAGGTTCTCTTTTGTCATCTACAGCTTCACAATCCTTTTTAAGAGCTCTGATGCTTGCCTCGATGATTTGTCCTCCTTCTATTCTTGCACACCTGCAAAGACTTGTGGACTATCTTACTCTTATTTTGGACTTTTAAAAGTTGACTCTGAACATTTTTACCAGGCATTATTTGCCTGTAGCAGTCTCTAGCCCTGGGTTAGTCTGTGTCAAGCAGCCTAAAGCAAGGTAGATGTTTCATTGGTGTGGTTCATCTGCATGTTTTGGTCCTGCTAATCACAAAACAAATGTGACCAGGGAGCAACTGGGAATGAAAAATGCCACTTTACCCACTCATGAGAGATTAGAGAAGGGCGGGGAAGGTGGGGGGGGCAGAACGGGTTGCAGGTCAGTGTATAAAATAACATAAAATAATAAAAACAGGGGAAAATAAAACCCAAAAAAGACAAATGATGCAAATTAAAGCAATTACTCCACCAACCAACTGATGCCCAGCCTCTCCCTGAGCACCATCTGCCCCCAATCTCCCCTCAGCTTTATATGTTGAGCATGACACCATGTGGTATGGAATATCCCTTGAGTCAGTTGGGGTCAGCTTTCCCAGCTGTGTCATTGCCCAAATTCCTGTGCACCCCCAGCCTCCTCACTGGTGGAATGGTGTAGGGAGCAGAAAAGGCTTTGACCCTCTGTAAACATTGCTCAGCAGTAACAAAAACAGCTCTGTGTTATCAAGACTTCTAGCACAAATTCAAAACATAACCCTGTAATACTACTATGAAGATATTTAACTCTACCCTAGCCAAAATCAGCACATGGAAAATTATTTTCCCCTCAAACTCGCTAATACTGAAAGGCAGTGTGAAAACTGAGGAAGAATGTGTCTGAGGAAGAGCAAAGTGTGATACACTTGGGCATGGCTGGCTGCCAGACAAGAGGCTGAGATAAGGATCAAAGAGCTTGTGGAGGAAATACTGGGACTGAGCATTTATTAAACAGAATAGAAAAGTCCCGTGTTCAATGGGCACAAAGTGTGTCTGGTGCAATTAAGACCTGACTTCAAGGAGGAAAATGTGGGAGGAAGGGCTGAATATCTGTTCTAAGGAGCAACAAGCAAGTAGGGAGAAGCTGAATCCCACAGTAAGACTGGGGCTGGCGTTAGAAGAGTGATGCCACTCAGGTACCATCACACACAGTGTGAGAGACACATGGTGGCCTGGAAAAAGCATTTAAGAGGTGAAGGGACCACTGCAGCTCTGAGGGAGAGTCCCAATCCAGAGGATTGTGGTGGACAGACACAGGAAGAGCCAGAGCCATGTAAGTGTTAACTGTGATAACAGTGGTAGGAAGGGCTTGTTTCCCCACACCACATGCCCTCTGCATAGGGCCAGCCAGAGAACCAAATGGCAACTCCATTTACCAAGACCACTGTAAAGAAAACAAAGACTGCAGATGCAAGCCAACAGAGAAGAGAGCAAGTCACTGTCACAACAGGCTTCATTCCACAGCAGATAAAAGCCATGACACATGACAGATGCTCTAAAAAGGGATTACACTGAGCAGCTGGTTAAACTGAAGGGATGTCCTTGGTTAAAGGCATATGACTGTATGATCTGTCTCAAGCAGTAGCCTTGGGTGAGACGGCATCAAGATCAGCCACAGCTGCTGAAGATCCCCCAGCTGCTGATGACTCAGACTGATGGATGTGATGGGTCAAAAAGGGGTATTACTCTGACAAATTGTACTGGATCTGGTAGGACAGAGTTACATTTCTTCAAAGCAGTTGTTCATGTTCTACTTTGGGTCTGTGACTAGCAGACAACACACCCATGTCTTGGTATTGCTAAGCAGTGCATGGACAGCATCAGGATTTCTTTTTTCCCACTCTGCCCCCACCATGAGCAGACTGGGGTGGGCAAGAAATTGAGAGTGGACACAGCTGGGACAACCGACCTGAACTGACCAAAGGAATGTCCCCTTGTACCATATAATGTCCTCCTCAGCAAATGTAATGTTGGCTCCTCCAATGTGCCATAGCTATCCATGTGTTGACTAAATCCATTCTCTACTACAGAGTTAGTCAGCTTTCACAGCTAAGTCCTCAGACTTACTGCTAGGTAGTCCCCATGATCTCCTTTGGGATCCTTGATGTCAGGTTACGTATTTTCATAGCTTGTGATTCTGAAACATTCTGGCTTGACCTAGGTAGTCACTGAGTTCCCTTAAACTCACTGGTAATTACCATCTAAATATAAAGACTCGCTGATTTTTGAACAATTTTTTCCTATTTCTTGAACAACATAATTCACAGTACTTGAGCTTGAGACAGATCATGCTGTGTGCAAAGATTTGACACAGGAGCCTCCCTCAAGTTCCTCAGTATTGCTACGATTGTCCTAAGCGTTCCTTCTCTATTTTTGCATTATAGACTTCTGGGCAAGCTGTTCCACTTCTGATGTTTCATGTTTCTTTCCACTTTGAGAAGTTATTCATCAAACTAATCTGACATTGTTTGATTTATTTTTTACTTTTCTGTTTGAACACAGCTTCGAGGTTTTGAAAAACACTTTACATCTTCATCTTGTGATATTTCTCATAAGAGTTTCCTGTAGCCTTTTCAAATGGAGCTTTGAAAAGAGAGGCACATTTGCAGAAAGCTTGCCTCTTTAAATAGCCATTACTGAAGCTGGACCTAAACATAACATCTCATTTCCTTTCACTTTGCTGCTTGACTGTAAAAACAGAGTTTTATTTTTATCACTCCACTATCATCATCCATTCCCAGGGTAACTCTGTTTCACAGAAACTGGTTGTAAAGCAGGATGTGGATAAGGTTAAGCATGCCTTGAAGATAAATTTTGTTGAGGAGAACTGTGACCCCATTATTTGTCCAGATATGGGTTCCCAGTAAAAGAGTGATGTGGATGTACTGGAGTGAGCACAGAGAACTAAGGGTCACTAAGGTGATTAAGGAGTAGGACAATCTGACATATAAGGAGATCGTGAGGCAGCTGGGATTGTTTAGCCTAAGGAGGAAAGGCTCAGTGGGGATCATATCAAAGTGAATAAATACAAGATGGGTCCAAACTCTTCTCAGTGGTATCCAGTATCAGGATAAGAGGCAGTGGGCATAAATTAAAACAGAGGAAATCCCATTTAAACTTTTTTTTTTTTTTTTTTAAGGGTGATAAAGCACTGGAGTAGGTTGCCCAGAAAGGTTGTGGAGTCTCCATCCTTAAGGATATTAAAGCCTGATTAGACATGGCACTGGGCAATCTGCTCTAAGTGACCCTGCTTTGAGCAGCAGAGTGGACTAGACACCTCCATAGATCACTTTCAGCCTCAGCAATTCTACATCTCTGTGATTCTATTCCTTGTTCATCCTGCCACCCCCCTCCATAAAAAACCCAAACCCCCAAAAAAACCAACCTTACTCTTTTTCAATTTCACTTCATTCCCCCTATCCCTTCTGAATTCTCTCCCCAGCCTGATGGTAGACACACAGACACACGTGGTACCTGTGAAAGGAAAGAGGAAAGAGGCCCCCTTAGCTTGGCTGCAGCAGCCCTCTCCCCTGTGATCACTGCCACCAAGCAGGCATCAGGAAGAGGCACAGGATGGGACTTGCCAACAGCTAGTAGAGATTAATCGACCCCTTCTTCTTCCTTTTCCTCTTACTTTCTTCCTGAACATGTTTCTTACAGGAAATGGTGAACCATGTGTTCGCCACAGGCTACATTCCACCTTGGGGGTGCTGTCACCTTTGGAGCAATGGAGAGATGGGGGGACATACATGTCAAATAGATCCTTCAGAGGTCAGACCAAGGGCATCAGCTTTATCCCTATATCCCTACCCTAGGTGCAGATGCTGATGGATTCAGACTGTCTCCAAATCCCCCGCCCCTCAGTATCAGTGGCAGTGCAATATTTCAGTTACAGCCTCGCTGAGGTCCCATGAAGCCTGGTGTTATTGCTCTTCTTCACCTGGAAATGCCAGCAGGTACCTATCTCTGTTAAGGGCTGAAGCAGGCAGTGCTGAATGGGAAGTGATGTAGGAATGCCTCAACTTGTAGGTCACAAGGTGCAGGGGAGTTGTCTCCTCAGCCGTTCTGCTGTTAGGAGATGAGCTGCTTCACTCCCAGGAAGAAATTCATTGTTTTAGTAGGAAAGGAGACCAGTCCTCCACAAGCAGTAGGATGCTGACCTCACTCCCTAGTCCATAAAGCCTTCACATGAGGAAGGGAAGGTACACATTACTCTGTCTCAGTAGACCCACAACTTCTACACCTCTATCCCTGCCACTGGTGAGAATTACTCACTGCATGGCACCACCACTACCACCATGACCATGGGGTCATTAATATCTCCCTTCACCCAGTGACACACCTGAAAAAATAACCTTCTCCCTGATGGGATCTGTCAGATGATTCTTCTCAAAGATGAGGTACTCTCTAATCTTTGGGAAAGAGGGAACTCTTATATTTCTGCAGGATACTCACAGCAACCTACCTATGAAGCCTAGCTGGAAGAGAGTCACCTGACTCTCTGTGGTAGAGTGCTAACTCCATCTGGCCCAAACACTTACTCAAAAGTCTTGGGTTTGTTGAACTTATGCCGTGTGTTGTGCCACACTTCCTTGCAAAGGTTTTTGGAAATTCAAATAGCATATATCAACCAGATGACCATAATTTTCATGTTTTTCCAACACTTGACAGAACTCAAAGGCAGGACTCCCTCTTATGGGAGCAATGTTGGCTGAGCAATTTGTTTATCTCCCAACATCTCCTAATTCTGTTATGGCACAGATATTTCACAGATACTGTCCTTGCCCATGGCAAGGGGGTTGGAACTAGATGACTTTTGAGGTCCCCTCCAACCCAAAGCATGCTATAGTTCTATGATTTCTACTAATTTGCCTGGAACAAACATCAGGCTTAGAGACCTACACTTCCCCAGAACGCCATAGCAATCCCTTTCACAGTCTGGCATCAAATTTTCTATCATGAAGTCTTCAGATACCAGGGCAAACTTGGAGTAGGTTACACACTCCCGCAAGCTATTTGGCTTCTCCATTCATGAGTTTGACTAAAAAAAAAAAAACAGGATGAGCCACTTCGGTATTTTTAGGGTTTAGTCTGTTCATCTCCACCACAATCTCTCCTACAGTTGCTCTTATTTCAGACAGAATCCCAGTGGAGCGCTGATCCCGATAAAAAAAAAGCGTTCCCCGGAGGGGAATCTTCCCGCTTGGTCCCCGACGGCGGAGCTGGACAGCGGCCTCCGGCCGGCCCCGCCCCGCCCCGCCCCGCCCCGCCCCGCCCCGCCCGGCCCCGCCCCGCCCGCCGCCTCTCCGCGGCCACGCTGGGGGCACCGGCGCGGAGTAGCCGCACCGCAGCTTTAAAAGGATGTTTTGGCTGGTTTTCGTCTCCCGCCTCTCCAGTTGATACTTTTATTTATTTATTCATTCATCCATCGCTAAGCAGCTGCTCCCCGCTGCCGGCGGGGCAGCGGCGCGGTCGGAGGGGCGCCGCGGCTGCCTCAGGTGGCCCCGTGCCCTCCTTGGCCGCAACATGGCGGGCAGGGAGCCCTTCGCGGCCGTGCTGTCCGCGCTGCACCGCTGCTACGCCGAGGCCGTGCCGCTGGAGACCTTCGTCCGGCGGCTGGGGGACAGCGGCGCCGGGGACGCCGAGGTGCTGCGGGCCGACGACGCCCCCGGCTACCGCACCTTCGTGGGGCAGTGCCTCGTGTGCGTCCCCCGCGGCGCCCGCGCCATCCCGCGGCCCTTCACCTTCCAGCAGGTAGGAAGGGGCCCGGGGGCGAGGGGCTGCCGCCCGCGCCGAGCAGCGAGAGCCCTGCCGGGGCTTCCCGGGGACCGCGCTTCCCGCGCTCCGTGCGTGCGCGGGGGCGGCGCGGCGGCCCTTGGCCCCTCGTGGCTGCTGCCGGCCGGGCCTCGCGGGCTCCCACAGCCTTCCGCGGCTCATTCCTGGCCCCGCAGCCAGCGGGGAGCGGTGGGGGATCGGCCCCTGCCTCCTGTCGGGGGTGGGAGAGCAAAGCCCAGGTGCCGGTGGGCGGATAACGCTGCAGGTCTGTGTGCATGGGGCTCCCTGACTCCCTGCGTGCCCATGTGGGTAGGGATGAACAAGCCGAATGTGGCCGGGGAGCAGCTGGGAATGGAAAATGCCCCACTCGTGAGAGATTAGGGAAGAGGTGAGTAGAACGGGCCGGAGGTCAGTGTTTGAGCCGAGAAAAAACTTCTCAGAGAGGGAGGACCGCTTTTTTCGTAGCGCCGCATGAGCAAAACTGTGCTGTGATAGGAAGCAGATGTTGCGAACTTGTTGAGTGGGTTTTGGAATTGTGTACCGAATCGTTTAGTTGAACTTTCTTTTACATAAAAGGAAACAGAGGCCTCAAGAAAATTAGCGTTAGTTCCCTGGCGGTTAGAGCCTGCGCGAGCACGTAGGTACGGATGCGTGCCTGCAAACGGGGATCTGCGAACGCGGATCCACGGGCAGGGTGACCTGGAGGCAGTGGAGTCTGAGCTGCTGAGGGACTCAAGGGGAGTAGTGTAGGGCGTTTCATGGGCGTAAAAACCAGGATCAAAAGGGAAGATATTAAAAAGACTTCCTTAAAGTCGTTGGCTTGCGTTGCTACATGTGAACATCTTGCAGTACGCTTGGAAAATCTTAATTTTTGGGTGCAGTGCTTGTGAATCATTAATACTGGTTTGAAAGTTGGTGTGTAGGGCTGTGTATCTTTGCATATGTTTTTATTTAGAGGGTATGTTGTGGTTTATGGAGGAGTAAGTGAAGAAAGCTAATTTTCTTTTTTCTTTGTTTCCTCAGTTATCTAGTCAGAGCGAAGTCACCACAAGAGTCGTTCAGAGGCTGTGTGAAAAAAAAAAGAAGAATGTCCTCGCATATGGATACTCCTTACCGGATGAAAACAGTTCGCAGTTCCCAGTCGTGCCATTTTCAAAGTTATACAGCTACCTACCCAATACTGCCACAGAAACTCTTCGCATCAGCGGCTTCTGGGAGACACTGTTGAGCAGGATAGGGGATGATGTGATGATGTATTTATTGGAACACTGTGCAGTCTTTATGCTGGTTCCCCCTAGTAATTGTTACCAAGTTTGTGGGCAACCAGTTTATGAACTTATATCACGTAATGTAGACTCATCCCTGGTATTTGTTAGACAAAGGCTCTCAAAGCATAAACGTACTAGCTTGCTTAAATACGTGCAAAAAAGGCTTATATTTCATAGAAATTATCTTTTAAAGTCATATGGGTGGAAATGTAGACAGAGGTGTGAAGATAATGTCTCCAGAGTGAGAAATGAAAGAAATAACAAGATACGAAGCTTAGTGCCCAGTGACCAGTGTTCTGCACAAGTTGTTTCTAAAGCAAGCGAACAGATCAGAGTGGTTACTGAACATGGGGAAAAACAGAGTGGCTCCAGTTCATGTGTTTCAGCTACAGCTCCATCCCTAAAAAGGAAGATTCATGGAGAACAATCTGAAATTCCAGCCAAGAGGGCAAAAAGAGGGGAGAAAGTGAGAGAGGAAAAGGCTTGTAGTCTTATTCCTGATGTAAACCAAAGTAGTTCCGAGAGATCTGAAACTGAGTATGTAGCACAACATTCTGAAAGTCTCATTAAAACCCCCCATATTTCTCAAAGAGGTAACAATGCTGTGTCTGGTCCTTCTTTAGTTTGCACATCTCGTGGCAGGAAGAAGTCTGTGGGGGGTAAAAGCTCTCTTCTGCAGGGAGTTCAGAGTAACAAACCTTTAGAGTCCAACGCTGAAATGCAAGCAGAATCCCATAGGAAAAGAGTAGAGGTGCATACGTGTGAATCTCAGTTGGCTTCAGGACAAACCAAACCCATGGAGGGTATTTCTTCAAAATGCAGAAGGCAGGAAAGTCCCCAACCTCATTTGTCAAAGAAGTTACCAAATAGATTCCTGAATTCTGCAGTATATGTTGAGAGGAAGTCTCTTCTGCATTCTCGCAGGAGTTTCCGAGAATGCTTTCCTAAATCATTTTTATTGAATCGCTTGCAGAGCTCCCAGGCAGGTGGAAGACACCTTGTAGAAGCTATATTCTTAAGCCAAAATCTGGTGCAGCAAAGCCATAACCAAAATCTGCCAAAACGCAAGCGGAGAAAGAAGTTGTTGCCCAAACGCTACAGGCAAATGAGGGATACATTTCAGGAACTGTTAAACAATCATGGAAAGTGTGCTTACTTTGCTCTCTTGAGAAAAAATTGCCCTGTTTGGATATCTGAAACCACTATGAGAAATATCAAGCTGTCTTGTCAGGCAGCCTTGCCTGGGGAAGCAGAGGTTCAGAAGCAAGCAGAACAGTTTGGGAAAGAGCCTACTAAGTGTGTGACAAGCAGCACGTGTGAACCTCGTCACACTGATGTGCCAGACAACTTAGGTGCTTCCCTTGCAGAACCTGTGCGTGGGGAGTCGCAGAATGAGGAGCAAAACCTAGGAGAGGCACGTGATTCAGCCCTCAGGGAGCTCCTCAAGCAGCACAGCAGCCACTGGCAGGTGTACATGTTTGTGAGGGAATGCCTGGACAAGGTCATCCCCGCTGAGCTTTGGGGTTCAAACCATAACAAGTGCCGGTTCCTAAAAAATGTCAAAGTGTTCATTTCCAGGGGGAAGTTTGCTAAGCTTTCATTGCAGGAGTTGATGTGGAGGATGAGAGTGAATGACTGCATGTGGCTTCGTCTAGGCAAAGGTACTTATATTAAAGACCTAAGTGGTGGGGCTGTCAGGTGTTTGGTGTTCATGTTTAAGGTGGGAAGGGGAGGATATTGAGCCTGGAGTCAGAATTGCTGAGTTCACTGGTAATAACCATAGCTGAGAGAGCAAACCTAGTAGTGTTTGATGGTGGAAGGACACTTAAGTTTGTCCTCCTTCCAAAACTTGTTTGCATTCATGCTTTTTGTGTTTAACAGAATGATGTTTTCATAAATATGAATTCAGAACCTGGGCTGAACAAAAAACAAAACTCCCATCCACTCCTATTATCCAAATTTCAGTGACTCTGAAAATCCCTCGAAGTCTGATCTAAGCACGTAAGGAATAAAGGCTGTCTGCCTGTTAGTTACTATAAGAGTTCAGAAAGAACTAAAAGCAAATCAAGACAGTTGCAGTGGCATGTGTTCCTCTGCTATGGGAGTGAAAAAACCCAGGTTTTTTTACTCCCTCACATCAACCCTGTGAGAAAGATGTGAGTATGGGACCCATTCAATACTGGGATTGCCTACCATAGAATCACAGAATGGTTTGGATTGGAAGGGACCTTAAAGATATAGTTCCAACCTCCCTGCCGTGGGTAGGAACCCCTTCCACTAAACCAGGTTGCTCAGAACCCCATTCAGCCTGTCCTTGAGCACTTCCAGGGCTGGGACATGAACAACCTCTCTGGGCAACCTGTTCCAGTACTTTACCACCCTCACAGTAAAGAATTTCTTCCTAACATCTGATCTAAACATACTCTCTTTCAGTTTATAACCTTTCCCCCTTGTCCCATCATTACGTGTCCTTGTAAAAAGGGCTGTTATCATCCATCACCTTTCTAGAGCCCTTCTCTAGGATCAAGAGACCCTTACTGAGCACTGCTGCAGCCTGGGTAGTTGGTGGTGCAGAAGTCCCCAGGCTGTGCAGTCCCTGGCTAAAAAGCTCTCAGGAGGGCCACATCTGATTGCTCCAAATTCTGTGTGAATCCATTTCTGTTTAGTCCTCTTTTAAAATGACAGGTGAATCTTCCTTTCCTCAAGTTTGTTCTTCAGACACTATCCTAGGATTTAAATCTAGGCTGAAGCCGTGGTCCTGGTTGGTTGCTGTAGGATCTAATGCATATTTTCATTTTTCTGTGCTTCTATTCTCCATTTATACAATGTGGGTTGCACTTCCTTAACTGGTATGCTTGCAGTGTTTTTTCTTACCTGATACTGTGCGTGGATCCTACAGTAATGTGAGCTGAAAATGGTATTCTTTTGTTAAAAGGTGCAATAAGTTCTGAAACTATTACAGGTTCTTTCTAGTTTAGGAGGAAAATAAAAGGTCAGATGTTTGAGAACTGATGTCAAAAATAGGGGAGGTTACACTTTCATAAGAAACTCTTAATTCTGGGAAATATATTTTTTCTTTATTCAGAATCTGTGGTTCAAAACTACACTTTTCAAGATTCTGAGGAGTTAAATATTTTAAAAGGCTTTATTGTAAAGTGTGTGTTTGATTCATAGACATTTGGAACATCTTATCTTTAAAAATGTAATGCCCCCTTCTTTGGTCGTATTCCAGAAAAAGCAACATATAGGCTTATTTTAATTTTCATGAGAGTATTCCCATGTGCTTGATGTTTAAACATGCATTTAATTGCTTTGCTGCACTGTAGGTATGGTTGTTTTTTCCTCCAAAAGTATTAGTGGTTTCTTGACAATTTCCTAAATTGTAGTAATTGTTTACATCTGTTGTCAAGAACTTAGAAAAGAAATAATCTGTTTCCAGAGCAGCTACCCATCAGCATCCTGATTTAATTTGTGTATTACAACTGCATATTGCAGCTCTTCAGTTAGAGAGTTTTCCAACAGTGGGTTTTTTTCACTGAAGTTACCTGGCTTCTGTTAAAGTAGTAGTAGTCTTTTTTTAAGTGCTGTAAATACATGAAAATGTCTCTGCCCTAGAGTGGGCAAAAACGAAAGAGAGTAGAAAACTGAAAACTTATTTCTGTTTTATAAATTTTAGTGTCAGTTCTGTTGCATCAAAGTTAAGCTGTTTTTAACACATTCATGCCATAATCATAATTTGTGCTAAGCAGCTAGACTAGTATTTCTGTATAGTTTCTTTAAGAATCCTGTTGCATTTTGGCTAAAATCTACTCTTTAAATGTAATTAGAATAATTATTATTGGAAGTTGGCCAAAAAATTGTTATTGTAGCCCAGAGTCTTATTCCCTGCTCATCCGTATTTAGACATAATTACAGATTTATGTGATCATAAAATTGACAGTAGTTAGAAATGCTCTGGGTTCATAATTGTTGTCCCATCTAAATATTGGAAGTACTGATGGACTTCAGGTGATTTGAATTTTTTCCTTTTTTTTTTCTTTGGCTGCAGCAATAGGTTTTATATAGGATGTCTGAAGTAAAGCCTAACCCTAAAACTAATTAATTTTCATGTAATTGGGAAATCTGAATATCATTCTTTTCCCCAAATCATCCCAGTTTAATTTTGTTAATTTTTACAGTATACCTAAGTATTTTCAGTCTTTTGCTTCTTTTTTTTTTTTTTAAGCTTTGTATTATAGTAGACTTGTTCCTTTTTATTTTACCTCTGCTTTCACAACAATCTTGCCTTGGTGCATTAAAGTTCTTGCACAATCAATGTCGGGGGAAGAAAGTAAGTCTTTGGTCTACTATGGTGTGTATTTGTATCCTCTATGTCGATTTGTTACTGCAGGTTAGTTCCTGTATTTGTGCTTTAAGCTTGGGTCAGTCGCGTTATTTAATGTCCTGAAAATCTGGAGTGGCAAATCTGTGTAATTGCATGTACTTACCTTTTTTCTTTCTCATGACCTCAAGCTAAGGCAAGAATGTTGTGCACGTTTCTTGTTTGTGTGTTCTGTTTCTTTACTCATACTAAGAGTTGATAGTTACTATAACTACCTTTGAATTGTTTATTGAAGGTGGTCACTTTGTTCCTGCCGATGAACATTGTTTCCGTGAAGAACTTTTGGCCAAATTCCTATACTGGCTGATGGATACCTATGTTGTTGAGTTACTCAGATCATTTTTCTATATCACCGAGACCATGTTCCAGAAAAACATGCTCTTCTACTACCGAAAGTTTATTTGGGGCAAGTTACAGAACATTGGAATTAGGTAATACTAGAAAACTAATTAAGTATTAATGGATAGATATGTAGAAATCATGTGTTTTGTAGTGCAAAGTTATATTTCTGCTTTGATTTATTGCCCATTTATCCTCCTTTTGTTTGCCTAATTTCCCAAAGGAAAATTCAGCCTGTGACTGTAGCATACACAGTTTGTAATTTCAGAAGTATTTTGTGTGAGAAGACTGATTCAAATTTAGACTTCTTTATTCGAAGAGACATCTTTGTAATAACAAAATCCGTTATGAAGAGGATTTTGTTTTGATAAGTCTGTATTTTACACCTTTTACCAATGAGTAAAGCATAGTGGTAGAATCCCAAGGTAACCTTGTGAAAGTTCATTTTAAAAATACTCAATTTGCTTCAGCTCCTTTAATTTAGAAACAACAAAACCAAAACCAAGGCTCTGCTGAAATTCTGTAATACTCTGTTCATAAAAATCAGACAGTAGCCTAGTGACTTTAGGGGGTTTTTTTTTAAGATTAAGGGATTTAGAAGCTGCAGCTCCTTTTGTAGTACAGCTGGAATTCCATGCTGTTTTTTTGGTCTAAAAATGCATGCATGTATTTAAGTTAGGGCATTATTTAAGATAAAATTTTAAACAATTTAGTGTTAAAATAGGAAGGCAATTTTAATGAACAGTGTTGTGCACCCATCTCCCTAGTTCACATCTTTCAGATTTTCGTTATAAATTGCTGGTGTCTGAGAGAGCTTTGGAACTGTGAAAAAATTAGCATACTTTGTCTTGTGTTTTAGTGGCTGTTTTATATGGTAAACCTTTTGCTTTTGCAGTGATCTCTTGGTCCACAATGTTACATGTGTGATTTTTTTCCCCTCCTGCCCTGATCACTCCCTGATTTCAGCATTGATTTCTCCAGTGCCATTCTTTGCATTCGTGTTTGCACTTAATGGAGTCTTGATGTTGTTTGCAGTTGTAGCACAGAATATGCACTTTAAATAGTAGTGGTAGAATGTAATTTTCAGTCCCACACATTCTGTTTGTCTTGTCTTCAAACTAACAGCTGTAGTGTTGCAATTAGTGTTTTATGGAGTTTTAATGTACTTAAAGACGATTTTTTGGCACAAAATATGATCAAGTACTGACATTTACATAGTAGAGCTATAATAAAAATAATAATAGAAGTAGTAAATAATAGATTTTTAGTGGGGTTTGTGATTAAAGGAAAACAACTTGGGATTTAGCTCTTTTGTCCCTTTTTCCAGTTTCCCAGAAAAGCACAGTGTGTAAGGACAAGGTGCTTTGAACTCAAGAGACCCTAATCTACAGTCTCATTTCTTCTGATTTCCTCACCTGGCAGGAAGCCCCTTCTCATCTTTGGCTTGGAAGGTCCCTAAGATGCAGGGTATTGGAAGCTGGAGAAACATCCCATGGAAGTGCTGCTGCATGCTTGTCAAAGGCGTGTTCTAAGAACAGGATGTTTGCTCTTGGCTACAGGAGTCCTAGTTTGTAAGAACTTCTGGGCTGATCCCAGCAGCTGCAGTTAAGCTTCAGTGACAGGGCTTTCAGCACTGCTTTTTCAAGTGTGATGTGTACTCGTGAAGCCACGAGTCCAGCTTCCTGCATTCATGCAGGTGGCCAGCTGCCAGCTTCACATGGGAGGAGAGAAATTGGGGTTTACAGTTACGGGGTACAGGTGTTTAGGGCTGCCTTGGCCATTTTGAGCCTGTTCAGACACTGCTCTTAACCAGCTGGTGTTTTCATGCACTGCTGGTGAATCAGTGCCAAAGGCTATTGAGCTGCTTCCATCTTTGCTGGAGGAAGAGTATCTGCTGACCTCTGTTGTTACCCTCATGGCTGTTTTGTGGTTCTGGTTCTCCTCAGCTGGAGCTGCTCAAGGCAGTTGCTCTGAGCTGGTTCACAGGAAGGCATTGGTAGCCACTGATTCCTGTTGAGTTCTTCTGCATCCTCCTTTGGAGGAAGAGAATGGATGGAACAGGCTGGACTCAGTGGACCTGGACCTTACTTGCGAGCTCGCCTTTGCACTGACTGCATTGTCATTAGGGAGTAAATCCTCATCTTCAAGGACTGTCCTTATGAGTAGATCATCCTGGGCAGAATCCCACTCAAGGATATGGAGCACTGTTCTGTGAGGGGCCTTGGCTCTGTATATGAGCCTTGCTGTATTGGTGGAGGTCAGAGTGTGCTGTCATTGTACACAGACAATTTTGTATTCATTTTTGAAACTATATCAAACTTCATTCCCCAAATTAAAAGCAGGATTTATTAAGAAAAATATTTCATGCTACTTCAGTTACTTCAAGTTACATAGCCCGCAGAATGTAAAGTTGTGTTTCAAAAATAATGAACCCAATATTGTGGTGACAGCGCCTATTTTCTTAAGGCTCATGCCCTTGCCACACACAGTGGCTGCTGAAGATTAAAAATGCAGAAATTCTGAATCTCTCCCACCAGATGGAAGTGAGATGTCAAAAGACAGCAGGACCATCTAGTCAAGTTCCTTCAAGTTGCAGTGCTTAACAGCACTGTGGGTGCCAGTGAGAGCAGCGTGGTTCAGTGGCTGCTAGATTAGCACACATTCAAAATCATTAGCACTGCCGTAAATGCCATGACATAAGCAATGAATGTTGCTGTAGGAACAATGGCATCCAGTTCCACAGCTGGCCAGAGGTAGGAGTGAAGATCTGCCAATAACGGGCCTTTGACTTCACTTTCAAAGGAAATAATATTTTTTAAAATAATGATAGAGGTTCGTTGGGGTTTTTTTTCCCCCCAGTCTTGAATGTGAGCTGTAAAGAGATGGAGATTTGATCCTTAAATTGTTTCTGTTGAACTGGAGTTACTTGTTTGTTCTTGGTTATTTACCTAATAGTATAGTAGATGATGTTTTATGTGTTCAGCAAGGAACGTAATTCTATAAATAATAGTTATCCCTCATTGTGGAAAAGCAGTCATTTCTGCTTTCTTTTGGGCAGCATCTGTACCAGGAATTTAATTTCAAATTTTGAATATAAATGCTCAAAACTTTTTCATTACCTCAACTCACTGGCCCTGCATGCTACTATCCCTTCTAGGTATCATGCACTGTATCCCTCAGACTCGGAGTCCCAAGCAGCTGGATCATGAGCTTGTATTTGAGTTGTTTAGGCATACAAAAGAGAAGTGTTTGTGTGCCTCTCTTACCTGCATTCTTGGCTTCTCAGGTGTCTCTTAGAGCATCTTTACCAGATTTCCACCATTTACCCACTGCCTTTTGTAATAGTGTAGCCTCCTTTTGCTAAACCAGCCTGCTGGATTATGTGGGTTGTAAAAAGTCTTCATGCAAATTTAGATTGATGTCCTGTCGTTTGTGAGGACTTGGAAATTGCCTCACCTACTTCCCAGGGTAATACCATAACCACTAGTCTGTAGGGCACATTTTGTCCGTCTGAACAATACAAGCAGTGCAGGAGATTGATCCAGGTCTTTTATGTTGCAGGTAGGGTACTTTAACACTGCATCTTAAGTAAAAACAAGGGCTTTTGCTCCACCACCATTTCCTGATTGATTGTATGGAAAAGTATTGATTTTGATGAAGCTGCATAGAACTGTAAATCCTGAGGGGGGATCTGGGAGGAAAACACGTTTCCCGTTAAGGTGAACTTGGGAAGCTCAGAACCTGTGACTTAAGCGCCTTTGGTTCTTTGTTATTTTCTGCTGTTCATTTCGACTGACAGCTGCTCATCAAAGCCCTGGATACCTAAAGCCCTTATGTTGCCTGTGTATCCTAGCACCTTAGTTAGCTGTAACTCCTAGTAAGTGGTAGATCTCCTAATTGTTGGGAGTAGAACAGCCCATTACTCTTTGTAAGTCCTTCCCAGGAGCTCTCTTAGAATAGTTTTCAGAAGGTTCTTTTCAACTTTGTTAATGTCTTTCAAACTTCTGAAACCATGAGCAATATCCAACTTCCTGTTTCTTGCATAAAACATATTTCACAATTTTCATATGTATTCCACTAATTTGTGCTTAAATTTTAATTTGTTAAAAGGGGTTTTTATTTGCATTGAGCAGAAATGTGTGGTCTCTTATTGTATTACATTGTCATTAAGATACTGTGATACTGTTCTGACATGAAATTCAGAATTTCATGTCAGTTTCTGCAGAGGTTAGTATTTGTATTGTCTTAGAAAAATGTTTGGCTTTAGCTATCATAAAGACATTAAATGTTTTGTTTTCTGCCTTTCCTGTTGCTTACACTAAGTGTGTATTTGTATTTTAGAAACCATTTTGTCAAAGTACAGCTACGGCCTCTGTCTTCAGAGGAGGTTGAAACTATCCGTCAAAAAAAATTTGTTCCTGTGGCATCAAAGCTCCGGTTTATTCCCAAACCAAATGGGTTGAGACCCATAGTAAAAGTGAGCGGTGTTGTCGAACAACAAGCACTCAGCAAGGAAAGCAGAGAAAAGAAGGTTTTTATTTTCTTCATTGTTTTATGTGCATTTGATGTTGGTAACTAATAAATGGAGTAAGGATTTTTGTTACGCAAAACTAGTTTTGACATGGTGGACTGTAACATTCTAATCACAATGGCTGAATGGGTCTGTTGCAGCTTAGCTTCTCCCTTTCCAATGCTTAATTACTACAAGCCTCCAGTTCCAGAATCACAAACTTCAGTTTGCAAACCTGTCTTTAGGAAATGAGCCCAATAGAATGATGCAACTTGTAAGGTAATCCCGTTTTCTTGGTATGGATGAGTCTGGCCTGTTGGGATTTGCCTGAATACTGATGGGTGTGTGTTGATCTGTGAAGCTGTCTGTGGAGCCAGTGAACAGTGGTGAGCTGGGTGCATTACAGAAGAGGGCCTAAGGAAGGGCAAGGAAGCTGGAGCAAGCATGGTAGAGAGACAGGAAGGGAGCTGAGAGTAATTGCAGTATGGGAACAGAGACAGAACACTCAGTGCACAGAATAATCTATTTAACAGGGCAGTTAACTGGAAGACATAGTGGCAGCCCAGTTTCACCATCTTGCATGGCTGCATAAATTGCTTTTCCTTAAGGCTGGGTCTCATTCACAAGATTGAATGTTCCCCAGGTGGGTGAGGTGTCAACAGCTTCATAGCACTTACTGTTCAGACTAGGTGATTGCAGACCAGTGAAAAGAGCATCAGCTAAAAGCATGTAATATTCCATATTATGGTGTTTACAGAGCTAATCAACCTGCACGACTTCAGTGCTGCTCTGATGTGCTTGACTATCCCCACAGCTGAGTTAAATCTTAGCTCAGTTACTTGGATAAAGTACCTCCAGAGGCCCAGCTGATGGTGCAGCTGGAGTTAGCATAAAGTCTCAGAGCACACCTTCTGTTTGCTATTCTTGTTGCTGTCATTATCTCCAGCAGAGAGAATGAATGATATTTAAGAAGTTTTTTGTAGATCAATGGTGGTTTTATTTTCTGGCATTTATCTGTTTATCACTGTAACTATTACACCTTGATTTCCAAGAGTCAAGTATAGGAACAAAAGCATTTTCCATATGATGTAACTGTACCAAAATAAAAATCTCTGAGACTGTTTTGTCACTTTGAAGTAGTTACTGCAGTGATATTCAGGCTTTCTGAAAGCTTCAGTTGAACAAAATAATATAGTAGATACTTAAATTTAATCTCAAACTTCATGTAAATTTGTTATCTTTGCATTGCACAGAATTTAATGTGTTTCAACATAATTTAAGGTGATTCTCTTTGGTCTCTTTAGATGAATCATTACAACACTCAACTGAAAAATCTGTTTAGTGTGTTAAATTATGAACGGACTATAAACACCAGTTTTATAGGCTCTTCAGTGTTTGGGAAAGATGATATCTACAAGACATGGAAGCAGTTTGTTACAAAGGTTCTCGAATCTGGTGGTGAAATTCCTCCTTTCTACTGTGTAAAGGTATGTATTTTTAATTAGATATTTAAACTAGCTTTTCAAAACCAGCTTGTGCAGATACTTTTGTAGCTGTATTAGCTGTGACCTGACTGCATAATTATTTCTTTTTCTAAATAAAATTTTGTGCATACCTAACAGACTCTGGTTAGTTTTTTGATAGGGGTGGTTGATTGCTTTTTGTGGATGGGTGTTCCTGCAGTAGAGCTTCCTTTACTTGGGTGTTTTTCTGTCCACTTTTTTGTCATGTGGGAGCTCTCACTTCTATACATGCGCTGAATTTTTTGCAGTTACATTTAGCTGGGTATCAAAGTGGGAGAAAGATACAAGCTCAGGTAGGCTTTTGAGCCATATGAAAACCAGAAAAAACATCCTATGTGCATTTGAATAAAGTCACTGTCTCTTAAAAAATTGGTCTTTTCTATCTCAGTGTCATTAGTTTCTGTTGAAAATGAACACATGACTTGTAGCTGGTGTCTTTCCAATAAGTTTCTTCTCCCACTTTGAAAAAATCAGTGCTTGTTGTAACCCACTGTTTGAAGGAGTTTGTTCTTCACACTTTCGTCAGTTCTGTCTAGCAGACAACATTTTGTGTTTGATTTCAGTTCATAGCTTTGAACTGGGGCAATGTATACAGAAATATGTAAATTACACAGATTTATGTATATTATAGGGGGGCTCCCTTCTCATCTCTCATATGTCGCTTGTCATCCTGCCCTGAAATAACTTTCGTAATTTTGTCTTGTTATCTTTCAAGCCAAAGGGTCATGTCATTGACATAATTTGTGTAAAATAACCCTAAGATTGTTGTTTCTACAGGAAGTTTTCAGTTTTGACTATGACAAGTAAAAGCAGAGGTAGGTTTCCAATATGAGGCTTGGGAAAGGTAAAATATGTAGGTTTGCAGCTTTCCAAAAGTCTAAGATGTCCTTTCCATGGCCATGTGGTGAGGAAAGTTTCTTATAATATTTACATAAAAATATCAGCTATTAACTTAAATGATTGAGGGTTCAGTGTTAGATTTAGGGTTGCATATGGTATAATCTTCTGTTAAGAATTGTGCTAAAACTGATGATTTGCATATCCCTTCTAAGGGAATACTGGATGAGTGGGGGAAGATTTTTCAGGTAAGTGGCAAGTTTTTATTTTGTCACAAATTTGGCCTAAGTGATGCAATAATTTTACTCCCATGTGATCTATCCTTCAGCCTTGCTTATGTACCACAGCAGTACTTTTTTTATACTACCACAATGTTTACAACAATATTGCTGAATATGTAGTGGAAGATATTTCTTCTATTTCAGGCTGATGTGTCCAAGGCTTATGATACCATTCCTCACAAGAAACTTGTGGAAGTGATTTCGCGGGTCCTGAAGCCTGAAAAGAGAACTGTGTACTGCATACGGCGCTATGCTGTGATTATGATTACCCCAAGTGGAAAAGCCAAGAGGCTCTATAGGAGACATGTATGGCTTCCTGATTTCTTCTGTTCGCTGCTATAAACATATTTTGGTCCAAGGAAAAGTCTTCCTTTTTAGCTTTCTTTAGTCACAATTTGAATTGGTTAAGTACTTAATAAACCCTTTTTTTACTACTGTTAGATATTTTCCAGAGGTAGAAAAGTTTCTTTTTCGCCCACACCTTTTAAAGTTTTTACTCACAATTAGTGAGTAAATGTGTCATGGAAATAGAGATTTGTGAGCGAGACATTTCATTTTAACAGTAGATGAATTGTTGGATTAAAATAACAGAATAAGGCTAGTCCTTTGATCTCCACTGAATAAAAGAAGTCAGTTACTGAATTTTCCACTGCTTTCATCATTTATTTCTTTACAATTTAAACAATTACACAGGTTTCTACTTTCAAGGACTTTATGCCAGACATGAAGCAGTTTGTGTCCCAGCTTCAGGAGAATGCCTCATTGCAAAATGCGATAGTAGTTGAACAGGTAAGTTTTGTGAGGCTTCTTTTCAACTGAAAAAGAAAGAATTAGAGGAAGATTGGGATTTTTATTGGTTTGTACATGTTACGTGTTTACATTATCTCTTGTCTAGTTACCCAGCACCTTCTCTAGAAAGACTTCTGTCAACTCTTCTTTGGTGTTTGTAACAGGCTGTCAGTGTTCAGTGGGAGGAGTGCACCAGGCAGGACATCTGGCAAAAAGTCCAAGACTTGTCCCAGATTCGCATTATTGTCTCAAACTCGTGTTTTAACCAGTGTTTTCTTTCCCTTTTCTAATTTCATTGTTTCTCGCAACAGTTCTCAAATGAGAAATTAACTGTCTATTAAAGAAGGGCTTCAGCACTTGCTATCTCCAAAACCTACAGAAGTAAGGATGAGCAAAATGTATTATACGCTAAGTAGCTAAGGATGTGGCATCTTGACTTATTTTAATTACCTGTGAAGGTTGATGAGAATGAACTCTTCTTTAGGGGAGTTAAGTGCAACACAAACAAGATCAACTCTTAAAGTTTTTGTTTAAAGAGATTTCTTGCTTTCAGTGAATTAAAATTTGAATTAAAATAAAAAAATTACATGTATTTTAAATTTACTCTGACTGATGCTTTGTTGCAAGAAGGCGGCATCCTTCTGTTTTAATTCTTGTGATTCAAGTGTTTGTTCTCAAGACTTCCTTCTGTGCAAGGAGCATGACAAAGGTATAGATGTAGCTGATATGCTCAGTCTTTTTCTATTATGGAATCATGGTGTTCCATAATAACAACCTACAGCATCTCCTGAGCATCAAATGAGCAGACAGGTATGTTCTTTCAGGCTAATAATTCCTCTTTAAATTTTTCTTTTCTAAACCTGGCAGTGGAAAATGACAGGGTTGACAAAAGGTGATTTTGCACATACAAGTAAAATGATCTTGTGTATCTGTGGACATAGGAGTAGAATGTGTGGTGTGCCTGGTGTACAATTCCAGTATCCTACAAAAACAAGAAAGTCTAATGAGTACCTGGATGAAAATGGAAACTAGCTGGACGTCTCATGTATAAGTACATTTTGCACATTTTTTTGAACTGATTTAGAAAACTATGCTAGATATTGCATGAACAACAGCCTTCTATTTAAAACTATTTTACATTTGAAAACAATTTGCGTGTTATTATTTTCAAAGAATAGAGTATTTTGAGAAAAGTGTTGTGTCAGGCTGGGTGTCTGTACCACAGGTACATCACGTTACCTTTTCAATGCAAGCAATCATGGTCTTGCATGGCTCTATCAAAAGTTGGGTGCATTTGTCTGCTGTCTAATCTATGCAAGTAATAAGTAATTTTATTTTAATTTGAATGAAGTCATTGTTAAAGTTATTTAAATTGTTGTAAATGGATTTTTTTATCAAACAGTTTTTAACAAAATGTTCCATAAATATTGGGTGTACAGTCATGCATGGAGGTGTTGGTAATACCTGGCAAAGTGTGTGTTTTGCAGCAGAATGGGCAAGTAAGTGTATCTCAACTTGGGGAACTGTAAAGACCGTGACGTACAGAAATTGTCCTACAGGATAGGAAATGGCCAAAAGAGCAGGGGTCTTATACATTGTAATAATCCAATATATTTTGCCAGCACTTTAAAAAAGTGTGTTTAGATGTTATATTTGATTTCTCCTAACACAAAACAAAAAAAACCCAACATCCAACAAAAAATTAACTTGTTGGATGTGAGCAGCTTTACAGTATGTGTGTTCACTTTTTTGGTTTAGGATTTATCTTTTCACTTACTTCGGGGTTTGGGCTGCTACAGTCCACTTTTTAAATATTTCTGTGTGTCTTCAAAGTTGTAGTGTATTTTTCATTTCAAATCTTTGTTTTGTCACATTTTTAGAGCTTAACTTTCAATGAGACAAGTTCCAGCCTGTTTAATTTTTTCCTTGAAATGATACATAACAGCATCCTGGAGATTGGGAACAGGTAAGAAAGAAATTGGTCATTCTTTGTATAGAGTGTTTGGTTTGTTTGTTTTCTGTTAAGAGGATACCTTTAATTGACTCTATGGACTTTTGGTAGCTGTCTTTTAAAGATTTCTATTTCATGTTAATTTGAAGTTTGTGTATCAGTTTAAGTTCCAAAAAAGCATGATGAGTTTAGAAACAAATTTATATTGAATATTGAATAAAATGTCTCTTTCCTACCTGGATGATGTTAACTATACACAATGCATTATTCCATAGAGTATGGAATAACCTTCATAATTTATTATTCCATAATAAATAACCTTCATTTAAAACTGCAAGTGTAATTCAAGAGGAAAGTACTTTAAAATGGTGGGATCCATAGTGTGAGCAAAAGCAAGGGTAACATCCAAGTAATCATGCAAAAGCCTTGTTAGTCATTTCTCTGTAGTGCAAAATTAAACCTTTTCTGCATGGTTTTGCTATTTGGCAAGTTGCAATAAAAATAAAAGGCAGTAGCAATAGGAATTAAAATTATTGGCAACTCCAAAATTAAGAATCAGATGTTACAGAAGGTGGTAATACAGGTTTCTTCTTGTGTTGGTAGAGATACTGACTTGGTATTTGTATTTTGCCTCTAGGTGGCAAATGTGTACCATGTCTAAAAAAGGAAGTACTTACCTGATCTTTATTTGTAAATTCAGAGTGATGTATATTAGAATTAATAGCTTCTTGCTCTGGAAAAAATACCTTTTTTTAAAAAAACTTGTTTTAGAATCTCACAGGACTGAGGGAGAGTGAGAAAAGCTTTCAAGGAGTCACATAGGAGTGTGTTTATAGTTTTTTCTAGTATTGGTTCTTATGCTCCCTTTGGCAGGATTATAAGAATGCTCTTGTAGCATACTTTAATAATGACTAACCGACGTGAGTATGTTTCATGGAATTTTAATGGTTTCCAAGAAAGCACACTGACAAAACCAGCTTCATACATTTAAATTCTGTCACAACTTGACTGAAAAATGCTGTTTGTTCTGAAATGAACTTAGCCCTTTTAAGTAGCTTGTTCTCATTTGTCAGAAAAAACCCGTGTAAGTTTAGTAAATAAATAGACTCTTTCTCAAAGAAAAAATCACAATTAGTCAATGCTAATGTGATGTTTTGAGAAAAATGCTGATTGTTGAGCTGGGGACCTATAATAAATCTTGTAATACCATTTGACGTTTATCAAAAGTCTGTAAGAAAATAAAATTACTGCAAGGAAAATTTTCAGGTGACTCAAACTAAAAGTACAATCAGTGCTCAAAAGTAGTATGTGGTCTAAATTAATTCTCTTCAGCTTCACCAAGTCATTCACGTAATAGTGGTGAAATGGACGTTGTAGTATCTCACTGCTTTAAAGAAGTGTTGTGAAAATCATTCCCTTGGGTTTTTCAAGCCATACCAATTTGGTTTCTGCCAGCATAGAAAATTCTCCTATTTTTTTAGTGTACAAGAACACTTCTCTTGAAGCTGTCACCGTAAGATGTAACATAAAGCATTAAAAAACTTAAATGATGTGTCTGCAGCAGAAGGAGGCCTTGGGGTTTGCAGTCAGTTATAAAATTTCGTTCATCTAATATCAGTTGTCTCCTGGAGTTTGTTAATACAAAAGGAATATGTGTATTAATGGGGTTTTTTTTCACTGTTAAAGTTAAAACTTCTGGATCTCTATGTAGATTCTTAGAAGAAAGAAGAAGCAAATTTAAGTAAGGCTAACTGGCAAACATATAGCATATTTCTTATTGAAACTTCTGTTACACTTGGGAAAAAACGGAAATTTAACAGCTGTTGTGCTCTTGTTGCATGTTTTGATTTTTTGTTTTCTTTTACTCTTTGCTAGGTACTACTTACAGTGCTGTGGAATTCCACAGGGCTCCATTTTGTCAACCCTACTTTGCAGCTTATTCTATGGAGACATGGAAAACAAACTGCTCAGTGGAATACAGCAGGATGGGTAGGGATGCTTTGTTTTGCGCTCTGTTACCGTAATTCATAATGTATAGTATATGTGTTAGTCATTTTCTGTGATGTTTAATTTTGAATTTCAAGGATTTCCAACTTCATTAGGAGTGTGGTGCACACAAACATCTCTGCAGCTTCAGTGAAACTGTGGTGGTTTTTTGGGAGAATTTCCCTGTTAAAAGATCGGGAAGAAAATGCTGAGAAGCTTTCCTGTATCTTTAGTGGGAGATTTATTCTTAGATCCCTGTATTTAGGGATGCTGTAAAGAGTCTGACAAGCTGCTCTTGTACTTCTGAGAAGTTTATGGTTTTGCCTTGCTCTTTCCCGCATCATCTGTGGTCTTTTCACCTCAGACAAGATGAGATGTTTGTTACAGACTTCCTGATCCTCCAGGCTTCTGCCTGAAGGCTTTCCAATCCACCATCGGTAAATCTTAACATTTTATCAAGGTCACATCTTTATAGCAGATTTTTTATGAGGAATTTTGGTTCCTGTTTGAAGCCCTGTGTGACTTTTGGTAAATCTTCTCAGTCTTTCTGCCCAGCATGTGCTTGCTCCTTAGGAGCTTGACAGAAAGCTAGCCTGATAAAACCTTTGTCTCTTTGTTAGCTGTAAAAATTTTGAACTTCCTTTTACCTTTGTACGAACAAATCCCCAACTGAATCCTGGATTAGGCTATTTAGTCATGAGCTGGACCCTGAAATTTGTTTGTGTTAAGACATCTCCCTTCATTGCTGTGAATTCTTTCCAAAGCAAGAAAAAACAACTGGGTGGCAATACTCCAGAGAGGTGGATGCTCTGGTGATGTGAGCTATCTGTTGCTTTCAATGGGTGTTGTTCACAAAACTGAAATTATGAAACTGGTTCAGAAGAACGCACTCTTCAGTGTAGCAGCTGTCTTTATGTAGAGCAGATTTTAGAATGTTCTTAGGTGTCTGTTGAATGATCTTGATAATTTAATTTGTCCTTTTAAGTCAGAAGAATAAGGTGGTTATTGACTTGGCTGGGCCAAGATGCAGCTGATCTGGTCATAGTGATGGTAGTACTCTTGCTTTGAAGATGAGACTGTACATCATCATCTCCAGAGCTACTTCTCTGTGATCTGCTAGGCAGGATTTACCATAAAAACCTGGGCATGCTTGGGGTCTGAATTCTGTTGGAAAAGAAAATTCCAGCCTTTACAGGGGTAGATGGTATTCCATTTTACATTCAAGCTATATATGGTTTCATAAACAAGTTAATATGTGGTAAATGAAGATGGAGTTTGGAGCCCACCAAGAATCTACTTGTATACCTGGTCTGGCACCTCTTTTCCTTGTCTTGTAGAGAAAGATGCTGCAAATTCTCCCTTGGGAAAGTATAAACCCCTGTATCCAGGTGTCATAGGTTAGCAAGCATAGTCCCGGAAGGGATGCCCTTGCTAAAGGGTGCTTACAGCTTCCTCTGGGACCTGATAGAACCTATCAGCTGGCCAGTTTGAATATGGACAATTCTTTAAGCCACTTAAAGTTGTGACCGCCTCTGTGATCCACACTTAAGAATAGACAAACTCCCCCCCAAGCTCTCTCTCGTTTCCGGCGCTGGCACAGGTGGCTGCAGGCCCCGTGCAGGGGCCAGCAGGCCCGGCCAGGCCCTGCTTGGGCCAGGCCGGGCCGGGCCGGGCCACAGCCAGCCTGGAGCCATGGGCCTGTTCCAGCCTTGGAACCCCCCCCACTGCCTTGCCGTGGGCGGCCAGAGCGGCTTGGAACCCCCCCCCTCCACTGCGGCCGAGATTCAGCAAAGCGGCACCTCTGTCTGGCAGAGGTCAGTGACCAACTGCGATAAGCCACATTCCAGCTGTAAGGCCGAGGTGAGATTAACCCTTTTATTGCTGTGAAGAGCTGAAAACCTGAGGGAAGAGAGAGAGGAGATGCTTAAAGCTGAAAGTCTGTTGTGAAGCTATGATATATCAGAGTATCCCGTTGTAATTTCATGAAGATATGGGGGGTGGAGTGTTCAACTCGTAAGCAAAAGCACCTGTGCTGAGATGGGCAGATGCTGATGCAGCTGTAATTTCATGAGAAGTTTGGACAGGGAGAGATGGACCAGATGAGGACTTTTGCTCCAAACGGGAGAGGAGAAAACCTCAGTTCCTAGAGATGCTCCCAGAGATAGTCTTGAAGATGAAGATGAGGAAGACCCTTTGCTCCCAGGGAAGGAGAAGGGCCTCTTTTTTTTTTTTTTTTTTCTGAACGGCTCAACCTTAAAATTGTACCCCAAAAACTTCAGGAGTGGACCCTCGAAAGCAGTTGCGGGAAAAGCTGCAAGTCGGGGGAAGGGACTCACATGCGAGCAGAGAGACTCCTCTTCCTAAATGGACTGAACAATATTTGGAAGTGGGTGGCTGTCTCGGTGTGATACTGTTTTCATAGCACAAGCAAGAAGAGACTTCTCTTTCTAAATGGACTAAACAAGGTTATTATGGAAGTGGTAAACAGACTGAACATCTTAAGGGTTGTCTTTTTACATTGTCAGTGGGAGAAGGGAGGAAGGTGGGGGGAGGAGGAGAGTTTTGAAGGTGGTATAATTTGTGGGTTTTTTTCCTTCTTTTAGGTCTGTTAATAAACTTCTTTATATTCTTTCAAGTTTGGTGCTTGCTTTGCGTTTCTCCTAATTCTTATCTCACAGAAGATAAACAGTAATGAGTATTTTAGACCAAACCACTACACCAGGGAAGCCACTGTGGAATAGTTTGTCTGTTGTAAATTCCTATGTGTTTCATCTAGCCAGTCTCATTGCTTTTTTATTTTATATAATTTTTTCATTTGTGTTTAGGAAAGAAGCAGAACTGAGAATTTCTTCATGACTCAATTTGGAGTTCATATCGGCCTCTACCACTTGTGAATTAAAATAGGCCCACTGTTGCTCTGAAGTGTATGAAAAACTTTGAAAGGATTACATATTAAAATCTCTAATGTTGGTTTCTTCTTTCATTACAGAGTCCTAATACGTCTCATTGATGATTTTTTGCTGCTTACACCACATTTAATGAAGGCAAGAACTTTTCTAAGGTAGGCTATTAGAGATATAGTCTTCAAAGTAGTAAGCATTATTACCTTTTACGTAACTCTTTTTCATCTTTATGCACATAGGTGTATTTGTTTTATGAGTTAACAATCAAGGGCTGTTTTGGAGCCCTTGGTAGTAGCCTGTGCTTGGGAAGAATCCTAAAGCTACATTCTTGATAGTCAGTTAAAGATCTGTTGCAGTTCACATGGTGGACGATTCCTGCTTAAGTTTAAGTTAGGGACCTACCTACTAACTTTGGTGGAGCCTCAAGCAAAAATTAGTGTTGCGGGCTAACCAAAGCAGCTGACAGTTGTCTTCTAAAACCATTTTCCCTCAAATTTTTAAGATGTCTTCTTTACATTCTCAAAATGTTTTTATTGGGCACTCATGCTGCTGCTTTCTGTTCCCTGGGAAAGAATGCAGCTTTTGTCTGATCCAATATTGCTAAGAATTTTCGGGTCACTAACATTCCATGATGAGTATCTGAAGATCCCAATAGCATGGTAGTATGCAGTTCACACCGAAGTTTTAAAACAGTAATTCCTTACTGTGCTTCAGAACTACCTTTTCTTTAAAAATTGAATCCTAGAAGAGGCTCTTTACCATGGATAGGAGTGTACAGTCAGTCCTAGGGGAGCTCTGCTGATGCCAAAGTAAATTTAAAGGATCCAAAGGAAGGTCTTGAAGAAAAGCTTAGCATCTGCAGTGTAGTCAGTTGCATCATGCTTTTCAGTTAGTCAGAAAGATGCAGCTCTGTTGTGAGCCTGAAATGCGATGTAGCAATCAATTAAGTACAGTTTGAAGTATAAATTGTGTGAAGTAGGGGATAGTGTATTTTGAAGATTTCATTTGTCCTCATTTCCTTGTCAGAACAGAAAGAAATTTCTAGGGATCTGTGGGTTTACAGTTCTGGAAACGATAAATCAAACTAACAGTGAGTGCCTCAAGCTATTAATCTCTGTAATATCTTTTCAACACGATGTCACTTGAGTAGCAGTGCAGATACTGTCCTTCTTGCCCTTTGAAGTTGTCTGCATCTTTGTTCTATATCAACTTCTGCACCAGCTGTGCTGATTTTCTGTAGAGAAGTAGCCTTTTCTGTGAGAGATTTCCGGAACTATTTACAGATCTGATGAACTCTCTGCCACAAATGGAGTAGTAACAGCTTTTCCTAATGTACTGTTAGAACCAGGGGACTCAGTAAATTAGTTTTGAGGACCAGCATTATGACTATGACTCTCCAAGAAGAAGAGCCTACCTCTTCCTTTCTTTAAAAGGATGAAGCCTGAACATAAGTACATTGCCAAGTAAGACAAACTGCTGCTTGTCCATGACACAGCTGATCCAATATGTAGCAGGTAATCAGCAGGCATTCTGGCAGTGAAAACATTCTTAGGGAAAATGTTTCTCTCAAAATTCAAAACTTTTCATCAGATAAATGAGGTTCCTGTTATATGGATTCTCCTTGGTTTTATTAACTTCCAAAAACAATAACTTGTCATCTGTCTTTTTCCAGTGATTTTGATCTCAGAGGTTTCTGTGAGTGTGGTTTATACAGCTTCTCTCAAGTGTTGCATGGCTGATGTGCTTAATTTGCATTAATCTGTAAAATTTTTTCTCCATTATCCTCAAGTTTTTTTATTTTATGTGTTTATTTACCTCTTGTGTCTTCAATTTCTTCATTTCTAGCTGTGTTCCTTAACCTAAAGAGTTGTTCTGTGCTTCCTTTTATTCTTTGATTTCTGCTCTTGTGTTCAAGGTCTTGTCTTGCAGCATGGCACCAGTTTTTGTCTGCTTTGCTGGGGGGGGGGCTTAGCCTAACTGTTTATATCTGTTTTAGGACTCTAGCAACAGGTATTCCTGAGTACGGCCTTTTAATAAACCCAAATAAGACAGTGGTGAATTTTCCTGTTGATGATATCCCAGGATGTTCCAAATTTAAACAGCTGCCAGATTGTCGTTTGATCCCGTGGTGTGGTTTGTTATTAGATGTAAAAACACTTGAGGTTTACTGCGATTACTCCAGGTAAATAGAGCTGTGTACTCCAGTGTCAGCGTTACAATATCTCGTACATAGTAGGAGAAGCACAAGGGTGTCTTGGGAGTGGTGTAGTTGAATTAACTGCCAAAAAGATGGGGATTCATTTGGTATAGACTAGAGTGACTAGCAATCCTTTCAACATCAGAGGTGTTCCCTCTGGTACACTTCAGATGGGAAAGAATGTGTGGGGAAGAGAACTTCTCTTTAAAGTAGCAACCTTGACCACTTACACAAAACAGTCTGAAGTGGCATAGAACTCAGGACAGGATAAAGTATCCTACTGAAAAGTTCTGTAGACCCTTTACATGGACTACTAGAGATGGCATTAGACATTTGCTAAAGATTGAAAAGAAAACTGTTTAAACTCAAGGATAATATTTCCTGCATTATTGACCATTTTTAGTATAAACAGCCCTTAAGTAAGTGTTTATTAGGAGGAGGTTTTCCACCAATAATATGGTAAAGTTCTTCAGTAGTCTTCCTAAACAGAAAAGTTTGGTCATTTTAGGAAAGGAATTTTTGTGACATGGTTTCCCATAGCAAAGGATCAAAGTCAACAGCCAAAGAGATTTATTTGCTGACTTCTTAAAAGAAACAGTTTATGTTGATAAGCTCCTGGTCTGGGAGATGCTAATCAGAATCAAAAAATATAGAATTTTTTATGTTGGAAAAGACCTTTAAAATCGAGTCAAACCATTAACCCAGCACTGCCAAGTCCACCACAGTGTTTGTTACAAGGCTTTGCTTTTCATAAGCTTGACTTAAGTAGGTGGAAAATCAGTGTTGTTCCAGAAACTAAGGTGGCTTCAAGCCTAAGCCTTCATTGAATGGATCATAGATAAGATGATTGTCACTGGAGTAATAATGTTCTGGCTAGACCATGTGATTAAGAAATACATTTAGTTTGTTTTTAAGGTTATTGATTTGGCTTTTTTTAGCAGGGTGAATTTTTCAGCCCTGAAAAATTATTAGCCCTTAGCTAATACCCTTAATGCCACAGGGCCTAGTCTCCTTCAACTGAATGTAATTGTGGTCATCTTTTAGCTGCTGGCTCATTGATTAGCAGGAAATGTCTGTAACATGGGAGGTTAAATGAGGCTTACTTTACAGAATTTAATTTAGTCTATTAGCTCATGGAGTTTAACTATGTTTTTTTACTTTTTTTTTTCTAGTTATACCTGTACCTCTATCAGATCAAGTCTTTCCTTCAACTCAAGTAGAACAGCTGGGAAAAACATGAAATACAAACTGAGTGCAGTCCTCAAACTGAAATGTCATAGTTTATTTCTTGATTTACAGGTGGGAATCTGAAAATGGATGTTTGGCAATATTGTGATTAGTGATGAAGAACATTAAAGCTGCATTGAGTTCTAACATAAAAAAGTTTATTTTGAGAGGAGATCCACGTAATCTGGAAATGTTGACATCAAATAAAATGTGGAGTCTTCCAGAAGTGATCCTTCACAACATTAACTTAGTTGCATTAAAGAAATCTTTAAAGTTTAGCGTAAAATATTTTTTGTTTAGATGTTCAACAAATCCTATTACAACACTAAAATATTCTCATAGCTCTATTTCTGTTCTGTTCTAGATCAACAGCCTTAGAACAGTTCTCATTAACATCTACAAGATATTTTTACTCCAGGCTTACAGGTAGGTCACTGTTGTCTGAAGTGTCAGTATTTCATTACTCTTTCTTGACACATGGAGGAGCTATGAACTAGAAAAAAGTGTGCCACATAAGTGTGCAGTGTGTGCATCTATATATGTATGATGTGTGCAGCAGTAAATGTCAGTAGTAGGTCAAGTTATTCTTGTTTAAACACTGTTCTTAAGTAATACTGTTAGTTTTAGGATACAGGGATATATTTGATGTGTGTGTTTAAGGGATACTTCACCAAATGGATTTTCAGTGTCTTGGTCTTGACAGCCGACCTCAAGATAACCAGTCTGTTTTGCTTCAGGAGTATGACAAGAAGCCTTATTAACCATTTCATATTTAGATCAGTTAAATGTTAGCCAGTTTATATTTAGAACTTTGTATCTGTTAATATAATATAGAACTTTGACCAGTGTAACTTTAGGTAAAGTGAGGTTTCATTCTACCAAGTTAATTGTAGTTTCTTATTGCCGATAACATTTTAATTGCTCCTTAGCTGGTAGTATCTTGGCATTTGTGAGCTGGTCTTGATCAGCAGAGGAAGTGAATGTTTTGAACAAAGATAAGGGAAAGAAATCAAAACTGATAAGCAAGTTGGATGAAAATACTAAACTCTTTACATTGAAAACGTTGAATGATTTGCTACAGCAAGTAATTGGGTTTTTATTGCTTTGACAGAGAAAATGTGGGAAAAGTCCTTCACTCTTCATGGAAATCAGATGTTACTCTTTTGCTGTGCTCACACTTGTTAGGAAGGGACATTTTAGTTTTATTCTTAAATTCATCTTGGTTCACATTCAAGCTGTATTCTTAGTCCAAGAAGTGTAATTGGGTTTGTGTAGTACAGCACTGGTGTGTCCAGCTCTTAAACTTTTGTGTTGTGGGTGATTTAAGATTTTTCTCTGATAGATATGATCACTTAGTTACTTCTGTTTGGTTTTATGGTCACATTCTAACAATGGCCTTTATATGTTACTTAAAATACTGTCCACCATGATAACTGCGTGTCAGGTTAATTCAGCCAAAACCTGCAATGCAGCATTGTAGTTAGGTTTATCCTTTAAATATTGAAAATGTCACCGTTTTTTAAAGAGATTGCAATGTGCTGGGTTAATTAAAAATCAACACTGTAATTGGCTATATTCAGCATAAGCAGGATTATAATGCCTGAGTCTGAAGGTAAAAAAAAGTCAGTGGTTTTAAAATATTTTCAAACAGGTGTAAGGAAGCATATGATACACCTAATTTCTATAGAGTTGGCTTCCAAGTAGGCAAAGGAGTGAGTATCCTGGTCTGTGGAATAATTTGGAAGTCTATTGTCCTGCATACCTGAACAGAATTTATTGGGGGGGGGGTTGCTTTGTTTTTTCTTCCTTTCACACTCTGTCATGTAGCTGTTCTCTGGTGGCATGGTCTGTTATAAGGAATTGGTGATGATGTGTAGTTTAATTTTCCCTGCACATGACACAGTTGCTGTCCTCAGAAGAGAATTCTGTTACCAAAGCAGATGGCTTCAAGATCTTCTTTCAGCATAAAATTTAGAAACAAACATCATATATGTCTGACATTCCAGGAATGTGTATATATGGGAGAGGTATCATGCAGTGACAGTGTTGATACAGCTAAAGACTGTTGGGTGCTTTTAAATGTTGTATAGTCCCTAAGCTGTGTAGTCATAGTTTCACTTAAAATTGCAAATGACTTTTGATTAAATGGGCTGTTTTTGTGAACAGGTTCCATGCCTGTGTTCTCCAACTTCCGTTCAACCAGCAAGTTAGAAAAAATCCTCATTTCTTCCTAAGGATCATCTCTCAGACTGCATCATGCTGCTACGCTATCCTGAAAACAATAAATGCAGGTAATAGGATGTTAATGGCAATGAAGTAGTGGGTTTGGGTTTTTTTTAGACAAATAACAAATCTTGAATGTGCAGTCCGATGGTGTAATTTTGGGATAAAGATCAGAAATGAATATTGAGAAGTGCATGATAAGAATCATGGTGCATTTTTCTTCTTACAATCTTCAGAAAACTGAGTTTATTTCAGGCACTGGTTTTTAGTTTTTCTGCTGATGTATGAGACTTCATTGACTACACAGGTTTCTAGTAAAAAATCCTGGGGTGATTTTGTAGAAGGAGAGGAGAGATCAGATATACTTCTTAATGCTCATCATTTTCAGTTACATTATTTTCCTTTTCTATCTCTAGGGATTGCTGAAGGTAACAAAGGTGTATCTGGCATATTCCCTATTCAGGTAGCAGAATGGCTCTGCTACCATGCCTTCACTGTCAAACTGTCAAATCACAAAGCTGTTTACAAATGTCTGCTTACACCCTTAAAAGTCTGTAAGTATTCAGCTATTTTTACAATTTTATCTATGGTTAATTGTAATAAAACTTAGAAACTAATGGATTTTTAAGGTTTTCTCATCCTAAAATATTGTTCTCAGATGTACATTAACCATCTTTTCTGATTTTATCCAAATTTACTTAGTATAAGTAGGCAGATTAAAATGTTTCTCAGCACTGCATTTTCTAGAGCCTTTTTCTCACAGGACAATTGATGCTTGACACTCAGTAAGCTTGTGCAGTTCAGAAGGCTTAGTAAGATTGGGGAAATCATGTAAGTATTCTCAGCAGGTGTAACTAAATAAAATATAAATGCTCAAGATTCTATTTTTAAAAAGGTAGATTAACTGGCAACTAAATAAACTCCTCCCACAATTTAAACTCTTACCCAAAAAAGTGTCACATGGGTCACTTGGAAACAGAAGCACTGGCTGTGCTGCAGGTGTACTGTTGTAGAGTTGTGGTATTGGTGTGTCTCGGACACTTCTGTTTGGTGAAAGAAGCTGTCCATGTCCCTCGCCCCTGGGGAGCTCTCTCCTTAAGCAGTTGTGCAGTCTGCCTGCAGGCCAGCCACAGAAATAATAGAATTTTCAGTTTTAAGATATTAGAAGTAGACAGTGAGAGGTTTTCCTGAAGCAGCCAATCCTGTTGATGAATTTAGCTGCGGTGAAGGCCAGACTCTTGATGCTGACTGTGTAATTGGCACTCTGCTTAGGCAGTTTTGTTACACAAGACCAAGAAATTCTTGGGTTTTGTTCCAGAGTAACACCTATTTGATTTGAAATGTGTCATAAGCTTCCTTTGATAGCTTCACTGAGTCCAGTGCCCCAAAAAGAGAGCAGTTCTGCTTTTGGAGGGAAGCATTTCCTTCCCATATCAAAGGCTTGCAGCAACGCCTGAGTACAGAGTCTGATTTTTGGTAGTGCAGTGGGAATGTATGAAGACAACACTTTTACAGGAAACAAACTGATGGCTGGGATTTTACCAGCTGCTTTCTTGAGAGCTATGGACTTTCTGCATGGAGCAAGATTCCAACAGCCTTTCCTTGGGGAGCTCCTTCTCTGAGTTACTCACTGACACCAATCCCAGAGGCCTCAAATCTGCTCACTGCTGCTGAGAAATACCAGGACAGGACTGCTTGCTTCACTTGGAGGGGACAGGGACTGAAGAACTGAGCAGAGGATGCAGTAGACACACCTAGTAGGACAATGGCTTCTCTGGGAGCTGCCTCACTTCTCTAAGATCCATATAGGGCACATTTGAGTTTTCATCTCTAATGCTGGAGGTTTTACTCTTGACATCTTTGACACAATCCAAGCCAAAGCTCCTCCATCCTTCTCTGTGCAAGCTTTGCTGTTTAATCTGACATTACCTGCAGGGTGGAGGCACAGCCTCAGGCAGCTTTATTGCTCAGCAGAATCTCATCTTGCATGGCTGCGTGCATCAGCCGTAAAAGCGGGCTCTACTGTCCACAGAATCACACCACCACAGGTGCCAGGGAAGGAAGATGGGCTGGGAAGTAGAGGTGAAGTTTTGTTAGTTTGAATAGTGGTTGTCACTAGGTTCCTTCTGCTGTACCTGTAGAGCTGCTTGCCTAACTGCAATACTGACCTGAAACTTGCGTGTGGTCCAGGCCTAGCTCTGTGCAGTTTCTAACCCAGGAGGGGAAAGCTGAACCCCTGTCAGTTGGCTTCTCTGGCAGTGAGAATTGCCCTTGAGAAATGGAATAATCTTTCTTCCTAAATTCCTGGGGAAGCCTATTAACGTTGTACTTGCTGAGTATTGTGGAGGGGGAACAGGAGAAGTCCAAAGGTCTGTAGAAAGTCAGTGGTGACGTTCTCTGGAAAAGAGTAATTTTCAGCTATTCTGTCATAAATCTTACCTTTTCTGTGGCAGAACCTGTTCTTCACATCCATAGTGTCAGGACAACCCACTCTTTTTATGTACAGGGTCAAGGTTTTTTTGGCAGTATCTGAGACTTCGAGTACACTGCTGAAAGGTCAAGGCTTTAGAAATCTTTGCTTAACAGCTACCTGAACAATTAGCAGGCTGTGACTTGGTTTTGCTGTGAAACTTTTAAGATGGAAACGTTCACTGTGATTGGTTGACAGCTCGCTGGGGCCCAAGTAATTCAAATGCTGTCTCTCCATTTGTGTATAGCTGCCTGAAATCTTACCTGTACTTCCACTAGCCCTTTTCCACTGGTGCTGCAAGGGTTGATAAAATAATTGTTGGAGCTGTACAAAGACGTCTTGTAGTGACATGTCACATGCATACCCTTGGTGTGAACAGGCATCATTATGTCCCTATCTCCAAGGTCTCTGGTCATAGGTGAAAGCTGTTTTTCAGTCCCTGATTGTACATGGTGTTTATATTTGTATTTTCTTCTAAATGTAGTACAATACTAAGTGTCCTGATCCTTTAGGAACACACTAAAATCCATTTACAGAGATATTGATAGTTTTCTATGCAGTCATACAAGTTAGTTTTGTTTGCCCTGCACCAGACCTAGTCCTGAGCTATGTTACTGTAATCAGAACATCATCTTGTAGAGAAGGTTACTGCAGACCTAAACATTATGTAGAGATATCAGAGCTAGTTTTAAACATTGTATTTTAAGTTTTGTCTTCTGGAAATCAGGTAGCATGTGTGGATGTCAGAGTAGTCATGACAGGGAAGTCACTGACTTTCAGGTGGGATCCTGTGAAGTTAGCTCAGTATCTCTGTATGCTACAGTAATCTGTAGCACAGAGATAAACAAGGCTGGTAAAAGCCCCTGTGTTGACTTAACATCTGCATTTTTTTGTTGTCATTTTGGAGTTTGTATTGGTTACATAAAACCTATTACCTCTGTAAGATCATGTTGTTGACAGGAATTGATATAAATATGTTTTTTTTCTTGTGCCCCTGCACATGCCTTTCCATTACTTTCCATGGGAATCAATATCAAGGTCAGGTTTTGGGGAGGAGGCTCTTCCCATGATTCCCAAACCTATTAAATAACATCAGGGGCTTGTCAGTATGAGTTGTCATCATTCTTCAGAGTTAAGTATTTAAAACACAGTTACTGTTTAACATCCCTCCTATTATTTCCAGCGGGGAAAGGAGCAAGAGTCTTTCCTTATCATGATCAGATAGAAATAAATCATCTGTGTCCTTTCCAAATAGAGGGCAAATGTTTATTGAGCACTTCTGGCTTTCTGCACCATTGACAATTTTGCCGACTCTGTTTAGTGACGGACTTAAACTGTTGCTAGGCTTTTACATGTTCTTCCTAATCTTTAAAAAGTCCTTTTTACTGTCTGTAATTCTGTTGATGGGACATTGTCTTTTAAAGTATCTATGGTTTAATAGAAGGCCTTATTTGGTGGATAAAGTTGTTGAACAAATGGGCTTATACTTTTCAAAATCTAATGAAGTTCTCAAATTGGTACCAAAAAATGCCGCAATAACAGAAAGTAGGAGGAATTTGCTCCTTGATTTTCTTTGTTAGTATTTTCACTTATAATTTTGAACCTTTTTATTTGTTAGCCTGACTTAAGGGTGGAAGAATAGTAGCATATTTTATTAGAGGTATTTTTTAATCCCCATATTCCATAGATTTCAAAATCTAATGAAGTTCTCAAATTGGTACCAAAAAATGCCGCAATAACAGAAAGTAGGAGGAATTTGCTCCTTGATTTTCTTTGTTAGTATTTTCACTTATAATTTTGAACCTTTTTATTTGTTAGCCTGACTTAAGGGTGGAAGAATAGTAGCATATTTTATTAGAGGTATTTTTTAATCCCCATATTCCAGGTGTTTAAACTTTAGTTGGTTTTAGTTAGTATTGATTTCATTACTTCATTAACATTTTCCCTAAATCTGAATTAATGGTTATTTGCAATTGTAGTGAATTGTTTCTGATATGTTGGTAGGTAAGATGCAGCTGATCAGGAAGATCCCAGAGGATACTGTGGCACTACTGGAGGCAGTGACAGACCCGTCTCTTTGTCAAGATTTCAAAGCTATCCTGGACTAACTGATTGAGGTTTATTTCATAATTTTCCCAGGTTTGAAAATAAATCCTCTGTCTGTAGGTGACTTTTCTTTGTAGTTTCTTTTGGTAGAGTGAACCAAAAGCAAGTTCACTCAGAAGTTTTATGTGTTTGTTGCTCAGATACCATGCAAGGACATAAAAAGAGCAGACAGTTCTGTTAATACCGTCTTGTTTGGGTATTTTGTTGGTGGGGTTTTTCTGTAAATTCACAGGTTGTTTGAAGTAATTTACTTGGTTTTGTTCCATGATTCTCATCTTCTTGATGAAGGAATAATTAAACTATGTTCTGTACAAAATTATTTACTTTCTTGTTTCTGTGGGTTGTCTTGAAGGGCATGTTTTGTATGTATGTTTTACTTCTCTGTGTTGCAAACTATTTTATAATAAATTGTCTGGTTAATTGCAATAGCATGTATTTGTTTCCAAGGCCTTTATTTTATAGAAATCTTTAATATGCTGGGTTATGTCATGAAAAACAGTTACCTGCACAGAGCAAATGCATTTCATGGCAAGATGCACAAGCTAGAAATTTTATGCTTTGCAGATCACAACTAATACACACCAAAATTTCACTGTCCAAGGTGCTTATGTTTGGTGCATGTTTTATTTATTTTGACTATTTTGTGATTTTTTAATGCAGTGTTGCACAGAATGATGCTGGTGCATTTATATCTACGAAACAAAAATTCTTTTTTAGATAATATACCGAGTATATTGCTTTTCTATTTGCATATCTTTGGCTCTGTAAAAAGAAAATTTTATCAAGGACATATAGCGAGAGAAAAAGGGAGAATGGCTTTAAAGTGATAGTAAGTTTACATTCAATACAAGGAAGAAATTCTTTACTATGAGGGTGTTGAGATGCTGGAAGAGGTTGCCCAGAGAAGTTGTTGTTGCCTCATCCCTGGCAAATCCTCACCACACAGGGAGTGGTAACACATCTCCTAGAAGTTGATTTCCAGTATTTCAATCTGTCCATTAACATCATAGCTCAAAATGTACAGTCAGTCATACAGGTTTGGGTTTTTTTTCTTTCTGTGAAGTGGCACTGTTAAAATAAAATACATTTTAAAAAAGTCCCAGAACAATTGTTCATACTAGAGATGAAGAACAACCCAGTTGCTCCCCAGCCAGCAGCTCAAGCGTTTAAACACCCCAGTGCCCCACAGTGGTCTGCAGTGGTACCAGATGAGGGAGCACTATCACGGACAACGTTGCATAAGAGAGGCCTGGCAGTGCAGAAAGCTTTGTTGTATGGGATCATGTGGCAGGAAGAGACAGCAAGATGCTCCAACATGAAGAACAGAGGGAATGTAAACTTCACTAATGGCTTGGATATAAGCCCATTTTTATCTATGTGAATATAATCTAGTGATGTGGTCTCAGATGAAGGTGTAATTTTATAAAAATGAATAGTGTCATGCTTGCAATTCTCTGAGCTGATGTTTGCCTTTCCCAACAATTACTGGTTGAGTTATCAATTTTAACCAGTAGCTGCTGTTTTTGAAGGCTGCTTGTAAACAGATACAAATACAATGTAGAAATCACAAGAGAAAACTGTTTCATTTAAAATAAGCTCCCCTCAAAGAGGCAAGTGAGAGTAAAGCTGAAACTGGGTATGTGTTTTAGCAAGTGGAGAAGTTGGGGATTTGAAGAAGGACTGGCACTCTGTACTGGAAACTTGGAGCTGCTACTGTGGCTTATGGTAATTGGAAAAAAATACTGTGAACATGTGTGTAAGGAATAGATGAACCATGGCAAGGGCATACAGTTGTTGCTGTAAAAATAGATGTTTATAATGTTGGGAAAGTAGAAATATTCCATAAAGCTATTTCTGCACAGAACTGTTCTAAAAGAAATAGTGTGATTCACTGTGGTGGTAAAGCAGATTCTACTTAATTGGTAGCAAGGCAGTGTGTTAAACAGCAACTGCTGACAGGAAACGTTTGGGTAGAGTTAATAACTTGAATCTAGAAATATTAAATGAATTGCCTTAGGAGCATTCTGAATCTGTAACGTGGATTTTGAACAATCATTGGACAGCTGGGAAAATTGCAAAAGATTTGAGAGTTGTGGTGAAGGTTAAGGTCTCAGTATTTAAGAGAAGGTGAGGAGAGAGATTGAGAGCTAAACCCCTGAATGTAACTCCCTGCACAACCTGCGCTGCAAGTGTTACAAGGCACTCGGGAAGTTGAGCTTGCTGGAGGGTTTATATGGGCAGGGGGAGAAATGGGGCTGAACATCGTTTTTTAGTTGTCTACAGAGCTGTAAGGAAGGAATTTGACAGAAGCCCCTCTAGGGGAGCTCATACTATCTGGATGCATCCATCAAACACGTCCTTCTCTCCCCACTGTGTCCTTTTGGGAAGGAAATATGGACTGGAAATCTCAAGCTGAGGTAGGTATCAAATTTCACAATGTAGGAAACTGCCTGTGTTCCAAAAGGAAGGTGTTTTTCTTTCTGCATCTGTTTATTTATTGTATTATGATAATTTGGATGTGTCCTTATTTATGGTGCTGTTGCAATGCTCCTTCTGAGGCTTTTTCCTTTAACAGGCAATTGATCTCCTTGTCTTAGGGCTGTGGATTCTGGTTAAGGCTGAACATCACCATGACTGTGTTTGTGTCTTTTACTGATTTACCCCCAAAGAACCCAGGTGGTTCTTGCAGCCTAGACAATTCTAGGAAAGTCTTGTCTGTCAGAACGATATGAGTTCACTGCAGCACATTAGAGCAAAGAAGATTTGACGGAATATGGAGAGAAAAGATTGGGAGAAGAGTGAGCAGAAGGAGAAGGCACTTGGTCTGTACGACTTCAACACATTCAGTTATGTGTTTGCATACACATGCTCCCTCAAGTAACAGAGTCACGCTGTGCAGGAGAAAAATGTATGTATAGGATATCATCTTATTCTTCATGAATAAGAAGGGAAAGATTGTAGCACTAATTTTATTGGAATAAGGCTACAGTTTTGGCATGGAAAGTTTGGTAGAGGTCACATCAGAGGTGCACTGACAACAGAAAAGCAGTGTTCATGCAAGAGTTGCTCAGCACATTTTCTACATGCCTACTTGAGCTAAACAGTAACTTCAGCTTGTGTTTCCCTGCCATCATTTGTAGTTACTGGAGCTGAAAATTGTCCTCCCTCAGAGTCCTGTCCTGGGCTGAACTGCATGTCCAGTGATCCATAATGTCTCCCTTGTGGTGAATGGAAAGGATGGCTCAAAAGTCAAGTCAGGATACCATGACAGTGACTAAGGATGGATTTATAGACTTGAAAGTCTTTTATATGTAGTTTAATTATTTTCTCAGCTTGTGCACGTAGTAGTTGGATGTGTTTTTGTTTAAGAGCAGAACTCTGACCAACTACTTAAACCTGCTGCATGTAGTTGCCTGTATGACTTTCATGAACATTTAGCTATCTGTAGTCAGAAACATGAAGTGTATGCTTTAGTTAGTTAAAAATTGTTATTTATGTATTTACAGCTTTTTAACCCTAATCCTTTCTTTTCCTTGACTCAATTATTCAGCCTGAAGGCTTTGTCATGCTTTATCTTCACATACTTTCCCTATATTTTTTCAGAGGCCTCAAGTATCTTGACAGGAGGAATCCTCATCTCCCATCACTACAGAGTGGCCAGGATCTGCAGCCAAGTACAGGAAATCCTGGTTTTCAGTAAGGATTGATTTCATTGTCATGTTCTGTAAGGTTGCAGATCACTGAAAGGCTGCCATACATCTCCACTTTTGTTATGCCATTCAGCTATTGTGTTCAGTATGAGAAATTAGGGGGAAAAAATGGGGACTTTTTTTTTTTTTAACACAGTATTTTCTTCTACAATAAATTCTGGAATCTACTAAGATGAAAAGATTTGTGCTCAATTAGAATTAATTAATTGCTCAAATTTACTTAAGATACATTCTTTTACCTGCTGATGCTTTATCTTTTTTCCTTGCAATGCTTGAGAATATGAAATAATCACAAAATGACTGCTGCTTAAGTGTGTATAGGGGTTTACAAAAATTAGAGTGTAGTGGGAAAGAGGAGTCCTTATTCTTAGAGAGCTTCCATTCTGCATCTCTCAGAGCAGGGAGGCAGGGCAGTGAATGAAACTGTAGGTTCTTGCATTCCAATTTGTGTCGCTGATCCTTAGGAACAGACTGGGTTTTTTAAAAGTGAAGGAAGACAGAAGGCAGCAGCAATACTTAAGAGGCTTTCCAAGTTTAAATTCTGGCTGGAGAGATACATGAAGCTGAGAAATTGATAGAAGTTAAGGGAAACACAACAGCATTGTTTATAGAGTGTAGTGATTGCTGTAAGCGTATGAATTGTGTATACTAGGTTGGTTGAATGATACTAAATAATAGCTAATAATGTCTAACAAAGGCTGTCTTATTTTTACTTACAGATACAATGGATATTTATTCTTTTGGATGAGAAAAGTTGCTGTTAGCCCCCTGACATGAAAACACTTCTGGTGATACAAAGCTTGGGTCCTTGCTCTTTCGCTTTTGTTTGACCAGATGAAAGAGTGCTACCAGAGGTACACACACACAAGGAAGGGCAGCCAACAGCACACAGATGGCCTGTACCCAAGGTGGATAAACCTTCTCTTCTTTCCTGGGGAAGCCTTCCTGTGGAGATAAAAAAAGCAAGCAAAAGAAATAGTTGGTAGGTATACTTAGATTTGGCTAAGATTGCTATTTTCTTACACTGTTTAAGTAAGGGTAACAAAAGTTTTACTCTCAGTCTACAGTAGCATTCAGTAGCTGTGTCCTCTGCAAACCTTTCTTGTGGGTCTAGAGACAGCTGTAAATGTTTTACAGTTTCAAGGATGTGTAGCTGGAATTGTGACACATTCCTGGGGATATGGGGATTGCCCAAAGTGTTATCAAACCTTCACCCTCTCTTGGTTAAACTGTGTTCTTCCTTGTTGTACTTAAAGCTTACCTGGTTTCAGCAATTACTGAGCATGTTCTTTGTCAAATAGGGAAGATATATATCAGAGATTTTGAGGGAATGATGATAAAGCAATTTCTGCAAGTCTGTGGCTGAGTTTATTTGTGATGATAGATACTTGATGGCATTTGTGGGAGACACTGCTGCTGTGTAATCCTCATATAGTTTTAAGACCAGAATGATCTTCAAACCCCTACACAGGGTGTATTTGAGAGGGAATCAAAGAAACTGCAATTGATGTGAGACAGTGACATCCAGATCAAATGTTCTCAGCATGGACATGCCTTTGTTGCTGAATTAACCAACATTTTTCTCAGACGCTGCCTTCCTCCCTCCCTGTCTGACTGTCAAAAGTACACCAGGGTCCCAGTGATACTGGTCTAAAGCTCTGCTCAGGCACTTGTTCTGCCTGTGAACCCCCTGTAGGTATGCAATGTCTGTGACACATTTCACTTCAACACTTCTGAGCATCACACACATCTGTAAGAAATACGGAGCATGGAATATGTGGGACGCCTCGAGAAGAGACAGTTTTATTATGTGTAACCTCTTTGCACACCTGAGCCTTCTCATTCTGAGCACTACATCACTTCAGACTGCATTCTAAGCAGTAGATAACAATGATCTTAAAGGATCTGGTAAGGGAGGAAAATAGGTAATTCTTGCTTTTATTAGAAGTCCTGAAAATATTTGAGAACATACATATTTAGGGTTCCAGGCTGTGTAGCTTGGAGGCTTCTGCATCTGAAGAGCAACAAAGGCCATGAAGACAGTTAGCAGGAGCAGAGGGCTAATAAACCTCCATGTGATGTGCCAGTAGAGATTCAGTTTTCGTCCAGTCATCCATTCCACATCTTCACTGAACCTTGTAAAAGAAGGCACATTTATGATAATGTCATATCTAAAGTAGTAACAGTTTCCTTTTTTTATCATTTTCTGTAAGATAGAAACCAGCACTGTTAAATCTTTTCTATTCCATACCATTCTTTAATAACTTACTACTCGCTTGAGTAAATAATAATATCATTCAAGTAGGTCTTTATTGATCCATACCAGAGATGAATGACCAATTTACATTGTCAGTTTAATTAACTGAGCACCTATTCTAAGGTTTTTAAGCATAAATAAATGATGATAATATTGCAGTAGTACTGTAAACTATTCAGATAGTTAAAAGACAAAATTGCCAAGGAAACAAACATAGCATGATAGGAAAAAGTCTCAGTTAACCAGCACCAAATCAAATCAGGTCAGGGGCAAAATTACTGCAACCTGAGTTGCATTTATGTCTTAAGAGAAAAAAATTCCATAACTTTCCAACATACCTTTTAATTTTATAGATGTATGCAACTCCAGTCACTTCAAAGAAAGCAATGACTAGAAGAGGCACTGAGCCTGCGTATCTGTCAAAAATGTCAATCCAGTAACTCCCTGAACCCAGTGTAAAACACAGAGCAATGAGGAAGCTAATTAGACATATTATACCTGAAGGAAAAAAGACATCTTTGTTACTGGAGTACTGAACTTGGTAGGTTTATTTTTGTTCTAATTTGCTGTATTCTTGTTCTAATAATATTCATTCCCTCTCCCTCTATGGTGTTACAACAAGCTGTTTTCTCCTTAGAGGAGTTAATACCACTTCCCAAACTCAGTTTTCCCCTGTGTGTTGGCCAAGAGGCGCCACTGTTGCAGGAGGAAGGCATTCATGTGACTCGGAGCATCCTTCAGTTGTTCCTGCTTCCTTCCATCAGACAGCCTGGGCTGCGCTGTGCTGTGCTGTGTCCCAGTGTTAATTTTTGACTGATGTAGTGAGTTTCAAGTGCATCATTTCTGTGCAGCCATAGGCTTAAAGCACAGGCAGGTGGCACCTTGGAAGTGTAATGACTCCCTGGATTTCTGCCCCCGTTTCCTCAAAGAGCCCAGAGCTACAAATATGTGTGTCCCTTATGTTCCAGCATGTATCATTTGGGTTTCAGCACACTTCAGCCAGTTCCCCTTTAGCTAAGATTTAGATCTGGGGTAATTGAGAGAAAAAGTGGAGAGGAAAGAATGGAATAAAGGTATTGCTGGACACATACATGGACTTTGTCTGTAAAATTGATTCATTTGTATGTCTTTCTAATGTGTTGCTAATTGCTTCTAACTCTGAGATGGCCTTTGGTTCATTTTTGTAAAATGTTGGCTCCAGACTTGGGTTTTTTTTTTAAAGTTCACAATTGGAAGATCAATTTAAAAATAATATTGATACCTCATGAAGTTGGGAATAAGTTTGTTTCTACATGAAAATTTGTAAAATTAGGGATGCAATTTAGATGCCACAGGAAGACTCTACAAAAGGCACAACAGCAATATTTCCCATAAGGATTTAAAAGGGCACATTGCAGAAATATTAATCCATTACTTGCAACTGCCAGAGATTTTTCTGGGCCAGTTTCATGGTAGGATCTCTCAGACTCTCATCAAGCCTGGTTTTTAAGGAGCAGGTTTCATTCAGTAACTGTCTCTGGTTGAAAAGATTCCAGTTTTGGTGCCAGAACAGGATTGTACACCTTCATCCCTCATTTTTCAAGTGGTAATTTTCTACTTGGTCATGTTCACAGTAAATGTGAAACTGTAGCAGCATAAACCTGGATGAAATAGGGGTGAATGACCCCTCTTACAGTGGTAAGTTTAAGTGCAGGTGGTTATGGCAGCTGATGTCACTGGGTGCCTTAAAGTGATTTGTATCAGTGTCAAAGGCTTAAGGGAAGACTGATGTCTGCAAAATCTAAGAGTGAACTTGACTCCAGGACTAGCAATTTAACAAGCTTTCTCAGTCTGAAACTGCTTGATTTGCAATCTAATAAAAATGGCAAAGGCAATATAATATTGTCACCTGACAGCTTCTGCCATAACTGCTACCTCATCTCTCAGCTTATCTTCTGCAAACACAATCCACTGCCCTTACTTACACTGTGAGATTAAGCTGAATTAACACTACAAATTATTAATTCCTCTATGATACTAATTAAGCAGTTAGTAGTTTGTGCATCTATAAGGAAGCCAGTTTCTTTAAACAAAGCAAATACCTTACCAGATAATAGCTCTTTTGGTGCTGATTTAGGTATAATTCGAAGCTCTAGAAGAGGAGTAAAGACACCCTCAATGTTTCCAAACATGGAAGAAAGGCCCAAACTGAACAACATGATGAAAAACAGGATGGCCCAGGCCTGGGAGCCTGGCATGAGGATGATAGCTTGAGTGAAAACAATGAAAGCCAAGCCAGTTCCTGAGACACTCTGCAGAATTCACAAACAGATAAAAATACACATTACAATGTCTTTTCTTGTGTATAAAGTAATTATAACACACAGCTGTCCTTCTCTGCAGTCAAGGGTGCCTGGGGCCTCTGTGGCAGCCAGCAGTTGAGAAAATGGGCAGTGGGGAGTTTGATTTTAAATATTCTACTAGAGATATCTAGGCTATCACAGAGCAGAATTTTAGCCTGCACAGAGCGATGGGTCCACAGTAAAGCAGATCAGAATGGTGTGATTGTAATAGCAGTTGTTTTGCTAATGCCATCTTAAGTGTGTTTTTTAAAAATCTATGGTGTAGTAGCTGCTGGAAAGAAAGAGGTGTAAATAAGAATATGGTTACCACTCTTAACACCAAGACAATTGGTGAATCATTGATCTCAAAACCCCCCATAACTGCCAAGGCAGAAAAGACTAATAGGGAAAAAGCCACTTTCAACCAAATTTCTTTTGATTTAGTCTCCCAAGGACAAGGATATTTAAATGTAAGCATTGAAAAATGATAATGTTGCTATAATTTGGAAGTAAAATATTTCAAGCTGTAAATGAGAGATGGGTGTCTTCAGAAGAAGTGAGGCAAAAGAAACTAACTTGTGCCAGGGCTGGAATGTTGTCCTTGGATTTCTCCATCATGTGAGTAAAATAGCCTACTTTACCATCATTGTGCGTTAAGCGTGTTGTGCATTAGCACACTCTGACTGCTCCAAACAGGATCACTGGAGCAAGTGGAATGAGGTAGGACAAGTAAACAGAGAAGAAACAGCTGTGTTTAGTGGTAGGGAAAATGACTTAGGAAGGTTGGAAAATAAGGAGAGGAAGAAGATTGTGATGTATTTTGGTGGCGAACAGTGTACATTGTAATAGGTTTTTTGATACTTTCCTAAATACAGATTTAGGAGATTCCTGTTCAGCCTCCATTTTTTTATCATCTTTCATCTAGATGTGTTCCTCCTATTAGGTTTATTTCTGTAAATCAAACTAGGACTGAATCTAGTGTCCATGGTAGACTTCTGGTGGGAGCACCCTTGAAGATAAGTTTTGTGATAATAATATGGAATTTTGTTTGCCATAACAGACAGTTACACTTGCAGGCTATCCTACAGCAGTACTGTTATTTCAAATGTTGAAAAGTTGATTTGTTGCATGATTATGTGTAATATATCATTGCATGTAGAACAGAGTACATGTACTTATAAGAAAAAGGAAGATACCAATCCTTCTGCATAACTTTGTTTAAAGATTACCTGTTGAAAGCACTTATGGTACCTGATCAAGAAATTGTTGAAGATTACAGCTTTTCAGTTTGAGTCCAGCAATTTTTTCTGGATATGATGAATTCAGAAAACTAATCCAGGATGTATAGTTCTGTCGCATGATGCTTTCTTCTGGAAGATCAAATTCATTGATGATACTGATAATGTTCCTGCCAGAGAAGCCAGCATATCATTAGTTTAAAAGCTTGCAGATGATGTGGCTGGAAAAGCTATGCCATGTATTCAGATGTTACTCAAAAGTTGTGTTTACTTTCTGTGCTGCTATTTACAGTGTAAGGGAAAATATTAATTGACAGCTTATATATAAAATAGTAGAAAATATTCAGACTATTTAATGTTGTCCCTTTCAGACAAAAACTCCAAGTCCTTTATGCAGATGCAGTCTCTAAAACATTTTTGTTTTATCAGGTCTCCAGACCATTTCCACTACTTATATTAATATAACTTAGTGAATCTGGTGAAATAGAATAAGGTGGTGGTTTTTTACTACTTCTAATGTTAACCTGAGCGTAAGGTGAAAACCTTGATGCACTACTTAGAATGGGTTGTTTTATAATTTGTCTTCCTTCTTACAAATGACCATCCTTGACTCAGTGCCATAGTACTTTATATTTTTACATTAAACTTCTCCATACAGATGCTTTTCCTTTCTAAAGAAAATAAATCTTCTAAATGCATGTTTTTCAAATAACACATTATCACATTATCTATTTAGGCATTGAAACCACAGTATAACTTTGGGAACACAACTTTCTCACCTGTCCAAGCAGTCCCAGTAGGCTGTGGTTGCTTTAAACCCCAAAACAGAAAAGACTGGGATGGAAGCATAGAGGGATGTCATGCTGTTCACAATTGCTACTGTCACAGCATCCTTTTCACAGTCATTTCTAGAGATAGCATTCAAACAAGTGAAGTGATTAAAAAAGGTAGGTTTTTTATCTGTGATTCAGTTATTTCTGCAAAGTTGTTTGTTTTTTTTTTAATTTCTTCTCTCCCTCCTTCCCCTCCCCCCTTCTGTTAGAAAATCTACTGCACCTTCTAGAAAGACAGATCCTTCTCTAAAGATCCTTTAGAAAAATTAAGGAAATAGTTTTGAAAATTTAAAGAAATTGCACAAAATGCAGCAAGAATTTAGCCAGCTTATAAAAGTTGTAGTTCTGCTTACTTTGTTGGATTGTAGCTCGCGAATGCAATAAGCCCTCCAAAAGCCAAAGAGAGAGAGAAAAAAATCTGTGTAGCTGCATCAAGCCATACACGGGGATTTTTCAAAGTGTTCAGCTGAAATAATCGGAAAAAACGCATGTATTAGGCTTAAACTAAAACTTCATTTTTCTCTTGCAATTCTTACAGCTCATCTCTTATTTCACTTCTGAAATTTTGAGCTGTGTTGCCATCTAAATACTCTGAAATGGAAATAGGTACTAAACAGGTCAGTAAAACAGGTGTTTTCAAGGATGTCGAGGCTATTTAAATGTGTGCAACAATTACAGAATCTTTTTTATTGTACACCTTTTCTGTCTGATGATAAAAATGTGGTTCTAAATGAGAGACACTAAGAACACAATAGGGACAATACATTACATTCTTCCTCAATTTCTTTCTTTTATTTAACTCACATACTTGGTGTAGCCTACAGTTAAAGCATATTATCTTCCTAAAGCTATATAAACAAATACTAAACCTTAATTGTTTTAAGACAGAAAGTGATTCTATAGCTTTTCAAATTTGCTTAAAAAATAATTCAATAAAAACAACTAAAAGCCCAAGCAGACAAGAAGAGAAGTCTCATTAGAACAGCATCTGAGATTCAAAGTGCTGTGAAAACAGCAATAAAAGATAAAAGGGCAACATAGGAAATACAAGGAAAAAGGAGAAACTGACAGTGAAATTTGAATTTTGATGTAAGTACAATGTGATAAAGGAGGTTAAAAAGCAATGATTGTTGGATTACAGAGAATGTTAAGCAGTTTTAAATAGCTGCACTAAGTAATCTTGCCACTGAAATCAATAAAAAAGAGATAAAAAATAATGCGCAAAATGTAAATGCGATCAATAAATATTACTTTCCTGCAGAAACGATAAAGTGATGTGTTATATTCATACCCTACCAGTTGAATTTCTTTCTGATCCATTATCAAGGAGGGGGAATAGAAATGTTGAGTGTTTTAAAAGCCACATAGTTCAAAAGTGATACTGGGGCTGTAGAGTATTTCACTTTGTTTTACAACAGTCTGAGTCAAATCTGCATCCGAGCCATACAGGATGACTTGTGTGTTTTGTGTCTGTGTGCCTGTGCTAGTGATGCTAGTCCATAACTGGGAACATCTGTAGGAGTGAGAGGCACATATCCCAAAAGACCACTCATAGCATTTTGGGTTTCTCTGAAGCTGGCCTGAGCTTGAAGAGCAAGAATAATGGGTCCACCTCAGTGTGGATGGATGCAGGCAATCCCACTACTGCAGGCGCTCTCTCCACAGGGATTACCAGTGTTTGACCCCAGCAGAACTGGCGTCACCTTTTTGTACAACACAACACAGCAAGCAGATACATGGAAGCATTGCTGGCTGAAATGCTTCAGCAAAGGCAAACCCTTCTAGAGGTTTGTTTTGAAAGATCACATTAAAGCCCTCAAAGACCAGAGTGCTCACTTGCCAGGACCTTGTGCAGGTGCTGTTGCGGTGCAGAAATTTTTCATTCACATGGCTGTGTGGCCTTCACACTTTGATTAAGTGCTGCCAAGTCAGGTGGTGCTGACACATGTGTCTCCTTAAAGTCTGGCTTTCTGACTGGGGAACCTTGGCAAATGAGTCTGGAGGTAGTTTAGACTGGTACTAGGTAGAGTGCATTTATTGGCTCCAAAAGATACAAATCAACCCCCAAACTTGAAAAGATGATGGGCGTGCAAGCATGTCATGGCAATGTCATTATCTGGTCTTCAGCAAATTATTTTTATATTTTATTTTATATTCATATGGCATGCAGATTTTATAAGCATATCTTCAGAAGAAAAAATGTGCTGATGCCAGAAACATGTGGATGAAGATATACAGTCAGTGTTAATGAATGAACAGGGGAGTAAGGAGGAAAGGAAGTATAATTGCTCCCTCATGAGTGGTAAGGTGTTTGATTTCTTGAATATGTGAAACACAGAAACAGAATTAAAAATTACTGGGGTCCCTGTGATGTGTAATTTTGGTGTAAAAACACCTAATGCTTTTGTCATAAGCAAGTGGCCAACACGCAATACTGCACTTAAGGTAGTGTTTTTGTTCTCCTTAATACCAGAAACAATATGGACAGACCAGGTACCTTGAAAGGTGCTTTAAGTGTCCATGTACAGTAATATATCATAACTGCAAAAGAGGGGAAAGTTACAAATTGTCTCTGTTAATAGAGGATTTTAGGCCTGTGCTGCCTTTTTTTTTCTTGGCCATTCTCACTGCTTGTTAAATAGCTGCTGAGTTCTGGGCACAGGCAGCAGTTGCCTAACCAAGTTCTTGGAATTGTGTTTTGACAGGGAACCCCCAAATATTTATGGTCTCTGAAGCTCTTTCAAATGTGAAAGAGACTGGAGAAGGAGACATTTGTATTCCTTGGATGACACAGGTGTCCACTGAAGCTGAACCATGCAGACTGTTGCTGATGTTTGTTGGAACCTCTTTTCTGCTGTCTCTGGTTATTTACTTTTCCAAAAACCTTTCCAAAAGTCTGTTCCAGCTCCTCTGTGGCATCATCATTGTAGAACTTCTGCTTTCCCCTCAGGTGTCACTTCAGGATTTTTTTTGTTTTCTTGGCAGCTTCATTTTCCAAGTAACCAAGAATTTTGAGAAGGTGAGTAAATCATCAGACTTCTCTACATCTGAAAGTCAATGAAAAGAAGTAGTCATTATTTGGCCTAAGATTTAGGGTGTGAAAGTGTGTTAGATGGCAAAAGCTGATTATATAATTCTGCATGAAAATAAAACCATCGCCTTGCATAATTAAAATTTGTATTCATGCTATTATTACTTGTGGTACTTATTAACAAGAACTAAAATACAAACTTGGAAAGTGAAAAAACTTAAAAAATTATGGTTTAGAAAAAAAAAATTAAATTCAGTTGGGTGATTATGATGTTGAAACTGGATGAGATGGTACTTTTTGTGCAAGATAGTACTTTCTTTCACAGATTTTCAAAAGCAACACTGAGGTGTCACAGTTACCAGATAGTGGATGTGGCAGCTGTTACAGAGAAACTACAATTTCTGCTACACTACAGAGTTGGAAAGAAGTTGGAAAATACTGCCTCCAATTAGGGAAGGATGTCAAGAAGGATGATTTTATTTATTTTAAAAGTAAGCTGAAACAGACAGTAGATGATCTAATTCTTACTTTATTTTGCCAAAACTTTTCCTGCAAAAAGACAGGAAAATAAGAAGAAAACAGCACACACTTAAGAAATATACTTTACAGTTCTGTAAACTGATGTGGCCTGGGTGGGCCAAGTAAATCTGTGCCAAAAAACCTAACAGTCCTCCTGCACAACTCACTTTGGTACATCCCTGTGGAGAAGTGTAAAAGAAAAACAGGTGTTTGCTCACAGCAGGGGTGGGAATAGGCCAACAGCAAAGGCAATACTGGTGCTGCACACTTGTGGGGTAGGGGGACAAAGAGAGGAGGGCAGTGTTGAAGCTGTGTGCTTACTGTCCTTTTGAAGTCCTTGAAGTGCCACAATCCTCCATAGCAATTGGTAGGTTAGTTGAACAAAGCCATGTCTGTGTTACACTAACTTTCTGTGCAATATGAACACCAATACCAGATATCACTTACCAGGCTGTTTCACCAGCTTTTCCACATTTGTAGATAAGAACATCACTAAAACCATCTTCAGATGTCCTTTCAAGGATGTCCCCAGGATCTGCTTCCTCAAACCAGCTAACCATCAGCTGCTGGTTGACTGCAGGTAGATTTTCATTCTGACTTCTGTTGCCAGTGTACAAATCCATCTGTCTCTTTACGATGATCCACTCCTCCTCAGCACTGCAATACCTCCAGGCTTTGTGAGTACACATAAATCTAGTTTTCATCATTCAGTTTGGGATCACTGCAAACCAAGTCCCAAAGATGCCTGAGCTCTTCCAGAGAAACCCGACATCTCGGCTGAGACCAGAGCACAACAGGCCAAGGTGTGTTCTGTTTGTGTTGCCTGAGCTGCTTTCTTCCCTAAGACATTGCACCAAGCTCTTATTGTCCTGTCTGGGCCCTACAAAAATGCAAGTGTACGTCCTGATCTCCTGTAAAAACCAAGCTTGTCCTTCTTGAGTTCTGACAGCATTTACGTGGATGCGTGTGCCACTGGGCGTGCAGCAGGAGGGATAAAAAGGTGTCTCATCTGAGCCTTCTCTTGCTCTTCTCCCTTTCCAGCCTGGCATATAAAGCATTTCTGAGCTTCTTGGCTTTTATTTTCTTCAATGTCTGTGTTCTTGTTGTAGGAAAGGAAAGGGAAAAACCCAGTGCTCCTGTGTTTGAAGCACTGCTGTGGCTGCGGAGGCAGTGGATGCTTGAGAATGTGTCTGTGGGTGCTGCTGTTCCTCTACACCCACCACTTTATGGAGCTTTTTAGCCATGAAGGCAGAGTTGTGAGGAGCCTACAGTGAATAGCAACCACTTAGTGGGACAGTTTGACTTTGCATTTGGGAATGCTGCCAAGGACAGTGTAGAAAAAGTCCTGAAATGGCCAGCATGTGAAGGGATCTGGAACTCCTGTCCATATGGGAGGATTAGAAAAATGGCAGAGAGGCTGTTCTCCAGCAGTTCTGTCTTTTAGGAAGAGATATGGGGGAGGGGAGAAAATCCTACTATGAAGAAACAGGGGCAGGAGAAAATGACTTCCAACCTTCAAAAAGAAATCACTTTACAGTGTAATTCCTCAGTCATTCTCCTTGTGAATTCTTAAAAGACTAAAGCTGTGTAAATTCTGTAGCAGTCGCAGGGAAGTCCCATCTTTCTCATGTACTTGTGAAGTACATCAGTTTCACTTACACATTCAAGACTGAGGCACCCATACTATTCTTATCATTAATTTTCCAGTATTTTCTGATACACTTACTACTGAACTGTTAAATTCTTTGCTGCTTCTTTTCTTGTGAAAATATATTAAAATGCTAAGTCACTTCATCTCAGAAAAGGAGCTTAGCTGAGCTCTTGGATAGACATCTAAACCAGGAGTTGTTGGAAAATGAGCAAACAGTATGAAGTCTGAGGGGGAGTACAAGGAAAAATATTTCTAATACTTACATTAGGGGTGAAGAGGTAAATCAGACCATCAGTGGCTCCTGGTAGAGTGAGTCCTTGAATAAGGAATATAGTCAGGACCAGGTATGGAAATATTGCTGTTACATAAATTGCCTAAAGTAAGGAGCCAGAAGACAGACAGTTACTGGCAATAACTTCAATAAATCCTATTTCAGTTATTGCAACATACAATCCTAATAATATTAGATCAGACAGCTACAGATGAATATGGCCATCTTTCAAATAAGCAGGGTGTACTTTTACAGAATATATTTGTAACAAAATGGCTCTTAGAATTGTGTGAGGGAAGTCTGGTAGGGCAGAAGTTTTTGCTATGGGAAAGGAGAAGAAGCATCATTTGAAGCCACCTGCACTGCTGTTCTCACTTCGTTGGATAAGGAGCACACAGAATGGTGCTAGTGTGGTAAATGGGGAAGGCTTTCCTTGTGGTAAAAACTCAGTATCTGGAGGGCAAGATTTCAAAGTGTGGGATAATCACTTCTCTACCCTTTCCATACCTTTCCCGTGGTTTCAATTCCTCGGATGGTGCAGAGATAGACAATTGCCCAGCAAGTTGCCAAGCACAAAATGAGCCACCACTGTAACGTGCCGCTCTCAGCAATATCAGGTGTTATGTTCAAAGTTTTCCTGTACCAAAAATAATTTACTGCGGTGCTTTCATAACATTCTTCATTGAACCCTGAAAAAAAAAGTGGCAAGTGTTAGAATAAACTGTGGGCTGAATAATCAAATACAGAGATGGACTTTCTGCAGTGTCTGTAATGTGCAGCAAGACAAACTCTCACAGCAAGCTGAGACTCTGAGACTTCCATGAGACCTTCACCAGAGTATCACCAGCATTTTATACAGGGATAACTTCCTAATTTGAAACAGTGTCATACTCAGTGCAAGGTAAAATCTAAACTAATTGCAGTGAAGACTATGAAATTTTTTAGCTGTATGGCTACAAGTTGGTGGAGCCATAACAAATTTCAGGCACCTGAGGATACATCTAAGCCCAGGTTCCCCTGGCTATGTCATGGCCCGTGGTGGGGAAAGACCCAGGCATTGGCTTCTTTGGTTTGAGTTTCTGGGACTTCTGTGAACAGGAACTTTAGGCATCTGCATCCAGGGGAGTGGGCATTCCACAGCCAGGCTCTGTGCCTGAAGAAAAGGGAACTGGGAACATGGAGTACACCACAACCTGTGATGTCTAATTGTCTTCCTACTCTGGAACAGTCCTAAGGCCTCCAAAAGAAAGTTTAATGCTGCTGTGTTTTGGGTTTTTTTCTTAGCCTTTTACTCAGATGATATTTCTTGCTGTACCCTGGAACTCGTTCTCTCTCACGCTCTAAAAAAAAATTTGAAAAATAGTTTTAAAAACCTGAGGCATTCATCCTGCTTACGTACACTGTCTTACTTCTGTCTTCCTAAAGGTTTTGTAATGGATAACAGGACTTGTTCTTTATTTTGTTTCCCGTTTTGAAGTCAAACAAAAGGAACTCATGGACTTTCTGGCTATTGCTGTTCCTGTGAGGATGATGAATTTGTGTAGGCTATCATGACTCTTGCACCTTTTTAACAGGAAATCAAACCAGGACTTGTGCACAACTCAGGGCCAAATAAAGTGTGGCTTCTCAGAGTTTCTTGATTAGCCCAGAGTCTGATGTTTGTGATCCTCCTTTTGATAGCAGTTGTCATGGAGGTGTACTTACCTGTTCTGTTTTCATTTAGAGGACAAACACTCCAAGGAAGAGGTTCTTGGAAGGAGTTTATGAAATACCACATCACCCAAGTTAAAACAGTGTTGTAGTATAAGCTCACCAGAACTGACACCACCCATGAACCAACTCCTGCAGAAAGCATAAGATCTCACTTCAGAAAAGCTTTGAAAAAATTATCAGTCAATCACAGCACTAGCTCTTAGAAGCTTGCTTTTCCTATTTTTTCAAGATTTTCTTCTCCGTCCCCCAACCCCATCCTGAGATTTTCCCATGAAAGTTAGGCATTTGTGTCCTTAGTAGCTAAACACTGGTGCACAATCCCCCAGATCACCAGCCCTGTTCTAGGAGTGCTGACACTGTCCTTACACAGAAGATTAAAGTTGAAATTGAAATCTTTGCTCTAGTATATAATCTATTGTTTTCAACAATACCAGACAACTTTAATAGCAGAGAGCAAAAGAGACCAAATTTCTACAGTGTGCTGTAGCTGCATGAGACCACTCTTGTCCCAAATCATGCACCTGTGCCCTACATTGGTAACTGTTTTGCTCCTGTGATGAGGAGGGAAGAATATAAACACCACAGTTTCTGCTTGCTTGCATTTTTGCAAAGGGAGTATGAACATGCCTAATTGTAGGAGGTGGGTTTAGCTGGAAGCACCACCTGCTGCTTGGTATTTCTTCCTTGTTGCCCTCTGGTCCTCTTACCCACCCCTTCTCCTCCCACACAGGCCCACAGGCAGGGCTGTTAGTGCCAAGCCCATTTCAGGCACCTGATTAAAGCAGGTCATGATCCAGCAGAGCTGGCTGAAGCATTCAAAAGTTTCCCCTTGCCCTGCAGGCACAAGGATATTGCCTCAACCAGTAGAGTCAATGCCTTAACCCCCTAATGGTGGCTGTTCTGGATCACTTTTTGCAGCCTGACAATGGACACAGGACACCAGATGTGCTTTTTCATGTATTTGATAAATAGAAAAGAATTGGCAGTACAGGACTGCACACCTGTCTGTCTGCCATGTGGATTGTCCCTCGTGCCCAGCTGTGTTGATAAAGTCCCTTCAATAGCCCCACCCTGTTATGGAGGGGAGCTTTCCCAGGTGCTTTGGACTCTCAGGATCCCTGATTTCCTGTCTTTCTGTCCTCCCTAGAGTCTGACTATTCATGGACAGAGAAGACTGGGTCCTGGAGAGGCTGTGAGGGAAGAGCAAGAAGCACTGTGGGCAGGCAGCTCTTGTATGGCACCAAGGTGTGGTTGGAATGGGGCAGCGTTGAGTAGCAGAGCCATGTTCATTAATCTCTCCACAGCAAAAGTTATTAGGTTGGCATTTCAGGCTCCTAAAATGAGCCTAAAATGCGCCTGGAGTAATGCCTGGTGAGAGCAATACAGAATTACAGAATCACAGAATGGTTTGGATTGGAAGGCACACGAAGGATCACCTAGTCCTACCCCCCTGCCATAGACAGGGACATTTCAACTAGACCAGGTTGCTCAGAGCCCCATCCAGCATGGCCTTGAATGTTTCCAGGGAAACCACCCCTCAATATCTCACTTTGCAAAATATTTCTTTTTAATCCTAGCACTCATTTCTTTTAATATCCTAAAAAACATCAGGCCCAGGTCTGTAGGAAGTGAGTGCTGGGTGGGAGCTGTCTGCAGTTCCTTGAGCTGGGACTGAAGACACGTACCAACGCCTCCAAGGTAAGGAGAGATGGTGTTCCAGGCTCCGATGCTGCCCTTCCTCAGGCACTGCCCTAGAGCCAGCTCAAGATGTAGCAGTGGAATTCCTTCGAAGAGAAGAGCAATGAAGTATGGGATCAGGAAAGCCCCTGAAAAGACATTTGAGTGTGATTAAGCCACATGATTATCTGCATCTCACTGAAATTACTGGTTTATCACTAATCTGCTTTATGAGCCTAACAAAGTCCTTGTAGGATGTGTTGAGAGAGGGATCATTGCTAGGGACACCTACCAAGTAACAGCTGTTGCTGGTAATTTTGGTAGTGAAGATGGGGGAGGAGGGACTGGGATGCTTAGCACTGCAGGACACTTCCCTCAGGCATTGCCACAGCCCATTATAAGCAGTCTCACTATTTCAACCATTTCCCTTTCTTTTAAGCATCTTCTTTTGTCCCTCTTCTCATAAAGCACAAGGGTTTGCCTGTCCCCTATACCCTCTGTTTTCTCCTCAGTGCATTTCCTCATTTCTTTTCTTAAAGCTCTCAGGCCTGTGCTCCTCTGTCCTGCACTGGAAAAACAGGATATTTTATACCCCAGGCTACTTTATTCCATGAAGCTCAGCTCAGAGCACAAAGCCTCTGGCTAATGAAAAACTGAAAGCAAGGCTGAAGTTGTTCTCTGAGACATGTGAGCCATGAAACTTCAATTCTTCCCAGCTTGTATCCTTTACGTCTTTTCTGTTTTCCTCACAACATCTCCCTTGGGCCAGAAGCAGCAGGTCCTGTTGGTTGCCTGTGGGAAGGGCCCAGTCCTACCAACAGCCTGGCTGGTTCCTGCTAAACTGTGTGCAATGCCTCACTTTCCCCACCTGCCTTCAGAAGGGACACACGTTTGGGTTTCCCTCCTTTTGCAGAGATACTGATTTTTGTGAGAGCAGAAGTTTCATCAGTATGTTTATACCACCTGCCCAAACGTCCAATTAAATTGAAATGGTGGGATAGATTGAAGTGTATTGCCATGACCAACAACCACTGTGACCACAAAGTCTCTTTTCTCCAGGGCAACAAAGACAGAAGTCCTGCCTCAGCCACCTCCCAGTCCTCCTACAAATGTGTACAGATTCTGTGCTCCTTGTCTCTTTGTCAATAAACCTGCTTTGCCTCCAGACCTCATATCTGGGTCTGCTCAGCTCTGCTCTTCCAGGTCTGGAAACTTTCTTTATGCTTTCCTGAGAGACAGGTGGGGGAATGCATAAGGATTTCTGGTCTCCACCTGGGATGGCGCCTGGGTTCTGCAATCACTGGCTATTTAGAAAGGCTGGGCAGATAAAATCTAATCTCTTGAGCTAGTGTTGTATTTCAGTAACTTTGCTACCTCTTCCTAGGTGCTGCAATAAATACATACAACACCCAGAGAAGGTGTGTTGTTGAATGGTTTAGCCTTTTATCAAGGTATGCATTGGAACAAAAATCACAAAGCTCTTCTCAGCAAAGAACTCTTCCTTAACTGCCAAACCTGGAAATAAATATCTCACCTTAAGATCACTGTTCTTAAAATGTTTTTAACTGAGAAGCCAAACCTCGAAATAAATGTCTCACCTTAAGATCGCTATTCTTAAAATGTTTTTAACTGAGAAGCAGATTTGAAAAAGGAATCTCACAGTTAATTCCCAGTATGTTAAATCCTCAGTTTGAGGTCCATTCCAGAAGAACCCAGTAACGTCTTGCCATGCTCAGTCCCGTGTTATGTTTCAAACCTGCTGCAGTATTCCTCTCCACAGGACACCTGAGGGTGCCAGCCCAGCCCTCCTGACAGTCTGATGCCTTGGACTGTCTCCTGGGAAGAGCAAAATACTGAGGCAAGTGACCAGAGCGCTGCAGTACGGAGCACTCTACTTCTTCATCCATCTGCCTGGCCCTCCAGCAGCTCTGGGCAGCAGCTGTCTCACTGCAATGCATGCTGAACCCTTGTTAGCAGAGCGCTCCATAAGAGACCAACCTATCTCCCATATCATATCTCCTGGGAAATAACTGTGTAATAATTAGGGCAAACTGTTATCTCTCTCCCCTTTTCTGTTTGCTAGTTAAACCACTGGCAGCAGAGCATGTTTAGACATTCTGCTGATAAAAGTATGTTTACTTTGTGCTGACCTGTGTGTCTCTTCAGGCATATTTACGGTATGGCAAAACATAACGTCACACCTAGAAAAAAAATACTGGTTTTCCATGAGAATGATATAAAAGAATCTGCTATCTTCAAATAGGAAAATATGGCAAAAGAATGGGTTAACAAGAAATGGTTTATGAAGCTAATCTTTCTCAAACCTAATTCAAGTAAATGGCTTGTAGTGTAAAATAAGTTTTTAGTTATTCATTCCTTTGGACTACAGTATTTTTAGGCAAAAAGAAAAGAGGAAAAGAGCAGACAGTCTGCTGAAGCATTTGAAGGTACTCTTTTCCACAATAAAATCCCCCACCTATAGAAAAACATGGAAAAACATTAACAGAAAGGTATCAGATATGGAATAGTGAGTAGGAACCCTCTAGCACTGTATAGTTGAGGGGTCTGTTTAATAGATAGAGGAGGATGTGCCAGAAGGCCAAATTTAAGTACCTTTTTTTAAAAGTGTCATGAGAAATCTAACCATGGAGAAAGCAAGCAGAAAATCCAAGAAGCAGAGAACCAAAGACGCAGCAGGTATCACAAACCAGAGCATTCAAACACAAGCACAGCAAAACCCCAGCAGAACCCATATGATGCTTAGCACAGGCACAGCAGAACTTTGTAGATTTGGCTTCCGTGGGGCATAGAAAAAGGAAACTTTAGCAGAAAAAAAATCATAAAGCACAAGTAACAAATTATCCTGTATCTGCACATTCTACCTAAAAAACCCCAAAAACGTTTAGGGATTTTTTTTTCCTCTTGAAAAGTAAAAAAGGAAAATGATAGTGATGAAGCATTTTTAAGTGCTTTAAAAGCCTGAAGAAATGCCCATAAAAATCAAAAGTATTGCCAAAGCATGATTTAGTTGCATCCCTGGGGTGCAATGTAGGAAAATTTTAGTCTACAACATTCCTTCTGTCAGAAAGACACTGAAGATTCATAAAGCATCCATCCTGCAAGTAGATACACACGTCACTAAAAGTAGGTCAAGAGAAAAAAAACTCTTCAAGACTTACATGAGTTAAATGTTATTTTGGAAGGAATCCTGCACAAGGATATCACAAAGCTATGGAACAATCCCCACGCACATGAGAAGGCACGGAAGGCCTACAAAAGCATTTTCAAGTAAGGCTGTCACCAACTGCAACTGCTGCACTACTGGTAAGCTGGTGTCATTAACGAGAGAGTCCCAAGTGATGAGGAGCACCAGTGTTTAACATGATTGCTGAAGAACCATTGGAGTGGAGACAGCTCCACAGTCATAGCAGTAGGCAAGAAAGGACCAGGTGCACTCGAGATACACAGAGGGCTTTTAGAACCTGACCCCTCAATTGCAATGCACAGGCAAATCAGGTCAGAAAAGCAACTGCCCAACCATATCCAGCAAAATGACACTTGAAGGACACAACCTTTGTTATATCACCTGCACGTGACAGTCTGGGTGGGAAGTGCATGAACCACCAGGCAGCCTGTGGAGAGCTGCCCATGCACCACGGGACAGAGAGATCAGGAGGCTCCGGAAGGAGCGCGGTGTAAAGTTGGTTCTCAGCAACCAGCAAAGCAGAGGGAAACAACCAGACTGGATTTGTCACTTGGAAAGAGAGACCAGCAGACTGGACTAGTGGAAATGTAAAGCAGTTTGAAGTATCAGCCAGGTGACCTCCTAATCTACATGTACCAAGACCAGCAGAAATTGATGGGCCTCAGTGAGAAGCAGAGAAGAGGACCCAGTAGCTTTGCTTGATATTGGGATACTACATAAGACTTCCTAAATGGTGGGGAAAAACTTGGAAGAACTGATCCACGTGTTCAATCTTGCATCTTAACTGGTGCCTGTGGATCAGCTAGCAGAAGAAGAGCAAGTGACTTGAAATGATTATCTAAAGATGCAACAGCACTTGAAAGGCCAGAACATGAATAATAATTTTCCTTCAGACAGAGATTTAGGAATAGAAAAAATAATTATAATAAAGACTGAAATGACCTGGAAAGTGGAAAAATAGTAAGTTGGAAGCAAATACATCTGTAGAGTCTGAAAAATTCAAACAGCACCTCTCAATGTGATAAAATCACCAAGCATTTGGAGATCCACTTCATCAGTTCTTTTGGTAAATAGGAGGAATGGTGATGGGTGCACTTTTCCAAAAGACTGAGAACTTCAATGGCAAGATACTTGTGATAATTTATGCAATTTTATGCAATAGGTGGTAACACTTGTTCAGATATAAAGAAAAAGATATTAGCTATTGAAAGGGGATTTTCAGACCTGTCTGACTCTCTCCATGGGAGTTCAGCTAAGCAGTGTAGGATAGTCAACACAGCAAGGAATCACATCAAGACATCAGGTAGGAATAAAAGCAACTTAATCACTCTCAGCCCTCTCTCTAGAAAATAGTACTTCATGACCTCTTTTATGTCTTCTGCACATGCCTCAATATAGATGGAAATTATGAGCAACTCATATTTTATTTGTGCATTATGATGGCACTGATATTGCTTTGAAGGCCACATTACACATCTTACTGACTCTGAAACTTGGCAGGGTTGAATATCCCATGTAAATGACTACACCTCCTTGAGCAGCAGTGAGGGAGCTAAGACCATGCCCAGAAGACCAAAGGGGCAGTAGCCATTTCAAATGAAGATGGGTAACACCCAAAGATCATTCATAAAATAAGTTTGGTGAACTTCCCTGTGAAATGTGAAGGATGCAAGCAACCAGCACTCACATACAAGTATGCACTAACCTGAGCTGTAAAGAGCAATCAAATATAACAAATTTTGAAAGAATCTATTCCACATATCACAGCTTTTCACCAAGGGTTCAAGCAGGGCATGTCAGCAAATCAGAAAATGAAGTTTGTTACTTTCTGTAACCCAATTTTTCTGTCAGAGTGAACTGTTCTGCTCTTCCCAACATACTAGGGAAGAGTTGCTTGGGTTGGTTTTTGGTTTGTGTTTGTTTTTGTTGGTTTTTTTCACAGTATCTTCCAGTTACACATTTTGTTCCTCTTAGGTTTTGTTTTCCTTTTGAGGACACAGTGAACCAGGCATTTCACAGCACGTTGTAGTTCAAATTTGAGCAAAAGGTCAGGTAGGCTGTGGGTTATGAAAGTCTCCAAATGATTGTCCCAGAAGTAAACAGTTGTCCCTTTTTAGCGTGACTGTAATGTTTATGTGTATTTATTTTCCTAGAAAGAAACTGTATTTTATATTAAAGATACTTTTCAGTCATTTTATAGGCTCAGGCACTACACACATTTTTAATACCCGTGGGTTAAGCAAGCAGATATATCTATGACATATATATATATATATATTTATATATATCTACTAGTTATAATCAAAAGTCCACTGCACTCATTTCTAGTTAGAACTGGGTTGGTTTTTCTTAAGTATACTCATATGTATGACTTGTTAGTGTCTCAGTTTTAAGTGACAAACTCTCTACTGGGCTATTTAGAGACTTCTTTTCAGTCCCAGTTACCTGGGAACATTTGTGTTTGTCTCCACTGACTGTGGCAAACAACCTTCATACCCATTAGTCATGAAAGGTAAATAACTAACTTAACTCAGGCAATAAATCCAAATAATCAGTAACGGCAGCAGGTGATAAATGTCAGCAGAACTGATATTATATTAGATCTGAGTTACTGAGTAACGCTAATGTGCGATGAATCAGGGCCAGAGGTCTGATGGGAACAGCTGACATGAGACAAATACACAAGCACTTGTTTTCATCTCTTGTTTTTGAAGATATGCAGAAACGAGGATGTCACCTATCCCAGCAGCCATTCAGCCTTTTTATGCCATATCCATACCTGGTTTCACCATGCTTGTAATTGTGGCTGCAGGTGTAAAGCCATGGCTCCTCTCAGGGCTCCCAGTTAAACACAGTGCTGCTGGTCTCTCCTTTGTGCACATCTTTACATGCACACATGCAGGATTTATGCTCCAGTGCCCCTGAAAATCTATTGGGCTTTTGCACCTGAGTTGTTTGCTTTCAAAAATGCAACCCCAAACCATGTCACTGCCTTAAGTTAACAGCAGAAAATGCAGCTGCCTTATGCACTGATGTAAATGCAGGAGCTCTGTCTTCTCAGTGATCTTCATAACTCTTTTCCATAACTTCATAACAACTTTTCCAATGCCAGCTTTCTAGGATAACTTATTCACAAACCCCAGAGTACCTTGTTACAGAGTCCATCCTGCTACTGAGTTCTTCTAACCCTATATTGAAGCCCAGTGACCAAACACTGGCTGCACATCCATATGTTGACCTTAATTCACCACTGTCTTGTGCCACTCCTGGTGGTGATGCAAAGTAGCTGTTTGCCATTAGTGAGTCTGGTGGCTATTTTAAACTGGTTTTTCACTGGCAGCATTACTACTCAGGGAGCAAAGGAGCAATATAGCCCCTGTCCCTGCAGCACTTTCCTGTTTTTATTACCTTTAAACCTGCTCTACCCCCTGTCTTTTTTGTCCCTACAAGTTCAACTAGAGTTCTGGAGCTGGATATGCAAGCAAGCAGACTTTCTGAGCATTGTTTTGTCCATAAGATAGGTCACCTCCTTGCAGTTGGTCTCATGCTTCTCTTGGGGTGGTGAGGTCTGTAGGGTAGGGATGCAGGGGACCCCAGAAGGGAGGATGGAGGGCAGAGATCAAACCTCAGGAGCAGATGAGCATTGCTGTCTTCTGAAGTGAGGCTGGGATCTGAAGATGTTGAAACACCACCGGCCACAGCTGGCCACAGAGAAGCAACCATTGGTGCTTCATAGGAAAGTGTGAGAGCCTTTTTATGGCTAGTAGAACAATATTTCATCTCAATCTCAATTTTGCACAAATTTTGTGCAGCCTCACGCAGCTGGTGGCTCCAGAGGCTGCTCTGTGCAATGAGATGTGTGGAGGAGCTGCATCTTGCTATGGCCTTGCCTGGGAGCTTCAAACTTTCCACTGAGCACTTTGTGTTAATCATTCAGTACATTACAAAAATATCACATTATGTTTGCTTTATTATGTTATTTGTTAATCCTGAATGCTTTTTCCCTTGCTTTCCAAGATAGAAAGGCCACCTGGGTTGCTGTGGAATATTTGACCTAAAGCTCCTGCTCCAGAAGAACTTTTTCCTTGCAGGTCTCATGCCATACCTGCTATGGGAATGTCTCTCTAAAGATGTTCATCATGTCTCATTAATGCCAGTATAATTAGTTGAACTGACAGTTTTTTTCCCAGTAATTCCCATGGACAAGTGCAGAGAAACAGTGTGCACTCATGGCTTTCTAGCCACCCAGTTATGGCACTTTTCTGCAGGAGTTTCACTGGGTGTCACGTCTTGTAAATAAATAATGGGAACCATTAAGTGTCCTGGGAGGAATCTAACCTACTGGTTCTTGTCTTTTCTTATTTGTATTTGTGTAACTGTAACTCTCAGCTGTTACATATTCAGCCTTAAAAAGCTCCTTGCCACCAAAATAATTTCCATTTTCTTGTTTATACACTATGATAAACATACTCTTCAATTTTCAACTTCATCACCTAAATAGATTGAATTCTCAAGTTGTTTCTTGTCCCAGAAGTTTTCCAACCCTGGAATAATTGCTGGCACTTTTCTGCATTTTGTCTAATTTTTAAAGTTGACTTTGAAAAGTGGACTTTCAGAAAAAGTCAGGGGTTCAGAAGTTGTCCCACTGTAGGAAGCAGTATCTCTACCTACTTCCTAGTGCTCTTCTTGTATCTGCCAAGATTCTTTCTCTTGATACAACCTGCTATATCTCATTCATCAAGCTACTTACCAGAGTCCTTAAGTGGCTACTTTGCTCTGAAACACCTTCCATTACAGGCAACATTCATTCTTGGTTCCTTAGATGTTTGAAATATATGTAATTCATCAAGTAATACTGACACCTTAGTAAAACAAACTTGGATGGGATAATATTTTCTGTCATTTGACAGTTTCTCCAGGTGTGAATTTTTGGTTTCTCAAATTAATTGAAAGATAACAAATTAAACTAGGCTGAAACAATTTGTTCACTCTTCTTTAGACAGCTTACCAGAAGATTTCAAAAGCTTTTGTGGTCAGTGAGTTACCAAGTACTCTTTTCTGATCCATTTATATTTACCAAATTGTCGGCTTCTAAAGCAATTCCTTGTGGAACTGCTGCCCAGGCACAGGCTTAGGCAGCTGTCCATGACACCCGGCAGGCTCCTGTTGCTGATGCATCAGCTGAGCATTTTCAACAGCCTCACAGACAACCAAAAGCACAGTTTAGTTTTGTGCAGCAGCAATTCCAGATGAAGAGGTAGCTCCTAAGAGCATCAGAGGAGGGTGGGGAATAGCTCACTCACCATCCCAAAGGGAAGTTCAGTGCCCATTTTTCTAGGGACCAGTTCCCTCACGCCTCCCCAGGACTTCTCACTTCTCCTTAAGGCAGCCAGCTGCAGGTTCATTTTCCTGCTTTCATTGGGACTGTAGTAGCAGTATAAAAACTTTAACATAGATTTTCTCTATCATCAGTCTGGTCAGCATCAGCCTGGTCTTCCTAAATGAATGTATCATTTTATAATTAAATATACTTCTATAGAAAAAGCTAATTAACCGGTGCAAAACATTAGTGAGAACTAGTGTTTTTAAAAAAGTGATATAACTGATATAATTGATGTAATTTCCATGCCCACCAGAAGTTAGTACAGTTGTATGAGAATTGCAGTTCAGTATTTTGGCAAAGCCCCGCTCCAACCTTACCGCCTCCATGTATCTGACACAAGTATGGAAATCGCCACACGTTCCCCAAGCCAACAGCAAATCCGATACAGCTTAAAATATACTGGAACTTATTGTCCCACTTGGGTCTGCCATCTTCTTTAGGGATTTCAGGTGTTGCTGATAAATCTTTTGACATTTTAATGAAATATCCTTGGCTCCTTAGCCCCTTTCCCTGAAAATGGGAAAATGCATCGAAACCTGTCTCTTCTACAGGTTTTATGCAGGGTGACAGAAGGATCTTGGAAGAGGGGTGGAGTTTTCTTTTCATCTGATGCAAAGGATTGTGGCATTGCCGAGGCTGCAGTTTAAAGACAAAACCAGGAATTATTATTACATAGAGAGTTACCACTCTTGCCTCTTTTGCAGCTCCTTCTATAGTTAGATATCTTGGGAATATGTTGTTAATGGGTAACTCGGGATCAAACAGGTTTTTATTTTCTGTTCTTCTTATGTTCTCAGACTCTGACAGAGAAGTGTGATGCTGAATATAATTAAAAAGAAACCTTTGCAGCGGACTAATTAAAATTGCAAAATACTTGTAAAAATCTGTGGATTAAATATTGGCATTTCCTTTCTTAGTTTATTAATAGAAGTAAATAAATGAAGACATCTTTTTCAAATGCAAAAAGTCAATTAGAAAAAAAGCCAAAAAAATTAGACCTTGTCTTTTCAGACACTAGAATTTGGTCCATTTTCACAATAGTTGCTAGAAGTTAATCACTTCCCACCTGTCAATGAATCCCCAGTGACTATTTTTATTATTCATTAAATAGTTACTGATGAGTGCAAGAGCTGAATGCTTTTCTTCTATTGAAAGTATGTGGGAAAATTTTTCTGTTTTCTTTTGGTCATGCCAGGGTTTTGCTGGTGTGCATGCCAAATCAGTTCACTCCACACCAAAGAGAGCAGCCAGTAAGCTTGCTTGCTTCAGTAAATCAACACTTTATGCCTGGATTCCCCTCTTGAAATGGGAAGAGCTTCTCAGTGAAGGTGAATTGTTTTCCCCAAAATGAAAGCCCTGCTCTGCAGCTAATCACACAAATGTGATCAGGTTGCAGATCATCCAGCCAGAAGCTGGTTTCAGATCAAGGCTACATGACTATCCCTAGGCTGTCACAGCTCATCTGCTTACAGCTCTGCAATTATCCAGACTCATAGATGGAGCAATTCAACTTCCCAGTCTCTTATCAGGGTTGTCTCACAGGTGGGTTTGGCAGCACTTGCACAACGTCAGTGCTACCAGGGCACACACCACCATCACTCCTTCCTCTGCTGCTCTTCTAATCAGGAGCTGCCTTGGGCTGGGTTTGGGCCCTTCCAGCAACATCCTGAATTCCACACCTGGCACCTGCAGCCAGCCGCTTCACACATGGTGTTACTCATTCTTGGTGAGCTTTTTATCAGCAGGAAAATCTGACAAAAAATGTTCTTCCCATTAAAGAGCAATATCTTCAAATAGTTTAAATAGTTACTTACATTTATGTAATTTTAAAAAATTGAAAATTGAATGTAAATGAATTTAATCATTCAGATTCTCTGGAATGAGTTACCCAGAGAAGCTGTGGATGCCCCATCTCTGCAAATCTTCATGTCCAGGTTGGATGGGCTTGGAGAAACCTGATCAAGTGGAAGGTGTCCCAGTCCATGGCAGGAGAGTTGGAACCGGCTGGTCTTCAAGGCCTTTTCCAACCCAAACCATTGATTCTATGATTCCATGCAGTACACATGTAATGCCTGGTACTTTACTCTCTATTTAGAGCAGATAGACTACACTAAAGATACATTCTGGAGTAAATATCCCCTAAGTATTCCTATTTCTTTTAAGAGAGTGTTTCAATTACAATCAGTATGAGGGTGTAGATTGGATCCATTATTGTTCCAAAAGGTGGGTGTAGGAATTGCTGAAAGGTGATCCAAGTGTGTTGTCCATGTACACGGACAATTGGATGAAGAGGATCACCCATCCAGAGGGGACATGGACAATGTGTGCTCCAGGCACTCAGCCTGGGTGCTCTAACAGTGCCCCATTCCCTCTCCAGTGGCCACATGAGGAATGGGACTCCTCACTGAGCTCCACTGGGTCACATGGAAGTTAGAGCCTTGAAATAGTTTTAAGGTAAATGTGTGTGAGTGTGTGTGTGTGTGTGTGTGTGAGTGTGAGTGTGAGTGTGTGTACACGAACCAGAGCCACCTACCCTGATGGCAACAGAGGAGAGCAAGATTTGCACCCTTGTGTGCCTCGGATCTCCCATCAGCACGGACACCCCAGACAAGTTGTGCACCCCTTGCTCATGGGTGCCACAGAAGGCAGATTTTGCTGTTTCCTGAACTGCTGCTGCCCCGCTGCAAGATTACCTCTGCTGTCATCAGCAAAAGTAGCACTATCTGCTAGTAACTTGAGAGTTATAGCCAATTCATAAAATATATAGCATTCTAAATTAATGAAGCTGTCATTCTCGTACTTAGAAACGTTTTTATTAAATATTTTAAATTTCTTTATGAGACAAATCATATTAGTGGCTTTGTGCAACACAGTGGCATGTAAAGTAAAAATTTATTGTGCAAGAGAAGACAGCATTAAGTAACCCTTCATATTGGCCACCCAACTAGAATGATTACACATGGAAGAGTCACTTATGGCATTTCATGCACAGTGCATCCCCAAGAGGAGGGGATAGAAGCCAGTTTCAAACAAGCTGCCTTCAGAACCAGAAAGAGCACAAATTATTTGACCTGGTGCCTCCATCACTTGCAAAAGTCAGTGTTTTGCTTCCAGGAGCCAGGCCATCAACTCTTCACAGTGCATTGCATTGTTAAGCAAATGTTTACCTGGAAACAACACACGGTTATCCTTTCATGAAAATAAAACTAACTCCGGATTCTTAAAAAAAAGTATTTTTTTTACTTTCCTCACTGACAGAGCATCCTTCCACATTTGAAAAGAAAAACTGTTTTATGATAAATGCTTTAAGTTTCCATTAATGGAAGTCTCAGATGTAGCAATAAGGCCAGCACGATCATTCTTTTTCTGGCAGTAGTTCCTGATGGCTTTGTAGATGGCAAAGGTAGGGATGGCCAAACTAGGCACTCCGGAGAGGATTACAATGATAGCATACACCCAGGGGGGATATTGAACCTTCTCTGTTTTGGGGAACTCCTCCTGAAAGAGCAAACAACCAAGTTGTAGAAAGTCATGAGGAGCAAATACCTGGGAACATGCACACATTCAATAATTCAACAGATCAAAAATGTAATCAGAACAGTGGCTGGCCATCAGCACAACAGTTTGCCAATTCCACAGCTTGAGGGTTTCCAGCCTCAGCTGTTTTGGATTTATTTTTACTTTAAAATGATGTAAAGAAAATGGCATGAAAGCAGTAAAAGCCAGGAAGGGAGACTAGGGGACTGGACCACTTCCTTGGCACAAAGGAATGTGGGAATGGGGGGGCCTGACAGGCCACCAGGGCCTTATGGCCAATCAGCCTTTTTGTGGGAAGGCTGAAATCAAAGGGTGAGGAAGGCCTGAAACATTATTAAGGGGGAAGAGAGGTTGCAAAGGAGGAGAAAAGTAAGCAGTCCCATTTCCATGTCTTGTAGCAAGTTTGCCAGAAAACTGATGGAAGATGAATATAACTGACAATGGCTCTTATGTTAAACAAGAATACTTAAAATAATTATAAATAAATATTTTGGTTTATACACTTACATAGCTAGGGTCCCAAACACTGTAGAACAGTTCTTTGTTGACTGTCACCACAAAATAAAATAAAAAGATAACTAACATAATGAGGGGACTGATAAGTCTCCAGGTAACCTGCCAGAAAATGTTGGGCTTGTGTCCAATCATGAACTCAATATCCTTGTTAAACCTAGAAACAAAAATAGGAAGTTCAGGACCTTAAAAGATGGCCAGGATCAAAGAATGCCTGCTCATAACCAGAGAAGTCCAAACTACCCTTAGCTGTGGTTCCCAAGAATTAGTTAATGCCAGTGTGAGACCAGAATTGACAACATCAGGAGTTAGACCTCAGGAGTTCAAATGAAGGCACATATCATTGCAAGTCAGGAAAATTATTTGTGGAAATGTACTGTCTTGAAGAAGTCCGTGAGGCATATGTGAAATAGTTTCAACAGGAAAGAATCAGTGCAGATTTTTTGGGGATTTTCCCCAAAACATGTTCCAGTATTGCTTCACAAATTTTTGTTAAGGATCTCAGCACTGCATAAATTAAAGGAGTGACACAATATTAAAAAAGAACAAAGGCAAATAGCAGTAATTTAATAGTTAGATTATAATATAATGTTTGCCTAATTTGGATATCTACCAGTTTTCTCAGGCTGAATAATGAAACAATATTTAACTTCACACATTATTAAGAACACCTACAATGTTGTTATTTGGATTATTCATGGAACACGGGGCAAAAATATTTCCACAAGAAGAAACAAGCCCTGCATTGAGAGTAGTACTGTCTGCATCAGTCCTGAACCAATTCATGGCCTCTCCATATAATGCAACACCTCCATATAATGCACACTTCTTTAAAAATAGTTAGTTCGGAAGTTTGAGGTTTCTGTTTTAGTCTTTTTGTCTGGCTTCCCTGCATATCCTATGGGGGTAAACTTTTAGGACGGGGCTATTCAGTCGGTCCTTCAGCTATGAACAACACACTGAATCCACTTGAATCTCAATTACTATGTAAATTGATTTTATCTTTTCATCCCTAACATCTGAGATCTAGGTGTCTTAAAATGATACGGAGCCCCACATCCTGACTGCAGCACATGTTCAGGCGTAGTTCATGTGTGGATAACACACATGTTCTCCTTCAAGCAACAGAGCCATCCTTCTACCAATGATCTTTTCTCAGAAGAAGGCCACAGAAATTCATCTGGAACAGATAAGACCACTTTTGGGCAGCCCTGATAGCTCTGTTCTCAAAGAGGACTACAATGATGTGTACTGGCCAGGAACATGAAAGTTTGGTAGAGGCTCTTTTCTGAATCAAGCACATACACACACACACAAACATATTGCCCCCACTTTATAGACTCAACCCATGTTTGTGTCCTGGGAATAATTTTAATTTACTTTGTAAAGAGTTCTGAGATCTTAAAGGGAAGGAAAAGTGATCAAGACAGACTTTTCTGCTCTTAACAAGTTAAGATAAGCCCTCTTCCTCAAGGGTACACCATCTAATTTACCTAACCTGATTCATGCTTCCTCAGGTAGTATAAAAGTATGGGAAAATGGGTCACAAGGGCATTCACCCCACTGCCAGGAGCAGCAGCTGGATCTGGCACAAGTTCAAGTAAAACTTGTGGGTGATTGAATTTCCTGTACTTTATTTCACATTTCTTATGTATTAATTATAAACGTGAAGATGTTGAAACTTGATTTATTACATTTCTAGAAAGCTGAGAGGATAGTTACTCACTGCTACAACTGATGAAGTCCTGGATTTATGAGCTAAGAACATATCTCAGTAGCCTTGGATTTGCAACCTGTTGTAAACCAATATCTGCAGCCTGCCTGGAGATCCCTGTGTTGGACAGTGTCATTTAGCACTCACTGCAAACACTCCTGGGATATACCTCTGCTTTAAACCTTCAGCTTAGTGCCAATGTGCTTGTATTTTGCTTTTGCTAATTAAATGTCTAATGCAATTATCCTGAAGAAGGGTTATTATAAATGTCACTGTATTTAAAAGGCAAATGAACTATACTGGCTCTTATGTAGCTGTTGCAAATTTCTGCATTCTGATGCCTACTTTGAAAATAAACTTTTTGCACTTATATCATTGCACTCCAGGGCTCTTGTTAATGCCTAATATTCTCTTGCAATCTTAGGGATGTGTTTATTTGAACTGGTTGTTAAAGAGCATTACTTATTATAATGGATTAATAAAATGGAAAGAATTCATATACAAATTCTTAACAAGCATTATTTCTTTTTGCTGAGAACTCTTTAAGAAACCTGAAACGTATAAGCAACCCTAAACTACAGCTGCATCATTTAATTGATTTCTGTAAGAGAAATTCTGTGCACAGAGATCCAGCAACACTGTAGCTATACAACAATAATCACTTTATGCATTGATATCCAGTAATGGTTAAGCTGTAGTTCATACCTGTCTATTCCATAAATGTAGACGACTGCAAACATCTCACAAAATGCAATTATCAGCAGGGGAATAGAGCCAGCAAAGCTATCAAATAGACTCAGCCAGTAATTACCAGAATTCAGCACAAAAATGAAGGCTATAAAATAACACAGCAAACAAACAAGACCTGTGGGAAAAAAACAAAACAACAGCACACTTAGGCAAAGAAACCAAAAGCAAAAAGAGAAAGAAAAGTATTTCCCAGTAGCTATAAAGGAAAAGTAACTCTTGCAGCCTGAAGGCCACCACTTTATTTTTTAATGGCACTCTGGGAAGGCTGGCTTCTATTTGGGTAAAATTCTCCTAACACTGCACAGGTGGGAGATGTCACCAAAAAAAAAGGGAGAATGTTACAGCGGGGATTACTGTAACAGGCATCTATCAAACCAGGAGTCCCGTGGAAAGGAAATATCTATGGACGGATTCTTGACCGAAGTTTCAGAGATGTTTATTTCTCCAGCTGCATGGCCGGGCTCTGCCCAGGAACTGCTCAATCACGGGACCCGAGGGTCCTTGCCCGCACAGGGAACACAAAACAACCAATGGGGAACGAGGCTGACCAGGGGCAGGTAAACCCCGTGTGTCTGTGCCCTCAGGGCCCCTCTTCCAGGGCCACATGGCGGGGGAGGGACCCCGACATTTCACCCGTTTTATTTTAATAAAAGGAGAATGAAAACAACTGGATAAACATAACAAGAACAGTTTCAAGACGAAACAAGCTACCCTCCTGAGTCCTTAAATGTACAAACAGATTCTGTGGAACATCTTAGGGCTGACCAAAGGGAGACAGAAGTCTCCGGGCATGCTTTGTGGGGAAACTGAGGCAGGAGAGGGTTTAATTTCTTCTGTCCCCCTTTTCACCCCCCCCTCGGCATCGGAGAGGAATTGTAGGGAAAGGGAATTGTATAGGGAAGCCATGGGGTGAGAAACGGGTTAGGAATAAACTGGGGATGGGGTAAACTTAGGAAAGGGTTCATATTGGGTATAGGGTAACAGGGGAAAGTAGGCTGTGGGTAGGGAAGTTGCTGCGATGGATATTGTTTATAATTTTGTGCATAACAGCTGCCTTTGACTGGAATGCATCCAGGCCCAGTAACATTCGCTGCTTGTAAACCCTTCTTTCCCTGCACTATATCAAATTGTACAACTTCCCCATCTCCTACACTTTGCAGGTAATTTTTAGGGTTATTCCTTTTAATGGCAGTTCTATGGATGAATAAATCTTCCCGTTTCATCTCATGTTATAAATCCGTAGTTGTTTTTTACATTGTACCATTTCACAGTTCCTGTGATTTTCATTGCTAGAACTTCTCCTATCACGTGCTTGCGTGTTTGTTGTGGCTGCTGGTCCTGCGTGGCTGCTGCCTCGCCGACTCCGATGTCTTGGCCAGGTCCTCACATTGCGGCTGCTCTGTGCTGTCTGAGCGGCGCTGCTCCGGTGCATGTCTGGCTCTGCACAGCCCCGCGCTGCCATCGCCGCTGGCCCCACACCCCGTGAGCGGTTCCGCTCCGCAAACTCCACGCTGCTTTGAGAGCGGCCCCGTTTCGGCTCGGCGCTGCGCTGCGCGGCTTCTCGTGTCACTGTGGAAACCGCCGCTTCTCCCTCCACAGGGCTCTCCGAGCCGTGTGCTCAGAGCGGCCTGCCACGCCGAGCCCCGGTTCCTGGCTGCTCGTGGCCCACGGCACCCGTGGCGCCTGCGGCATCGCTCCCTCACTCGCGGCCGGGCGGCCGGGGACTCCGAGACAGGGATGGGGTCCGCGGTAAGGCGCGCGCTCCCGAGGGGGCCGGGCACATCCAGCACAGGCACCTCCGCCGGCACGGCTGCAGTCACGCGCCCCTGGGATGGCGGCCGCGCGGTCTCGGCCACGGGATAAGTATGATCTTCTGCTTTAGGGGTAATGGGACCATACAAATGCTCCTCAAGAGCTTCACTGATTATAAGGGATGCACGGAAAGCTTCTCTCGCTAGTACATGTTCTGTTTGATCCCTTACCTTATCCCAGATCTTGTCCCAAAAACACCCCTGACAGGATCCAGGAGGTTCAATATCAAAAAGTAAGTCTCGAGAAATATAGGAGAACCTTTTGAAAAGCCAGATAAAAAAATGTTCTAGATCTCCCGGTTCCAATACCTTTTTGTTTTGTTGTTCAAGGATTCCTTTTACTTCTAGATACATTTTTTTCTGTGGCTCAGAGAGCCCCATTTCCCACGATTCTTCCATAGTCCAGAGAGAATATCCAAACCAAGATGAGAAGAGAGAGGTCTAGAGTGGTTTTTACTCATGAATTTTCCTCAGAGATCATTGTCGTGGCCACATTCCCACCAGTTTGTTGCAGCAGGGATTACTGTAACGCCTATATCAAACCAGGAGTCCCGTGGAAAGGAAATATATGGGGACGGATTCTTGGTAGATGTTTCAGAGATGTTTATTTCTCCAGCCGCATGGCCGGGCTCTGCTCAGGAACTGCTCAATCACGGACCCGAGGGTCCTTGCCCGCGCAGGGGAACACAAAACAACCAATGGGGAACGAGGCTGACCAGGGGCAGGGAAACCCCGTGTCTCCCCCCAGGGCCCCTCTCCCAGGGCTCCATGGCAGTGGGGAGGGACCCTAACAGGAGAAAGCTGAGGAAAGAAAAGTGGTCCTCTTCCTCGTAGCTGATGGGAAAACGTTGCTCTGAGAGAAATCCTGCCTGGGTGAAGGACTCAGGTCCTCCAGCTTCCCAGTGGAGGACATAGTGGTAATTGTGAGCAGGCTCAAGGACAAGCCTAAGGGTGAACAGCTGCCTGCAGGCTCAGATGGAGCCTCACAGGAGCTGCACTGTTGGGGAACGTGAGAAAATCTTCAGTAGGTTACTGGGGAGTCTTAAGACCACTCCAGATCAGAAAGTAGAAGTGGAGTGTCCCTCTTTTTCAGCACACAAGCTGTTCTCTGGGGAGAGTGGGGAGGTCACTTCTCTCTAAAAAAGCACTTACCAGTAATAAGTTCCTTAGGAACTCTGGAGGGTATAATCTTGAGATCTTGTAAAGGTACAAGCACACCTTCCATATTTCCAAACATAGATGACAAACCCAAGCAGAAGAGCATGATGAAGAAGAGAATGGACCACAAAGGTGAAACAGGCATTTTGGTAATAGCTTCAGTAAAGACAATAAAGGCTAGGCCAGTTCCTTCAGCTCCCTGGGGAAGATTTAGGATCATTAACATCACATGGCACTTAAATTTACATTGGTAATCATTAGACTTGGCAACTAAATAGTGGCTATGCATTCCTACCATATTTAAGGTATCAATATGTGTTAGAGTGTTAAACTTACATCATTCAGGAAAGTTTCCAGATCACAGGTTTCAAACTTGAGGCTTGCAAAAGTTTCTGGATCAGTTATGTTGTACAGCTGCTGCATTTGTTCAAAGTTATCTTGGGTTACGTTACCTTCTGGCAAATCAAATGCATTCATCAGAGTAAGAATATTTCTGAAAAAGTGAAGTGGAAGTAATTTGAAATTATTTATTTGTAAGCATCATCAGGATTCATTTACCTCATCAAACAAATTATTAAGAGTACAATATCAAGATCAGATTTGACACTGGAAAGTCCAGCAGATGTACAGGTGCCATTCTTACTTTCTTCTTCCAAGATGAGTATAGCACTGTCTTTCATGGCACAGATGACACTAAATGGATGGACAGTCTAGAAACCTGTGCAGGAGTTAGGTGCCTGTCTTAGCATTGCAGAATAAACACCAGTCCCCAGACTGGGCAGCTTCTGAATCATGTAGTGTCACAGTTGAATGTGGAGGAACTAGACTGGAAACCACAGAGTCTGGCTGCCCTGGTAAAATGAGACATCTCTCATAAGACCTAAGCCTTTAAGCTCTCCAGAAGGAAATCTAAACACAGAGCTAACACAGGAACCAGGGAATATTACATTCATGCCATATGTCAGCATGGACAATAATGTGAAATGTGGTTGCTTATGCAACATCTATGTAGGAAATAAGGTGACTTAAACAATTATCACTTTCTATGGGATTTGTTCCACAAGATTCCGTATTTTTATAAATAATGAGTAGTTCTGATGTCATGCAGGTCAAGAGCTGCAATTAATCAGAAATGATAAATCCATCATCAGCAGGCTAACACAGCTGCCTCAGCTAAACAAACACCTGCATGTTCTGTGGGGATTCTTTTCACAGTAACTCACTTGTCAAAACAGTCATCATATCTTGCTGTGGCTCTGAATCCCATGATGGAGTATATGACGGTTGCGGCGTAGACGGATGTGAAACCATTGATCACTGAAACGATCACAGCATCTTTCTCACAGTTGTTGCTGCAATTCAAAGAGAAGAAGCAATGGATGTCAATCACATTCCCAAAATAAACAGTGGAACTGGCTACCAAGACTAAGAAAAAAGTAGTCTACAGATGCACAGGTACATCAGTGTACCCTCTAAGAGCACACAAGTAGTGCTGTTAGATTCAGTAAATTAAACCTTGGTGCCTTAAGCAATTTAATAGCTATGGTTTTGGTTTCTTTTGGTGGCTTTTTCCACTTCAAATAATCCTGTTCATAAGGAATAACTGCCTGAGCTGTTTTCATGTTTGGTTCATGGGAAGTAAAGTATGAGGGGCGAAAGAGTTATGTTCCCTCCTTTTCAAGCTTGTCATGGATGTGTGCAGACACATTGCCATGGGCTGTGCCTTCACTGCTGGTGTATCGTGCTGCAAGTTGAAAGATTTGGGCTTGAATTCAGATACTCAGACAGGAAAAGTGAGCAGAATTTCACTTTTCATATCTCTTAGGTATGGTGAAATTGCAGTAGCCAAGAGCACTTGGGAAGAGTTTTGTTTGACTGTTGAACAAAAGATGGTTCAAAATGTTCTCAAGTTTTGGAAGAACAATGGAATGTTATGCTGATAAGATGGGACAGAAAAACTCCTTGTAGAAACTTCTCTGCTGCAGGCACTTCAGTGTGCCTGTGCTAACACAAAGAATTTGCAGAGCAAGAAACAGACTTTCATCTGAGGGACAAGATAAAATATCAATATTCAATTAGTTAATGGTTTTAAGAGAAGGCTGTAAAATTGTAGATATCTTATTTCTCCTGGGGAAGAGAGGGGTATTGAGATAAACTTGATGTTGTCCTATTTGATTTTCTGAACATGTTCAAGAGGAGAGGCAAGCCTGTCCAACCAAGACCGGTCACACTGTGTTCTTTCCCCATTTAAAGCATTGCAAATAGGCTTCTGCTGGACATAGGGCATTGAATGGGAATTCCTGGCTGTAGTCTTGTGTCAATTTTTGCAATGTAACATGAGATTCTCCATGACAGGCTTGAAAAGCATTTTTTCCTTTTAGAGAAAGTAATGTGCTCAAGCTCCTTCTCATTATGAATTAGTGAATTCTTGATGGCATTGAAACCTTGTTGTATTTTATGATGTTTTTATACTCCCAAACCATCTAGGGCAGAGTCACTGATACCTGATCCAGCTGGTTCTGGATTGCAGGTGGCCCAACACCACAGTGTAACACTGTGGACTTTGCATGGGGATTTTTTTACTTATATTTCCTTGGAAGTTTCCTGGACTTTGTTCAGTTTCCTCCTTAAGTCATGAATCATTGAGCATTGAATGAACATGGCCCAATGTCACTGCCCTGTGTGTTGGAAAACCCAGAGGGCACTGGTCCTTTTCTTTGTGTCTTTTGGAAAGGTGAATACTCTCAGTTCTGACCCCATGACTGTGGGACATTGACTTGGCCCTTAGGTGGGGCTTGACACCTCACACTGAGACTTGCGGGCACCAAAAATTCCATGGGATCTTTTCAAAAAACACCTGAAATCAAGAGGGGTGGCAAGGAACTTCCTCAGTGACTGAAATGCTGGTGCGGTGTAATTGAACCCAAACCAAAACTGAAACACAGATTTCTGAATGCATGACCAAACCACATATCCAAAACTTAATTCAGAGATGTTTGTCAAAAATATTAGGTTTAGAGAATGCCACGTGGTTTTCCTGCAAGAGTGCTGAAGGGATGGCAGGCACCAGGAGGCATTGGTGGTTGCTCCAATATTTTATGAGGGAGAGTGTAGAATATAGTTCTGCATGGTAATTTGCAGGCTGGGTCAGTCTCTGCGTGATGGAATTTCTCACCCCCTGGACTCACAGCACACATACAAAGAAATTGAATTTAAATTTCAAAATTAGATATATCTCCTCATCTCAAAGCTAAAGTTTTAAACTGTGTTCTGTGAATTGATTTGAAATGTGTGCTCTACCAACCTGCTCTGACAGCACTGAGACCAAGGGCCTCGCCATGCACCGAGCATTCCCACAGAGGAAACTCCTGTTCATCAGCTGCTGGTGGGCAGCCAGCCCCCTTCTTCCTATCCTGCATCACCACATCTTTCTCTAGGAAGTCAGCCAGAACAGGGACCTGAAATCTTGGTTTGGAGAGCTGTCAATCAGAGGAGATGCATCTTACATGTCTAAGGGGAGGCTGTCCCAGGCCCAAGTAGCACAATAATAGGGCAAAATAGAGATGCTTCATTTGAAAGAATGAAATACTCATATGAAATTTGGGTTTTGTCTGGCTACTTACTGAACAGAGTTGTAACTGGAGAATGAAATGAGGCCCCCAAAGGCCAGGGAGAAGGAATAAAACACCTGAGCTCCTGCATCCAGCCATGTCCCTGGGTTTGCCAGCTCGGCAACCTGAGGCATCAGAAACACAGCTTTAAGCACATCCAACATTGCTATTTAAACTAAGTATGAGACATTTAAAACAACAATGAAAACAAGAACATTAACCATGCCAAACTCACTGTTCTTGAAGAATTTCAACAAATAGGTCAATACTTTTTGTCAAACTTACTTTTTTATTCTAAAAGAAAACTCATCTGAAGTTTTTATATAAGTATTTTGAAAATTGATTTAAAAAATGCTTTTCATAGCTGACAGCTGCCATGCCTGTTCTCAGAAAAGATATTTATTGCTTAGCTTTAATAATGATCATTCAGAGATCTGCTCATGGAAAATGATCCCCCTTTTAATTTTGTTTAAAATCTGTTGTATAATTAAACCATTCTCATAGGTCTTTTGTCCATATGGCAATTAGATGAGTTCCCAAATACATGATTCATGCTATAAATTTAGGCTGGTTCTTAAGTAGAATACAGGAAAATAAATCAAGCCAAATAAATGGCAATCCCACTGCTCTGTGATGATCATTCAATTCATTATAAAAAATTTTGATGGAAGATGGAGAGAGAGAGAGAAAATATTTGTGTGCATGTACACTTGTTATATCCAATGCAAAGGATTCACCTTACAGAACCAAGATTTTTAAGGCGTCTGAGGGATAGTTAGAAAAGCAGCAGTGGAGAGGACTAATTTGCAATCAGTTGTTAATTACAGAAAGAACCACATCATGTTTCACTGAGCAATGACCCAAGCAGTGACTTACATTAGGGGTGAAGAGATACACAATTCCATTGATTGATCCTTTCAGCGTCAAGCCGCGGATCAGGAAAATGGTAAGCACCACGTATGGGAGAGTTGATGTCACATACACAGCCTGGACCAAAAAAATGTAAATAAACCACTCAAATAAAAAAAAAAAACACTTGAGTTAAAAAAGCAAAGAAAAGAGGGAAATAATCAAGGTATGGTGACTAACAATAATGGCAAGTTTCAAGCAAGTCACAATTAGCACACTACTCTAATAAATATTCAATGAAATAGTATGTGGGGTACATTTTGATAACAGACATACTTTTTAGCAATAGTAGCCTATTTAAGATAAATTGTCATTATTGAAATTCAACTCAGACCATTCAAAAGCAGCATCAAAAATAACCTACACTCTCAGACCAGACTGATGCAAGGATGGACTCTTAGGGCTTTGCTGGTCACTCTTTTGTAGAGATAATATTTAGGATTTGCACAAACCCAAATAAATCTGTATAGGCATGTTTTGAAGAGAATGGCCATAATAAAAAGAGAGTCCCTCGATCCTGCATTAAAGATAATATTAGTGTTAAAGTGATAATACCTAAAGAATGTCTTACTAGGACCTATAAGGACAAGGAAGACTCAAAAAATTGCTCACAAAAACCTCCACACAAATCAAATCAAGTCAGATTCCATTTCATTCACGTTCATTCTTCAAAAAGCAGTCCCGGTGATGACACAAAATTTTAGACATGCTTTTACTCAAAACCCAGACAGTTTCTACAGCATTACTAATTCTGTATAAACAAGGAATCACAACAGCATGATTAAAATAATCTCATTAAAAATTCCCCCAAGATAGAGTACCTTTCCTGTTGTTTCAATGCCTCTGATTATGCACACGTACAGCACAGCCCACGCACTTGTTAAACATAGCAAAAGCCACCACTGGATACTGCCGGAATCCTCAATGGAAGTGGAGATGTTCAGTGTTTCTCTGTACCAGAAGTAATCTACAGGAGAGCTCTTGGCACACTCTTCTACATAATCTGTAACCACAAAATGGTTGTCATTCTGTTTGTCTTCTTTTACTTGAAAAAGAGAAAGCTAAATAATAAACACCAGTGTTCTAAATTATACCACTTAATGCCAATGGATTTGTTGTTGGCAAATTTACAGATTTTTGGAGGCTAGTTCCATGGCAAAATGAGGCATGTAAAAGACAGCTGTTTAACAGGTATTTTAATACAGTGGCCCTTCCTGTCCCACACCTCCTTCCTCCCCCACACCTCCTTCAGCAATATTTTGTCTTCTGTTTTGTAGGGCATTGTTCAAGGTCTTGTCAGCTCAAGTTGAATCCTCAGCTTCCTGCACTCCCCTGGTATGTGCACTATTCTGCCCTGGCCTGCCCTCAAATGAGGCTTTCCATACTTATTTTGGGAGGAGAGGAGCAGAGCACTCTAAACAGCTGTTCACAGACCCAGCAGAAAATCCTCCTTCCTACAGTGTCACGCAGGGCTGGCTATGGAAAGCAAAGCTGCTGTCACCAAGCGGTCTCCAAGGAGCTGAAGACTTGTCATATTGAGAGATACAGGTGTTTCAAATGGATTGTGCATTTTTTTCCCTTTTCAATGTGCTAACAGAGAGCTGTTGGTGAAGAGATGGATGAAACACATTGCCTAAATCTGGAAAATGTTAGTGTTTATACTGATGCCTTTTCCTGGTCTCAAATCAAGAGTCATACATGGTTAGAAGGGGAAAAGGGATTTTACCTTGGTGTTTATTTTAAGGATCCTGAGGTGCACATGTCCAGGTCATATGCATCAAAATGCACACCACAATCCCCCCCAAAAGATCGGGAATAACATTATAGGTTTTACTAATTAGCATATCTATCAAAAATTCCCCAATGAGAGGCTTGAATGATCCCCCCTCCCCAAGGAGCCTTCCTCTGGATGGTTCTGTCTTAGTTTACAGAATGTGTTCTGGAGAGGACCTTGGGGTCTGGGGCACACTGATCCCTAGCTACAAAGCTTCTAAAATGTTTAGTTTCTTAGCTGAGCAGACATGTCCAAGAATGTAGGTAAAAAGCACTAAGGATACAGAAGTTGTAAAAAGGTATAACAGGGGTATAAAAGAAAAGGCAAAAAATCTTCATGGCATCAATACTAGATCTGCACTTGGTGAATATTCTGTATATGAACACATCTGTCAAAATCTACCATGAACCTTCATATAAAAAGCCAAAATTTGCCTCGAAGATTAAATGCTGGCCAGATTTTATTTAATGTGAATTTGTACAAAACACAAGTGTCAAATAGTGCAATGTGCCTGACAGGACTACCATGCCTTACTGTTATTTCACAGAAAGGCTAATTTAGTGTAGCTGTTACAAACAGAAATCTGTGCTGTGCAACTAAATACAGAATTTTATAAAATATACCTGTTCTGTTGTCATTGAGAGGACAGTTATTCCAAGGCAGGGGCTCTTGGAAGGAGTTGAAGAAATACCACATCACACAGGCAATAATAGTATTATAATATAAGCTCACCAGGAAAGATACAAACATTGATGCGATGCCTGAAAAAAAAAAAAATCAGAACACAGTGTAAATTTCAACACTCTTGTCTTCAAGATATATCAAAGTACACAGTATCAAACTCAACCTTTCCTTCCTCTCCTGCTACATTTTGGATGTAGGTTGATCGCCATGAATTTGTTGCCTAAAGGTTGGACAGGTGAGTCCTAGGTAGAGTTACATCCCGAAACCTCTCTGAGACTGAAGCTGGTGCCCCCTTAGGAGCCAACTTTATGAGAGGACTAATTCCCTACAGACACCACACAATCCAGTTCACAGCCTTGCCAGATAATATCTAGGGAGTTTGGGATGCTGGACACATGTAAAGCTCAACTGATGTGGAATTTTGATTAAATGAGACCCAGATATCTCCTTCTTCCTCAACGTCCCTGCCGAGGTCAGCAGAGGTGGTGTTGTACAGGATGGATGGCTGCCAGGAGGCACAGTCTGTGACCAGGTACAGAATTCACACTGGTGTCTGTCCTCCTCTGCTCCTTCCCAAGTAATCAACGTCTGAGGACTTCTCTGGCAGACAGTAAATGCTAATCATTAGCTCCTGAGGGCTCTCAGGTCCTAAAGAATCTTGAAAAATTCCAGCTGCAATGAACAATTATCTTTTGTAACTGATTTACAAATGCAGTGGATGCCAAAACAGCCCCGTTTCTTCCCTTTCAAGTGTGTGGTTGAGGTTGGAAGGGATCTCTGGAGGTCATCTGGTCCCACCCCCTGATCGAGCAGGGCCACCCAAAGCTGGTTGCCCAGGACCATGTCCAGGCAGACTTTGAATATCTCTCAGGCTGGAGACTCCACAACCTCCCTGGACAGCCTGTGCCAGCACTTGCTCCCCCTTACAAGGTTTCCTGGTGTTCAGAGGCACCTCCTGTGTTTCCTGTGTTATGAGGCAGCTGTGGAGGTTTGTATGTTGTGTGCATAATGCTGGTTTTGCTACATTTTCAAATGGAGTGTTCGAATACTCAGGAGTCTGGTACAGAGGTGAATAAGTTATTTTCTGCAAAATATTGTTCCTGTGGCTTTTGGAATGGCAAGTCTCAGATGCAAAAAAGTAAAATTAGGTGGAGCTGAGGTCTATCAGATAAAGATTCAACTAATATTTATCCACAGAACAGTTACAGAACAATTTTTGGCACACCTAAAGGTTTATCCTAATGGTAAAAACGGCCAGTATGGCTAACATAGAAAATATCTCTGAGGCCTGAAATTGGTCTCAAATTAAAGAAAGATTTTAACAGGGACCATGGTATTTGAGAATGTGAATACAAATTTTCATTGTGCTTTATCATGAATAGTTTGACCTATCAATAAAGAGTTAGGAAGAGGGGAAAAGTAATAGATTCTGAAATCTCTTATGGCACACCAGAATAAAACCCAGAAGATTTGTTCTTTAGATTATCAGTTCAGACTTCTGCTTTCTCAGGCAGCTTTTTGACTTACCAACCCCTTTCAGAGTAGGGTGGATAGAGCTCCATACGCCCACACTGCCTTTCCTCAGCCTTTGACCAATGGCAAACTCAAGGTGAAGCAGGGGGATGCCCTCCAGGACGAGCAAAATCAGGAAAGGGATCATGAAGGCTCCTGGAATGGATAAGAAAAACAACAATTCTGATCAGTGAAGTATTACAACAAAACAAAAACATTAAGTTTGTTGGATGTTGACATAATAAGTGACCTGTAAGCATCTTTGTGGAAACCCTTCTCTGTTTTCTGAGCAATGCTTTGCCTGATTGCCCAGGCAAGGCACTCAATTACATATGTGGTTTCAGGTAGGAATTCTTATTCTTCCCAAGTGACACACATAAACAGAAATTATACACTCTCAAGGTTAAACTTTGAAAAAGCCACCTTTGTATTGCAAGTGGAGGAAAGGTAGAAGTGGAGGAAAGGTAGATACTGTCCTGGAATGACTTCCCCCTTCCCCGCATCCTCCCCCCCTTTTTATTTTTCTGCAAAAGATTATGGTTTTATAGCTGTGACTCATGCAAAGTATATGAAATCATTGAATGAATTAAGCAGAGTACCTCAAAATATTAGGCAGGAGCCTGGGGCTGTCTGCCTAAGACAACAATAAGTTCTTGGCATCTATGTTCAACAACTTTTACGTTTGATTTGAAGACATCTGAAGTACAGGGTTCAAACCTTCTTAATTATTATAAAGTTGGTTAGTACAGGACAAGTATTCTTAATAAATTTTTTCCTGAACAAGGTGTACCTTGGAAATGGGAGATAACACAGAACATCACAGTGGACTATGAAAGTGCAGAGTCAAATGCTTGAATATTGCCACAAATTAGAATTACGGTTATCTGTCATTAGAAAATGTCTTTAACTTCCTAATCTAACAGGAGCAAGTCATTGGAATGCAATAAAAAGAATGCAGACCAGAATGTGAAGGGTTCAGGTCTGGCTGTTTACTGACTTTGCCATCACGTGCAACAAAAATCAGATAGCAAGTGAAAGAGGAAACCTGAAGAATGAAAACCATTCCAGAAACTGAAATTTACTTCCTGGAGATTCCAAGCTATCAAGAAAGCTGGGGTGCTGTGAGCACAGAGCACACCTTTTTAATTTTTTTCCTTTCCTCTTTTTGTGTCTGTGCAAGGTCATGGAACCCCTTTATCTGACTGCTCTGTCATAGACATGTTATGCTTAAAGACTTCTTCTACAGCATCTTCATAAGGTACCTCTGTAAGCATCTGGAGGAAATCCCCTGAGGCTGATAGAGCACTCTTGGCATGTCTGCCATTGAAGGTGGTTCAACTCTGAGAGTCCTGCAGCAAATTTTACATGCTGTGCTGTTGATAGGGAGAGCTATGGTGTTGGGACTGTGCTGCTGCTGAATCTCCCTGTCCTGGAGGGAAAGCAACATCTGCCCAGACTGCTAGAACTGGGCCAGAACGGTGCACTTAAGATTAGTGACAAAAAATGGAGCCTAAATCAGAGTATCAGTCTGCCTGCTGTCTGCTGAAAGCAAAAAGTTCAGACTACCTTTGAATACTTTCTAATGCTGCATAGGAAAGAGCCTGATCTTCCCCCACTTCTGTCAACAGAGATGGTAGCTATCAAAAAAGATTTTTCTTTGACAGGTAGGATAAGGAACAACTGGTCATAGCTTGAAAAGACTATAAAGGTTGTACATTTCCTTATTCAACAAGATCTTTGACCAGGGAGATAATTTCTAATTAAGTCCTTAAGTGATCTTACTGTGACCTGACAAAAAAAAAAAAGATGTGTCTCAATTAGGAGCACCTGAGCGGAACTAACTGCCAGTACACGCTTAAGTTTCAAGGCATGATCTAAAATCCCTGCAAGCTGAGTTTCAAAGGATGACAAGGACTTATCCTCAGTGCAAATGGGGAGTGTTTGGATCAGGCAGCTGTACAGATCTATCTTTTGGACTTAACTGTTACTGGCGCTGAAGAAGGGCTTTATCAGAGAGAGTTGAGAGTGTGGTATGGCAGAGGCCTATATGGCATCCAAAAGAGCAGGTAACAAGAAAAGATCCAGATGAGGCAGCCATATAAACTCTGTAGGATCAGGTTTCAGATTCTTATGAGGTGTCTTGGGCTTGAAACAGAGAGAATACTCTGGAATATAAAACTGCTGGTATAAACACAATGATTGTGTCTTTCTCTGATCTTACCCTCATGAGAGCTCCTGGTCAGAGTGTGACACGAGGGAAACTGCACCAGCCTGACATGGGGCTGGAGCACAGGGCATATTTATAGCTGCTTGCACTTCCATGCATTGGTAAGTAACTCTATCTTTGTGAAAGGCCAGAGACTGCGTGTGGAGGCTGTCCCACTGACTCTCCCATCAGGAGGGAAGAGTGGGCTCCCTCCCAAAGGAAAGGAAGCCATCAGGATGTAAGGGGATGGAATGCAACAGTGAGGGGGTACTCACTGCATACACTGCAAAAATCTTGTTTTCTATGATAGCAAAAGTAAAACAGTTAGGAGAAGTGTTATTCACAGAAAGAGGGTGGAGAATCAGGAAAGAACAAACTGTTTGAAGCCAAACTTGCATGCACTGCATGTCTAATCAGATGAATTGGGGCCCTTAGGTGCACACCAGTTCCAGCACAGCTAGGGAAGTCCATAAAGAAAAAAAGGGACAAGCCTTTAGAAACTGAAAGGACAAACTGAGTCAGTTCCTTGCAGTGACTGAGTCTGACACGGTTTCAATGAGTCCCAGAACCTCTCCCAACATGGGCAAAACCTTTGTACTGTCAACAGTGATGCCAGGCACAGGTGGATGAGGAGTCCATTGCCATTTCTGGGTTAGATGCCTTTCAGCTGCCAGTCAACAAAGCATGGAGAGAGGGCTGCCCTGTTATATCTGACAGTAGTAGCTCCTGCAGTCAGTAAATTTGTAGAAGTCCCTGGAGTGGTGGGAAACAGAGGAATGAACCTTGTTTTGGAAGAGATCCTAGGCCCTCAAAAAGTGGAATATGCCGTATATGTTTCACAGGTTTGTGACATGAAAATACACAGTCAGAAAGACATGAGTCAGGAATTGACTGCTTTAGCACTGACACCATTTGTAACAATATCTCAACTAAGACCACAATGCTAAATTTGAATTTGCAGCTAGGGGAGTTCACTTCCCTCAAAACTAGGGTGGATCATCATAATTCACTCTTTTCTGGCTGTTCCGGTTTGGCCAAATTTAGAAATATATCCTCTGAGAGAAGGCACAGCTACCCCTTCCCCCCCAGGTTCGGGAAAAAATAAATTTTCCTCGAAGGAAAGTGAAGAAGATAAAACTATTTATTTACCAAACACACGGGAAAAGGAAAATAAGGCTAAATAATAAAATGTTTCACTGTGGAGGAAAAAAAAACCTGGGAAAGTGTTAAGAGTCCTCCCTTTGGTCTCCTCGGCGCTGGGGCTTGGGCCAGGGCCAGGCCCTCTGTGCCCGGTGGAAAGTCCTCCCGATGTGCTCTGAGGTTGAAAAAACAGTCCAGTATAAAAGGGAGAAAATCTGGAATTCCAGAGAAGGAAAAACAAAGTCCAACTCTCAGTCTCTCTCTCTCCGGAGAACAAGAAGCTGAAACAACTGGTCAAAAGCTGACTGGAAAGCAGCAAGCCGGGTGCTTCCTCGCTCTCCTCCCGCAGCTGAAAAAAAAAACCTGCTATCTCTGTGTGACCTTGAACAAGCTGCAAACTGCCCTGAAAAAGTTTTGCTCAGTTTTTTCCTTCCCCCTCTCAGGCTCAGTTTAGAGGCACAGAAAGGCACAAAAATTAATTTTGGGCATAGGCAGCGATATGGGATACACATCATAACGTCACCCCAAGACATTCCACCCCTTATCCCATATTGTTGGCTCAATGCCCAAACTAAGATATTCTAATTCTACACACACATTAATACATATATATATATACACAGCTATATATGAACAGTGACAGTGACAATCAGCAAGCAGGGGTATACAAGCATTTCACACAACAATCAGATCTCCCTGTGGTACACAACGTGTTGTTCCATCTTTCTGCATTACCCACCATGTGCAACCAGGTCCCTGAGCAAAGACCACCCCACGGGTGGGTTTGTCTGCACTCGAGGCAGAATTTATCCACACAGGCTTTCCTAACAGACCTCTGACATGCACTACTGGGACCTTATCTCCATCTGTTGTATTCAGGGATTCAGATTGGGCTGGACCAGCTCTATTGGTGGAACCTCGGGTGTTAACTAACCAGGTGGCCTTTGCTAGATGCTGTTCCCAATTTTTGAAAGTTCCCCCACCTAGTGCCTTCAAAGTGGTTTTCAACAATCCATTGCACCGTTCCACTTTGCCTGCAGCTGGTGCATGGTAAGGGATGTGGTACACCCACTCAATGCCATGTTCTCTAGCCCAGGTGTTAATAAGGCTGTTCTTAAAATGAGTCCCATTGTCAGATTCAATTCTCTCAGGGGTACCATGCCTCCAAAGGACTTGCTTTTCGAGGCCCAGGATGGTGTTCCGGGCCGTAGCGTGAGGCACAGGGTAGGTCTCCAGCCATCCAGTGGTGGCTTCTACCATTGTGAGCACATGGCGCTTGCCTTGGCGGGTTTGAGGCAGTGTGATGTAATCAATCTGCCAGGCCTCCCCATACTTGTATTTGGACCACCGCCCACCATACCACAGGGGCTTCACCCGCTTGGCCTGCTTGATCGCAGCGCATGTCTCACAGTCATGGATCACCTGGGAGATACTGTCCATGGTCAGATCCACCCCTCGATCTCGTGCCCACTTATAGGTGGCATCTCTGCCCTGATGGCCTGAGGCATCATGGGCCCATCGAGCTAGGAACAACTCTCCCTTGTGTTTCCAGTCCAAGTCTACCTGTGACACTTCTATCTTTGCAGCCTGATCTACCTGCCTGTTGTTTTGGTGTTCTTCATTAGCCCTACTCTTGGGGACATGAGCATCTACATGGCGGACTTTCACAACCAGCTTTCTTACTCGGGCAGCAATGTTTTTCCACTCTTCAGCAGCCCAGATTGGTTTTCCCCTACGTTGCCAATTAGCTTTTTCCCACTTTTCTAACCATCCCCACAGAGCATTGGCTACCATCCATGAATCAGTGTAGAGGTAGAGCTTTGGCCACTTCTCCCTTTCAGCAATGTCCAGGGCTAGTTGAACAGCTTTGAGTTCAGCGAGTTGGCTTGATCCACCTTCTCCTTCAGTAGCTTCGGCAACCCGTCGTGTGGGACTCCATACGGCTGCTTTCCACTTTCGTTTCATCCCTACGATGCGACAAGAACCGTCGGTGAAAAGAGCGTAGCGTGTGTCTTCTGATGGCAGTTGGTTGTACGGTGGAGCTTCTTCAGCGCGTGTCACTTGTTCTTCTTCATCAGCGAGACCAAAGTTTTCACCTTCTGGCCAGTTTGTGATTATTTCCAAAATCCCAGGGCGATTCAATTTTCCGATACAGGCGCGCTGTGTGATGAGAGCAATCCATTTGCTCCATGTGGCATTGGTGGCGTGGTGGGTAGAGGGAACCTCTGCTTTGAACATCCACCCCAGCACTGGTAGTCGGGGTGCCAGGAGGAGTTGTGCCTCAGTGCCAATTACCTCTGAGGCAGCTTTGATTCCTTCATAGGCTGCCAAGATTTCCTTCTCTGTTGGAGTGTAGTTGGCTTCAGACCCTCTGTAGTTTCGGCTCCAAAATCCCAGTGGTCGACCTCGAGTCTCACCAGACACCTTCTGCCAAAGGCTCCAGGACAGGCCATTGTTCCCGGCTGCAGAGTAGAGCACGTTCTTCACTTCGGGTCCTGTCCTGACTGGGCCAAGGGCTACGGCGTGAGCGATTTCCTGCTTGATTTGGGCAAAAGCTTGTTGCTGTTCGGGGCCCCAATGGAAATCGTTCTTCTTGCGGGTAACCAGGTAGAGAGGGCTCACAATCTGGCTGTACTCAGGAATGTGCATCCTCCAAAAGCCTATGGCACCTAGGAAAGCTTGTGTTTCCTTCTTGTTGGTTGGTGGAGACATTGCAGTGATCTTATTGATGACCTCAGCGGGAATCTGACGCCGTCCATCTTGCCACTTCACTCCCAGGAACTGGATCTCTCGGGCAGGTCCCTTGACTTTGCTCTTCTTGATGGCGAAACCAGCTTCCAGGAGAATCCGGATAACTTTCTCTCCTTTATCAAACACTTCTGCTGCAGTGTTCCCCCACACAATGATGTCATCAATGTACTGCAAATGTTCTGGAGCCTCACCCTTTTCTAGTGCAATCTGGATTAGTCCATGGCAGATGGTGGGACTGTGCTTCCACCCCTGGGGCAGTCGGTTCCAGGTATACTGCACACCCCTCCAGGTGAAAGCAAACTGAGGCCTGCACTCTGCTGCCAGAGGAATGGAGAAAAATGCATTGGCAATGTCAATAGTAGCATACCACTTCGCTGCTTTGGACTCTAGCTCATACTGGAGCTCCAACATGTCCGGCACAGCAGCGCTCAGTGGTGGAGTCACTTCATTCAAGGCACGATAGTCCACAGTCAATCTCCATTCTCCTTCAGATTTGCGCACAGGCCAAATGGGACTATTGAAGGGTGAGTGGGTCTTGCTGACCACCCCTTGGCTCTCCAGCTCACGGATCATCTTGTGGATGGGAATCACAGCATCTCGAGTTGTCCGGTACTGTCGGCGATGCACTGTCGAGGTAGCAATTGGTACTTTTTGTTCTTCCACCTTCAGAAGGCCGACTGCAGACGGGTTTTCTGATAGCCCAGGCAAAGTGTTCAATTGCTTACTGCCCTCTGTCTCCACAGCAGCTATTCCAAAAGCCCACTTGAGTCCCTTTGGGTCTCTAAAATACCCGTTCCGGAGGAAGTCTATGCCCAAAATGCACGGGGCCTCTGGGCCAGTCACAATGAGATGCTTCTTCCACTCAGTTCCAGTCAGGCTCACCTCAGCTTCCACCAAGGTCAAATTTTGTGATCCACCCGTTACACCAGAAATAGAAACAGATTCTACCCCCACATGCTGCGATGGAATTATTGTACACTGCGCACCAGTGTCAACCAAGGCATCATATTTTTGTGGTTCTGATGTACCAGGCCAACGAATCCACACAGTCCAAAAAACGCGGTTTTCCCTGACCTCTACCTGGCTAGAGGCAGGGCCCCTCTATGCCTGGTTATCCTTCTTTCCCTGGGCCTGTGTCTTAGAGGTTCCTTCATGGGAATTGGACATGCCATCGTCTTTTCCATCATTTCCAGCAGTTTGGCTACAGGCAACTGGAGCTACTTCCTTTTTGGTAGATCCTCCTTTCTGAGACTTGCGCTCCTTCAATTCACTCACTCGTGCTGCCAGAGCAGAAGTGGGTTGTCCACCCCACTTCCTCATGTTCTCCCCACTGTCACACAGGAAATTCCACAGCTCACTTCGTGGGATGTGCCTTCTCTCTGGGGAACGTCCGCGGAGAAGGCACTCTTTAATCTCCTGGTGATTCTTCTCCATCTTATCTTCCATTTTCTGCATACGTGTTTCCACAGCTGCGATTCTTGCATGTGTTGGGCCATGCACAGAGTCTGCATATGCTCGGAGCTTCACTGCCATATCCTTCACAGTCTCATTCGCACCATAGTCCGGTTTCATTATTGCTAAAGCAGAAGCGTATTCTGGTGGCCCAAGGTGTATGAGTTTTCGCCACATGTATGGAATAACTCTGGCCCGGTCTGGACTCCTCAATCCTGGGTCATTTGCAAAGACAACCTCTACCACCCCTAGTTCTCTCAGGCGTTGGATCCCTTGCTCTATGGTCTTCCATGGGGTTTGCTGCATGTAGAGATCATCTCCACACATATATCTTTCAGCCACGCCTGTTAAAACTCGTCTCCAGACACTGGTAGAATCAGCCCCCCTTTTCATCGCTTGGTCGATCACTGGATCATGTGACAGGGATCCCAAATGCCTCGCTTCAGCACCGTCCAGCATCACATCATCACCTGCCGCATCCCAAATACGGACCATCCAACTTATTATGGATTCATCGGACCGTCGGGTGTAATCCTTTCTTAGGCTGTGAAGGTCCTTTATGGACATGGACTCAGTAATGGTTTCTGTGCCTGAGTCAGATGGTGGTTTTGAGGTTCCTTCCCCTGCATCTTTTGAGGTCTCTTCCCCTGCATCATCATCATCTTTCACTGGGCGATCAGTTTTGGTGGTGTGCTTCTTCCTCGTGACAGGAGCCACTGTAAGTGGCTTAGACTCTCCATCTGGTTTGGGCTTGCTGTCTGGTTTATCTGCAGCCTGAGTGACTGGGGTATCTGCAGGCTTTGCTGATTTATCTTCCTGTCTCTCTACCATTACATGCTGCAGTGTGCGATAGGCATATGCCAAAGCCCAACATATTGCAAGGAGCTTGTTCTCATTGGAATTGTCATTATATTTCTCTTTCAGATATTTCGCCACCTCAGCTGGTTTCTGAACTTGTTCAGGGGGAAACTTGCAAACCATTGGGTCAGAGAATTTCTTCAAGATTTGGCCCATATCCTCCCATTCCCCACACCACTCAGGATGTTCCACCTCTGGGTCAGGTGTCTCAGCAGTCACCCTGGAAATCTGAGCTCTCATTCTAGACAAGCTGCGAGACATATGGAGGAAGCTTAGGAGATACAATACCACGAAGATGATGTCTTTAACATCCAGGGGAAACTGAACATTCTCAAAAGATAACCTACCAAATTTAAAGGGAAGGGAAACCTCGTCTCCTCCTCCTCTAACAATCTGGGTGCAATTACTAATAAATTCCCAAAACAGGCTACTGAAGCTAGGACTGGGGTTAGGACGGAGAAACCATTTATCATACACACTCCGAACAGCTGCCCGTACCTCTGTCAACTTCTTGTAAATCATTATCACCGAGCACAGCAAGATAGAAATCCTGATTCGTCTCCCTGCTCTGTAAAATTTACATATCAGGGACAAGATTTGAGCAAGTTGTGGATAGGCAAACAACCCTAGGGACCAAAAAAAAACCAGTACCTCAATGAAGCCTAAGGACCAAAAAGACATGAGTACATCAAGCCAGAGAGACATTATGAACTCAACCACCATGGTGATTACTTTACCCCAACACAGAATAAACAAATTCAAACCAAAATGTAATTAGCACAGTTTTTTCACTTTCCTTCGAGCCACGCAGTTGGGCGCCACTAAATTTGTTCCGGTTTGGCCAAATTTAGAAATATATCCTCTGAGAGAAGGCACAGCTACCCCTTCCCCCCCAGGTTCGGGAAAAAATAAATTTTCCTCGAAGGAAAGTGAAGAAGATAAAACTATTTATTTACCAAACACACGGGAAAAGGAAAATAAGGCTAAATAATAAAATGTTTCACTGTGGAGGAAAAAAAAACCTGGGAAAGTGTTAAGAGTCCTCCCTTTGGTCTCCTCGGCGCTGGGGCTTGGGCCAGGGCCAGGCCCTCTGTGCCCGGTGGAAAGTCCTCCCGATGTGCTCTGAGGTTGAAAAAACAGTCCAGTATAAAAGGGAGAAAATCTGGAATTCCAGAGAAGGAAAAACAAAGTCCAACTCTCAGTCTCTCTCTCTCCGGAGAACAAGAAGCTGAAACAACTGGTCAAAAGCTGACTGGAAAGCAGCAAGCCGGGTGCTTCCTCGCTCTCCTCCCGCAGCTGAAAAAAAAAACCTGCTATCTCTGTGTGACCTTGAACAAGCTGCAAACTGCCCTGAAAAAGTTTTGCTCAGTTTTTTCCTTCCCCCTCTCAGGCTCAGTTTAGAGGCACAGAAAGGCACAAAAATTAATTTTGGGCATAGGCAGCGATATGGGATACACATCATAACGTCACCCCAAGACACTGGCATTACAAAATAACCACTGTTCTCCAAAGTGAGACAGCACCAGCCTGAGGCTCCTGGATCTATCATGGAGCTGCTCCACAAGGATGTTCTTGCAAGGACTGATCGGTCTCCTGAGGAGGGGATATAGTTGAGATGTGAGAAGTGAGGAAGAAAACAAATGAGATACTCTTCTTCTTGAAGATGATGTCCATATAGTTCTTTTCCTGAAGGGATAGACTGGCACAGAAGAAACAGAGGAATAGTCAGCAAAGTTGGAGGTTTAGCAAACATCTACGAATAACAAATCATAATGAGTCTTTCAGTCTTTGACTAATAAAAAGTATGTCCCAAGTCAGTTTTTCTTCTGGCTTTCCTCTAGAACCTTTTCAGTTTGGCAGTCTGCATTTTTACAGTAGTAGCTAGTTTTTATTGCAAGCAAGGTGAACCATGCTGATTTCAAAAATTGATAATTTTTTAGTAAGAAGGGGTTTTGTGTGTGGCTAAATGACATGCTTTATAGAAGTCTGAGAATACCATGTCTGTACAGCTACCTTTGGCAACTGGCTTCAATAAAAAATATCTTTTATGGTGCACTAATCACTTTTCAGTGATTAGTCATTCATCCTAATGTGTGCCACAAAGGGTTCAGCATTTTGAATAGCATTTTATGTATTTGAAACTACCAACATTTAGCTGTAGGAATATTGTTATATTTTCAAGAGAAATAAAATTACAGCTCTCAATTATATATTACACTTCTTTTCTCTTTCTTGGGTTCTTTGGTTTCTAGGGTTCAATTCTAGCAGCCAGCTCAGAAATCCACCTCTGCTGTATTTTCCCTTCCTCTCAATTTTCCCCCAACCTTTCTGAAAGAAGACACAATGGAAAAATAGTAATTTGACTTGGAAAAGCTGCTGTATAGGATCATAGAGTCATTATGGTTGGAAAAGACCTCTAAGATCATGGAGTCCAAACACTAACCACAGTGTTCACCACAACACCATGTCCCCAGGTACCACACCCACACACCTTTGGAACACTTCCAGGTTCACATGGGACACAAAAAGATAAACCAATACTTTTTAAGCAGTCACAATTTTATGATCCTAACAAATGAACCAATGATGTGAAAATAGACCCTGTATAGATGCACACAAACAATGATTGATATTGCAGTCTGTAAACCTTACAGCTGAGATATTAGATTCTCATCCTGTTCCAATAATGTATTGCAAAATAAATAATATTTGGTTTGAACATCTGTATAGCTGTTATTCTCTCTTTAATCTAAGAGCTTCTTGTGTCAAATTGAAAAAAATCATTTTTGCTTGCACATTATTCCTCACGAAGGGAAGGCAGGCAGACTTCAGATGGAGGTGTTTTACTATACTAACATGATCTTAGACCTCAACTGTAGCATCATGTCATTTCATCAACTGCTAAGTGAGGAATTGCTGATGTCATTACTGTCACTTCTTTCAGTGTGGCATGCACAGAGATAAAAAAGTTCTCCTTCATGCAGTGGCAAGGTTTCCATATGCGAGCTGTAGAGTTAGAGACTTCTTTTAAATCAATGGTTTGAACATTAAATATGCATCCTCTTTTTTATAATGGTCATCAGGGATAAAATGAAAATGTTTAACAGTTGATTAAATGACATGTTGCTCAATATAGATTAAACAAAAGCTATGAGCAACGTCAGAGGCAGCTATCAAATGAAAGGAAATTTCCATCTCATTAAGCTGGTGAAAGAGGCAAACACCACACCTTTTACATTGTGTGCATATTGAACTCTATTTTGCCTTTGGTAATGATGGATTTGACAACTTTTAAGACATTAAAGGATAAAATGTGCTTTGCCCTACAAATTTCACTGGGGTAAGTATTCAATTTTTAATAATATAAACTCATAATCTATCACAACAAAAGTAAGTAAATTATGTAACCACCAATTTCTTTCAGTGTATTAGGGTATCTCAGTGTTAAAATATTATCACAGTGTTGTATTTAGGAAGAAGCAGCTCTCAAATAATTCCAGATTTAAGTTCAACCTCTGAAAATAAATGTTACTTATAAACTCAGTGTTCCTAACTACCTTCACTACAGACAATTTTCAGAGAAAAAAATCTCCCTTCTTTGAAGTCCAAGTACCACACAAGGGTAAATTTTATACTTCACTGTAGTCCATTTATGTTTCACAAGGGATGTAAAATGTGCAAGCACCGGTCCACAGAGTAAGTGGACATCCAGCTTCATTCAGGGCTGTCCTTGGCTGAAATACTCTCTACACCACTGCTACCAGACCTCACCCATCCAAAATGATCCAAACATTCATCCATACAACTCATATTCAGAAGGAAAGAAGTTAAGATAGCAAAGCAAATCCTTAGAAATTAGAAAGAATTTTCAGGAGACAATCCATGCAACCTTGTTTCTGCCCATAGCTAATATCTGATCTGTGGTCACACAGGACTTTTTCACATCCACCGCAGATATTTTCTGCGCAGCAAATAGCTGGTTGGCTTTTTTTAAAATCCCTTAATGCACGACCATAATCCACCATCACATCCAATGTGAGCTTTAGGACTCTAAAATAATCACTCTGGGAACAATCTGAGGAGGAACATAATCCCTGTTTCCAGTGGGAGAGCAGGAGCAGGGATTCCTGCTGCTCTGCACCCAGGATTCAGTGAAGACATATCTTGAAGACACAAAGTATGAGGACATACACCACCCAGGGTAGAGGCACTGCAACTATTGGGGAAGAATGGAGTTTCCTCAGTGAGCTCATGAGAGTGGTGTTTGCTTTCTAGTGGATGATCTGGAAAAATCTGCATAATGTTTCAGTTTTACCCTACTCTGTTGTAGAGGCACATCTGTGACCCTGAGTGGACCACACAAATGCAAAGATGAACGAATCATCTTGGCCACCATGTTGAGGGGCAAAGACTAAGGCAAAACTTGCCCAAAATGTCTAGTAAATACCCATTTCCAACTGGATGTAGGTGTAAATGGATAGAGGGAGCACAACAGAGGTAGGATGTCATACACAGTGACTTCCTCAAGCATCCTGTTCTGGAGTGGTTTTATGGTGTCAGGGAGTTTCCTTCTGCAATCTGACAGCTGCAATCCAAGATGTTGCAGTGCTGCCTCCACTGGGTGCTTGGTATGCTGTGAATGTGGCTGAACGGGAACTAGAGAAATTGTCTCAACACCAAAATATCTTCAGAAATAAGAACTTCAAGATCTGCTTTTACAATACAAGTAATCACATGTTCAAATTCAAAGGCACCCACTGAAGAGCAGAAGAGCAGGCAGTCTTTTATTTTTTCTGATTTAAGGGAGAAGTTTGGGAACAGAAACTGTAATGGGAGGAGGACAGTGGTGACAGGAGTTGGATTTAGACCTACCACAAGAGGCTGAAATGCACTGTGCAGCAGAGGAGGAGGAGGAGGGATTGCACAATAGCTCTCCATCCTTATGTGTGATGAAATTAGGGAGTCCTTTCTAAGAAGTTACAGGAAGGCATCACTGACTACTTGTGTTCATTGGTAAGAGTCCCAGCATTTGGTGCTGTGCAAAAGGATTATTAGACAAGGTACCAAGTCTGGTTAGAAGGACACATATCTGTGTATTAACTTATCATTCCTTTGCTATGTGCTCTCTTTCAATTTCTGCCTAAAATTTGAGTGAGAGAGTCCTAGGGAAAAAAGAAGCCAGGGTTAACAGTTGTCAGAGTTCCTGACAGTGTATCCTGAGAAAGGACAAGTTACAGGATGATGAGAAAGAAAAATAATTGCTGCCAGAGGACTGACACACACACAAGAAATTTGTAGGTCTTCACTGACATCAGTCATAAAACCGTGATCCATACCAAGTTCTTTGCATTTGTTGGGTGCTTGCTTTTCAGCTGCATTTCACATGACTAGAACACAAGGGAAAAAATACCAAAAAGCAGGGAAGTGCCTATAAATCCATCCTGGAAAACAGAGCATGTCCACTTTCTAAAACTAAGTAGAAGAACCTGAGAAGCCAATGAGTGCCATCAATTTTGGAGATATGCATCCACTTTTTTCAAATTAAAATTGCCAAATACAGCAAAGGGCTTCTGACTCTGTGTGTGCGTAACTTTTTTGCTACAAGAGCTGACTCTGCTGCAAATGACCTCCAGTTTGCACTGCAAACTCTAAACATCAGCCCATGTTAGAGAAATCTTAATGGTAAAAGCATCTCTTGCTGCAACTGAGCCACCTGCTGTTACATGTCCCCGAGTCTCGGTGAGCAACACCCCACAGAGCCCTCATTTGTCCCTACTCTAACCAGGACAGCAATTTTTAAGCATCTCACCATGCACATGTAAGGAAAATTACTTTGAAATATTGTTCCTTAAGCCAAAATTTTTGTTTCAAGATCAAACATTACAAAGGAACAAATGCATTTTATACATATCCCAGAGTGAAACATGGACAATAACCAGATAGCAGACAGAAAAGTCTGTAAGAAAATTAAAAATGTGTGTTGTTGTATAATATTTAAGCAATGGTTCAGCTCAAAATTACTTTTCAAAACAAACAGTAAAAGAAAACATAATTTTTAACATGGCCATTCCTTACCTAAACCCTAAGGAGTACCATAAATTATACAGTAAATAACATACACTTGGATTTTAAATGACGTAATAACACCAACTGATAAAAAAAATTTAACTTCTTTCACACTGTTACTCCTTGCACAAGTTACACAAACACTGACTCTGCAGGTGATACGTGGATCAGTCCAAGCCCAATGAAAAACCTATAATAAAAAGATCATTTGGGATCATGATCAGAATCATAGTCCCAAGTAGTTTATTAATATTTTAAATACACACTACATATATGTATGTATGTAAAGCAACATAGGGCTCAGATGGAAGAAATAAACTATGTCATCAGTGGAAGACTCTGGAAGACTCATTTGTTCAATCCTGTGTCCTGAAATAAAAACAGACCCTTCCTTTTCTTCCATCACTAATGTGACTTCAGTGGGTGTTCATGACCTGTGAAATTACCTTCTCTGTTATGCAGTCTTCTAGAAAGAACATAATTGTTCTCACGGGAACTGACCACTTCTAAACATATTCCATCATTTGTTTACCAAAAGAGAGATTAAACCTGGTTTATACCCAAAGTTAGTTAAGATGTATTAAAGACATACCTCCTCCATGGCTCTGACAGAGATACGGGAACCTCCAGACATTTCCTAAGCCCACACAAAACCCTACACATGTCAGCATATATTGAGCCTTGTTGTCCCATTTTGGTCTGGAGTCTGCCTCTTCTTTCTCAAGGACCTCAAGTTCAGCATGGGAAGGTATCCTGTCCTCCAGGCCAGGATTGGGCAGCTTCAGCTTTACCATGTTTTAAATTTCCTGACTGAAAGGGTTGCCAGTGAGGAATAATGAAACAGGCAGCTTGTCAGAACCCTGCTCAAAAAGAGAGCATCTATTTGCTGTCTTCAGCTATATATACTGAACCTTTGGCACTGGACTTGTAAGTGCAGGCTTGTGGTAAAAAGAAGCGTCAGCAAATCATTCGATTGACCAAGTCAGCTCTGACACTTATTAATGCTTTATCTGCCCAGGTTTTACAGAACAGTCTGTTTATCCAGTAGGATACATTGATTTCAGCTAATGTAATTCAGGAGATAATTTGGCTATAAACCCTAATCGCCTATAAGGATATGTAACACCCCTTGCCACTCCCCTGTTTAAACTCACTTAAATACAAATATAGCCCTAGCAAATGAGGAATAGTAGGATTCCACTGGCCTCAGACTAAATATAGATATTTAGTATCATTTTTTATCAGGGAGATAAACTGACTGTGACTCACCATCACATTCAGTTTCCCATTACGTATGCTAACAAAATTGTATGTTTCACAATAAATGTTTCTCTGTAATAGATTATACTCTGCTAAATGTTCTGACCAAAAGGATGGAGAATGAGAGGGATTATAAAATCTGACCTTTAAAGTCATAAGCAAAATCTGCTTATCCTGATGCCTCTAATCAGTACAGAACAAGGTCTGAAGAACATAACATCTTTCTTATAAATGGGCTTGAAATCAAAGGTCCCTTCACCTTTTCAGTGACCCTAGATATAGTGGTCAAAAATAAAAAAAGATACACTGGTTAACAAATATTGCAGATACTACTCCTACCCTCGTTATTTCAGCACAACCATAAAAAAACTGTTCCCTTTGAAACTCATTGTTTTCAAAAGGTAAGTCACTTGTCACTGAAAACTATATATAAAATCCAACACTGTATATGTCATAATGAATGTTGTCAGCTACAGGCTCGTTGCATGCAGTGATACAGGGTGGTCAAAGAAAAGAACTGGGAGACATCTTGAAAGTCCAGCCCCTGGAAAAAGAGGTGAACACATCATAGCATCCCTTTGCAATCTTATCACGCTTACTCAAAGTTGATTCCAAAGGCTGTTCAATATCTTTGGATAGAAAAGTTACCAAAAAAAAAATCTTCATCCTTCACGTGGACAACTGTATACAGTAGCCCATGTGGATTTTCCCTGGGCCTTGTAGTAGGTATTAATATTTCCCTAATGTGACCTGAAATATCTCTCAATTTGCCTAGTGATAGCGCTTGCCTTTCTCATGACCCTGTCAGGACTGTGGATGTGCTATCTCCTGATTAACCATTGGATCAGCAACTTTCTTCTCCTTTACTGATTCCAGCTAAGAATTTCCTAGCTTGTGGCAGAACTTCCTTTTCTAAGTTGTCAAAAGCATATGTTCAATTTCACTCAGTTTCTGCTACTCCAGTGCATTGAGCTGCACAGCTCTTCCTGAATGATACTTTTACAGCATTCACAATCCTTCTGACAATGTGTCAGGAGTATTTCATTACCATGCTACTATTTCTTGTCCTTAGTCATTAGTGGAAGAATGACAAAACACTGTTCCTGAACTGATCCTTCAGGAACTGCCTTAGTAACCTCCCCTTAGACCACCATTTCTGCTTTCAAGCAGAGCTTACTATCATAATTTGATTTTTACCTAGTTCTTTGTTCCCAGAGTCATCATAGAATGCTTTGGAAGGGACCTTAAGCGTCATCTAGTTCCAACCTCCCAGCCATTGTCAAAGAGACCTTCCACTAGACCAAGCTGCTCAAAGCCCCTACCCAGCTTGTGGATGGGTCATCCACAACTTCTCTGTGCAACCTGTCCCAGTGCCTCACTGCCCTCATAGTGAAGAATTTCTTCCTATTATCTAATCTAAACCTACTCATTTTAATTTTGAAGCCATTGCCCCTTGTCTTATCACTGCATGCCCTGTCAGAAGTTCCTTTCTGGCTTCTTTGTAGTCCCTTTAGGTACTGGAAGGTGTTCTAAGGTCTCCCTGGAGCCTACTCTTCTCCAAGCTGAACAGCTCCAACTCTCTCAGCTTGTCCTCATAGGAGAGGTGCTCCAACTCTCTGATCATCTTTGTGGACACCTCTGGACTTGCTTCAACTGGTCCACATCTTCCTTGTGCAGAGGGCCCCAGAGCAGGATGCAGTACTCCAGGTGGTGACTCACGAGTGCAGAGTACAGGGGAGAATCACCTCCCTTAACCTGCTGGTCACGCTTTTTTTGATGCAGAAGTTGGTTGATTCATTTCCTGGGCTGAAAACGCACACTGTTGGCTCACATCCAGCTTTTTGTCCACCAACATCCTGACAGTCCTTCTCTGCAGGGGTACTCTCAGTCCATTAACCACCCAGCCTCTATGTGTGCTTGGGATTGCCCTAACCCAGGTGCAGCACCTTTCACTTCAACTAGTTGAACCCCATCATGTTCTCATGTGCCCACTTCTCAAGCTTGTCCAGGTCCCCATGGATGGCATCCCTTCCTTCTGTTGTGTCGACTGCACCACCCTGTTCATATTACATCTCCTATTTAGTTCAATTAATACATCTAGTTGTAGTCACGTGGCAACTGGTTACTGAAAATTTCTCTCTTCTAAGTTTCATGTGCAAGCAGCTTCTATCAGGATCCAAAAATACAGTCCTGACTGCCTTCTATTGAGCAAATCCTCTTTTTGAAGAATTTTATCTTGCTCTGGTAATGCAAGGTGCCAGTGGTTGTTAGTTATCTATCAGCTGTTAAATATTTGAAGAAGCAAATACGCTGGTCTGGCATCCAGCTCAAATGTCTTTATCAGGGTAATAGCGTGGCTAATGACCTTTGAAGGCACTGTGCCTTTTTCTGAAGCACCGACAGTGGCAGTGACACCAGCTCCAATACGATCCCCAGGTGCTTGGAGGTGTTGTCTATATTGCCACCCTGTGGACTGGAACAAGCAAGGCGGGGCTGCCCTCCTATAGTCACAGTCACTTGTTTGCTCATCGGAGCCCTTTCCTGTGCTTCCTCCTTCAACTGATGCGAGGCTTATGTTTGGCAGGTCCCACAGGTTTATTAGGGCTAATAAACCTCTTTGAAATCCATCCTTTCACAATATAGGCTGCTACACAAGAAATGTATTGCACACTGCTAGTTATAAATGCAGGAGAAAATGAATCTTACATTTAGATTGGATTACTTGTGTTAGGACATGTCTAATGACACATTTGTCTTTTTGTCTCCTACCCCCATTTTTTAATGTACTATTTTTTCAAAAGTTAAAGAGGGCTATATAAAGAAGTAAGCTAACTTGTCTGTAAGTAACACACAATTTTACAAAAACACAGTTAAAAAGGAAATACCCCCTTTATAAAACTTCTGTATTTTACTGGAACATACACACATAGGCATCTGTGGAAGAATGTGGGCATACTCCTTTTGTTACATGAGCATTGCTTTCATCTCACAGGATGAGGATGTTATGAAAAAGTATGAGAGGGGGTGGCAATAAAGAAAAGAAATGGCAGCAGAAGGTTATCTGGGATGTAAATCAAGGCCACAGGAAGGACGGAGCCACTCGTTTCCTTTTGCGGGGCCAGGTCTGGTCATGGTGCAGTACCACCTGGGCCAAGGGACTCCTGGCTATGGGCCCTCAGGATGCGGTGGTAGCCTGGCTCCACAGGAATGTTCCCAGCTGGGAGACAAGCTGTCCTCCCCTGCAGCTCAGGTGCAGCCTGACAGCTCCATCAAACCGACCACTGGGCAGCTGCCCCTGCTCTGCCCTCTCTGTGCCAGTGTGCCTGCACTCCTGGGCCAGCACAGCTTAATTCCAGCCCTTCAGGAAGATATCCCATAGGGAGAAGGACTGAAAGAGGGTTGTAATGAGGTGGGGGTTGGTCTCTTCTCCCGGGTAACAAGTGACAGCACCCAGAGGAAATGGACTCATGTTGCTCCAGGAGAGGTTTGGATTGGATATTAGGGAAAATTTCTTCCTGGAAAGGGTGGCTAGGCTTTGGAAGAGGCTGCTCAGGGAAGTGGTGAAACACCAACCGTGGGTTTTGAATCATCCTAAAAAAGACGGATCACTGTATTTAGCAACAAAAATAAATGAAGCAAAAGACTGAGAATCCAGTGCCACAACCTGAAGTTTGAAGCCTTGGGTCATAAAAGGTTCAGCAGATTCCTTGTGCAACAGCTTTCAGACCAAGTTGCTCTGCACAGTTTCATAACAGTGTATTAACAGTTCCTATTTATTGTCACAATAAAACATCTGAGATCATTTAAAAGCAAACCAAAGGCTTTTACAGCTACATAAAGTTATGCACAGCTATGCTCCTGTGAGAAGCAGGGAGTTGGAACTGATGATCCTTCTGGGTCCCTTCCAACTCAAGATATTCTCTGATTCTATGATTCTTCTGCCCTCCATCACGGGCTGGAGGAGACTGCATCAGGGGAAGTTTCTTTATCTGGATCCTATGAAGGGGAGGACAAATAGGAAGAAGCACAACAGGACAGGGAACTGTTCTTCTAAAAACCAATCCCTTTCATATAAAGCCGTTGAGAAAAGTAGAGACCACTGGCAATATACATTGTTTACAACTAGGTTTCAGGTTGCAACCAATAGTTTCAGGCATGAAATGCAATATGATTCTTTCATTGGGATTCTGTTATGCCTGGTATGACATAGGACAAATCTGTAACTCTCCAGATATTTTCATTGTTCTTTGCAATATACCAGGCTATTAGGATTAACTACATTATTTTCTGACCCTTTTTAGTACTGCAGCAGATACTGGTGTGAAATCTCTTACTCTAGTAATTCTATAGCAATATCTTACCAGCCTTAATCCTGTTTTCTTTCCAGTCAGCTTCTACTTTGTAGTCAAAGCATCATATCCAGCAACACAATCATTCTTGCTTGTGTAATGAGCCTAAACCAGGAAAAGATGGAAATGTAAAGATGGTGAAGAAGGAGAAGGAGAAGCAGAAGAAGCAGAAGAAGAAGCAGCAGAAGCAGAAGAAGAAGAAGAAGAAGAAGAAAATTGAGAGGCTAAACGAAATAGTCTTTCTGATAGCCCATCCTTTAAAATTGGTGGAGAAAACACAAAATCCTTTGACTAGCTGCCAATGGATAACATCCTTGACCAGATGTGCAAAAAGGGAGCCCCAGGGTCAAGAGCAGACTCAAAATCTGCAGCCTAGGGGACAATAATGATCATATTAGAAAGGGAGATATGCAGGCAAAATATTTCAGAGTTGCTTAGTTTTAAGGGTAATAAACAATCGCAGGTGGTTATGCAGTTTACCTTGCCAATAAATGATCTGTAGATCTTTAACTTGATCTAAGTTTTATGCTCCGTTGTTCTCAAACTCTACCTGATAAGTAACCAAAAGGCACAGCTCTCACAGCTCCTCAGCCGGCATGATTTAATTTCCTATGTGAGTGCTTGAAAGCTGCTGCCACCAGCACACAGCAGTTCAAGTAGGGATACCTTAAAGACTTTGGAGATGTCCAATAAACTTTGGAGCCTAAACTTCTTCCTGTGAGATTGTAAACTTCTCCAGATGGGACAGAAGTTCTGTGCCAACAAGTATCACTGCAAGGGAGAAACAAGACAGCACTGAGCTGTTGTTGGAACTGTCCCAGTCTACTGGGAACACAATGGAGGTAGGATGTCACACACAGTGACTTCCACGTGCATCCCATTCTGGAGTGGTTTTATGGTGTCAAGGAGTTTCTTTCAGCAATCTGACATGCCTAGAAACTTTCAGTTCATGTTTATTGTGGAAGCAGCAGTGTCCTTTGCCACAGAAAAAGTAAAGAGAACAAGCTATGAACAACATGTCTGGTGTAGTTATCCAGAACTGAGCTGACACTGATGCCTGTGTGGCCTCTTTGCCTTTTTATCTCCCAGAAAGAGGCACAATCTTTATGTTTGTCTCCACTGGCAGTTTGCCTAATATTTACTTCAGTTTATATATAAACATTTCACTGAAGTAATATCAGCTCCAGTGGCAGCATGCTTTGTTGTTTTGTTCTTCTTGTTGACACCAGGGAGGGAGATGTGCTGTCTTTAATATTTCACTATATACCAAAGATCACCAAAATATTGCTTTCATCTTTGTGTACATCTCACCTTTGGAATAATTTTGAGGGGGAATACAGGTAAGGAGCATAGGTGTAGAAATGCTTCTGTGGACAGCACCAAATTGTCTGATCTCATGATCAGAGGGCTGGAGTGCTTCTTCCATGAAGACAGGCTGAGAGAGTCAGGGTTGTTCAGCCTGGAGAAGAAACAACTTGGGGAAACCTTACTGTAGCCTTTCAGTACTTCAAGAGGGCTTATTATGAACAGGGGTAAACTTTTAGGAGGGCCTGTTGTGATGGGACAAGGGATAATGGTTTTAAACTAAAAGAGCATTGGTTTAGACTAGATATAAGGAAGAAATTTTTTACAACAAAGGTGGTGAAACACTGGCACAGGTTGCCCAGAGAGGTGGTAGGTGTTCCATCCCTGGAAACATTCAAGGTCAGGTTGGATGGGGCTCCAAACAACCTGGTCTGTTTGGAGACGTCCTTGCTCATTGCAGGTGGGTTGGACTAGATGAGTTTTAAAGGTCCCTTCCAACCCAAGCCATTCTATAATGGTCAGCATCCTCCTAAATTTCTTAGTCAGTGAAGTGCTACTGCTTGGGAACTGTCTCACAACACTCTTCTCCAGCAGGCAGCAGAACACGTTGACAGCTGTAGATTGTTTCTTGCCGTGTTCATTAAACAATGAACAGTGTTCTTTAATCGAGTTTGTCACAGTTTTCTTTTCCAGTGCTGTAGAATACAATGAGGTGCTAATGGGTTGCTAATGGGTTGCTGCCTGCCGCCTTTGCACAGGGGTCTGCCGCAGCACCCACTTCAGTGGAGACAAGTTCATCCTGGTTTGATCACCGAACACTACGTTTTTGCTCACCTTTCTTGCTATTACGTGCGGAGGTGTTTGGGCCAGAGAGCTCTGATGGGCAGCTACCTCTGTGTAGCATTAGGAGATGTGCTCCAGCGGAGCTCATGGGAACAGAGGATGCGGCTGCAGCTGCCGGCTGGAAGAGCCATCAGCCACAAGGGGGAAGCAGCATCCAGTGACACAAACACCAGCCACTGCAGCTGAGGATTTTGTTCTGATTGCGTAAGCTTAGAGGAGAGGTGTCTGAGAAACATAAACCTGTGATGAGCACAAGAGGCATTTTTTCAGCAGCTGGACAGCTCGGGCGACCTCAGCACAGGGCTGTCGGGGTGCATGACTGCAAACAGCCGCCGCCACTGTTCTCACAATCCACCAGCTCTCTTCAAACTCTTCCACCTGCAGACTGCTTGTTTCCAGAAGCACATTTACTTCCAGTTTACTTTCAGTTTTTGTTGCAGCAATCACTCAGCTGTTTTGTTGTGAAGTGGCCATTGCCTCACTGCTGAGCTATGCTAAATTTCAGTGAGTTACTTCTTAGCAGGTCCAGCTGTTGTCTCAGATACGCAGTGAAAGCTCCTGGACCAGGCAGTAAATTAATGACCAATAAATGTGGGCCTTGGCATGCACAGCAGCAAAGCCTTCATATCCAGCTGCACCACAACTGCAACTATAAACTTGACTTTCATCCTTTTTTCACAGCAATAACTCAAATTCCTTTGATTTCATCACAATAACGGAACCACTGTTTCTGCCTTGTATCCTCTGCAAGCAACGCTGTTCTCTCATGCTCACACAGGAGTGCTCAAACCCATGCTTTAAAGAGCCAGAGGATGGTGAAGGATTGTGTCAAATATAAACAGATTTAGGATCTTTTATTACAGCAACGAGGACTTCCAGAGTGTCTGAACATTGTCCTAGAGCAGCTGGATTGCAATTCTTCACAGAGAGCAGGAAGACGAGGGAACTAAAAAGCAGCTGACATGCAGAAGGAGGCATCTGAGGGATTCTGGAAGAAGGCAGAATATCCTACACAACACTCTGTCGAAGGAACGTCCCCAGCCTTTCAGAGGGATGGTCACCTTTAATGCCACATCTTCAGTTAATGTTCTGCACTTACCTGTGTAACAGTGCTCTTTCCTAAGAAAAAAAACCTTTACAACATATTCTTTTTCCAGCACCAACACCAAAACTTTTCACCTGCCAATTCAAAAAATGTACAATCCATAAAACCAAAAATGGTGCAATTAGCTTGGAAAATCTGAATAAAGTAGAAAATTCCAGTTCTCCCACCCGCCTTGCCCAAGTTACAAAACAGTGCAGAAATATGCAAAGGTTTTTATTAATTGTTAAACAGTTGAGTGACAATTTTATAACAAAAATAAGTTCATTAAATACTTTGAAAACAGATTATTCTTGCATTCTACATAAATATGTGGGCAGTTCCAAACAATTAACAAATTCAGAACAAATGCTGGGCAAGATAAAACTTATATTAGAATTTTCAGCATAACAACCTACAAAGGGGGAACATTTCAAAAATACACTGCATACCTACAAACATGAGTTTTGGTAGAAACTAACAGGACCGGTACTTCTAAACCAGTTATACACTTTTAAAAAGCCTTCTGAAATAACTCTTCACTCTTAATACAATGATCTTCAAAGTGTCCATGAAACAATACTTCAATTAGTTGTACAAATAAATGACATTTCTAAAAAAGAGAAAGTGAATACCAAACCTTTACTACATTGCATCCAACCCTGTACAATCAAGTGTGTAAGGCTGGACTGTACGTATTTATACTGAAAAAATAGAATTTTATCCTTGATTATATTTTCTTTCAACATTTTGAGTGATATGAGTGACAAATTATGAAAAAAAAGAAAAAGCATAAAATCCTTGATCTCTTAATGCTAAGTTGTACAAATTGAAGGCATGAATCTCAAATACACTGGCACTGATTCGCTCTCTGCTCTCAGTCAGCTGAGCAGCCTAACTGCCTGCACATACGTGTGACACGCGCCACAGCTGGACGGTCACTTTCCACCCTGAAGGAATTACACACAGGCTGTTACTCAAACTAATTTGTTCTCCTGGGCAATTTGAGTGTGTGCCTATGTCCAGCTGCAGCAGCTTGGCTCAGGGTGTCACACATGAGTAGTAACTCCATTGCGTTCTCATCTCCCAACTCGCACACACTTGGCACCCAGACAAACTGTGGCCCTTCTGGTGTTTGTGATCTCTCTTTTTTTCTCCAAGTTTGTCTACTAAAACTTTATTTAAAAAATCAGTATGAAAAAAAGATTAATAAGTTAACACAACAGTATAATTAGTACTACCAAGGTGAGCAAAATCTCAACTGGAAAACTGAGTAGTTGGGAAACATCTATTCTGTTCAGGAATTTTGTTACGTTAGATATTTCTGCTTAGTAACTGGATTAAGTTGCACACACAGTTTCAAAAGATTTATTTGCTGTTTTCTGTGCTCAGACTAAAATAAAACCAGGAGAAAACAGTAAGAGAAAAACCCCACATCTGCAGGAAAGGCATTCACTTAGCTTGGATTGCTTCCAAGCCATGGTTCTACATGATTGCCTAGAGCAAACATGCTTGTCAAGTCCAGCCCTCAGTAAATAATAAACTGCTAATTAATGAACTGACAACCAACCAACACTAATCAAAGTAACAGAGAAGACTAGATGTTATAAACAAAAGGGTAAACACTGCCCCTTTGAGGTCTAAGGTCTTTATTAGAAAGAAGAAAAAAGTAATTCAACATACATGGCACATTTGAAAAAAAGGTGGTTCCTACTGCTAAAAGGACTCAAAGTATACTCAAAATTCTAAGAAATTTCAGGTATTGAAATGCACTTGGTTTAATTTGTTTGTTGTTAGTTTTTTTTAATCTGGATCTGTTCATTTTCCTATATTATTTTACCATACCTATTATTTTATTTTTACCATATCTATTTTATTTTACTAGCTAAATTAAAAAGCCCCCATTCTTTAAAGTTTGCAAAGCTTGTATATTTGTAGGCTTTCATGGTCATGTGTATGTAAAGTGGTGAACCACAAGCCCAAAATTTAAGAGCTGCAGAAAAGAGCATGTACTTCAGTTGTGGGAGAAGGGAGACAGGTGGAGAGGGAGTAGTGGCTACCAGTGCAGGCTGCATTTGCAGGTTCCCACCTGCAAATAACAAACAGGGCCTGTCCAAGGAGCACAGCCAGGTGCAATGGCAAGGAGGTTCCTGCAAGCAAACCAGGTGGCAGCCCTAGGACACAGAAGCAGCAGCATGGGGACATCCATAATGGTGGCACATTGTTGGGTTACAACTGAAACCTTGACTGAGAAAAAAACAAGTATTCTTAAATTATCTCAAATATATGAAAATATAACTTTCAGTTTATACACTCCCTAGTATTTGAGAATGGATCCCAAGTGCCAATGAGACATCAGTCTATTTCTTTATGTGTTATTTAAATTAGCATCTTTTGGATGTTTCATTCATAAAGCACTATTTATAGATTAAGCTGGAAGACAATGCAAGACTAATTAATCTGAAACAGGACCGAACCAATCCCCCCCCTCAGAATACTAACACATGCTTACACACACACTCTCACACATATATGTATTTATATAATTGTACATACAGACACGTAAGATTTATGTGTCAAGCAGCTGGCTCCAACACTGTCTCTCCCAAACATCTGCCTCAAAATCAGTCTTGCTTAAACAAATTTTCAAAAATAACAGTAATAAAAAAGGAGACTGTTGAGACCCTATGTAAAATGTGAGGGATAAGGAGCACAATGTGCTGCTGCACCTGGGGGAGACAAATCACTGTTCTGCGTTAACGGAGTGTGACCATCAGTGAGGCAAATGCCTCTGCTCTGTTTTGCTGCTTCTGATACCTGTGGGAATTGGCGTATCTCTATACTGCAACACAAACACACTGAGTTTCAGAGCATGCACAGCTCACCAGAGCATCTGTTGTTAGTGAGAGGAAAGGCACCAGAACTACACACATCCCATGCAAATACAAGTGCAAGGAGGAGGAGAGATGGCAACACAGCAGAAGAATTTAACAGCTTCGGACTACAACTGTGATTGTCCCTACCATGCATGGTGGATCTCACAGAATCCCTCTGCTTCCCCTACTTAGCGTTTTCCTAACATGGCTTTTTCTACCCTCTTGAATTTCTGCAGTTCAACAGCTAGTTCCCAGTATCTCAGATACAGCCACATAAGCTTTCCATTTTGACTTCTAGTTCTGTTCAGCACATTGCCACAGTAGTGATCATGTTTGAAAATATCTTTTAAGCCACTCTCCACATGTAAAGCCATAGCAACAGGATCAGTTGCTGCTTTAACCAGCAGATTTTTCTCTATTTCTAGTCTCTGACTTCTGGGTACAATAAGACTGCAGTAGATGTCCTGTCTTTCTTTCAGTCCCTCTTCGAATTCTTTTAGTAAAATATTGGCTCTCTGTTGCCACTCTTCTTCCTTTGCCAGGCAACTCTGGTATAAGGTACCTTCTGCTCCTGTGTGCAAAAGGACTTGTTTTTCTTGCTCCAGCCTCTCCTGCTCCTGTTCTAGGAGCTTTCTCTCTTCTACTAGCTTGCGGCTCTGGGACACGAGGGCTTCACGGTAACTCAGGGTCCTGTTGCGTTCCTTTTCCAGCTCCACCTCCAGATGAGCAACAGCGCGACGATTCTCTGTGATTATATCCCGGTATTTGCCTTCCAGGTCTTTTTGTAAAGTCGACTCTTTTTTGTAGTACTCTTGCTTTTCTTTTTCTATTTCTTTCTGACATTCTCTGGTCCAGATCCAACCTATCATATATAAATGAGACTTCAGATGCAAGTATAACACGTAACAATGGCGGGTATGATTAACTAGCTATGCCTCAAATGAAGCTACTAAGTCGTAAAAAACTTTCTTTCCTGCCCTCCCAAATGATACTCACTTCTATTTACATGTCCCCACAATAACTGTTTTCGTGGTCCCTGTTTCACAGTGAGTCACTTTAAATGATCATGCTTCCTCTAAGTACCCCTCTTTTTTTTACTGCCAATACTCACACTACTTGGATTAGAGAAAGAAAATAAAGTAATGGAGAAACAAACTGGAGGTTTATGATGCAGGTACTGCACAGAGAACGTTCTAGGCCCAGTATATAAATATACATCAGCAACATCTGGGGTTGTTACCTCTGGGCTCTCCTGCATCCATTTTTCTTGAGACAGCTTTGTAAACTGGAGCTTATTACATTTGGAATCAACTCCATGTATGGAGCGGTCATTGCCTTAGCGATACCAAGAGTGCTTGTTCATGCCATTACAAACAAGAAGGCCTGGGGAAGTCCCCAGATGGAGCTTGCCTCTACCACCGCGCTGCTGCAGGAGCCCCCTTGGGCTGGGGCCCAGCGCTACTCACGGAAGGCGGCCAGGCCCAGCATGGGGACCAGCAGGGCGTAGTTCCACCTGCTGCCGTCATCGCCGGGGTCGCGCCGATTGGGCAGAATGTTCCAGTTGGGAGGGTCGTTTAAGTTATTCATGAAGGCACCTGCGATGCACAGAGGGGAGACGCGGCCTCAGCTGCGCGCAGAGGGGCCGGGGCCGCTCCCGCTGCCACCTTCTCCTCCCGCTGGAGGACTAGGAATTCTGCCCGAGCCCCTCGAACGGCGGCCCCGACACTTGGGAGCTCAGCCGCGCTCTGAGCGGCAGCCCTGGCCGCGACACGGCATGCCGGGCCCATCCCCGTTCCCATCCCCATTCCCGCCCCCGTCCCGCTCCCCCCACGGCGGGAACCCCCACGCACGAGCCCGGCAGCGCGCGGACCCCGGGCGCTACCACTCACCTGCCGGCCCCGCCCCCTCCCGGGCCGGCCCATCAGCCGGGAGGAAGAGAGGGGAGCCGAGGGGGGGACAACAAAAGGACTCGCCCGAGCCTTGAGCGCTGCCGGACGTCCGTCCCCGCCCCCGAGGGGCCCTTTTTATTCCTGTGACGCCGACAGCGGAACGCAGCCGTGGGAGGCATCAGAATTCCCCCGTCTGGGCTTGCTGAGTCTACTTTTTGTCCTAGAGCGAAAATACAGTCTTTCCTTCGCCCTTCTGTCCAAGTCTTATATTTAGGAAATGGTCTTACCCACAACTTCAGAAAATAATTCTGGCCTGTTTATTTCGTCATACTTAAGGCGGTGTCAGAGGGAAAAAGAGGCCGAATCTTACAGTATTGCAGAACTACATTTTTCAATATTTCACCAAGGAAAAATAATGGCAGTTACACAATCCTAGGCTTTTTTCTTTTTTTTTTTTTCTTTTTTTTTTTTTTTTTTTTTTTTTTTTTTAAGATATTGTCGCTCAAAACATGAACTGTTTAGGAACCTTCCATCACGCAGCTCTTGGGTGGGGTGGGATCGCACTGGCGCGGGGGATCCCCCTCGCGGCATGGTTGGTCTGTCCCGCCGAGACCCGCGCGTGCGCCCTGCACGTCCGTTCTCTCCTTCCCCCTCCCCTCCCGCCCCCCAAGTCTGCGGTGCGTGATGGCGGCGGCGGCTGCGCGGGGGCTGGCGAAGCGCTGGCTGCGCCCGGCCGCGGCTTCCCGGGCGGTGAGTCCCTGTCCCTGCTCTTGCTCCTGTCCCTGCTCTTGTCCCTGCTCTTGCTCCTGTCCCTGCTCTTGCCCTTGGTCTTGCCCTGTTTTCCCGCCGGCGGCGGCCCGGCTCCGCTCTCTCCTCCTTGACCTTGACCCGCCCGGTAATCTCCGCACCCCGGCAAGTTCGGTCTCTCCGCTGCTATTTTGGAGAGGCACCGACCTCTCTACTCGTGTCCCAGGGGCAGGTTCCTGGAAGTAGGTGGCTGTGGGCATAGCTGGGCCGCGCCTCCCGGCTCGGGAAGCGACCGCCGTAGCCTGAGGCCCTGAGCAGGGACTGAGGGAGGTAGCGGGAACGGGATGTGCTGGGAAAGGCCCTGGAGGAGCCTGGCAGGTGCGGGTCCAGCAGCGGGGTAGAAAGCTCGCCGCAGACTCATTCTGTGTCAGCAATAATTGTGTGTACAGCAGGAGCAGGGAAGTGGTTGTGCTCCAGTACTCGGCCCTGCTGGAGCCATACCTCGAGTGCTGCGTTCAGTTCTGGGCTTCTCAACTGAGGAAGGACATTGAGGTGCTGGAGCGAATCCAGAGAACGGCAACTAAGCTGGTGAAGGGTCTGAACGCAAGTCCTGTGAGGAGTGGCTGAGGGAGCTGGAGTTGTTAAGCCTGGAGGAAAGGAGGCTTAAGCGGAAGTTTATCACTCTCTACAGCTGCCTGAGGAGAGGTTGTAGCAACATGGGGGTCAGTCTCTTCTCCCATGCAGCTAGTGACAGGATGGGAGGAAATGGCCTCAAACTGCACCAGGAGATATTCAGGCTGGACATCAGGAAGAATTTTTTCACAGCAAGGGTGATTAGACATTGGAATAGGCTGCCAAGGGAGGTGGTGGAGTTACCATTCCTGAAAGTGTTTAAGGGAAGACAGGGCATGGCACTTAGTGCTATGGTCTAGTTGACACGGTGGTGTTTGGTCATTGGTTGGACTCTATGGTCTTGGAGGCCTTTTCCAATCTAATGCATTCTGTGATTCTGTACCTGTGTGGGAAGCTAGTGTGTATCTGAGTTGCTTGAACCTGGCTGGTGATTGTGGCCAGAAAGGGCTGCTGAGGTGTCTGGCAGGTTTGTGTTGGACTGTAAGTTACAAGACTGTAAGCTGGGCTGTAAGTCCTGCGTGAAGGCTTCTTCTTCTCCATGCTGAGGTGGGAGTTTTTCATTTCTTCTCACTGTTCTCATCCTGCATGTCCATAAAGAGCTTGGGATTACAAAAATGAGCTGTAGTTGTACTTGTGTTACAAAGCAAGTGCAGAAAAGACAACTACAGAGAGAGGGAAAGGCTTAAAGAGTGTCTCCATGTTTTAGATGGAAGTGAGTTGGCCCTGGCTGGACCTTAAGTTTCACAAGGGTCGTGATCTTCCTGGCAGCATAAAAATTCAGGATCACTGCAATCAGTGTTTCCTTCAGAAAAGTGCAACATCTTTTTCTGCTTTGCAGACTTTTGTTCGGACTCAAAGCCTGGTAACACAGCAGCGTGGAACAGAGAGAGGAGCTGCCTGGAGGAGAGTGCTGGTAGAGCACTGTGAATAGGTGTTGAGACTGATCTCTCATTCCAAGATGACAGTAGAAACCAGAAACGTGTTAGCAAGTATAATGGCAGAGTAAGATCTGCTGTTATGCAAGAAGATAATTTGAGGAAAGTGGTATGAGAAATGATAAAACTAGGGTTGAGGAATCTGTACTGTAGTTTACTTCATAGATGATGGAAGAGGTACACATTTGGAAGTAATGGGCAGGGAAGAGCTCCTTGTTAACATATTGTAGGGTGATTGAACCATGAATGTAACAGCTGCTGGAAAAGGCAGATAAGACTCCAGTGAATTTTAGAGTATATTTCAAATAGGGAAGTGCTGATGTCACTGGACAGGTCACACACATAGTTTTATGTTGCTGTTCTCAGCAGTCGTACATTCTGAGTTAGGCTTTTTGTTTTTGAACTCTGTAAAGAAGGAATACCAGATTCTGATACATTGGAGAGGTGGAGACTAAAATTCTGATTGTTCCATCAAAGCAAAGGTGGCATACTGAGTAGGTTTGGGTGCAGTGCTTGTTGTTTTGGTTCGGTTTTGAACATGTTGGGGGGAGGGAGTGACATTGCAGAAGGGTAAAACTTGCACCCTTGTGCTTAGTTTTTGTATTAATAAATGGTTCCAAATTGGTCACTAATTTCATAAAGAATAAGAGAAATATCTCTGACTTTTGAAGCAATGCTCAGCTGGAAGACAATTCCCTACAACCTTTTTTAATTTTCAGTACTGTGACCACCTGAAATAATTCCAATTCTGGGGATTACTTGACAGGAGAGTAATTTTCCATTACTTCCTATGGTTTCCACAAAGCTGTCTTCATCTTTGCTTAATTATGAAAAACTACAAGAATACTACAGCATTAATTGCAAATACATTCTTCTGTCAGTGCAGCCTCAGACGGGTCTGAGAGGCTGGTCACTGTTAGTGAAGTAAATAATACATGGCCTGGGATGCCCTGTTAACTTCAGGCTGTTCTTTCATCAGTCAAACTTTTTTTGATTATATGGCATGACTATAGGAAAGCCAGAGGTTCATTGCAGGTAGCTCTAAAATACATTAATATTCTTGTATATGTGCTACCAGTGGTAAGTGAAGATTTGTTATAAATGTAGGGTAGCTGAGAATGGTGAAAGTCTGGAATGGAAACATTTGTTCCATAATAGTTGTCTTGGCTTCTTTCCGTAGTGGCCAGCAGCGTGCCAGGCTCCTGCACGGAACTTGCACTTCACAGTCTATGGAAAGAAAAATGCCTCCACAAAGGTTTCTGACTCGGTATGTTTGTACTTTTTATATTGTGATTCACTAATGCACTAAATGCTTGACAGACAGGAAACATCACGCTTTTAGTGGAAGTTGCCGTTAAATATTTCGTGAGACGGAGTTGCTGAAATGCCTGACTCTTTTTAACGATGGTTTCCAGCCAAGAGAGGATAACAGATGTAGCAATTGCTGCAAAAGTCCATTGAGAACATTATAGCTATCCTGCTTGTGTTTTTATGAAAATTGTTTGACCTCTCTTGAACTATTTGTGATCATAACAAACTGATTTATTTTTCCAGATTTCTACCCAATACCCAGTAGTGGACCATGAGTTCGATGCAGTTGTTGTGGGTGCAGGAGGAGCAGGCCTGCGGGCTGCCTTTGGATTGTCAGAAGCTGGGTTTAACACAGCCTGTGTTACCAAGCTGTTTCCCACCCGCTCTCATACTGTTGCTGCACAGGTGAGAAATGAGGCAGAACAAATGTTTAAAAAATGCTTGCTGTCAGAAAGCTGATTTGGATGTAGAATAATCACAGAATGGTTTGGGTTGGAAGTGGCCTTAAAGGTTACCCAGTTCCAACGCCCCTGCATGAGCAGGGGTTCTACCCATTAGATTAGATTGCTCAGGACCCCATCCAGCCTGGCCTTTAACACTTCTAGGAATGGGGCACTTGAACATCTTGTTCCAAGGCCGTGCTTCTTTTTATAAATATTGCATATTTAGTAGAAACGTTTTAGGGGGGTAATATATCATAGAATCACAGGATCATTAAGTTGGGGAAAGACCTCTTAAGATCACAAGAGTCCAACCATTAACCTATCCCTGCCAAACTTTATAGTAAGTAACAGGTACATTTCATTTGGCTTCCAAGCCTATGATGTTGCAAGACACATTTTTTAAATCTCACTTCCAGTTGTTCTTAAAATCCTTATTTCCCCTTATGTTTTCATTTCATGATACTGCCTCTTTTTTCTTCCCCTTTTGCAAACATTATCAAAATGCAGTGCTGTTTGTCTCCCCTGAGTGTAACTGTGATTCACTGTTTCACACAGAACAGCAGGACAAGCCATTGTGAAACTGAGGAGTTTACAGGTTTTTCACAGCCACATTAAATCTGACTTTATTTCTTGTACATAGATGCATAACTGGTGTGTGATTTTTAATAGAAACAAGGTAAACCTACTAAAGCTGTACTTGAGTAGTGTAATTCCAGGAAAATGGATTTTCATTTACAGGGAGGGATCAATGCTGCTCTGGGCAACATGGAGGATGATAACTGGAGGTGGCATTTCTATGACACAGTGAAGGGGTCGGACTGGCTGGGTGACCAGGATGCCATACACTACATGACTGAGCAAGCCCCAGCTGCCGTGATAGAGGTGAGACTCATGGGATTTGCTGTCAGCTGTAGTTATAAATAACACAGGCTAGCTTCCAAGGAGATCTCCTTAAAATAACTTCTTGTATTGTGATGCACAAGCAATAGCTTCTGATGCTTGTATTTGGGTTCAACAGCTGGAAAATTACGGGATGCCGTTCAGCAGAACTGAAGAAGGAAAAATCTATCAGCGTGCGTTCGGTGGACAGAGTCTTCAGTTTGGAAAAGGAGGACAGGCCCACAGATGCTGTTGTGTTGCAGACAGGACTGGACATTCACTCTTACATACTCTGTATGGCAGGGTAAGGAGTTGTGAAGTAAACTTGGTTTGGGTTTTTGCATTTGCATTGACTGATTTTTTTTTTCCCTTTTCCCCCAAGAGGTTGAAAAAAAAAAAAAAAATCAATCCCAGAGCAAACAAACATTTAGCTGTTCACATATGAATGAGGAATCCAGGGGACTGGCTTATAGCATTTCTGGGTTATCTTCCTTCCTGAGGCAATGTGGAAGGATGAAGACAATGGATACTAATTAGTGTCAGCTTTTTGGTCTGGACTAGTTCTGCACTGTTGGTACTTTTGTGTCTGTTAACTAGACCCAAAGAGAATTTATGTAAACTTTGCCCCAAAAGCCCTTTTTTTCCAAAAATTTGACACAGCAGCATTGGGGAACTCTGAAAAGATGCACAAGCCAGCAGTTTTTTTCACTCGTCTTCAAACTGGGAGGAGGGGGAAACAAGGTGTAAATGAATTAAAGCCTACTGTGCATTCCTGAGCTTGTTCTATGGCAAGTAAGTGACTAGTGTTCCAGCATGTCTGCCTGTTAATTCTGCAAACGATAATTGAAGGAAATTCTGGCTGTTTGAAAATGGTAGTGAGCTACTTGAAACCAGAAATCCAAGTGCCCGGTAGCTACTGTTTTTTATTTACTTGGTAGCCAGCTAATTGCTCTCCTCCAGATTCACAATGTGCGTGCTACTGCCATACAAATTCTCAATGCTGCCAAACACTGCTCTGATCCCTGAGGGCATGAAAGAATGTTTGACTAGGTGCCTCCTGCTCCTGCTGGTTTATTGGGCTCCTGGAGGTGTTTGCCATGTCTCTGGGAGAGCTTAAGTGCAACGTGCTTGTACATGTATGGAGCACTGCAGCTGGCTAATGTGTTGCCAAGTGTAGAGTGAAAGGATAAGTCCTGCTGACTCGCTCATGACTGCTCAGAGTTAAGTGCTTTTGCTGCTACTTGTATCTTTTAAAGCTAGAACAGATTAATTAGCAAATTCAGTAATAAGTAGTTACGAGGAAACAGTCTTCTGTGAGAGTTGGTGGGGATGTTTTTTATCCTGATACCGCCCATGCGTATTCACAATTTTGAAGAGAGGTTACTTCAGTAAAAGTTCCTTTCCTAATTTTCCTCCAGTCTCTACGATACGATACAAGCTACTTTGTTGAATATTTTGCCTTGGACCTGCTTATGGAGAATGGAGAATGCCGTGGTGTTATTGCCCTCTGCATTGAAGATGGAACCATACATCGTTTTAGGGCAAAAAACACGGTCATTGCCACTGGGTAATGTAACGTTTGGGATGAAGGGCCAAAACTTGGGAGCGTTATCAGTTGGAAGTTTGTGTGCTCGTATATGTATTCAGATCCACAGCGTGGAGAAGATACTTTGATTGACAAAACATAATTTATGGGTTCATTCCTCCCCACACTTAAAGGAAAATAACTTAATTCAGTCATTCCCTCTGAAAGAAGGCACATGCTGATTTTGTGACCATGTATAAATTTGGTATGAGGCCTAACTTTGAATTCTAGAACAATGGCATAAAGTAAGAATATATAAGAGTAATATATATGATTCAGACGGTCTTTGATTTTTAAAACGTGCTGTTTAAAACAGCCATAGTTGCAGTGCTACCAATGTGTCTGTCTGTAGAGTTCTGAATTTCCTGTAGGAAACGGCTTTTGTCAACATTCCAAAGAAACTGTTTCATTAAGATATTGCCACTGTAATTCTAAGTGTTCTAGGATGAAACTATCATAATATGAGTGTAACTTAACATTACTTGGTTGCAAAGTTTGTTAGAATGTTTATTAGAATGCTATTTGCATCAGTCTTCTGCTTCGTATGGCTATGTCCTATTTTAATATGAAAAATATTTATAAATGTATCTGTAAAAGATACACTTACAAATAAATTATGTAGGCAACCTTTTATAAATTTGTCTTTCTGATACATTTTTCATGCTTGTGTACTTTGAGGTGCATAGAATATGTACATTGCTGTTTCTTCTGAGAGTTTGTCCTGAAATTCGGCCGATTGGCTGTTCTCAATAATGTTGGAGGCTAACCTAGATGTTTGCAGTGTAATAATTCATGTTTAGTACCTGGCCAACTAAATTTTTAAATCTAAGAATATAAAACCAGGGGGATCTAAACCATTGTTATATGCTATTTTTTATAAAACTGCTAGTGATAGTTCAAATGAAGTGGAATGGTATGGATTGAGAGAACTTTCTGAAATAACTTTTTTTTTCTGGCAGAAAGCTTCTGATATTAACCTAACTATCCTGCTTTGGAATTGGTACTCTTTTTCTGTCACCAGACATTTTTCAAATATGGTTGAGCATCACTGTGCTAAACCAGTTTTGTTTTCTTTTGATTGAACTTCTGCACTTTTCTTATTAACCCTTTTCTCTACTTCCACAGTTGTGCAAACAGCATAGTTTGGTGGTATGTTCTAGTGATGTTTTAACTTTTCTTCCTGCTAATTCTATTGACTTTTGTGTTCCGTAGTGGGTATGGCCGCACTTACTTCAGCTGCACATCTGCTCATACCAGTACTGGTGATGGCACTGCCATGGTCACACGAGCTGGGCTTCCTTGCCAGGACTTAGAATTTGTGCAGTTTCACCCTACAGGTACAGAATATGAAATAGTACTTACAGCATTATTTTTAATGAGTTGAACAGATTTTTGTGTTGTTTTAAAATCTCACAGAATCACAGAATATGCTGAATTGGAAGGGGCCCACCAGGTTCATTGAGTCCAACTCCTGCCCCTGCACAGGACACCCCAGGAGTCGCACCATGTGCCTGTGTCCAAACACTTCTGGAACTTTCATCTGGCTTGGTGCTGTGACCACTCCCCTGGTGGGAGTTCCAGTGCCCTGTCATCCTCTGGGTGAAGAACCTTTTTCTAATATCCAACCTAAACCTCTCCTGACACAGCTTCAGGCCATTCCCTCGGGTCCTGTCACTGGTTACTGAAGAGATCAGTGCCTGCCCCTCCTCTTCCCCTCACAAGGAAGTTGTAGACTGCAATAGGGTCTCCCCTCAGTCTCCTCCAGGCTGAACAGACTAAGTGACCTCAGCTGCTCCTCATTCAGCTTTCCTTCAAGGCCCTTCACCATCCTTGTGGCTCTCCTTTGGATGCTCTCTAATAGTTTAATTCTTATATTGTGGCACCCAAAACTGCCCCCAGCACTCGAGGTGAGGCAGCCCCAGTGCAGAGCAGAGCGGGACAATCCCCTCCCTTGCCTGGCTGGTGATGCTGTGCCTGATGCCCCCCAGGACACACTTGGCTCTCCTGGCCACCAGGGCACTGCTGACTCATGGTCAACTTTCCACTGACCAGGACTCCCAGGTCCCTTTCCATGGCACTGCTTTCCAGCATCTCCTTCCCCAGTCTGTCTGTACATCCAGCGTTGTGTCCAGCCCAGGTGCAGAATCCGGCATGTTCCCTTGTTGAACTTCATACAGTTGGTGATTGCCCAGTCCTCTAATTTGTCAAGGTCTCTCTGCACGGCCTCCCTGCCTTGGAGGGAATCAACAGCTCCTCAGCTCCTCCCAGTGTTGTACCATCTCCAGACTTGCTCAGTATCCCTTACAGTCCTGTGTCCAGTCATTTATGAAGATGTTGAAGAGCACAGGGCCTAAGACAGAGTCCTCTGGAATCCCACTAGTGACAGGTCACCAGCCTGATGTCACCTGAAATGTGGTGTGCTCACGTCAGTTTGCACTTTTCTGCAGCACTTGAGTAGTTGCTTGTGATGTGTTTAGACTTGTCTGCAACTTGTTGAATATAAATTTGAGAATAAGATATAACGTGAGAAAGGTCTCTGCTGTTGTAATTTAAAGAGCAATGTTAAGTATTTTGAGGTGCTGTCTTTACAATGCTAACAGGTTTTATGAATTACAAGCTGAAACCACCTCTTAAACTTGTATTTCCATTGTCCTTAATATTTTAAGGGGTTTGATATTAGATGCAAGAGCAACGGCATAGGATAGGTGCAAATGTTAGGGAATTCTATATTAAGTGGGGTAGTTGAAGTCCAGGTATATATTTAGAACTGCGGTTTTATAGCACATGAGCAGTATCTAAACTGAATAACAATGATCACAAACTAGATTTGTAGCTAATTAAATGCTTCAGCTTAATTCATGATGTGATTTTTTGTAAATGGTTTGCATACTTTTGCAATGTTATTGTATCATAGAGATCCAATATTCAGTTGACTTAGTTAAGGTTTTTCTAGTTAAAGCTTCATTGCTTATATGGTAATTCTGTAGCTTTTAAGATAATTATCAAGTGCATGAGTTAGTTTGCATTTTTGTTTTCTGTGATGACCAATGCTGCAGGATAACAAGTAGGCCTTCCTTCTCTAAAGGAAAACTGAGTAAGCTTTTACATTCCACAGGATTTGAAGTCATCCTATGCTTTAGCATAGGAGAAGAGGGAACAAAAATGAGCAAATGGACCCTGAGATTATCAACTTCTGGTTTATTAAAAGTTCTAAAATAATTGCTGAAGGTCTACAAGGTCTTCATAAAATTCTCCTGACATATTGATGGGTGCAGATCACTTCTAGTTTTAATACTTGAAATACTACAGGTGTTCCAGATCAACTTGCTTACCTTTCGGAAAGAGTGTTTGAAAGGACTAACAACACTTTTCTTTTTGTAATCTTGAGGGACAGTTCCTGGTGGTATGATTAGGGTGGTATAAAATCTGCCCTTCTGATCTGCTTGCATTATTTTGAGAAGACCTTGTTTATTCAGTGTTCATGATCCTGATGAACGTTTGTGAAGCTGTGTAGAGAATCTCCTTTGCTGGCATTTTCTTTCTTGAACAGGTATCTATGGGGCTGGCTGCCTTATCACAGAAGGATGTCGTGGAGAGGGAGGTATTCTAATCAACAGTCAAGGTGAAAGATTCATGGAGAGATATGCACCTGTTGCCAAGGATCTGGCTTCTAGGGATGTAGTGTCTCGCTCTATGACCATAGAAATCTGTGAAGGAAGGTTAGTTAAATGCTCTTAACAAAGCTGCAGAATAAATACTTAATCATACTAGACTGTAGGAATTGCAATACTTTATTTGATAAGCACATGGTAATTCATGAGAGTGAGCTTTAATGACTGTTAAGCTGATCTCTGTGTGTGAGGCAGAAATCTTTCTTGTTAGTTCCTAATGATATTGACAGAGATCCGATGATGTTAAGAGTCTCCTGTTTGAATTCAGTGTCTAGAGACAGTTGCTCAAACAAGTTTAATGTATATGCTCTTACTACAAACAATTAAAATAATTTGGTGCTCTGTTCTCTTGACTAATTATCTAATTTTTACATATTTCTGCAGAGATGTAATAATTTAAAGTCTTAAATTATGTGAATTATTGTGAAAAGAAAACTGGGAGTCGGAAAATGGCCTCAATTCACCCCAGTGCCACAGTCTTATTAAATATGCTAGATACTAATTTTTGTCAGATAACATTTGAAAAAGAACTTATTTATTTTCACAGATGAAACAGATTGGATTAGAAATGCTACTAGTGTTTGTAAATTCCTGTTGTGTATTCCAGTGTTGCTTTTTTTTTGCCAGGGGTTGTGGTCCTGAAAAAGATCATGTGTACCTGCAGTTGCACCACTTGCCACCACAGCAGCTGGCAACCCGTCTCCCAGGGATTTCCGAAACAGCCATGATATTTGCTGGAGTTGATGTCACTAAAGAGCCTATCCCTGTTCTGCCTACTGTGCATTATAATATGGGAGGTATTCCTACTAACTACAAAGGACAGGTAAGGAATACACATCACTTTTGGACTGTATTTTTATCATTATACTAAAAAATTATTTTCCAAATAGGAAAGCATTAAGAATGTTTTTCATAAACATAAGGATGATTAATACAATTTTTAATAATAATATAATAATGATGTCAGAGTACTTAAAACACACAGTCTTTTTTTTGTTTTTAAATAACTTGATAGCCATGTTCCAGTCAATCTGGAGGCAGGAGTCCCCAGAATCAGCTAAAATGAAGTTACTGTCACGTGTGACAACAATTCTGTTTATCAAGCTGAGGATAATATAGTTGAACACAGATCAAAGTAGGGCTCTATTGCATTCTGTAACATGAGTTAACGTGTATTATTCCTCTCTAGTTCATGTAATCTAAACACTAAAGCAGATCCTCCAACTGACACTAGTTGGAAGTCAATGTGATGGTGTCAACTGAATTCTTCTCTTTGTGTATTGTACTTGTTAAATTTCAGTGTGAAATTTTGCCTTAGAAGCGTGTGCAGATCAGACTTTATTCCTGTGCATTTCTGACTTGCTGCAGGGTTGTGGTGAAATGGAGCCATGCACTCTTCATAAGCATACATAAGGAGATCTTGGGGTTTAGTCCCATCTGTATTTACATACTGCATACATGACTACTTCCCTTTTAGAACTAAGGTAATTCTGGGTTTAGAGTTGGAAAAAATTTAAGGTTGTTGTGTTCCATCCTTACATCCACATGGCCTCTGCAGATAAGGAGGTTTGCACTGTTACAGACTGTTTAAAAAAGCTGGGTATTAATGGAGTGTGTGCAATGTCAGGTGATCACACACGTGAATGGTGAGGATAAGGTGGTGCCTGGGTTATACGCCTGCGGGGAAGCGGCCTCTGCATCTGTCCATGGTGCAAATCGACTTGGAGCTAACTCCCTTCTGGATTTGGTGGTCTTCGGTCGTGCTTGTGCCCTGACTATTGCAAATACATGCAAGCCTGGTAAGTCTCACTTTTCTAGAGACATTTGCCTTCATGATGTAATTTCTGCCCAATGAAGAGTTGTTGCTACCTGATTCAAATTTAGAATGATAGACATAGGCTCTTATTTATTAGAAAAGGAAGAAATCGGTGTTTATGCTTTTTGTAGGTGTGTTCTTTGCCATGCAATTGTTTTGACATTACTGTTTGCTTTGTAATTGATCCTTTTAGAACTATTGGGTCAATGCTATTGGCATGAACAGGTAGGATTTTGACAAATTACCACAGAATATTGAATGTGAAGACTGACTTCTCTACGTCCTGCACCATCTTCTACATCAAAATGTAATCTGTCTTACACTTGGCACTTTTTGTACAGTGGAATTTGCTGCCACCTTGCTGATTTATTTATTAGAAGAACCGACATGCAAGTGATAAGGGATAGAGGCTAAAAATTGCAATATCTCATTCCCTGGATTCTCACTGCTGAATCTTAGATATTTTTAAATAATCTGGTTCAGCAACCTGAGAAACAAAGAAGAAAGCTTTCCCTTCCAACTCCTAACAAAATATTGGAAGTGCCAGTTGTATTGCCAGAGCAGCTGGAGTCCAGAAGTAGTTGTCCATTTTCTTATTGCTTAATCTCCAAACTACACCAACTGCAGAGACTGGTGATTGCTCATGGAATCAGCTTAGATTTTATGGTGTCTATTGTGTCTGGCTTTATGCCAACATTTTTTTCAAATCCTTCTGTGGCTCTTTAGAGTTTGAAATTGTAGGAAGGGGTTTGTTAATCTGAATGCAAAGCTGCATGTGAGATGAACTGTACTGGTAAGATGCTGTGTTTGCTTTGTTGCCCAGTAACACGTGGCTTCCCGTATTAGAGGCAAGATGCCAGGCTCATGTCTAACTGCCAAGCTTACTGACTTGTCCTGGTCCCTTACACATCCAAGAAGAGGTGGGAGGTTGGGGAGTGAGGAGACAAGGAAAGCATAGCAGAAGGTTATTCCACAGGCTTATTCCATAGTTTAGAAGAATTTTCATCAAGTGCTGCTTCGAAGGAATGAACAGCAGAATTTTGCCAAACCTATAAAATCTCTATTAATTGTTATAGGAAAGAATGGGATTCATATTCCATTGAGAACTTCTAAATATATGATACAACTGGTGGGACTTCAGGAAAGTTACACTTACTGTGTACCTCAGAGGAAGAAAACAGATTATGTTTTAGTCAAATCTGATTTTTAGTAATTACCAGTCTATGAAACTGCCAGAAACCAAACCCAAGCCTGACTACCAAACTTACTGGAATTTTCTTATTAGGAGAGCCAGTTCCCCCCATTAAACCAAATGCTGGTGAAGAGTCAGTTGCTAATCTTGACAAGTTGAGGTTTGCTGATGGAAGCATAAGGACTTCAGAAGCACGACTTAACATGCAGAAGGTAAGCCTGGGGAAGCTCTTGGGGACAGGGTGGGACAAGCTGCAAGCAACAGTGGAGTTTGGTGACTTGGCAAAGTGGACTTAAGGATTTGCCATGCAGAAGTAAAAAGTGTGTGAGAAGATTGTGCAGCAAAAGTTGTATCACTTCTGTTAGTTCCTTCTTCCCTTCATAGTTATTCCTCTTGTGTAGTTTACCTGCTGTATAACAGAGTGGGATTTCAGTTGTTTGGGGTGAATGGAAGAAGTGGGGGTTTTTCAGACTGCAGGCAAGTTTGAGCTCAGAACAACTCTGTATCAAGCTTTGCTGAAGCTAAGGAAGTCATCTGCTTTCATATGCTTCATATCAAACTGATTTTGTTTTACTGTGTTGCAGGCAATGCAAAACCATGCTGCTGTATTTCGTACTGGTTCTGTACTCCAAGAAGGCTGTGAGAAACTTAGCCAAATTTATGGTGATCTGGCTCATCTAAAGACTTTTGACAGAGGTAATTTGATAGCAGAGAACACCTTGCCCAGAGTACTCTGGGAAGTGTATTGATGGTTTTGGTTTTCTTTTTTTCTGTAAACCTCATGTGTTTCTTGAATGTTTGGCTGAAGATTTTGAATCTTTCAAAATATTTTGTAAAGCCCTACTTATTAAACATGGTAATCAGGTAAAATACTTGACCTTACCAGTCATTTTCTGGTTGTGTAAAGTTACCAAGAAGCAGAGACTGAAATTGGATTTAAATGTGTAAGGTACAAACTGCTCTTAGAACATGATGTGAAGTTGTCCAAACACTGAGATGAATGACGAACTTTGTCAGTGTCTTCTGAAAAGGCCAGGGAGTTGCAAAAAAGTAGCAAGACTATTCATAGGCTGGACACTCAGTTTTCATTCTCCAGCTGAGCAGATCATGATGCAGACAGATAAACTGCCATGTCTTGTGGTGTATCTTAGGAGAACTTGGTTATTTAAGTGCAACTGATGATGCACCTGTGGTTCACTCACGTGTATTTCTCTTGTTTGTAGACCATCTTCCATAGTATTTTAATATTTTACCAGGTATTGTGTGGAACACTGACTTGGTGGAGACCCTTGAACTGCAGAACCTGATGCTCTGTGCTCTACAAACCATTTATGCTGCGGAGGCTCGCAAAGAGTCCCGGGGTGCCCATGCCAGAGAGGATTATAAGGTATAAATGTTTTCTGTGACCTGCACGTAGGATTGAATCTCCTTTATGTGTCCTCAGGTGGATTCTTTTAGATTTGTAAGTTCTTCAAAGTACAGTCTTCAGTGTTAAGATTAGTGTACTATTTGTTTGGAGTCCTATCTATTCTGCTTTATCTATTCTTATTTGTTATTTATAAAGGGACCAATCCATGAAACACTGGGAAGGATCTAGAGAAGAGTTCCATGTGCACACCTGAGTGATGAGAGACCTCTAAAACAGGACTGTAGTAATAATATCATGGATGTATAAACAGAACATAGAGATGCATAAACAGAATAATTGAAGCAAGGAAAGAGCCCTTGCTAAGCCTGAGCATTTCAAATTGGATACGGGCAGTGTTTACAGAGAGCTTGGTCTCTGTCCAGAGACATGCTGGGTTACAGGTGTAATTGAAAGGCAGTTAATCTTGTGGCTGTGAGGTGATTTGCAGATACAGCTTCTGATCTATACTAATCTCATTTTCTTCCTAGTTACGGGTAGATGAGTTTGACTACTCTAAGCCACTCCAAGGCCAACAGCGGAAGCCATTTGAGGAGCACTGGAGAAAGCACACGCTTTCCTACGTGGATATCCCAACTGGGAAGGTACTTTGAGCTTGGTGCTTAAGAGTCTTTTTTGCTGTTTCTCATAAACAGCCTTGGAAATGGTGATACTCCTGCAAATGATTGTCACAAAATTGAACACATTCCATTGTTGAGCAGTAGGCATAACTGGGAGAAGTTACTGTTGATCTTTGGGAAGTGACTTGGCTGTTTGAGCTGGAATTGTGTTTCCCCTTGTGGCTAGTTCAAAAGCTTTTTTGTAATGGTGACAAAACCTGTTGTTGGGTGTTTAGTAGAACTGCTTTATGGTATTTCAAAGGAAGAACTGAATTCTGATCCTATAAAAATCATAGTTGTTGGTGTTTTTTGGATCTCATTCTCTGAATCCTGTTGTCCTAAAGTCTTTGTTCCCTCTTACTTCAGGTTACCTTGAAGTACAGACCAGTGATCGACAGAACTTTGAACGAGCAGGATTGCCAGACTGTCCCGCCAGCCATCCGCTCGTACTAAGAGCTTCCATCTCACTTGAAGCCCTCTCCCAGAGGGGTCAGTGTACATAAGCATAGCACAAGCAAACCAAAATAGTGTTGGCACTTAGCAAAATGAATGGAAAATGCTGACAAAACTTTTCTCCAGCTTGCATTCTGCTGTGGCTTACTGTACATTTATTAAAAGTGGAATGCAGAACAGCTTGTGTTCTTTCACCCATCTGTCAAAACTGACAGTGAAAACACAAAATGTGTCTAAATAAAGTCATTACAAGTCTTGTATTTGTTTGAATGTGCTGATCTGTGTATAATTACAATGCTCTTACTGTGAATGTGTAGTTATTTCCATGTTTTAAGAGCAAGAAATGCAGTGCCCAGTGCCAGGACAAGGGACAATGGGCACAAACTGAAACACAGGAACTACCATCTGAACATGAGGAAGATGATCTTTACTTTGAGAGTGGTGGAGTGTTGGGGTGGCTCAGCCTGCTTTCGAGCTGAAACCATCAAATGTCAGTCACCAGAAGAGATCACTGAGATCTAGGTTACCTCCCCCTGGGTGGCTCCCAATCCTAAATTATTTCCCCCTGTTCCAGAAAGTTCTCCCTTTTTTAGTTATTAATTGGTTCCCTGTTATGACTCCTGCCTCCCTGTTTTCCCCATTTCTTCTGAAAAATTGTATCCTCCCCTCTGCTTGTACCCCATTGGTTGTTTTCTCTTTCCCTGCCTTACTCCACCCCCCCATAAAGGGGCTAGCCCGCTTTTCCTCGAGGCTGCTCTGGTCCCGGGACCCTGCTGCAAATAAACATGTTGGAACCCACACCAGAAGCTCCTCCCGCCTTCTTTGCCTCCAGGCAAACGCGAGCCTAATCCATCGGCTGCCCGACGTGCTTCCTCTGAGGAGGAGCCAGCGCACGCACCCATCCCACGCTGATTCCACTGAGCCGTCCAGCGAGGACGCTGTGGAGGCCAACGCTGCGTCCCCTCTGCCCGAGGGCACGCCGGGGCTTGTGGTTACAAGCCCCTGGTTGCGTTAGTGGAGCACTGGAACAGGCTGCCCAAAAAAGGTTGTGGAATCTCCGTCCCTGGAGATACTAAGAGCCTGCCTGGATGCAATCCTGCGCAACCTGCTCAAAGTGAACCTGCTTTAGCATGGAGGTTGGACTAGATGACCTCCATAGATCCCTTCCAATGCCAGCTATTCGTTGCAACAGTTTAGACAAGATGGAGATGCTGAATTTTGTGATGTGGGGACTTAAGCATCTTAGTTGCTCACTAATACTGAAGAAAGTAAGATGATGCAGTAGTACTTAAAACTTTGGATTGTCATACTGTTTTATTGAATGAAAAAGGAGACTTCCACTTAATTCCTCTGATACAGAATAATATATATAATATTCTGTATTATTACCCAATCTTTACTGTCTCTGGAACTTCTTAAACCATTCTAGTGGCATGCCCTGTGTATTTCTTAAGACTATTTTCTCGCAGGAGCCAAGGGGCAGAAGACTTGCCTAAATATTAAAAGCTTACAAGACTCGAATTCAATGTGCATTTAGTGCCAAGGTGTAACTTGTAAGGCATTAATACAGCAGTTTCTGGCCGCATTTCTGTGAATAACACAGTTCTTGTAGGACTGAAGTGTACCTATGAAGATTGCAATGGAATGAAGCATTCTCCATGTTTGCAAAAAAATTGTTTTCTTAACAGCTGAATGTTGGCTGCTCTTGGAGAAAAAACAGACTGTTGGAAAACCTGAAGTGTTGGAATATTGCTGCTAGTGGGTGGAAAAATGGAATATGCCCTCTTTCACACTAGAAAGGTTTCTGCACTTTGCGCCAGGGAGGGACTAACACGTTGGAGCACTCTGCCTTCTTGAGCAGGAAGTGAAGAGGGGGCTGCGCCTTGACTTGGCTTTTTTTATAAAAGGAGCCTTGACTGTCGTTAGGAGGGAGGGAGTAAGGTTTTCTACATCTTTGAAAAGGCTACATTAAGGCAGAACAAGCTCATACATTTTTTCCCCCCTCGTGGAGAAACCGCTGTTGCAGCGCTTTCGCTCCTGCCCTTCGCCCGGGGCGGGCGCGTTTTCCCGGATTTTCCCAGGCCGGGCGGACCCGCCCCGGGGCCCCACTCAGCGCCCGCCGCTGCTCCGATTGGCGCGGCGGAGCCTCCGGGGCCGGTGACGCTCGTCCGGGGCGGTCCCGCCGCACCTCCCGCCCCCGCGGTGCTCCCGGCCCCCGCCAGCATGCACCGCTCACTCCGCGCCTGCCGCCGCCTCGGCCGCTCCGCCGGCCTCCTCCTCGCCTGCCCGCCGCCCCCGCTGCCTCCCGCCACTCCCGGCCGCTGGATCCCGGCGCCGCCCCGCGCCGCCATGGTGAGCCCCGGGCGGGGAGCGGGGAGCCGTGACCTCTAAGTGCCACCGCCGGCCGCCGCCGCCCTCGCTCCGCCCCCGCCCGCAGGGAATGGGGAGCGGGTGCTGGCAGCGGGAGCGGCGGTCTCCGGCAGGGCCGGGGCTTTAATCCCGTGTGTTGCTCCGTCGGGAACTCGCCAGCACCGGGAAGACGAGTCCGCCATCCCTTGCCGGGCTTTTGCGGCTGTTTCCCGCATCCTTCCTGCGGCGGGGCGGGAGGCGGCGCCGGGCCCGGCTCGGCCCCGCTCGGCAGCGGCTCCCGGGCAGGCCGGGATGTGCAGCGCGCAGCTCTCCCGTGGCACTGCCCGGGATGAGATTCATGCCCGAGCACGGCCCTGAGCCGTCGCGGTGTGGCCCGGCAGGGTGGGCATCCTGCCGGGCAGGAAAGGTGTTGGTGCAGGACCTGCTGCACAGAGCTGTGCTGTGCGGCAGCTGCTTCCAGCAGGAATTTTAGGCGTTTTCTTGGAGCTGTTGAGGTGCGAATAACAGAAAGTTGCATCCTCTCAGGAATGGGAATATTCGCCACTGGAGTAGCTCTGGGGCTTCCTGAAAATTAGGGAGCTTTCAGCTGAGAACTGCCCGGTACTTGTAGCAGGCATCATCAGTAGATATTCGTGTATAATCAGTTGATTGTTGGGCTCAGACGCGAGTGAGACTTGATTATTGCGTGAGGTTCAACATAGAAACAGAAACGCTATTTGGATAAGGAACTTCAAATCTCACTGCTAACACGTAGGATGTTGCATGGAAGCCTTGGTCTCAGGTGCATCTTTGTGAGTTTACTCCTTAAAACAAGGAGGTAATTTAGACTGTCAGAAGAATTTCAGCAGAAAGTGGTGTGTTCGGGATTTTATTGATTCCTTAGTTTACTAAATTAGTTAACAGATTTATCTAGAACATTAGTTTCCAATCTGTGATACTGATTAAGGTGTAAAAAGTAGCATTTAAAAGAACAAGCTTCCCAACGATTGAAAAAGCTTCATGGTGGGTGAAACTTACCCTGCATAAGAAAACTGGTATCAGAGCAAAATATGTAACTCAAACCACTGGCCTGTTGGACGGTTCCCTTTTTTATTTTGCCACTTGGCGTCATCTGAGAAAAACATTACAGATCATGGCCTTTGTTCATTTGCTGAAAACCTGATATTTATGAATCTGATCTGCAATCTTACAAGAAAGAGAGATGTGTTTTGCTCTTTGCAGGTCAGAAATGTGACCAGTTCTGTGTGTATTGTGAGTTCCTTGAGTTTAAATAACAGCACTAGTTAAAACATCCCTCAGTGAATTGGGAAGTCAAGCCGCTGTTGAATTCTTACAGGAATAATACATATATTCTTATGTAAAGGAGGAGTCACCAAAAGATGTACTAACCAGTATTTAAATTAAAAAATCAGCCTCCCAACAAACCCAGTGCATGACTTTTTGATGTTTGTAGAGATTTTTTCAGTTGCTAGAATTGTTTTAAAACATGTTGTGTAGATCCAGTGTAACATTTATGCTGTCCTGGTATGTTTATTGTGTTGCCTTAACTAACAGCTAAACTGCACAAGATGTTTTAAATGAAATTGTCATAATGGTCCTTCTGTAGCTGAACATTGTAAAATATTTGAGTTTGGGCTCTAAAAGGTAAATTTCAGAATTTGTGACTCAAATTATGTTACAAAAGAGAAACAATGCTTAAAAATGGAAACATTCTTCATCTGCTAAAGGAGAGCAGTTGAACAGAAACTACATATTCTGATGGCCTCAAAAGATTGCTTTTGACATGCTAAAAATGATGGTTCTTTGAATTGAAATACTTCTATCCAAAAGTTGCTGTATCCATATATTGGAATGTAATTTTCCACAGGAAGCATTATTGCAGCAGTTCTGCCATTTGAGTATCTCTGGTGTGTTATGTTGCAATCAGTTCTGATCAGTTCCCTGCAACAAGGCAAAAGTACAGTTCTATTTGCCTAACTCTGTAAGCTATAGACTGTGTTTGGGTTCTAGGGATTTTGGAGGGCTGAGCACACCTTGTCAGGCCTCCTAAGAAAAAAAAAGTTTAGTAAATGTGAGAACAGTAGTTGTGAGTAGATCCTTCCTTGCTTGTAGCTAGGATAGAAACTAGGTGAGCACAGGAGATCGCCTTGGCTTGTGGCAGAGTTTCCAGGTCTCCTTTTGGCTTTTCCTGAGCCCCGGGGATGGGGGAGTAGAGGGTTGATGCGAGTGTGCTGCTGATGCACCATTTTACAGCTGGTCCTCTGGGTCAGGGGTGACTGCAGAAACTGCTTTACATACAGGAACTGGGACCTTCAACTCATACAGCCACTCAAGAGGTTGAATTCTGGCTGAGGAGTGAGGGAATCGTGTGTTACATTCACATTCAGACAGTGGCTGCTGCAGGCTGCTGCAGCGGTCTGAGAGTAATGCTGCAACTCAGTTACTTCAGTTTGCATGAAAAGTATCACTTTGCTTTTTTACCTAATGAAACCTGGTACACTAGGAGTCAGCAAATGACATTCTTCTTAAAGTACCTCACCCTGTTAACTTCACTGAAATATATGAATTTGGAATTGGCTAGGAACGTTATTGTTTTTTTAATAGCGATTTCATTGTTGAAAGGTACTTGTATAAGGATGTACCGATCCTATTTATCTTTGTTTCACCATTGTTGACATTAGAATTATGTAAGTTTGAGGAATCAGTTGTGCAACTGGTAGCTTTTTTGTCTAAAAGGTTACAGGTAGTTTAACTTTTTATATTGTTTGAGGGTGAATACTTTTGGTGATTAAACCACTGATGATATTGAGAGTTAGGCTTGGAGCTGAATTTGGTTCTGCTTATCCAGCTCTGTGAAAGCTGGCGTTGTGTGCTTTTACAAGGTGCCCAAATGTCAAAAGCAGGCATTTCAAAGACTGTGAGTCAGTGGTCCCAACTGTTGGAATATTAATGTGCACACATGTACATTAAGACCCACAAGCATCCCAATTAAACATTTTTGGTAGTAATATACTAAAGAAGCATTTACTATGTTTTGTTAGCATGTAGATGAATGCTAAGTGACTCAAGCGGGACAAAGAGGATTAAAGAACATAGGAATTATGTACTCTTCCACACTAAGCTTTCTGTTCTTGTGGAGTCAGTGCCTGGGAGAGCATCAGCCAAAACACAAGATGTGGGGAGCAGGACAGCCGTGTGAGAGCTAACCCTTGTTGTGGGCCGGGCTGCAGTTTCTTCCAGCTCACAGGCACCACCTCCTCTGGAGTACTCAAAGTGAGCAGGGCTGGTGTCTCTGGTATGTGACTGATGGTACCTGATGGCAGAGTGTCTCCATCTGGATGAGAATGATGCTTAGGATAATAAAAAGGGTGGGACACTTTCCCCTCCCTGCCTGCAGCTTGCCATCCATGGTGATGCAAACCTGGGCAGGCAGAAGGTCAGGGCTGCTGGAGAGGGTGTTCTGGGCAATACCCAGCTGTGCTTCTGTCCAAGAGCACTGAGACCCACTAAAGAAGGAGCAAGTAAAATGAACCAAGAAGAGAGAGGAACAGTCTGACTTCAGAAGTGGACTCCTAGGGAAGAGTAAGAACTGTGTGAACATAGACAATGCTTTCCCCATTTTCTGACCCAAACTCTATGTATTTGGTACTGGTGAGGCCATACCTCGAATCCTGTGTCCAGTTCTGGGCCTCTTGATTCAGGAAGGACATTGAGGTGCTGGAGTGAGTGCAGAGAAGCACAGTGAAGCTGGACTCAGAAGGGTCTGGGTCACAAGTCCTGTGAGGAGCAGCTGAGGGAACTGGGGTTGTTTAGCCTGGAGAAAAGGAAGCTCAGGGGGAACCTTGACTCTGTTAATAGGTTTGTTTCCCAAGGACTCACCCCTGAGGGTTGTGGTTAGGTCAGGAACCCTGTATTGTATATGTATATATCCTGCCTACAGGGCTGGGATTGTTTAACTTTTATCCATGATAAAGACATGAAAAAGACTTCTCCCCCTTCCTGAAGACTCTGAAAGAAGATAATCTCCTGTTGTGGGAAAGTATGAATACTTTTCTCACAGAAAATTGCGACTTTGCTGACCAAGGTATGGGAAGAGGAAGAGTAAACTGCTTTTGCTTCCTGTCCAGTTCCAGAATCTTTGTAGAGATGCTTGTGAATGTGATCACATCATCACAAATGAATAGGCTGTTCTACAAAAAGAAACATTCAATTTTTGGGGGGAATGTCACCTAAATTAATTTACTTATGCCTGTGTTAGATAATAACAGATGCTAGGTGGATATATGACACAGAAATATTACCATACATAAACATTGCACAAAATATACCTAGATAGAGTTCCTTTGTGTTGCACAGCTAAAGAGCAACTGTGTTCCTGGTTTATTAGGCTAGAAATGACAATTAATGGTCAGTAACTTGGTACTGGATTAGTCAGTTACTCCTTTCCAGTATTGTGTCCCATGCAGTGTGGATTTCAAAGAGGAATTGTGTTGCCCATGTGTTGATCAGGCGGATGCTGCCTGAATTCTTACCATGCTACTTCTTCAGTTGGGTTTTAACAAAATGCCGTTCTGTAAATTAATTACTAATTTACTAATTAATAATGCTACTAATTCTTTGGAAAGGAGAAACAGAGTCTTTTGTCAGGATGAGGCTTCATGCAGTGGGCACCCGAGGTCTTCAGCCACAAGGGCTGCCTGTCACCATGGGTCAGCTATGGTACACAGTTTGTAGTTGTGGCTTTTAGTGAGACAGGTGCTCAAACTAGAAGAATGTCTCAACTTTGAAGATCTAATTAGAAAAATAGCTGTGACTAGGTGCATGTCTTGGCTTTGTATTTTTTTCCCTCTTCTTTAACATCTTTTTCTTGACAACCTGCTTTCAAAAAGAATATACTGATTGCCAGTGTTTGAATTTTTTTTCCTTTCCCACAGTCTTCTCAAGAGGCTTTTAGGATAGAATATGATACCTTTGGTGAACTGAAGGTCCCAAGTGACAAATACTATGGTGCCCAGACTGTTAGATCTACAATGAACTTCAAGATTGGAGGTGTTTCAGAAAGGATGCCAGTAAGTATTTCAAATCTGTATTCTCTTCTTCTCTAGAGTATGTTTTGGATGTGAAAGTGGATACCTTCCTCTTAAGCTTTTGCTGGAAGTGTGAGCAGCTTTGAATTTTAACTAAAGGTAGAAATTTCCTGGCAGTATATTATTCTGGTAGAGATATTTCTTGTTGCATTTAAATAAATTGAAAATTGCTTTTGAGTAATTATATGGTGCTGCTTTATTTTTTTAATAAACAGAATGAATAGAAATCTGTCTTTCATCTTTACAAAGATGAAAAAGCAAATGGAATAATTTGTCTGATGTAGCATTTATATAGTTTGTTGTTGAAGTTGTCTAGCATAGCATGTGTTGATCTAAACTTACGATGTGTAGCTGTGCATAGACCATTAATGTGCATGTGCTTTGTCATAAACTGACTTTTCATGTACTGAAATGTGTCAGTTTTCGCTCAAAAGGCTGTTTTAGAAATGGAACCAGTTCAGTTCTAATACATGTAACTTTTGACACACAGAGCATACCTGGGCTTACAAAACCAGCTGTGTACTGCCCTCTGGACTGCTTGGATGAATGTTACTGTTGGTGGGAGCATAGGTCAGATGACCTGATTGCTCTCTGGTTTGGTTGATGGACTACTGCTGGATTTAAGAGCAGAGAAGTTTGGTTTAGAAGTAGACATGTGCTATAAATTGCTAACATGTCCTTTTGGGGGGAAAGAAATTGTGTAGTTAAACTTACCCTTGTGTCTCAGGTCCAAGTTATAAGGGCTTTTGGCATCTTGAAGAGAGCAGCTGCTGAAGTAAATCAAGACTATGGTCTCGACCCAAAGATTGCTAAAGCCATTGTACAGGCAGCAAACGAGGTAGGAACCAGCTGTTCAAAATACTGGAACTGCCACTGTATTTTTGTTCAGCTTTTCACAGGAGGCCGGGGGATTGCATTTCTCAGATTGTTAGAGAAAAGCATTTCCTGTTAGTAAATCTTGTTTTCCAGAGATCATTTACTTAATATAATATTTTACTGTTTTCTTTCTAGCATGTAAAGAAATGATAGAATGTTCAAATGCATGTTGATAAATGCCACCCAAGTGCAGAGAGTTCTGAGTGACCATTATTTGAGGTGTAATGATACCAGGTGTTTTGCTTTGTATAAATCAACAGAGTTGTTTATCTAGAAGCATTTTTAACAGAGTTTTCTTGTCCAGACTAGCTTAAAAATATTTCAGTGTCGGCAGAAGCCGTATGCTCTTCCTACCAGCTGTAGCACCTGAAGTCCCAAGACCCAAAAGCTTTGGAGAACTCCAGAATATGTCCAGGCTCTTCCTGTGGTCTCTAGAGTTCCCCTACTTAAAGGTGGATTGGAAGTTTTGGTGGATTAAGTCTCCTTAGTTGAAAGTCATAAATTCTGAAAGTTGTTTGTGGCTCTTTTTGTTGTGTTTTGAAAACACCCCTGCTATGATATCCTTTCCCTCACCTCCAAAATAATTCTCTAATACAACTTAAATAGAAAGCGGAATCGAGTTACTCTTGGAGGTGGGAATGTTGCCTCTCTATAAGATGGGAAATACAGAAGATCCTCTCTTGAAAAGCGTGATTCCAGGAGGACTGATGTATCCTGATAATCTGGTTATGTAGCCTCAGAGTTGTGACAACAGATCCTTTGCTTTTCTGAGGCTAGTATGTGTGAGTGATACTTCTGAGCACAGATTCTGATACTATCAGAAACGCATCTTTAGAAAACTCTCTGAATGTGTCTGACATTCAGCAGGCTTCAAAAAATGTTGATCAGACAGGAGACTGCCTTACAGGAAGGAGGTGTTTGATACTAGCAGCCATCTGCTGGCTTTGTTGATGGAACATGTAATGTGTACAGGTGTCAGAGGTCTGGAATTTCCCTGGATGAAATTTCTTTATTGAGAAATAGTAGAGTCCAATTACACAGAGAGAAGATGTAACCTAAAGCACCTTTTAAAAATATTTTCTATGTCTGTAGAACATGAAATCAAATTCTATATATTTCTGTATTTCACAATCCAGTGTCTTCAAAAAGCATAGCAAATGGTTTTTTCCCTGTTAATATCAGGTATTACATAAAAATGTCTTAATTATTCTAGTGTAAATTCCCTGATGTTATATGTAGATTTCAAAATGTAATGGAGAGCATAACTTGAATATGTAATAAAATTTTCAGATTTAATGCTTTTACTTTTTTTTCTTGTGGAACAACTTTTCTTTCTTTTTTCTATTGTAGGTAGCTGAAGGAAAATTAAATGATCACTTCCCTTTGGTGGTGTGGCAGACTGGGTCTGGAACTCAAACCAATATGAATGTCAATGAAGTCATCAGCAACAGAGCTATTGAGATAATGGGGGGCACATTGGGAAGTAAAAAGCCAGTGCATCCAAATGATCATGTTAACAAAAGCCAGGTTGTTACACTTGTTTTATACTGCTTTTAATTTCAAAAGTTCTGTGTCTTTGAATTGTGAATTTTGAGTTTCCTTCTATCCACTGTTTAGATTAAAAAAAAAAAAAGTTTTGTGGACAACTTTGGCAACAATTTCCTGTTTTTTTTCAGTTTAAATGAACTTTAGGATGTTTGTCAGTGACAGTACGATTAAAAACTTCGAATTCATTCACGATAGATAAGTTCACACATGATGTATTAGGCAGAGGTGGCCTTATGACAACCACTGCTACAGTCTTAAATTAAATACAGGTCCAGTTTCTAAAAGTTGGATCATGGTAGACATTTTTATTATACTTCTCTCTTAAACTTCACCTACTTTGAAGGAGAGATTAAGCCACTAACTTGGTTGTGTTCCTTCCCGATCCTTTGTGCTTACTCAGTATTCTGTGAACTATGGATTTAACATTATCAAAGCAAGACATGCATGCTTTAAAGTCACCTACAATTCCTTTACAATCATCTGTCCATTCATTAGCCATCTCGCATAACTACTGCCTTTTCTTTTTTTTTGTCCCAAGGTTGTTGTGAACAATCTATTAAATTTAACTTTCTGTGGGTGTAGTCACAAAAAGTTGATCTATCAATAAGGATCTGACCATGTGGAACACCCCTAAGTTGCTTACTCTTAGTTTAGTTTCTAATTGTTTATGAGATAAAGAGAATAAAGCCACACGTACATCTTAACAGCAGCAATGGTGAGAAAAGCTTGTAAATTAATTGCTTGAATTTTCTCCACAGAGTTCAAATGACACGTTCCCAACAGCAATGCATATTGCTGCTGCCCAGGAGGTTAATGAGGTCTTGTTACCTGGACTAAAGAAGCTACAGAATGCACTCGAAGGGAAATCCAAAGAGTTTTCCCAGATCATAAAAATAGGGCGCACTCATACACAAGATGCTGTTCCACTTACACTTGGACAGGTAAAAAAAGAATTATGCATTTCTTTGGAAAATTCTTGTAAATGTGTTGGAGGAAATTAAGTCAAACTTAAGGATGCCTAAATTAAGTTGATGGTTTAAGATAACATATAGGAAAATGGCTGAATCTCAGCCTGAGTATTTTCAGTCTGAACTGGAATTTGCTGGGTATGGTATACACCAATACATGTGTCATAATTTTTCTTAATTTTTTTTCCATATGTGTTTTACTTCTAAAAGTAGTAAAATATAAATTGTTTTTAAATGATGTTTCATTACTAGATAGCACAACAGTTTTTCTGTTACACTGACATTGCAAGAAAGAGGTAGTAGTAGTCTGTAATCTGTAAATTTATGTAAGTTATGTTTTGCCAACACAGAAAACTAAGTATTTTGAATGAACATCTTTGATAACATGATCTTGTGTGTATGTATGTGTATATATATATATATATAAAAGATGGCAAATCTTACCATATTGTCAGAAATGGCTTATATTACAGTAATTTAGTAAGGAATTAAACTGAATTGATAGAAATCCAGATAGAATTTGTGGAATTTTTCCAAGAATGCACAAGGTGGGGTTTTTACTAAGATTAAGTGAACAAAGCCAGAGATCCATTTCTCTATTTGTACTTTGAGAACATTAGTGTCATCTTGGAGCTGATTTACTATGGAATCAGATCCTGCTAAGTACACAACTGAGATAAAAGGCAAGAGAAAGATGCATTATATGCACATTTTTATATAGTCAGATTGTTTTAATTGTTGGTAGCATGGGAGCAGTCTTTTAATAGAGGTATGCTTTCCCTCTTAATGAAACATGCTTAGATTGGGTGCTCTCAGGTTTTTAAAGAAATTAGTCAAATTGTGTTAAAAATCTAAAGTAATCTAGATGCTTGTTCTTGGTTATTGTCTTCGTCCCTTAACTTTGTCCTCCTCTCTTTCAAAGGAATTTAGTGGCTATGTGCAACAAATTAAATATGGTGTGGCTAGGATTGAATCTACCATGCCAAGAGTGTATCAGTTGGCAGCTGGCGGGACTGCAGTTGGCACAGGATTGAACACAAGAATTGGCTTTGCTGAGAAAGTTGCTGCTAAAGTGGCTGAACTGACGGGTGAGGAATGATCCTTGGGAGTGAGTTGTCAGTAAAGCAGTGTATGTAACATACAGTCAAATTCAAACTAAATCTTTCCAGTTCCCATACTTCTGATAAGCTTAAATTGTATTTATATTACAACGTGATACTTTCGTTAATGCCATGTGTTATATGCCTTCTACTTCGGATTTTTCTGCAATGTGTTTTGATAATTATAGTCAGTGCATTGAAAGGGACTGAAATGATGGTGTTTATCCAAGCAAGGCTCTTTGGATATGGGTACAGTTTCAGACTTCTATTATTAGCCCAACTATAATGGTTCTGTCTTGATCTTTGCTCCTCTGCCTCTCTTAATTTACAGTGACTTGGCGCAAAAGAAGGGAAAAAAACACTTCCAAAGCCACTCTGTTTTTTTCATATGAAAGAGTGGAAGTTAACTGATTTTTTTTGATTCTGTCTTTATAGATCTTAAAACTTAATTTACAGTGCAGTTGAGTTTTTTGATCTGTAAACCAGATCTTGTGTGTCACGGTATCAGTTTTCAAAATGCCCCCCAAACAAATGGGTACATCTGTCATTTACTTTTGCTGTGAAATCTGAAATTGCTTAGTTGACAGCATTTTTGTTTTGATGGATCTATTATTCACTGTCTTTCAGAGGGTCAAGAGTTTCTTGTACCCTGTGAGAGAAGTAACTTCTTGTAAACAACAGCTGCCAGGAACAGTACAGGGCATGTTTTGGTGATGTTAGAAAGCTTTCCCATATCAGTGGAATGTTTTCTGTCCTGTGTGGGCAGGTTGTATGCATAGGGCAGACTCCTGAGGTTCCTCATGCTCTTACAGAGGGTGGGTATTGGTGAGGACAAAAGGAAGAGTTTGGATGGATCTCTGTAGCTGAGAAGCCAGCTGTGCAGTTCACAAGCCCATGCAAATTGGGTGGGATTTGGTGTTTGTTTGGAAGTGCAAAACACTAGAAGTTAAGGGAATTATGCTGCTCTCCTTTGAACTGGTGCTGAAAGCTCAGATCAGTGGTTCTGCGGGCAGAAGTCCAGCCCACAGTCAGTCCTTAGTGAAGTCTAACCTCTCATAGCATTCTGCTGGGACTGTCCTTCCAGGGCAAAGTACTGAAGAAATGTTTTTCGTCATGGAACCTAGGCTTGCATCTCAGGCATTTAATTAACATAAACAGAGCTGTTCCTTCCATTGCTCCTGTGCTTTTGCTGTTGGCAGGCATCCTCCTAAGTCTCAACCAGTTTTCCCATGTTCTGGCTGGTTTATTGTTCCCTTCCAGTGCTGATACTGAGATGGGTTCTTGTCTAAGTAGCCAATTCCATTGTGATTACTTCTTACTTATCCTAATGCCTGCACTGCGATGCAAAACCATCTATTTTTATAACCGAAAGCATCACAGCAATTAACAAATTAAAGTTTCTAACTTGATTTAATGCAAGAAATGCCTAAGTTGGGCTAACTTCTGAAAGAGAATGGACATTCACAAAACACTGTGGTGCAGAAGCAATGCTTAGAATGAAACACACTATGAAAGCTTGAAATTTGAACCTTTGTTGTAGGTAGATGCTCAAATTTTATACTCTTATATATTTTAGTGACTTTTATTGTGTCTTTTTGTATTTAATTCAATTTGATTAAGAAATATGTGTGTGAAGAAAGCTCTAGAGGAAAGAGATGATCTTACAGTGTTAATAATTTTTAGTTTTTATTAAGCTAGTTATGTGTTTGATTGTCTGATTTATGTCTGCAAGGAAATGCTTCACTGGTTTAATGTTTACACCCTCTCCTTGTAGGTTTGCCTTTTGTCACTGCTCCAAATAAGTTTGAAGCTCTTGCAGCTCACGATGCTTTAGTGGAGCTCAGTGGAGCCATGAACACGGTGGCATGCAGTCTGATGAAAATAGCTAATGACATTCGCTTCCTGGGCTCTGGACCACGCTCTGGACTGGGAGAGCTCATCCTGCCTGAAAATGAACCAGGGAGCAGCATCATGCCAGGTACAGAGAAAACATACAGGGAAAAATGACCTGTTTGGTTTTTTTCTTTTGGACCACTGTCTCTTAACAGATATTTACCAAACACCATCACAAATGTCAGTAAGTCCATGATTCTCTCAGGTTTTATCTAGTGCTGTATTTTACCAAAACCTGTGTTCATAAAAATGCTTGCACAGCTGTGGGCTGGCAAGTGTATGGGGGAGAGTAGTATCTGTACAAATACGGCTTTATTAATACAAGCATACTTCTCAAAGCCTTCCTTTAGAATTGGAAGATCTTTACAATTTTAGGTAAAGGCTTTTCTGAAATAATCTTTAATCTGTGAATTGGAGCAATACTGTCATGTAACTTGACTTCTGTCTTTACTTCCTAGCATGATTAGTGTTATGCACTCACATTTTCCCTTCTGCAATGATCCCATTGTATGGGAGGATGAGAAAGAAAGGAATAATACTAGAAATCATTCCTTTCCTCTCCTAAAAAAGTATTTATATATGAATATTTTACATCCAATAACTATTTTAAGATTGTTCCTACTGTGTGGTAAATTATAAAAGAAACAGCTCAATGAGCATATCTGGCTCTAAAAAAAGCAAACAATGAATGTTCTTACTAGGATTATATCTAAAAATTAAGTCATAAAACAAACTTGTTGGGAGACCACTCTAACTTGGTGTGTGTGTTGGGTTTGGCGGGGGGTTGTATTTTTTTATTTTTCTGTTTTTTTTTCTTTTCTGATTAAGTTTACTAACTTTATCACAAGTAATTCTGACAAATCAGTAATACTTTCCTTGAGCTGAGTGAGATTTGTTAGTGATCTCCCAGAAATGCCAACTTGCACATGTAAAGACAGGTTATAATCTCTTGACTGCTACGAACTGAGGTAATGAACAGCTGCTTAGCTCATGTGCACGTGATCCAACTCAGTCTTGAGAGACTGCTGAAGCAGCCATAGCCTAGCTGAAAATACTGGAATAGTACAGTCAATTTAATATCATTTGTGGAAATACTTTATTTTCTGTGGTGCACAGATACAGAGGAGTAAGACCAGTTATCTCTTACAAAACATTTTCTATTGAATGGGATTTGGTAAACAGCTGCTGGTGGTTGGTTGGTTGGTTGGTTGGTTGGTTTTTCCCCTTCCTTCTCCTTTGGTAACCTTTTTCTTTCCCTTTCACAACCAGGAAAAGTGAATCCTACCCAATGCGAAGCAGTGACTATGGTGGCAGCCCAAGTTATGGGAAATCATGTTGCTGTTACTGTAGGAGGAAGCAATGGACACTTTGAACTGAATGTCTTTAAGCCCATGATGGTAAGTTCATAAAGTTTTACATATCTAGGACTTTATATGTAATTGTTTGTACAGTCAGATAATTTATGGGCAGAAACCCCCTCAGTGAATACTTGAATACTGGCAGGGTTGGACATCTGCAACATCCCTGGGCAACCTGTTCCAGCATCTCACCACCCTCAAAGTAAAGAATTTCTTCCTGATACCAAACCTGAAGTTCCCCTCTTTCAGTCTGTACCCATTGCTCCTTGTCCTATCACTACAGTTGCTGACAGAGTCCCTCTCTGCCTTTCCTGTAGGCCCCCTTTACATACTGGAAGGAAAACAGCCTGTTAAATAAGTTGATATTGTAAGGAGGACACTGGTTATGAACAAAGGTACCAGAATGTGCAACTAGTAATACCTGAATTAAATAATTGGTATTTTGTTCTTTGTCTTGTTAGATTAAAAATGTTTTAAACTCTGCAAGACTTCTAGGAGATGTGTGTGTTTCTTTCACTGACAACTGTGTAGTTGGAATCCAAGCCAATACGGACAGGATCAACAAACTGATGAATGAATCTCTGATGTTGGTAACAGCACTGAACCCACATATAGGTAGGTTTAAGGCTCAGAAACTTCTCAGAACATACTGAAGTAATTTGTGGTAGCATTATTTTGTACACTTTATTTGTATCGTCACAATGCCTGGAGGCCAGGTCAGGTCAAAAGTTACTTTACTTCAGCATCACCAATTGCTGTTGTAAAAGGTGTGTTCTCGTTGTAGTGGCCGTGCCAGGGTATTAGAAAAATAACTGATTAGAGTCAAAAGGAGATGGGGAGAATTTGTGTACCTGTTTTCTTAAATTGACCTCTAATAATGATGAGTGAAAGATTACAATATGAGATTTTTTATTTAAAGGACAATGCTGTATAAATCTTTGATCTAAATTAATTAAGACCAGAATAACAAAATTTACTTTCACTTTAATTAAGGAGTTGGTGTAAACATTTGGTACATTTCATTTCCTGCAAATTGAGTTAAGCAGTAATAGTAATGCCTAGCAAATAATTTTCCAAAGACTATTTCACACTCTACTCTCACCTCTAATGAATCATCTGAAATTGCGAATGGATAACTTGTTGATTTTGTTTTGTAACAGGATATGATAAAGCAGCCAAGATTGCCAAAACTGCGCACAAAGAGGGGACAACGTTAAAAGAAGCTGCTATAAAGTTGGGGTTCCTTACATCAGACCAGTTTGATCAGTGGGTGAAGCCTAAAGATATGTTAGGTCCTCAGTAACTTCTGTACAAAAAAAAGTGTTCTTAATATAAAAAAATAAATAAATATGATATCATAGAATCCATTAGTTGGAAAAGGCCTCTGAGATCATTGAGCCCTACCTATGACCGAACACCACCATGTCAACTAGACCATGGCAATAAGTGCCATGTCCAGTCCTTCCTTAAATACCTCCTTGAGTGACTCCACCACCTCCCTGGGTAGTCCATTCTCATGTCTGTTCACCTTTTCTGTGAAGTAATTATTTTAATGTCCAGCCTAAACCTCCCTTGGTGCTCCTTAAGACTGTGTCCTCTTGTCCTGTCACTTCTTACCTGGGAGAAGAAACCAACCCCCACCTGGCTACAGCCTCCTTTCAGGGGGTTGTAGAGAGCAATAAAGTCTCTCCTTAGCCTCCCCCAGGCTAAACACCCCCAGCTCCCTCAGCTGCTCATGGGACTGGTGCTCTAGACCCTTCACCAGCTTCGTTGCCTTTTTCTGGGCTCGCTCCAGCCCCTCAATGTCCTTCATGAATTGAGCGGCCCGGCAATGGACACAGCACTCGAGGTGTGGCCTCAGCAGTGCCGAGTACAGGGGGACAATTACTGCCCTTATCCTGCTGGCCGCACTGTTCCTGATTCATAGCACGCTTCGGTCCACTTCACAAGTTTTCCTGGTATTTTTGACACATCAGCTGACCTACTGTTACGGGGGTGATTCTACACTGCAAGCCGGCGGTGCAGCTCCAGCAGTGGCTACAAGGGGGTGTGTTGGGGGAGAGAAGCGGAAAAGCGTCCCCGTGTGGGGGCTGCTGTGACTCCGTGCTGCCCGAGGAGCCCCTGACCCCCGCCGCCAGCCAGCGGGGCTGGGAGCTCCGGCCGGCGCCGCCGGACCGCGCTTCCTGCTTCCCGCGGCCCTTCCTCCGCGGGGCGGGGCCGGGCCGGCCGTGGGCTTCCGGGTCGGCCGGGAGCGCTGCCGCCGCTGCCGGGGTCGGGAGCGACTCCGAGGCACCGCCGCCGCCATGAACCGCTTCTTCGGCAAGGCGAAGCCGAAGGCGCCGCCGCCCAGCCTCACCGACTGCATCGGGACGGTGAGTGCCCGCCCTGGGGCGCCCGGGCCCGCGGAGCGCTGCGCGGCCCGGCCGCCGCCTCGGCAGGGGCGGGAGCGCCGGGGCGGCCCTAGGGACGCGCACCTGTGCATAGGTGTGAGTGTGTGTGTGTGTGTGTGTGTGTGGATACTGCGGTGCGTGGGCACGGTGTGTGTGTGTCCGTGTGTGGGTATGTCCATCACAGAACCACGGAATGGGTTGGAGGGGATCTTAGTGATCACCCAGCTCCGGCCCCCCTGCCATGGGCAGGGCCACCTTCCACTCGAGCAGGTTACTCAGAGCCACACCCGGCTGGCCTTGAGCACTGTAATGTGCAGGGATACACGGTGTGTTTTGGCTCAGCGTGTTTGTGTGTCCGCACACGTACACAGGGATGTACCTTTATGTTCATACACCCATGCCTGCGTTTGTGTCCTGTGCCGAGGAGCGCATCCCGTAAATGGGTGCTCACAGTGAGCATGGAAGGCATGGCTCTCCTTACATCCTCCTGGATGTTCTCAGCATTTCCATCTGAGAAGTTCTCTGACTGCACTAGCTAACTCCTGCCATGGCAAGTTGAGGCAAGGCAGGGGCAGGAGCAAGAAAATCAGTCTCCCCGTCCGATACAGAAGAGTGTTTTGTCTCTTAGGGGTGAGCAGGGTTACTGTAGGGTTGATGCCAAAGGTATGTGCAGATGGACAGATAAGCAAGCTCAGACCAAGTAAGAAATGCTCAGGAAACACGTGGCAAAACACTTGACAACTGTTGTATTGGCCTTCTTGCAAAAAAGGTTAAGAAAAAGTGTTAAGATTTATCTTGTAATTTCATAGTCCTTTTTTTGACTTTAACTTTTATGGGGAAAATGGTAGCATGATTTAGCAGCTCCCTCTGTTGTAAGCTAATTTGAAGAAGTGAAGAAAGAACGTGCAGTTGCTTGAGTATTCGTGTCAGTAAACAAAGGGCAGTAACAGCTGTGGTATAGATGTAGGTTAACTAAGCTTTGTCACTGGAACCTGACAACAAGAAGTTTCCATGGAGAAATCACAGTTTTCCTCCCAGAAGATCTATTTTGCTACCCAGTGAAAAGACTCTCTAAATTAAATACCTTATTTTTGTCAGTGCTACCTCCACAAACCCACACATCAGTCTCTTGTGTATGCCACTGGCTGGTATGAGGAGAGAGAGAAGTGGTCGTAATGTTTGTCTCAGTACTTTATCTTACTGACAAAAAATGTTTTAATACTGCTTTTTAGCATTATTAAGCCCAAACATAACTCTAAATATATTTAGTTAGAACAGTGAATACAGCATCTAATTGAAAACCAGGATTACCTTTCCCATTGTTGCCAGTAAACACTTTGGTGGATGACTTGAACTCCAAAATCCATGTGAGATACTGTCATTAGTACTTAAATTTGCTATTTTGGCAATGTAAGTGAAAGAGCAGGAAGCCTTGTGTCCCTCACAACTGACTCCGTATTAGTCTGTTAGATTTTTCACACTGCTTTTGCCAGTTCCAAGCTAATGTCCATTTTTCTAATATTGAGCTAAATCAAAGGAAAATTTAGATAGGTCAGCAGTCTGCTTCTGTTAAGATGTTGTTCAATCCTAGCAGAGTCTTGGGGTACATAAAAGTGTAATTTAAACAGATGTTTTGATTTGCAACACCAGGAATTTAGTTTTTTTTTTTCCAAAAAAATCCTGCTAAATGCAGTTTTAATCCTCTTCTAGTTGTTTGTAATTGCACTGTCTGAAAGTTTGACTATTGAAGACAGCAGATTAACCAAAAAGCAAAATTTCAGGTTCATTTTATGCATGTGATGACTTTGGCAACTTTGGCAATGATGAGTTACAGTGTGGTTTTTAAAACATGAAATCGAGAGCCTGTGCTGGTCAGCTGTTGAGAAATGAAGGGCTGGTTGCAAGCAGACCCCTTAAAGGTGGGTCATCACAGGAAGTGTATAAACCACCCTGTTTTGATGCCTTTCAATTTCTGTGGAAGGGATTAAAATGTAAGACATTTCTGTATACTAGTGAGCATGGGGAGAAACACTTCCTTTCAGTAGTTTGAATTTGATGAATTAACTTTTTGTGCCAAGTTGTATTCTATCTGGTTTGTGAAAGACTTGCTGTCTTTTCACAGTAGTGGAGTCTCTAGGATAGGTTCTGCTAAAACTACAGACAGTATTAGATTTTTTTTATCTTCAATTACATGTGAATTATTTTTAAGAGAGTTGTGTGAGATATTAAAAAACTTGTACTATTTCTTTTTTATGTTAAGTCCAACAGTTTAGAGGCTCAACTGCTGTGGCTTCTGGGGTGTCTTCTATCTTAGAAACATTTTGCTCTGCCTTTTGAAAGAGTCAAATTGCTTTGTAAGATACCTTACCATGTCAGTTCAGTGATAGTTAGCCATTAAATGGCAGTTGGGAAATGTGTTTGGTGAGCAGTGATTAATGAAACATTAGTTACAAACATCGATAACTCTTAGGCAGTAATCATGCCTATGTTTTGGATGTTCTTTCATGTGTAGGCAAGTTTAGTTATGTAAAATTCATTGCACTTAAAGGCAGGATTTTTTCTGCTTGCTGGCAGAGCACAGTCAGATGACTCAAAGCTGTCACGAGGCCGGTAGGAGGAAGGATGCACCAGGAAGTAAAGCATTAATAGTGTTTTTACTTTTTCTTCTTTCTAAACTTATGGTTTTTCAGAGTAGTAAATAGGAAACATAGGAACAAAAGGCTAATAGTTGTGACAATGGTGTTAAAATTCAGGTTCCCTTTCTTTTGTGTAAATTGGGACCCTTCTGTAGCAATGAAACATTCCTCAGTGTGCCTTATTTGTGAGTAATAGAAGCTCTTCAAGTCCTAATACACAGTCTAGTGTTCTGGATAAATTAGATTCATTCTCCCCTCTCCTGTCCAGTCTCATTTTTAAAAGCTGAGGTCCTGTGTCATGCGTGTGTGAAATTTTTACGTAGTTAATGGATACGGGAGGCTCTGTCTCCACTTCCTGGTAGTACTGCTTGAAAGAATCATATAAATAAACCAAATCACTGTTTTTCCCCCGTGGAGGCTGACCTCAAAGGTGCAGTTAGCTGATGAAGATCTTGAGGAGGTGCCATGCTTTGAACCTACAGGAGTATTAAAATCTCAAATTTTTCTCTTTCTTGCTATTAGTAAAATATTTGGCATAATAGAAAGCTTAATACAAATTTTTCAATGCCAGCTGTGCCCAAGCACTTTAATGTCTTGTGTGGAATGTTCATATCTGATGTTCTGCTCAGGATGCCTCTGGCAAAGGCATGTTGCTGTCATAGAGTGGGCTTTTAAAAGGGTCACTGAAACACTGAAATGAAAATCCACATAATTGTACATGCTTAGCAGCACCATTAGCAAGGCAGAATTGTAAATTTGCACTGATCTGTCTTATGCTATAATTGGAATGTCATTATAATCTAATCCCTAGAGAGGCTCCTTGGAATGAGAAGTTAATAAGCTTTATTTTGTTGTTTCCAAAGAAATGCTGGGGTAGTCAGTTCATGTTAAAAAGGCCTTTTATGAATTTGTATACACTGTTAGAACTACCTATACCCATGCTTGGTTATGTCATTTTTAACCCTCTTATGGTGAAGGGTTAAAATATATCCCAAATGAGAGCTCTGTGGAATGCCAGCAGGGTACACCTAGAAGTTTTCCATTCTGCTTTAGCCTGTAGCACTGTGTGTTACCAGAAATTCCTGAATGGAGTTCTAACCTGAGTGCATTTGCAAGGGAGCACCTCAAAATGATGGGAACATGTTACAGTGGCAGAGCTTTCTGCAGCCTCAGAGCATTGTTTCTTGTGCTCCTTGTAGAAGTTGTTTCACTTGATTCTGGTTTTGGATTCTAAACTGTTTATAAAACCACTGAGTGGTTTTATAAAGAAACAATTCAGTTAGAAACACAATAAAATGGAGGCTGTTCTTTTTATTGTCTTTTATTGTCCCATACCTGAATAAAACCTTAATGCATGTTGTTTTCTTTGTTTTCCCCCTCATGTATTAAAGGTGGATAGCAGAGCTGAGTCCATTGACAAGAAAATTGCTAGGCTTGATGCAGAACTAGTGAAGTATAAGGATCAAATGAAGAAAATGAGGGAGGGACCTGCAAAGGTAAGAATGTTCTATGGAATTTAAGCATGAGAGGATGTGACTCAAACTTCTTGTCATGTGATTTAGCCAGTTCATCTGGTTCTTAAAACTGTATCTTGCCCTACAGATGAGATATAAGGTCCTGCAGGATTTTTTTATTAGACATGCATCTTTGAACAGTGTTTTCATTGGTTTTTATTTGTTCCAGAGTCTAATGTAATTCCTCCTTGGGAAGTAACTTGTTTCCCTTTTTCCTTGTTACCTGAATTAAGTTTGGTAGAGAGGCTGTTTTGTTTGTCATCCAAAATAAAAAGCTCTACACTATGCCTAAACAGAGCAGGGCAACACATTTTTAAAGGGATGAACTTAGAATATAAAATGTGTCTGGAAATAAACATATCTGATACAAACTGTATTGTCAAAGTACCTGCTGTGGTATTACTTGATGCTGACCATTAAAATGTATTAATGAAAGCTAGTTCTGATGGACTAAGTTTGACATCTTATTCTCCTTACTGAAAACATAAATCAGAAGCTAGAAACTGAAAATATTTTCTACTAGAAGTTTTGTGTACTCTCCTGTTTTGTTAATCATTAATGCAGGCCAAATGCTGAATGTAACTATTGTTAAACTTTTGGCACTAGTAACTGAGAATCTTTTGGAAAACTTAAATCCAATGCATTAGGTTTAAACAGGATAACCAAGTGAAAAGTCAGATATTTTTTCCTAATGTAACACTATTGTGTCTTTCAGAATACAGTAAAGCAGAAAGCATTGAGAGTGTTAAAGCAGAAGCGAATGTAAGTTGAAACCTTTCTGAGTTTGTGGTTAATAAAAGGTTGTTTTCTTTGGGGGGCAATGGCACACTTTCATTTCTCTTTCCAGTACTCTCCTGAGCATTCTTTACAGAAAAATGCTGAACAAGTCTTTCAGAAGCATGTCCTTACAGATTTTGCATCAGCATGTTTATGATTTATATGTCAGTATAGAAATTTGGATTGGTACAAGATGACCCAAGTCTGTTCATTATTACGAATACGTTTGGCTCCTAAATTTTCTGAGAGATTGCCTCATTTTATATTATTGATTGATTACTGTAAGTTGTGTATTTGATGCTCTTGCTCTGGTTTACGGGAAATTTACCTCTTCTTTATGGACACCCTTGAGGACTTGAGTAGATGTAGTGCAGGTAATTGTGGCTCTACAGAAACCCTTAAGTGGACAGGATAGATGGTCCTGTGGTCTGGTCTTGTCTAGTGTCCTGTCTTGAAAGTGTCCAGCAACAGATCCAAAGGAAAGAATATCAGAACAAGGCAAGTGTTCAGGAATGTTTCATTGGAATATGTCATAGTCCATGAACTTCAAATCTTAGAAGCTGTCTGAGCCAAAGCTCCCATCATCTTGTATTTCACATCCCTCAGATGAATTGTACCTTTATGGACTCACTCAATTACTTGTTAAGTATTAGTGAACTCTTACCATCTAAAATATCAAATGGCAAGGAATGCAGTACTTTAATTAGATGTTGTGAGGAGGACTGATTGATTTTGGGCTTTAGGGTTTTTTTTCTGTTTTTTGACTATGCTGCTTGCTGATCTTCCTTGGTGGGAGTACTCGGCCCCTCATAATAGGCTATTGTCATATCCCTCAGTCATTTCTTTCAGATCTTGTGGAACAGTAATATATTCAGTCATTAGTTGTCCAGCAGGTTTTGCATTTGGATCCTCCTTGTCTATCAGATCTCCTGCTTTGCATGTTAGAAGGACTCATGGTTCATTTTTACATTTTTGTTCTTTTGTTTAACTTGGCATCGTTTACATTCTTGATTTGATACAAGTTTAGCTTCAAGAAGGATGATTTCTTAATTTTTAAAGTCTTTCTTTTCTCTGTGGTTACCCTTAAAGGTTTCCTTTTGGTATGCTATCTTCCCCCTCCTCCCTGCCCTGAAAAACTCCACAGGAGCCACTGTGGTTTGGATAACCTGCCAGCTCTTCTCTTCTCCTTACAGCATTAGTGAGCATGGCTGCATGTCTAGCTTATGGTGATTAAACTTTTGCTGTATCCTCACCTACTTTGTCAGTCTAGGCAAATATGGTGTTGCTGTCAGTTAAAACAAAGCTTAGTTCAGGAATAGCTTTGTCAGCTTCAAGTACACAGAAATGCATAATGGCCAGATTTTTATGAAGCTCTTTATTCTGCAATTCTGTATAATAAGTGAAAAATAAAAAACCAGATCTGTTCATATCTTTAGACTACTGCTGCTGCTTTTTCAACTCTTAAAAAATTAGGAGTGTTTGTGGTAATAAATAGTGTGGTGTTTTAAAGTCGTTATTTGCCTTTTTTTAAACAGGTATGAACAACAGAGGGATAATCTGTCACAGCAGTCTTTTAATATGGAACAAGCTAATTACACTATTCAGGCACTGAAGGATACAAAGACAACGGTACTAGTTTATTAATCTCACACTTGTTTAATTTGTTTAATCAGTGCTACATTAGATACAAGTATGATGTTTGGCTCTTCTAGGTGGATGCAATGAAACTGGGGGTGAAAGAAATGAAGAAAGCTTACAAGCAAGTCAAGATTGATCAGATTGAGGTGAGCTTTTATAGTTTAAATGATTAAAGAACAAAAATAATGTACTGAAATAGTGGCGAGTGGACTATATAATTTGAAGGTAAGATGACTATTTTAGTTCACATGAGTTTGTCTGCCCTATTTATGGGACCACCATCATAATTCCTTCCTGATTTTTCTGGTATTGCACAATCAGTTGTCTGCCTTATTGTACTGATAATTGTTTCCTTGCTGAGCTAATCTTCAATCTCTCCTCTCCTTTCCTTGCACTTCAGCATAAATGTTAGTGGATACTTCCTGCTGTGGCTTTTTTTTGTCCTTTTTTGTTTCCCTATACTAGTAACGTGCAGATTAGTCCTTTAATCTCCCAGTTCAAGGTAGTGCCTGATGAAAAAGAACAAAACCCAGAACCAACGAAACACTAGCCAAATGTCCGCAAGGCCTGGCCCTGACTTCAGAAAATGCATAAAACCTCCCCCATAAGATCTCTAAATATAATTTCAAGTACACTTCACTTAAATTCTTACCCAATGCCAGTGCTGAACTCCTTTAAGTTCTCTTTCCTATTCTGTTTTTTATATATGGCCTGCATTGTAAACCTTTAGGCAAGTATTGGTTCCTTACTTGTATTCAAGTACAGTGTCAATAATTATGCTAATATATCTTCTGAATTCTGCTGTGGCACCACTCAGGTTAGTGCTTATTTTCCAGATGGTAGATTTAATTTGTCTGCATTTCATACCTTTTCTGCTTTTCAGGTACTCTTGTCCTGAATGTGTGTGTCTTGACCTGTATTATTGCTGCTTCAAAAAAATGGTTTATGCATTAAAAGAATTGAGTTCTTTGTATTTTGGAATTACTAAACTGAATTTGAGTAAATATGGACCAATTTTAAATGATTCTTGCTTCAGGACATACAAGATCAGTTGGAAGATATGATGGAGGAAGCTAATGAAGTCCAGGAGGCACTGAGTCGTAGCTATGGAACACCAGAGATTGATGAAGATGATTTGGAAGCAGGTTAGGAAGGGGGAGGGTGATTTTTTAATGTTACTGAATATAAAAATCATCATATTGTCATACAGTGATTTTTTTTATTTCATTGGTCAAATGCTTTAAACGTGTTTTAAAAGGCTTTAACAGCTTTTTTAAACAGTAAAGCTGGATTTGCTTTAGGAGAAGTAACAAGAGCATGAGACAAATATGAGATACCAGTGGAATGCTACAAAGCAGGGAAGAAGGTTCTCTCCTGTGTGTGTGTATTTCTGACTGATGATTGATGCTAAATGAGTCTGAATGTAAGCATTCAGTATGAATCCTGAGTCTAAGAGCAGCTTTTCTCTTGCAAAAGGAACTTATTGCAAAATTTTTCAACCAACATAATTTAATTTCAGAACTGGATGCGTTAGGTGATGAGCTTTTAGCTGATGAAGACAATTCCTACTTGGATGAAGCCGCATCCGCTCCAGCAATCCCAGAGGTCACTCCTACAGACACAAAAAACAAAGTGAGTCCTTTGCTCTTTAACAGCAAAATACATTTTGTTTGTTTTGGATTAATCACGTTTGTGTTAGTTGCTTGATATTTGGGATCCTTAATATTTTGAACAAAAAACTGTGCTTCATGTTTTATGTATGTTATTTATGTATTATATGTATGGATGCTAAATACAGAGAATTTGAGAATACAGTGTACTGAATGCTTTTAATTATGTTTAGAAGAACTAGAATGACATTTTGTCAGTCAAACACTGCCAGTAGAATTTAAGTGTACCATTACAGCTCTAGTCTTAAAACCATAAGAAAGGCTTCTGTATGTTTGCTTTTGGGGCTTTAATAGAGCTTCATAATGAGGAAGAACACTGATGCTCTTGTTTTGATTCCAGCTGTCACACAGTGGCAATTGCAGATACAGACACTTTATAGAAGTAGTAAGGAAGTGTCTGTGAAATGTTCTGGTTGGTGGAGAGTCGTTAACCTTCTTCTTCTTCTTTCCTACAGGATGGTGTATTGGTGGATGAATTTGGGTTGCCAAAGATCCCTGCAACATAAATGTTTCAAAAGCACAATGGATACAATGAACTATACTTTCTGAATTGTATTACGAATCTTTTTTTTTTTTTTTTTTAAATTCTGGAGAACTTGTCCTTCCAGTGTAACCTTAATATCACTACATCCTAGAATGCAATATGAGTGGCTGGTGGTGTTCTTTCTTTGGAGGAAGTTGTTCTACTACTGACTTTTCTGTTAATGGAAAATTCATCGCAGTTCCCTTCAGTGGAAACAGTCAGTCTGATAGGTTTTGATTTCCGTATCTTATGGACAAAGTAAAACGTGAAGACTAGTGGTGGCTGTCGATAGCTGAGGTTTATTTTGACTTTGTATTATGTTTCTTGAGACTAAGACTACACGTTGCTGCTTACTCTCTGTAAAATAGCTCCCTTATTACTACGCCTGTTTGATAAAAGAACTGAAAGCAATTTTTAAACTACTGCAGTCCTGAAACTTTTATGCGATTGTACTTGTAACCTTCTTGAAAACTGCTCGGGTTATCATTAACTTTATGTATTCTATGGAGACATAAAATCACGTAGATAAGCAGATCCCTTTGTGTGGCGTTTTTGGTGATGAATTCGGTCCGACGAACAGGGCGGGGGGCAGGTTATCAGCGTCACGTGCCCCGGGCTCGCCAGAGGCGGGGCCTGGTTTGGGATGGGGAAGAAAAGGTCCCGTTTACGCCAGGCCCGCCTGGGCCGCGTCCCTGCTGCTGTCGGGAGCTGCCCGGCGGTGCCGCCGTGAGAGCAGACCGGGAAGACGGCATTCCCGTTTTCCTGCTCCGGAAGTGACGCGGCCCGGCAGCGCCGCGGACGGTTCCCTGTGGCGGGGCGAGATGGCGGCGCCCGGAGCCCCGGTGACCGTCACCGTCACTTACAGTAAGCGCCCGGGGCAGGGGCAGCGGGCGGGGGCGCATCTCCGGCCGCGGGGGCTGCTCCCGGCCCGTCCCCTCCCCGCTGCCCGCGATCCCCGCCCGGCCCGGAGCGACACCGGGCGCTGCGGGGCGGGCGGGCCGCGGCCGCATCGGCGGGGGGGGCGAGCGGAGGGCGGCCGGGGTGGCCGCGGCCTCGGCGGGGCACGGCCCGGCCCCCGTTCAGCCTGGGCTCCATGCCGGCTGCTGCCGTGAGGCTTCGCTCCTGACTGGCCGCGGCTTCCCAGTGTCTCCTCCAGCTGGATCGCCGGCGTAGGTGTGCTGCAAGGTTGATAGTGGGAACAGGTGACACGGCGGCCTTTGCCGGAGGGCGCAGAGCAGAGGTCGTCTGGGTCCGACGGGGATCGTGGGGGGACTGGAGCATCTCTCCTAAAAGGAAGAGCTGAGGGAGCTGGGCCTGTTCTGCCTCGAGGAGAGATGACAGAGGGGACCTCACTGTTGTGCATAAATATGTCAAGGGAGGATGCCAAGAAGATGGAGCCTTCTCAGTGGTGCCGAGCCCTAGGACAAGAGGCAATGGGCAGAAACTGATGCACAGGAAGTTCTGCCTGAATATGAGGAAGAACTTCTTTACTGTGGAGGTGACTGCGCTCTGGTGCAGGTTGCCCAGAGAGGTTGTGGAGTCTCTCTCACTGGAGGTGTTCGAGAACTGTCAGGACACAGTCCTATGCCATTTGCTGTAGGGTGACCCTGCTGGAGCAGGGAGGTTGGACCAAATGACCCACTGTTGTCCTTGTAACCTGACCCATTCTGTCATTCTGTTGTTTTGGTAATCTTGACTTAGATGAAATATATTGCTGAAGTCAGCACTGCATGTTAAAAGCAGGTGCTACCCAGTAGGCTTTCTTCTGGTTTGTTGAAGAGACTTGGATGTTTGCAGCTAGTGAGCTACAAGACTGCAACAGAGAGTGGTTTCTTCAGTAGGACAGGTGGGTGCTGGTGCTGACCTGGTGGAATGGGTTACTCAAAGGCCAGCTGACACAGTTGGGCTTTTTTCCTCCCTCAAAAACAGGAGGAGGGAGAAGAAAGTGGAGGCGAAGATGGGCTTGTATCTATAAATAGATATAAAACGTTACTGCAAAGGGATGAGAATAGCTTGGACTTTGCAGTTCTTAAAAATAAGATGGGAAGCACCATAGTTAGATTTTGAAGTGGATCTAGGTGAGACAGTAGGAGGAATGAAGAAGATAGTAAAGTATTAAATCAGCAAGGTATTCTGCTTAAACCTAGTAATATTTTAATTGGATTAGTTTTTTAAATTATTGATAGTAAATTCTGCCTTTGTTCGTTTTGCACTGTGTTGGTCATGTTCTTTCCATCTCTAGAGCTTATTGTTTATTTCTGCTTGCTCATTCATCTTTTCAAATTGTGTTTCAAATTGTTTTGTTCAAAGGTTTCCTTTATCTCCTTGTAGTTTTATTTAAGTCTTTGGTGAGGAATTTTGTAGAATAATCTGTTTGAATCATCATGATTCATGTGCTAACTGGTGCCTTCAGAGGGCTCCATTTGATCTGAGGGGTTTTCATTTTGCAAAGATGTCAGTAATTTAATGATACTGACATTTATAATTCCAACATCTTGCTGTTTGCCAACAGCCTGCTTGTCTGAGGATGTTTTTCTCTTTCCAATTGTTTTTTTACCTGCTAATTACTTTGTCATTAATAGATAGCAAATAGAAGCCTTTGTTTAGATTGGGCTTCATCTGTCTGATTTACACCTGCAGCTGTCAGATGCTGCTTGACCACTTTGTGCAAAACATTTTTAGTAAAGTTTTGTGTGCAGGAGTGAAAGTGGGGAAAGATGGAAATTAGGGCTGAAAAATACAGTGACAGTAGACCCATGTGTGTGACTTGACAATCTGCAAGTGTGGTGGGCAGACCCTGGCTGGACATCAGATGCTCACCAAAGCCACTCTGTCACTCCCCTCCTCAGCTGGGCAGGGGACAGAAAATACAGCAAAAGGCTCCTGGGTTGAGAGAAGGGCAGGGAGAGAATACTCACCAGGTCATGGGCAAAACAGACTTGGCTCAGGGAAATGCAGTTCATTAACATTCAAATCAGAGTAGAACAATGAGAACTAAAAGAGAAAAAACTACTTTCTCCCCTGGGCGTAACTTTCCTCCTCAGTTCTCTAACTCCTGCCTGACCACTGCAGGGGAATGTGGGCTGCAGTCAGTTCATCACACTTTGTCTCTGCTGATCCTGCCTCCTCAGGGGGAGGACTCCTCACACTTCCCCTGCTCCAGCATGGGTTCCTCTCATGGGTTGCAGTCATTCAGGAACAGACTGCTCCAGTGTGAGTCCCCCACAGGGTGACAAGTCCTGCCAGCAAGCCTGCTCCAGTGTGGGCTCCTTTCTCCCTGGGTCTACAAGTCCCTGCAAGGAGCCTGCTCTAGCACAGGCTTCGCACAGGGTCACAGCCTCCTCTCAGGCATCCGCCTGCTCTGGTGTGGTGATCATCCGCAGGCTGCAGGTGGATCTCTGCCTCTGCAGGCTGCAGGGGCACAGCTGCTTCACCATGGTCTTCACCATGGGCTGCAGGGGAATCTCAGCTCCAGCACCTGGAGCACCTTCTGCCCTTTTTTCTTTGGTGTCTGCAGGCTGTTTCTGTCACACATTCTCACTCCTCTCTGTGGTTGCAGTTGCTGATGCACAGGTTTGTTTTTACTCTTAGCTACATTGTTGCAGAGGTGCTTCCACCACTGCTGATGGGCTCAGCCGTGGCGAGCAGTGCATGTGTCTGTCCAGGGGCCAGCTGGCGTTGGCTCTGTTGGACGTAGGGAAAGCTTCCAGCAGCTTCTCACAGAAACCCCCCCTGTGGCCCCTGGTACCAAAACCTTGCCATGCAAACCCAATACAGCAAGAAAATGAATTGACCTGTTTCTTAAAATATATTTATGCTTTTAAAGAAAGAAGTATTTTGGAATTTTGCAGTAGTGCTTACTTCAAATTAGTGTTGTAATTTACTGAAGCAAGCTGAGAAGCTGTGATACCAGTTCTAACCCATGAGTTGTTTTTTTATGGTGATTTCACTCTGCTGTGAATTTACAGTAAAATTTGTTTACAGTCTGCCCAAAGTGGTACTCATAATTTGTAATTAAACTAGTTATTTTGTTAGACAAACTTGATCTGTTTTTTTCCTCAGTTAATATATTTTTTTTTCTCTCAGCTGCTGCAGAGCCCTTATACAAAGCAGTTGTGTATATCAAAATGACCTTTTGAAATATACTGAGGTTGTGTTTTGTGGTTCGTTTTTTTTTCCCAAAAGAAACTAGTAAGAAGGGCAGTTCATGAAAAATGCTTGGGTGAGAGTGGCATAATGTGATTCTAAGCTTAAAATTGTCTTGGAATAACAAATTTTGTTAGAGCTTTAAAATTTTTGAGACTAAAATGTCACTTGTCATGTGACTGTGGGAGGCTGGAGCATTTTAAAATCAACTTTTCTAGCACTCTCCTTTGTAAAAGATACATGCACTTTAAATTATGGTATGAGAATAGTTTTCCTTCTGGTATGTGTTGTCTCTTCCTGCAGAGTGAAAAATGCCTGTTTTGATTTTCCTTGCAGCCAGTGGTGGTTGAATCCTGTGAGTGCTTTGAGATTGACAGACCTTAAGTGTGTGGGAGCAGAGGGTTGTAGAAAGGGTCTGTTGCAAAGCAGATTAATAGGCATACTCCTTTTTTCCCCCCTGAGAACTACCTCCTGTTTGCATGCAAGTAATCATAGGGAGTCTGAATAGGATGCTCCATAAGTGGAAGGTGACAGATAAGCTGGGACTTCTCCAAGTGGTTATGTCTGCTTATCAGCAGTTCATGGGGAGAAATAGTTTTTGCACTCTGAGAATTCTCTCTGGTTGGTGGTGGAGATGAAATGGGGTAGACAATGATTGCTTGTTTCTTGTGTTTGAGGAGAAGGGAGCAAAGGAAGTGATAAATTGTCTCAGATACCAAAGACTCATGACATCAGAAGTTCCTACAAGTAGGAAATGGGATACATCAGGAAGGTGTGGGCTTTCATGCTTTAGCTTGTAGGATGTCTGGACACCATCTGTACTTTTAGAAAGAGATAAGGAACAATATTTAGCAGGAGCTAAATTACAGCAGTAAAAAAACACCTGATCAAACTCTTCAGGTTATTCCAGTGCAACCCAAAATTTTCAGCTGAGGTCAGTCACTTCAAGAGGAAGGAAGTGTAGTAGAATAATTTGATTGAAAAGTATGATCCTACATGAGAACCTGTGATTTGAGAACTTTCTGTATTAATGGTAATAAATATTAGAGATGGATTTTCTCTGTAATATTTTCTAGGTTACAATAAGTATTACTGTTACGTTTTTCTACTAGGTAATGAAAAACACAGTATTCAAGTTGCTTCTCAACAAGAAGATGGTGAACCTACACTACAAGACATGGCTGTACTTATTGAACAAGTCACTGGAGTGCCAGTTCCTTTTCAGAAACTGATATACAAAGGTAACTTATAAATCTGCCATGTTCTGTATAGATGATGAGCTTTCATCTTAGTCACTTTCAGGTGTCCATGTTTTGAATGTCTTCAAAAAGACATTCTTGTGCCACTAACTGTACTTTAACTATTTTTTTTCCTCTCTCATTCTTCATTTAGGAAAGTCTCTGAAAGAATTGGAACAACCATTATCAGCACTTGGTGTTAAAAATGGTTGCAAAGTCATGTTGATTGGGAAAAGGGTAAGCATTGCCTGTGGACCTTTTACCCCCTTAAACTGTCATCATTTTTGTCAGTAAGTCAGCTGCTGAACACAGAAACAAGCTGTAGCATTAACCTAATCTTGTATACCTATCCAGAAAGTTGAGTTCAATCTCATGTTACACTGCAAATAACTGCAGTTTGGACTTCTCTGAAATTACATTATTGACTGGCTTCTGCTTTACATTATTGACAGGACTCTGCCTAATCTGTGGTCAGTGCTCATGAACTTTCTGTGCACTGATGACCTTATCTGCTCATCTTATTTTTCTGGTTTAAAAAAAACTTCCCCAACTGTAGCTACTGTGTCTTGATTGTCTGTGTTATTTCTGGTGAAATGATTTGTGGCTGGCTTTGCAAGTCAAGAATGAGGTAATAATCTCATTATGTAAATGTTGCCTATACTTTAGAAATGATAAGTTTACAAAAAGAAAAAAAATTGCACTTTTCCTTTTCCCTTCAAATTAATCTCATTATAATAATACATTGCTGATTTAGGTGTATTTGTAATTAAGCTTTGGAAGAAGCTTATTTGGTAGGTATTGAAATATGGAAAGAATAGCCACAGTGTAGTGTTTGTTCTAAACCATCAGAAGCCTTTATGTCTGTGTCAGCACTGCTGCTTTTTAGCTGCATTGTATCTTTATTTGTCCCTTAGTTGTGAATGTTGTACTTTTGAATACACAGAATAGTCCAGAAGAAGAGGCTGAATTAAAGAAGTTAAAAGATTTGGAGAAGTCAGTGGAGCAAATAGCTAATAAATTAGAGGAAGTTAATAAAGAGTTCACAAGTATCCAGAAGGTATGCCAGTTTTGTATCACTTTACATCTTTGCAAAGCAGTTTTATAGGTGTATCTATTTAAAAAAACCCAAACAAAACAGTTTGAAGGTTTTGAGTAGTCAGTAATAGGCCACCCCTCTAAATGTCCAAGAGTCAGTAATAATTCTTAATGAATTTCAGATGCCATATATGAGTTTGCAAAGTAGAGACATGGCACTGTTCAGAAAAAGGTAAATATTGTTTCATAGGGGATAAGTTATATTCTTTATATCTGGGAAAACACAGAGTTCTGTCAAAGTCCAAAGAAGTCCAAAGAAGAAGGTCTATTACTTGTTTATCATTTAAGTAAACCTAGCAGATCTTACATTTACCATGTCAAGAATTGATAACATACAGAAGAATACAGATTAAGATTAGAGTCCCTATTATGCTTGAAAATACAGAAATAGTACAAGATGTTTTCTCCTGTTGTGGATTGACAGATTTTCTAAGGTGAGTATTGTGTAGGGTGTGGGATAATTTTGTTTTTTTCTTCTTCAGGGATTTTTAGCAAAGGATCTCCAAGCAGAAGCACTAAAACAGCTGGACAAGAGGATAAAAGGAACTGCAGAGCAATTCATGAAGACCCTTGAACAGATTGATGCCATTGTAAGTAACTAACCACAGAAGAGGGTCAAATCCCAACAGAAACTTATTTGCTATTTTAATGTACTAAAAATTGAATTTGACTTTGAAAATTGGTTAATCCCTTTGCTCATTTTTTTTTTCTTTAATATGCAATACTTGACCCTGTATGTTTCCAAAAAATGGCGGCCTCTCTTTCTAAATGGTGCCAGTAATGCCTGTGTATGAATTCCCATTATACAGAAGAGCTTCAATTGGGACAGCAGCCCATGAAGACTAGGTGAAATGGGTATCCTTTGCTCAAGTTTTGTCCTTTTTTTGCTTCTTGGCAAACTTTCATGGTAACAGTATAGGTCTGGGGAAAAAAAAAAACAAACAATGAGATACACTTAATATTCTATACCACAGAGGAACAAGGAGGTCCTGCAGACTGAAGGATTTTCTGGTCAGTCACATATGGACTGACAGTACTTTTATCTGAGATACCTGCATATTGAGGGCTGGGTTCTTTCAAGAAAGAATATACTGGTATATATACTGGGTATATCCATGTGCTTTGCAGTCATTAGTGGATCATAACCTTACATTACATTTCCAGACTATAATATACATCTTTCTGTGTCATGTAGTAGCTGAGAGCTAGATGAGAATAAGGGTCTTGTACAGAGATAAATAGAAGATTGCCACAACCAGGGTATCTCCTTATTCTGTTTCTCTGTCTGCTGATCATTCTCTGTAAGCTTCATTATGTAATTATGTTGCATATCAAGGATATTGTAAGATCCTGCTCTGAAGGAAGGTGCTGCTTTTCTTTGGTAGTGGTGTCTTTGGGGTCTCCTCCTTGGTACAGGAGATTATTTATTGGATCTTTTTTTTTTCCAAAAGATGCCATGCAAATACCTATAACTGGTGAAATAAATGTAGTTTAATTGATGGACACTTTGAAAAGTTCAACAGTAGACTAAATCAAAGACTAATAATTTGAATTGGCCACCGTCAAGTGCTATGTAATATGGATTTGTTCCTAGGAATAGTGGGAAGCTTAATAACTAATTTCCTGCTTTTGTATTGTGAGTGTATGATGATAACCTAGTCTTTGCTGTTTGTTAGAGCTAACAGTTCTAAAACCTTTTTTTTAAAAAAATTGCTGTGTTCTGAGTATTTTGGAGTCTTCAAATTTCTGTTTCCTTTTGTGCCTCATATGAAGGAGAATATTATGCTGACAGTTACTGAATGCTGTTAAAGACTTCATATAACCGATTTCCTGTATGAAGTGGCAGATTTACTATGTGTTGTCATGGAAATATCAATAAGGTGGCAACTGTCTCAGTTGGATGGGATTAAAGCTTGTTTCTGACCCCTTCAATTTTTGATACCAAATTCTATTTAGAAAAAACCTCAGTACTTTGGGTGTGCAGTTCTGGAACCCAGCAGGCAGCCTTGTAAAATTGTTTCACTGCTTCCTGATTAATCCAAACTCAGTTTCCCAAGATTGCTTTTAACTCTTATTTTCTGTGTGGTTTAAACAGCAACCATGCTGTGATGTACCACCTTATCCATAATACTCTGAACAGTACTGGACAAGGGATTTTAGGTCTAGTACAATGTTTTAGAAGACTTATAATCAGTGACCTGGTGTTTAGGTTGGGAAATAATGGAGTCCCTGTGCTTTGTTTCACGAAGTTTTGTTTCTTGAAGTTTTATTTCTTGAGAAAGTGGAGCAGTCAGAGTGTTAATTTCTCTGTTTTCGTTTTGTCTCTGAATTTCAAGTCTTTTACTCAGAGTTCGGATTGAAATGCAGGAAATGCCAGGCTTTTCTTCTAATTGTTGTTTATTATTTTCTTATCTGTAGCACAGCTGCACTGGATGTGCCTCTTAGTTAACAAGGTGGAAGATGGCCTTGAGTTCTAACTTCCAAGGCCATTTAAAGTACAAATCAACCAATTATGAAATGCTGAGTAATATGTTTTTATTTATAATCCAATAACTATCTATTCATGACCTGCAGTGAGGGTTTTTTGACCCAATACCAGAATAGCTAGATTTGTGAAGAAGGAGAAGAGATGAAGAACAAATCCACACCCAAAATCCTCCATATTGTTACATATATATATTATTATATCCTAGAAACCTAAATTCTCTAAACCCAGGGTTCCAACATCAGAGCTAAGACTAAAATAATAATTAATATCTTTCAAAATCCGTAATAATTGTTTGTTACTTTATTGTATAAGAGCCTATGACATTGAAAAGTCTTTGTTTTTTGTTTAAATAAATGAGGGTTTGGATTACTGGTGATTGCAGTTACACTGCACATATTTGTTTCTTTTAATATACAAAGCTGGCTGTGAGATTTGTCATGACTACTGGACTTCTGTGAAATCTTGCAGAGGAAATACATGTAGGTGGAATCTTGACATAAAATGTGGGAGTTCAGTGTGCTGGTATTACACCAGGTCAGACGAACAGGCCACCAACTTACTGAGGCAGGACTCAGCTGTACTGTGGTTGCAGTATCTGGAGGCAGCAGTACAGAATGGTAATGAGGGGTGTGTATGAGCAATAAATGAGTTCTTCTGAAGTAAAAAATGGCAAATAGAAATGCAAATAGAAATAGAAGTATTTTATCTGTATCGTAGAATTGGTTTATACAAGTAATTAGCATTCTTTCCGGCAGCCAAGTAAAAGCTAGTTCTGACACATCTGTTAAATGCTATTGAACATGTAGAGGTGCTGTTGATTCTGTCAACAGCATGTTAAAAAATTCAGAGAGGAAAAATGTGACTGAGAAGAATGGATGATGCATTGTAGAAGTGGAACATACCAGCAATCTCACACTATAAATGTTCTAGTTTTTTCTTTTGGCAGTATTGTCAAAGCTCATTAAAGTGTCTCAGCTGCTGTGTGTTACTTGGATCACTCAAAACTATACAGCTTGGTACAAAATGAGGTTTGGTTGGTTACAGAGAGCTAAGGGTGAGGAAGCCTGCATATTGTTTTCTCTCTATTCTAGGAGTATCACTCTCTTACTGGTAGCAGATGAGCTCATTAGTTAGAGGAGCTGAATTTGGAACTAAATACTTTTTATTTACAATTAAATACTTTTAATTGTGTTCAACAATTGTGAATTTAAAAGACGGGATTTGGAAGGTGGAGAAGTAAGTTTATAGTCATACAGTGGTGGGGTGTGAGAGAAAAAATACAGTGTTGTCACCCCCAGAGGTGGGAAAGAAAAGTCTTGAAGGGATGCTTTTGGGTAGAGCATCTGTAACAAGCATTTTAACATAAATGTGTTTAAACAGCTACTGCTTTCACTGCTCCTAAGATTGTAAGATTTTAGGAGCATCTTACAAATTTTTGATATTGTGGCACAGTCAGACATTGCCATAAGCCACAGATCTTAGAGGTTTTCTTCAGGAAGAATGCAGTTGAGTCTTGTTCAACAGTTGAAGATACGTGTGTGCATTAGCAGAAGTGCTGTTTATTTAATCAGTTAAAACATATGGTCCAGGAGTAGAAGTCAAAATACACTACTTACTACAAATCTCAGTGAGAAGAACACAGGAAATGCTTTACTTGGTCATCTGGCTCAGGTTTTTAAATATCTGAAAAGCTTTTTCAAGAAAAAAGGGAAAATTTTTCTGACAGCAGGAGGAAGATTTAAACCCACAGTCATGAACAGAATGTACTTGTGAACCAGCTCTAGTTTACATGGACACTTTCACCAATATCGCAGTGTGAGCACTCACTTTGTCCTCAAGATGGTCTCCTATTAAATGGCAGATTTTTTTAATCTAGAAAGACAATATTGCAGAGAACAGATTGTTCTAATGACTGAAAAAAGCTTTCTCTTCTGAAATACAAGTCACTGATTTTGTTAACATAAGTTCACAAGAAATCTCTCAAATTGTATCTGTTGGTCTTGGCGTTACTGACTCATAATTATGCTCTGTTGGCCCATCCTCCTTACCTGAGGATTTTTAAAAATTATAGTTCCTCTGTAGAACTTACTTAAATTACCATTCTGTTCTGATGAAATTTAATGGTCTCCTTGTCTCTGCTATATTTGTCATTGGGTAAATCAATACCAAATTAACATTTCAAGGATTAAAAGAAAGAAGCATTCTGGAGAAAACCCCATCATTGTGCCTGTAACAAACATTTCCCAGACATCTGAGAAGTTTTTCCAGTTAAAATAAGATGAGAACCTATTATTAAACTTTTTGAATTTATCTGGATCAATAAAAATGTGATAAGCGTTTCTTACTATAATTCTTTAATATCTGAGCATGAGTTGTAAACATGAAATCAGAGCTTCAGAGGAAGGTATTTCTAAAGCTCAGGAAGCACTGCCATGTGAAAGGGGAGGTTTCTTCAACCCTTCCTGTTTGATTTGTGTGTTGGTGGCCCAGGTTAGCTGAGACCCTTGTGCCCCACCAGTCTGTCAGCATCCTGTTATGGTGACCCTTCCCTGAGCAGTCCACTTGATCCGAGGGTAGTTCAACTGACTTGCTTGGGGTCACATGCAAACAGAGAGGCCACCCTCCTGGGCCTCCACACCTTTAATCCGTCTGCTCGTGCCCCAGGCAAGATTCAGGGACAAGTGCCAACAGCATAAGAGGGACTCCCTCCTGGGTATCCATAGTCAAATATTTACCTGCTGCCAGTGACTGTAAGTGCCCTTGAAGGACTCACTCTAACAGTTTGTGGAATAGCACTCCTTTATTCATACAATAGAAAACTGTGACAGGATTGCTGGTGATAGTATCTGGTTGCAAAACCGTACTTAAAGCAATATACTAACCAGCGCTAATCCCCAGTAATGGAGTCTTCCCTGTTTTTACACCATTTTAAACTTAATTTTATACTATTTTTACGTTTAGGTGGAGCTAAAGTGACTCTAGTCATGCATCATGTTCAGTGATGGTGGTTGTGCTTTGGAGGTGGGTCATGTCATCATTGCATCTGAGGTGACCTTTAGGCTGCAGCTATACATTAGTATTGCATCTCAGGGAGACTTTGGGATGGAGGTGGGCATCTGTGATCTTGCCACGGTTGCTGGTTCAACAGCAGGAAATCTTTTTCCTTCCTTGGGTGCCAGCTGTTATGTGGCTTACCAGCTACAAGGTACCACCACATTCCCCCTCTTGCAAGGATTTGGACAGACCCTGGCCATGCTGTCTCCAGTCCACCGTCTCTCTAGGCCCTCTTAGTGTGTATTGTGTATGGGAAGTCGGGCATGCTGAGCGCATTCCATCCACGGAGTAGCAACCCCATTTTCTTCCTATAATTTTCCATATTGTTATACCTGGGTTGGTAACTTTCCACCCTGCTCCATCCTCCATTTCATCCCCCCTTAGCCTGTATGCTTATTACAGATTTTGTAGCTTCTCAGTTTTCTTGAATTTTACCCTGGGACTTTTCCCTACAAGCATAAAAATACTGTCATCCCTCAGTGAGGGTAGAATTCTTAGCTACCACTGCTGCATTAAGAAAACCCATTAGCAAGTTAATAATTGTTTTTAAAGAAACTAGTCTACCTGTCCAGTTTATTAATTAGTATAAGAAGGGCTGGTACTCAAGAAAACCTGCACAATAAAATACTATTTGTTCATTTGGATTTTTGAATGAACCTAATGAAACAGCTTTTTGTTAGATGGATGGAGTGTCAATAAAAATCCTTTTTTGCAACTGATTAGAGTTGATGCCATATGTAGCAGAGTGGTTTTTATTTTTTTTAAACAATTTGATAACAACCCCAGAATATTTCTAGGTATTACTGCTAGTGACATCCATTGTGGAAGAGTGCCTGTGTTTGTAATAGTGTCCCTTTGGTTCTGATAAGATAGCCATAAATAATAAATTTTACTAGCTTTCTTTTGTTTATTGATTGACTACACTGCTTAAAGTAGGTTCAGGCATCAGATACTATGTACTGGGATCTGTGGTTTAGGAACCAAAAGAGGAGAACCAAAAGACATGGTGGCAACACTAAACTTAAAAATTGTTACTGGAAGCAGTGCCAGAACAAATGGAACTTGAGCAGAGCTTAAGGTGGTGTTCTGTGGCAAGGGAGGTGGTTTTATTAAGAGATCAGCTGGGAGAGGGGACAGAAATTACAAGAGAGTCTGCATTCCCTAAGAAGCAGCTCTCAGGAATGCTGGATTCTTAGTTAAAAGAACACTCAAAAACAGAGAGAATCTACAGGCAGGAAAATACAGACATTTTTTACTGTGTAAACGGTGGTTGGTTTGAGGATTTCTTGTATAAAACGTGAGTGTTGTGCATACAAGAGATGAGTCTTTGAGGCTGTAATGTGTGAGAGCCTGCAGTGCATCTTGCCAGTTTATCATGGAATATAATCATAGAATAGCTAGGGTTGGAAGTCACCTTTAATGGTCATCTTGTCCAACCTCCTGGCTATACCATCCCATGAGTCCAGTGATGGATTTGTCCTACCAAGTTTCAGTAATGGAACTAGGTTGTAGCTTTCTACTCCAGCCATCAAGCTGTTAGGGACCAAGAGGGAAATGCCAGTGAAGTACCTCTGAGGAGTTAAGGAGTGTTCCCATAGGAAGGTGACACACGGCCGACAGCCCAGCTGAAGTGCCTCACACCAGCACACACAGCATGGGCAACCAACAGGAGGAGTAGAAACCATTTGTCTGAACAATAAAAGAGAAGAGCAGCATTTTTTGATTGTTACAAAAGTTTATGTATCTAAACCTCCCAGCTGGGCTCACATTTTGGCTGAAATGAAATAGATTAGGTTAGGGAAACCTCTCTTCTTGATCTGGAGTTAGGCTGGAAAATAAAAGGTAAACTGGTGTGAAACTCCCAAGATTTTTATGCATCTTCACCAGTGAGAATGCAGTGTTTCTAAGAATGTTAACATAAACTTTAAATAATGATAATCATCTATACAGATGTTTTTACCTGTTTTAAAAAAAAATCATAAACCTGAGCACCATTCCCCAGCAACACCCCAATTTCACATAGCTCAAAAAGGGCAAAGCATGTAACACTTGCCAGGATGACATACATGAACATAATGGGTGGAAATAGTACAGAAAATGATGCAGTTTGAATTAAATTAAAAGCTGACATAGTGTATACACTTCACATCTGTTGCCTTCCATGATTACTTTGCAGAGATGATCAGATGTACAGCTTAGACTGGCAATGGCTGCATTACTAATGATACATTCTAATGATGGCAAGTGATTGAGTTAATGTATTTGTAAGAAATTTGTTCATGTTACAATCTCTGAAAACAACACTGAAAATGAAGCTTGGCCAAATGGTTAACACAACACAGTAGAAAAAGCAGTGTGTGTATTCTGTTGCTGTATGTTCCCTAAAGGTACATGGTAGATTTGCTGACTTGGTTCTTTGCAGTCACCATGCTGCATTCCTGACTTTTTAATGACTTTTTCTTACATATTCTTTCCTGCGTAATCATCCTCACTGAGCAGGCATGGCATTTTCAGGATGCCTATTCAGAGGATTCTTTGATAATTCCAGTTTTTGCTGTAAGTCTAACATGTTAATTTCAGCATTAAGCTGCATCAACCTGTTTGCTTATTTTACTGCAGAATCTGCCAGAGAATTTCAGTGATTGCAAACTGAAGAAGAAGGGGTTGGTGAAGAGGGTCCAGGTGAGTTTTCTTGGTTTGTTTCTGATGGGGTTTTTTCCTTTTTTTTCCTCCATAAATGCTGGCCACATGTACACCAAGAGTTTGTGAAAATGAGCTGCTTAGATTTTTTTCAGTGTTTGTTCTTACACTGGTATTTTGTATGACCTCCCTTTGAGAGGTATTTAATAGCTTTATAGAACAGCACACAAAATACAGATTTTCATAGCTCATGTTGTTTTCAGATAATGTTTGTCATTTACATTAGTGGTTTGTCTTATGGCTGCCTGACGATGTGAAGTACTTCTGATAACTTGTAAAGACACCAGGACTGATCATTCCTCCTTTTTTTGAATCTTGGTGGACTGGAGTAATGACTGAGGTCTGGGCACAAGGATGCAGTCAGCTGTAACTTCTGCTGACCTACTCCTGACCTTGCCAGAGGTGTTCTTTGGAAAATTTAGCTTCTATTGCAACTTTCTATGGAGAGTAGGTCTTTCAGATCTATACAGAAGAGCAGCTGTGCTGGGGATGGAGGGTTTAATTGCTTTTCTATTGCATGATGCTTGTAAATTCCTAGGCATTGTTTCCTTAGAGACCTTGAATTAAAGGTTTGTTAATAAATACTGGAATTCACCCCCTGCCACTCAAACTTACATAAATGAATGGTGATGATACTTGTTTTACTGGATTTCTTTGCATTGTGCTAGCTTTAGTGCCAGGTTGGGCTCCTAAAAATTGTTTGTGGAAGTACCTTGCATTCATATATAGAGTTGAAAGATTTTGCCTTTTACTGTAACCTTATTAAATACTTCCCATTGGTGTTTCACAAGTTTTTTAGAATAGCCATCTATTATAGAGGAAGGCCTACCCAGAAGTACTTTGTAGGAGAAATGGTTTTAGTTACAGCTTTAGGGACAAAGCAGTTGGTACTCAGTTACTGAGGTAAGTTCAGGTAATGCAAATGGAAACAAAGGTGGTTGCAGGTGTAGCTCTGTTATGTGGGGTTCTGAACGTGCTCTTGATTCCATGTGCCTAACCACGGCAGCAAAACTTGTAATAGACTGGTGGCTGTTCTCAGCTTTGTGGAAGCTACTGGGTCTCCACTCTTGGGTGAAGTTACAGCAGAAGTAAGTGGGGCTTTGTGTAAGAACTGCTGTTAAAGCATAAAATGGACTCTGCTGAGCAGAGATTGGAATTATTGATGTGCTTTTATAGGCACAGCATTATGCCGCTGTGGGTTTTGAACCCTTTGAGGACTGCAGAAGAATCCTAAGGGGTTTCAGACCAGAGCTGTCAACAACAGTTTGTTTTTCCAGAGCAAGAACAGGAGAACAGTGGCAAGTTACGCTTACCATTCTTAAGTATCCATGAAAGCCAGGGGGAGCTATTTACTGCCTTCTAGTGCTGGCAGTCACACATCTTCCTGTGTGGGGAGATAAATATAAAACAGTAGCAGCCAGCAGCTACAGTTGTTACCACCTTCACTTTTTCATCACTCAAGTTCTTATAGACATGAGCTGATGACAGCTCGAGGGATTGGTTGGAAATAGATGATTCAAAGCAGTGTGGTGGTTGAGGAACATTCATGTGGCACAACAGTTTGTTGCTTTAGAAGGAAAGCACTTTCTTAGTATCACTTAAATGTAAATAACATGAAATATCTGGTTTGACTGTCGGAATCTGGTGCAGACATAGCAAAAACAAGGCAAGACATGAATAGCTAATGGGAGAATCCTACTCAGAAAGTGCACTATAGTTGCATACCTTAGGATTGGCCTAAAACAATTTATTGGCTTTAAGTGCTGGTGTGTTGTGCTGTGTACAGGATGAGCAAAGTGACCAGGGGCTGCTGGCTCCTAAATGCTCTCTGTGTGTTGCTCTACTTGTGAGAACTCGTGGGCAGGTTCTAAGAAAGCTTAAGGTGCTGTGGACTGCCCTTTTTGGAAAGGAGCCTTCTGTCTTTTGAGGAACACCAGCTACTTACTGATAAAGATGAGTATTCAGTGGTCCCTTTTAGTCTTAAGAAATAGAAAAGGCCTTGGTTTCATGAAAGCTTGTTTTAAATCTGACTGAGCAGGTTTGTCCCTCCCAGCCTTGGCCTCTGAAGAACACGTTTTAGAAAGGAGCTTAAAAGTCATGTTCCAAACTGAATGAAGCACTAACTTGTCTGAACCTTTACGTTTCTTACTGTTGTTTATGAACTTTGGAACAACTGAAAGTACTGGTGATGATGTGCAGCCACGCTATTGCCTTATCCAGTGTCATGTTTCTGTTGAATTCTGGGTAAATGCAGGTGTGGATAAACTATTACCAAACCAACTGGAAAATGGTTGTTGAGTTGACGTCTTCAAATTCACCATGGAAACTGCAGTTTCAGTTCTTCAGAAGCTCCTCCCACTGCCAAATTGTGTCTCCAATAACATTTATTTGTTTCTTATTCTCAGGTTTTTCTTGCCCAGTGTGATACCATCGAGGGGAATATTGGTCAAGAAATGGACAAACTACAGTCAAAGAATTTGGCACTGGCAGAATGAGGCATTGCCTTACATAATTAGGAAACATAATTGCTCTATGAGCAAGAAGAAAAGTTTGCTCTTTGTTTTGGAGCACATATCCAGCTTCCTTTTTTTTTTTTTCCCCAAAGCCCAGTCTGTTAGACTGGTACCAGTCAATCATTTCTTGCTTGTTGTCTTGTTTGCCGCTTGGTTAGAACTATTATTTTGAAAAGAAAATCCTTCCTGAAGAATGGCAGAACTAATCTTTGTGATGAATTGTGTATCTTATGGATGATAAGATAGTTTAGTTAACTAAGTTATGAAGTTTTCAATGGTGGGCAATTTTGTCTGATATATCTTTGAATTTATTTACAGCTCGAATCAAAGAAGGTCTATAATCGTACAAATGCCATAAGTTGCAGTTGTAGGACTTCAGCTTGACTGAAAAAGGCAAACTGAGACAACATCTGGGAAAGTTGAACATTCTAGTAGACAGTTCAGAGCAATAAAAAACCCTACGCATTTGTATCTACTTAATGTTTGTATGCATTTATAAATATAAGAAAGCTTGACTATAAGGGAGTCGTACCTATTTTAGCCTTAAATTGTCATAATAAATGGAATGTACTGTAACATGTATGGTACTTAATTTTGAGTGGTGCTTTAAGTTGTTACTGAGCTCCTTGATACAGACGTATGTTTTTTACATAGATTTCTGATGTACTGTGGTTTTTATAGATTATTCGTATTTTTATTATTTGTGTTCTGTCTTGAGTTATGTTGAGAAATGAAATGAGATTACTCATGCTGCTCAAATACCAAGGGTTCAGTTCAAGCAAGGTATAACTAAGGAGCTGTTTTGAAAGGTTTTTTTTTTTAATAGTTTTTTCTGATTTTACTGAATTCATGATGCTATATTTAATGGGAAAATGCAGTGATTTTTTCCAGTATGTTAAGGCAATCAGTGAATTTTTATAACGTATTGCAAAGAGACACAGCTTTATTTTAGCAATGCCATCTGTGTGAGGGTTATGACTGATGCTGGCAGTCAGATACGTGCCGTGCTTAACCTTCTCTGTTAGGTGAGACGTCAGCTTTTGCAGGAGACAGAAACTTTGAGTGGGTGCAGCCGACTTGGCAGTGGTTGCTCAGAGGCTCTGACCAGACTGTGGAGCGTGTCAGCCTGTAGGTAACATAAATGTATAGCAGCTGCTTTTTCACTGATGCTCCTTGTTGGGAGGTCAGCCAGATACACAGCGGCTGGCAAAGCAGGGACTGGTAGGGGGCCTCTTTCTGTGCAAGAAATAAAGCTCTTTCATCCCAAATGAGTCAGACTGAGAATGTTTAGAATTGGCCCTTAGGTAGTGAGCCGTTCTCCATATGTTTTAAGGTTAGCTGTCCTTTCAAGATAAAAATAGGAAATGGATGTAAAAAGATCTTAACTTCTAGTAAGTTATAAAGCTTAAATAATACCTAAAGTGTTTTTATTACAGTATTGTCTTTGATGTTCGTAATTGGAGGAACTTTTTTTTTTAATGAAAAACGCCATTGAACAAATGAAGTGATAGCTGTGCATTAGAAAGGGTCACTTTTTGTTCTAAAAATGCTGGTTGACCATACCAAGATTTGACTTACCATGTTTTTTGCTGTTAACCAGTTACTACAACCTTATATTTTTTTCCTTATGAAATTCTCTTATCAGCATCTGTGAAGGATTTCATGGTCTAAACTCCTAGGAACCTTATCTATCATGTTAGGATATGGTATGGTAGGACTGTGGAAGTTTATTTCTAGGCTAACTAGTCTGGTCATGCTGCATTTTCCCAGCACTTTAAGGTTAAGAGGAGGAAGCATTGGTTGTAGTAATTTTTGTGAAGCCCTGCCCAACCTGTGGCTGCTTCTTGACCAGGTTCAGCTGACTGTTAAACCACCAGCAACACTTGCCTAATTCAGGGAATGCAAAATCAACCACTTTCCTGTGCTGGAAAGGATCTTCACCCTCCTAAATGTGGGTTCTCTAATGCATTGAGCTTTCACAGGTGCGTGTACAATAAGCAAGTATCCTCCTGTGCCCATGGAGAGAACTGGGAGCTGTGGTCATGGCTAGCACTGTGTCCATTTCTGCTGTTCCTGTGTAGTTCTCTCTCGGGTGAGAACACTTTCAGGCAGACATTGTCTTCCCAGCACTCTTTCTCAGAAATTGCTGCTTCCTTAGATGTGCTTATGTGAGTACATCCTCAGCCTGTCTCAGAGCAAGGTGGATTAACTTTAGGATGTTCCATAGCAGATCTTTTGATGATCTGGTACTTTGAGGCAAAGAGAGTGATGGTGAACCTCTCCCACCAGCACATCTGTACTCAGTAGAGGGTGGGTGTCCTGAGCCACACCTACCTTGCAGTGCAAAGTCGTTTGGTTTCTAGGGCAAGAGTATGTGTATGAAGACCAACTTCTGCAGTGTAAATTTTTTGTCTTCCAAATATAAAAATGAGTTGATTTGTTTTGGGAAATAGATGGTTGTATTTAGAGTTATCCAAGACATTCTAGAGCAAATTGACTTTTATACTTAGTTTTGGAGAGGGGAGTCGTAAACATTTTTTTTGTCATAATAGCCTTAAATTCAGTAAAAGCAAGGGTCTGTGCTTTTGAAAAGTGCAGCAGACTGCAATTGTGGGAGGAAGGGGAAGGAAGAGGAAATTTTAAATATTCTTCAGAATTTGTAAATATAAATAATCAAGCTTAAGCTATAGTCTCACTGATTCTGTAGTCCAGGTGTACTGTGATACCTGTTTTGCTACTGAATCATTTCCTCAGCCCAACCATCTGCTGTGGTCACGTCAAAATGGAAGTTACTCCCTTTTGCCTTAGTTGCACTTACCCCATTGTCTTCCTCCAGTTGCTGTGTTGCTCTGGCTGTGTTTACACACCTTGGACTTGCCATCCTGGCAAAACGTACCACAGGATTTGTCTTTTATCAAAATGGAAATTGAATTGCACATGCCCTTGGCCCATTTTCTCTCCCAGATCCCATGGGCTGGTGTGAGATGAACCAAACCCGACATTCAGGGAACTGTGGAGTCTGGAGCCATGGGATGGGTTGCTCTCTGGAAACAGCACAAAACTATAGTGGCATCCTCTGTGACCAAGTCCTCTGGAAGGTAATGTCGCTGGAAGCCTGGAGCAACACTTTTTGACTTCTAATGAACACTTGTGGTTTGGAGTGGAGCACTCGACACCGTGGAAGTTGGCACTAGATTTTTTTTTTTTGTTGTTAACTTACATTATTGTACGATGATAAATGAAAAGATAAAAATAAAACACAGAAAGTTGTCTGCTGTCCTTGGTCATGTTGTAGTCACTAAATTCTGTATTTGGGCCGTATGTTAGCAGGGGCAGGTGCCCACTGCTCTCGCTGGTGCTGCCGTGTGCGCTGTGCAGGGCAGCGGGAGGCACTGGGAGCATCCGCTGGGCGAGCGGGGTCTCCCGAAGGGCACCGTGATTTGGGGCCTCGAGCGTTCCCTGAATTGGCGACGAGACAGAGCTTTAAAAAAGCTGGGTTGGTGGTTTTGTTTTTTTTGGGGGGGGGCGGTTGTTTTTTTAAGAGCACTTTACACAGTTGTGTGTGTTGCACACTGTGCGCGGGAAGAGGTTGTCCAGAGAGGGTGTGGTCTTCCTCACTGGCGATACTAAAGAACCGTCGGAACATAATCCTGTGCCATGGGCTGTAGGATGACCCTGCTTGGGCAGGCAGGTTGGACCAGATGACCCACTGTGGTCACTTTTAACCCCACCCACTCTGTGATTCTGTGGTTTCTGCATGGGGATGTATGGGATGTACTGTTTCTTATTTTTTACTTATTTGTGTCGTTTAGCGTGAGAGCTGGGGTTTCAGGCGGTTTGTTCAGAGACGCGTCCCACAGCTGGACTGATGTGTGTACCGAGTTCTGGTGCTGCTCCAAAGGCTTAGCTAAGAAACATCCCGCCGGCGGCGGATCCGCCTCTCCTCCAGCCTCTCTCCTCCAGCTCCTCCTTTCCCGGCGCGCCCCCGGCCGCGTCACCGCGCGCGCCGGCCCCGCCCCTGCTCGCTGGGGGAAGATGGCGGCGGCCGGGGCGGGCGCGGGGCGGAAGCAAGTGCGGCAGGAGGAGCTGCGCCGCCTCATGCGGGAGAAGCAGCGCCAGAACGCGGGCAAGAAGCGCATCGACTCGCCCTTCGCCAAATATCCTCGGCGCCGGGCTCCCTAGAGCTCGGTGGGGAGGGAGGGATGGATGGAGGGAGGGGGTCCGCGCCCCGGTCGGTGCTTCCCTTAACGCGGCCGACACGTACAACAGCCTGGGGCACCTGAGCTGCTCCCTGTGCAACGCGCCCGTGAAGGGCGAGCTGCTGTGGCAGACCCACGTCCTGGGCAAGCAGCACCGCGAGGTGAGCGGCGGTGCGGAGGGAGCGGGTGGCGGCCGGGCTTTGTTGTTCGGGAGCACCGGGACAGCACTTGGAAAGAGGGGGATTGGGGAGAGGCCGCACCGCCGGAACGGGGCCCTGGGGTTCGCTGCTCCTGGCTCTGTGCGGTAATGGGAGCAGCGGAGGGAGGAGTGTGGGAACAAGCCTGGCTGTTCCATCTGCGTTCTGTTCTCTTAAAGCCTGTGCGGGGATTGAAAAGCCAGCGCTTAAAAAGGAGTCCCGTGTCTTTCAGGGGTCCGCTCCTCGGGTGAAGCAGTTCCCACAGCTTTTGGCTGTCACTTGTCTGCAGCTCGGACCTGGAAACCCCCCCGGGCTTGCTCTGGGACCTGTGAGCTGTCAAGTGACAGTTTATGCGGGGTTAAGAAAATACACTTTTTTGTCTTGTAATTTAGCAGTAAAGATTAAGAACTTGTAAAGCAAGTCAGGGAGTTTGTAACTTGGATGCGATCCTAAATTTTTTTCCTTTTAAGTTCTGCTGCTGCTTCTTAGCAAAAACGGAGAGATTATGTTTAATTTCACAAGTACTGAGGAAAAGACCAAAGGAACAGAGGGGTTCTGCATTCAGACTAGATGACTGTGGCAAGGCACAGTGACATCTTTCATGCTGTTAAAGTGCTGTGTTTCAATTTTAAAACACTTAATATTCCAGGACCTTAGAATGGATCCAGCCTTCCTGCTCTTTTCTCCACTGCCTTACTGCTGTCAGTGTCACAGCTCTTAGTCTTTCCTTTCTTACTGATACAGCCTCCCTTGTGTGAGTGTCAGTTCCTCTTCCTCCACGTCACATCATTCCAGAGGCTGACAGAAGCACTGGTCTTTGTTTTGGTACCTGTGGTGTCTGTTTCAGTGATCTTGTTCTAGAAAGGTATTAACTCACTTTGTTGAGCTGTTGTAAAAGCACTGTGTTTTAAGCTGCAAACCACAAGTTACTGCTAGTAACATGTCCTGAATTTTAATTTTTTTACAGAGAGTTGCAGAATTAAAAGGCACAAAGCAGACGGCCACTGGCTCAGCTGCTGGCACATCATCTCATCCTGTCAAGAGAAAAACAGTTGAGACAGAAAATACAGACTTAAAGAGAGTAAAAGGTAATGAGAGAGAAGCACTTGCCAGAATCCGTCCATTTTATGTCTTGAATGTTTTGGTTTGTTTTGTTCCTGTGGAAGTGAGCATGAATATGGCAGATGTGGAGTTAATGTCAGCCCATTGCTGCTGAAAAGGGAAGAATTTTGCTTGCTCTTTCTTTGTGAGTTTCGTGTCAGGAGAAGACTGTTCTTTTGGAAGTTTACCTGGTTTTCTTCTGGATTATTGGGTTAAATTAGGTCATGGAACTGTGGGCTTGGCCCAAGCAGAGCGAGAAGCACTGTAAATTAGGCAGTAGGAGCACTTGCCTAGGAGTGGTGTTATTCCTTTTCAGTGGGATCAAGCCACTCACTGGTTTACCTCAAACCATGCACCAAAGTTCTTCCCAGAGGAAAGACAGTTAATTTTTTTGCCTTGGTGCTACTAGACACGTAAATATATGAGATATGTTAAATATATATATATTTGGGAACTTGGTGCTGTCACGGAAGTCTGAGGGATATTTCTTTAAAAAGTGTGGATTTTAAGAAGTGACTCTTGGCTGTTGTACAGGTACAGATGAAAAGCCCCACACGTCTTCGTCTGGGTAAGTAGATCTTGTTATTACATACAATTTTTTTCTAACTACCAACAGCTGCATTCTTGCCCAGCTCTTCCTTGTCTCTGCTTCCTAGACAAGGGCAAAGGTTCAGAGAGTCAGTAGATCCCGTTTTCTAACAGAGCTGTATATTCCTGAACATGGCAGCGTCTTCCTGGACAATTGTATCAACTCTTAAGAGTCTGAGAAACCAGGAATTCTTTTACTGTCGCTGAGAGACTTCTAAGGATTGACATGTGGTGCTATTACACAGTTTGAACATAACTAGATTGAAGCATGTACTCTAATAATGCTGCCATACTACAGAAGAGGTGGCAGTCTGAAATTAAGACAAATTTTGAATGTATACTTAAATGATATTTATTAACAAAAACTACTAACAAATGTCATTGACATATCTTCATCAGGATGGTTTTTGTCACTTAGAATTCATGTAAATGCATATGCTGCAGTTGAATTTTTACAAATATAGGACTGTATTTGACTTCAATGGGTTGGGTTAAGCATTTCAACTACCACTAAAAATTTCTGATGGTATTCAGACATCTTTGCAGGGTTGGCAGATGTCAGGTGACACCTGTGGGTCTCCTCTACACTTCACAGGATAAATTGTTATCTTGCATAGGTCCCACGTGCTGTTTCCTTGTAGGAATTTGAGTTTCTGTGCAAAATTAACACTGGAGAGGTTTGTCCATTTTTGAACTTGTTGGTATGATTAGTTTAAAATATAACGTGGAAAAATGTTTGACTTGGAGGCTGCAGCTATTCTCAGCAAATTTATGTTTTCTCATTGCTGAGCCTGTGTGGCTGTTCTAAATTGCAGTCCTGGACAGCAGTAGGTACCCAAAATAAGTAGCAAATCACTTACTAGGTGGGAAAATAATTACTTTAACCACCATTCCAATTTGTTACGGGTTATTTTTATTAATGTTCCTGATAGTGACTACCCAGATAGAAAAATGGATCTAAAATGTGTTTTTAGAATTAACCTGGGCATTTCTGGGGAACTTAGAATGAGAGCCCCAAGTGTGTGCTGCCTTCAGGCACTGGCTGTGTTGGCAGCTGTGCAGTTCAGGGTGTTGCTTAGTATCTCACAGAGGGACTGGGCTGCTGGTGCTGGACTGGAGTCACTGGTGTGAAGCTTCAAGCAGTTGTGTTGTGGGCTCTTTACCAGGCTGCCAGCAGATTTTTTTGATGAAGCAGAGCAAGACAGCGCCAAGGTCCAGCTTTCCAAGGGCCCAGGTCCCAGTTTATTGTCAGGGAATTACGACGACGACGATGATGATGAAGAGGAGGAACAAGAACAGTCAAGCAAATCTTCTGTTGTCCATAAGACTGAAATTCCACCTCCAGCTCAAGATGTAATAGCCAATTCTCTGCCTGCAGGTAATGCCGACTGAAATAGTGATTCAGTAAGGAGAACCCGTGATTTAACTGATGATGAAAGGTTTTTATTTTGTTTTTCTAATTACTGCCATTAGGTGGTTGGTAATTAGGTGAGGGTGAGGGAGTGTAATACTGGAAGTAGAGAAAAACTAGCAAAGAATCTCCTGTTCTTATGTGGTGGTTTCTCAGTGTGCTTATTGATTTTATGTTCTAATTGTTTGAGGCTGTCAAGGGAAGTAATGTCTGGCTGTTCTTCCCTTGATTCAGTAAGGTACTAACTGAAATTCCTGTTTAGTAGGAATTTTAGAAAATGCCTCAACAGCTGTTCTTTTTGTCATAGACTTCTGTCCTTTCCTATAGACTTTTTTGACACCAAAACTCCAGCTGCTCCTATAGTTTCCCATTCAGGATCCATACAGAAAGCAGAGATACAAGAGAAAGTAGTCGAAAGGTAAGCACTCAAATCAAATATCGATAGTCTTAGGAATTGTAAACAAACATTTCATCTTCCAGGAAATAGAGACTGTGATCACTTAGAAATCTTAACTTATTGTTAAGTTGCATTCAGAATAGTCTGTATACATGTCAGCCTTGGGCATTATTTCAGGCAGGAATCTTGCACCCTAGGGACAGAAGAGATGGAGCAATGTCATACAGAGTCTGTCAGACATCTCTGCAAATTTTAACGCAGGGTACTGTGGGAGCTTAAAATCAACCACTGCTTTCCCCTCTTTAAAGAAAACTGCTTGTTCTGTAGTAAGGGTTCAGCTCACTTGAGCACCGTTTACAGTGGTTTAGTCTTTCAGAAGTAGCAGCTGTGCTGTTACAATGTTTGGGTGTTCAGCACACTGGAACAGCTCTTGTTTTAACAGTGAGATTTAAACCCTTCTGTGCAGCTCCTTCAGAGTGAGGAAAGACCAGGCTGAAAGACGAAGTTTTGATGGTTGTAGATAAAACTAAGGGCTTAAAAAACTTGCTGTGTTTCTACATAGTTATATAAAGGACTGTGAATTTCATTATTGACTATTTTTAAGTCTGCAGTAAAGCAGATTGTAAAGTGTTAACTTTGGCTAATATTAGTCAAATATTTCAGGAAAGAAAACACTGCTGAAGCTTTGCCAGAGGGTTTCTTTGATGATCCTGAAGTGGATGCAAAAGTAAGTGATCTACTCTTTTCATGCTACTGGATTTATTTCTGACAGTTGTAATGAGTTTGAGTAGTAAGGATGCTTTTCCAGGTAATCAGTCATACTGGAATATAACAAAATGTCTGAACTATTTAGACTACAATAGACTATTTCAATTGGAAGTGACCTATGATAATCATCTAGTCCAACTGCCTGAAAACTTCAGGACTGAACAGAGGTTCAAGCTTGTTATTAAGGGCATTGTCCAAATGCCTTTTGAACACTGACAGGCTTGGGGCATCAACCACCTCTCCAGGAAGCCTGTTCAGTGTTTGCCCACCCTCTTGGTAAATAAATGCTTCCTACTGTCCAGTTTGAACCTCCCCTGGTGCAGCTTTGAACATTCATTGTGTATGAATTAGAAAACATGAAAAGGGATGTAGGTGGGCAGGAAGAGCTTGTTAAAATCATCTCTTGGAAGGTATTTTTGATTGTGGTTCCTCTGTGGCTCTTAAAGAAATGTTATTTGTTGGCTGGAATGCTGAACTGAGATTTGGGCAGTGTACCTTTATTTCTCTGAGTCGTCCCAGGAAAAGCATTTCAGCTAATTTGTATGTTCAGTTTTGCTTTGGAATTGAGGATAAGGTAACAGTTCTATCATGTCCTTTGTGAGATCCTCCTGAAAAGTGTTGAGTTACTGTGTGACTGATAGGGTGCATCTTGTTGGAATAAAAACAGCTCTATTATGGCAGACACTGTCATCTGTAGTTACACCACAGGAGTGAACTTGATCTTCAGCCCTCTTGTCTTTTGCCACTTTGGGGTTTTTTGATGCTCAGATACGTGAGTATTCAACTTGTTTCTCAAAAAACACCCCACAACTAAAAATCTTGAAATTGTGATCAAAAACGTTCCTATTTCCTTCAACTTGCACAGTGCCAAGTGATGACCAAAATAAACACTGATACTTGAAATACAAATCTTGTTTTGTTTTGTAAAATTTGCCACAGAATTGATGGCTCTTTTGCGTTCTTTAGTGAACTATAGTGTTGCAGGCTTAAGTCTTTTTTATTTTCCTTGAGTGTATTTCCTTGTTCACACTGTGGAAGGCTGCTGCTGTATTTAAATTGCATTGTAAGGCCAAGCCATGGCATCTAATTTGGAGACCTTCCAAATAATGCTTCTTTATGTTCAGTTAGTCCCACTGGCCCAGCTGACAAGCTTAGGTGTTTTATTTGCTCTGGCAAGCTTCTTTTGGCACCACTCATGCCCACGTGTTGCCATATATGAATAGTTTTGAATATTGTATATTATTGAAATACTGAAATATGTATCTTAAAAAGCCATGCTTTGGCTGTTTGGGTTTTTTTTTGTCTTTTGTTTTTGTTTTGTTTTGTGTCTGACTAATTGAAGTATTAAATTTTTCAAATACTTAATTTCATCATGAATTGGGAAGCTTGTATAAAGTGGGATGCCTGGCAGGCACAGGAGAGTCTGCTTATATCTGTGAGGACACTGGTTAGTGACCTTTATTCTGATTATGGTCTCCACTGGTAAATTTACAAGTGGTTACTTGTTCCAGTCAGCTCTTCCTTGAGTTGCTTGCAGAGGCTCTTCCTTTTAATCAGCATTTTCTGAGTATAACTGATACTCAGAGGAAGGAAAATGTTTGTGGCATCACTTACACTGAGGTGGCTGCAGTGGTTCAGTGTTGGAATCATACACAAAATCATTATTTTAAGAATTAACTGGGCATTTGAAAGGGAGATTGTGGGTGTGAAAAATGTTTGTTATTTGCATCAGGTATTTGTAAAGCATATAAATTCTGGATTAGATAAATATTTCAAGAAAAAATAATAACTTTAGTGTTTAAATTTATTGTAAGAAATACAAATAATTATGAATTACAAAAGACAACCACAATGCATAATAACAGTACATACACATATGATAGAAATAATAACAGAAAAATGAAATGATGACTATTACTTCTAAGCTTCTAATTTATTCTATAAACTTAATTCATACTACTTGATTTTGTGTTATCACTCAGGAACAAAATGCACCAAACTGTTGTCTTTACTAAGGTGATGACTGATGTGTCACCAAAAGAGCAGAATGAATAAAGGAAAAATAAAACTAATGCAAAAAGATGGTGTCATGAATTATTATGTTCAAACTGCTTAGTTCTCCTAGCTATAGAATTTCTACCCAGTCCTGAGTCAGGCATAATCTGTCATCTAAAATACATTATATGCCACATCTTCCAGACTTGAATTGTGGAAGTTTCAATTACATAGGTAGACTACCTTGTTTATTTATTTGCATTAAAAGCACAATCTGGCATTGATTACCTTGGCTGTAGATCTTAAAACACATTCTTACCACTACTACTTTTTTAGACTTCATGTCTTAGTACTTAATGCCATCTACCACAGAATAAAAAGCTTTGCATGTTAAAATTGGTTTGTAGCTGTACAGTCTCTTCTGTTAGCCAACAAAATTAGACTAGATTTGAAATACAGTCAGGCTACCTAACACCAGCAGACTAGTGACTGCAAAGTTTGATACTTTACATTATGCCAAAGGCAAACAATTGACTGCTTTTTGGCTTGTGAAATGGCTACTGTATGCAATTGTACAGGCAGCTTACAGAAGAATATAATAGTTATCACCTGACACAGTGAAATGACAGACCATCAAACTCACTTTTGTTACTCCAGACATTCCACACCAGCCATTCTTAGTCAATTATTCTTTAATGCTGCAGTCACAGATGTTTTAATCCAGGAGTAGAGTCAGATTTTTCCCCCGAAACCATTGTGCAGCTGCACTCTCTCACTCATATCCATTACTCAAACTGAAGTACATCAACCAGACTTTTCTGATAACATGGAATAATTTTTCCTATTTCTCCTGGTTTTTTTACAGTGCCCCAAAGAGTCATTAGACTTAAAATTGTTAATCAATTTTCATGTTCCTTAGGTGAGAAAAGTTGATGCTCCAAAGGATCAGATGGACAAAGAATGGGATGAATTTCAAAAGGCAATGCGACAGGTCAACACAGTAAGTAATGGAATCTATATTTATTGATTCTAAATACTATACACAATAAGGAAAACAACAGTTTCATGCAGCTCTGCAGAATGGCTGACATCTGCATTTGTCAGCTGTTTGTTTCAATGCAGTGTGTGGTTAAATGCACTTTATAAATGAGCAAAGGGTTCCTTCTATTTTCCACTTAAAGGAAATTACATTGAAAAACTTTTGATCAAGAGCCAGTCATTGTATGCATCTAGTTACATTTGGTACAGTGTATTTAATTTAAATACTATTTAGCTAGTCTATACCTCAGATCAGTGTCCTGTAACCGAACAGGACACAATTGTGGGCTCTTCTTTAGATCTAGAGATGTATTCATATTTTAACTTTGAAAAACACAGAACAAAACGCTACCCATTTGTCTGTCTTTTTAAAAAAGTATCTATAAAGTGTAGGTAACCTGGGTTTCATGTTTAGTTTAAATGTACTGGAAAGGAACTCCAAAATCTGGGAAAGTGACAAAGGAGTTTGTGTGTGAGACACGTAAACTGGCCGCAGTTTTTCTGTACTTCCATTTTTCACTGTTTACCACTGCATGGAAATTCTTCCTGCAGCAGGTGTTGATCTGCCCTTTTGTACAATATAAGACTGTACTACAGATACCTGGTGTTCTCAGTCTTCCCCTGGAGTATTTGTTATCTTTTAAATTATTTTAATTGTAAATAGTTACTCATATGTCAACTGCTGAGAAAAGTGGTGCAGAAAAATGTATCATTGCTCATTTTGAAGCAGTCAGCACTATAAACAGAGCGAATGTTCATACAAAAGCGGTGGTGGATACATTTTGCTAGCATAAGCCATTCAGATAATTCTTCAGCTTAGGAGGAATCTTCTCAGTTATGCGTGGACCATTGATTGCATAGCATCTCCCAGACATTCAGATTTGAGAAAGTATATGCTGAAAAAAATAACAGGTTAGAAACACTTCGGGATCTAGCGGGAATATTTACACAGTATGTTCAATAAGTGTGTGTATTTAAGTCCCAAGCACTGGGATGGAGCTCCCGTTTCAACCTCAGACTATGGGTGTGTGGAGTTTGTTTATGCTCAGTTTCAAATCATAGTGTATTGAAAATTTTCAAAGATAACCCCAAAGCAGCCAAACTACTTTTGATTTTAAGAAAAAGCATTTCCATTTCAAATTAAACCAGACCTTTTTTTCTTTTGTGTGTGTATTTGCCCTTGTGAAGATGGGAATATACATAGAGGAGATTGACACTAACTTGAGGTAGGAGGGGAGCAGGGGAGGACACAGACATTGTAAAGGAGCGGAAGTGGAATTCAGGATGAAGGTGAATTTTCTCAGCACTTTTCTGGTTTAGATTTCAGAAGCAATAGTGGCAGAAGATGATGAGGAGGGACGACTAGATCGCCAGATTGGAGAAATTGATGAGCAGATGTAAGTAGATCAATTTTTCCTCAAATTCTCTGTTCTCCAGCAGCAATGGATTGCTCTTTGACTAGAGTGACAAAAACACTTTTAATCTGCGATACTACCTTTCATTAATCACCTGACTATCTGAAGGACAGACTTCCTCAAATTGCAGAATGATACCTAATTAAGACATGAATTTAGGTACAAAGTTAGGTAACTTTCTCCAAAGAGAGAATGCACTAGAATCATTGAAACTACACAAGGCAAATTCTTGGAACAAACTGTCCCTCCTCCCCTGTCAATGTCTTAATTAGTATTTCCCTGTGAATTTCAACTGATGTATAATTTATGTGAACATTTTTAAGAAACATCTCCTGTACTGAAAGCATCCTGTGGCAAACCCTCTTTAATTCTAGTGGAAGTTTACTTAAAGGTTTTGTGGAATGATGCACTTCATTACATGAAGTGTTTTGTTTTGTTTTGCTAAAACGGTGGGTGTGGTGGTTGGATAGGCACTGGTTTAAACTCAAGTAACCTAAAAAACAGCTCAGTGGAACAGTTTGTTACCATTATAGTGTAGCTCAACCCTAACTGATATTAACAGTGATAATGGCAATGGTACTGAAAATAAAGAGATGCAACAAAAAGAAGACACTAGAAATTACGCTTAAACCATCTGGGCACGTTTACCTGCTGCACATGATCAGTGTATGGTAACAACAGCACTGGGTTCAGACTGAACTGTGGTATTACAGGAATGTCTTTTAACAATGTTCATGTCATTCTGGAGAGGGCTTGAGCTAAACCTGCCTCTCTCTGAGAATTCATTTTTCTCACTAGCTAAGGCTGCTATAGTACACAGAACTAAATACAGAAATTCATAGAGTATTTAAATTTGTCACTGTAATTATTTTTCCCCAAAATAAGAGTTCCAAATAGATTTTTGTAACTTTTGTCTTCTGAGTGTATTTAAATGCAGGCTATTTCAAATTAAGTTGAAACTTAAATAAATTCTTTGGCCTTCAAATCTTCAGCTGTGACTGCCTGTAAGAGTCATATTGGTGATAGGCAAGGGGAAAGAGGATCCAGATAGTAATCCCTCCGTGTCGACTCTTCTGAGCAAATAAGAATGAAAGGAGCAAAGATAAATTTAAATCAGGCTGGTACTACATGGCATTTTCAACAAAATACCCTTGTTTAAAATGGCTAGAATAGTTATAAAACACAATTTAAGGACCGAACTTTTTAAGTAAATGGAAACCTGAAACTTTTGGATTGTGTTTACTTAAAATGTTCTGTTATAGCACAGAGGAAGCAGATAAAGAATCTGAACACTTTGTGCTGCTTTTTTCAGAGATGCCACTGCTAAGTTATCAAAATTGGTAATTGATGTCACAGCTTTCTCTCACGAAAACCACAAATGGAGGAAAGAGTGGTGTTTCTTGTGTGGAAGTGGATATTGGTTCTATGCTTTTTAAAAAATGGTTTGTGACTATATTGCAGTTGTTAAATATCTGGATTTCTCATTGCTGGAGAATTGACCACACCTCTCCTCTCCTCAGTCTGTTTCCACTCTATTAACACAGAGAAGGTGCACTAGCATCTTCAAAACTTATTTCTTTTTAATTGATGGGAAGCTGTAAAGCTTCTTTATCCAAAGCTGGAGAAGCAAAATCCAGCACTGGAGATGATCAAATTAATGTGGAAAGGCCCAAAGTGTTAATAGATGTTTCACTTTCCAACAGTGAATGCTACCGCCGTGTCGAGCTTCTGCGGAACCGCCAGGATGAGGTGAAGGAGAAGTTAAAGGAAGCCATGAGATTAAGAGCAGCACAAGAGAAAGAGGAGGAGGATGTTGGTAGTGAAGATGAAGAAGAACTGCAGGATTTGCTGTCACAAGACTGGCGGGTGAAAGGGGCTTTGTTGTAGCATTTCTGCAACACGGTTGATACTTTTTTATCTGTGGTGTTACTTCCATTGTTAGAACGGAGATTCTTTTGTTAAGTATTTATTTAAAGAGGATCATGAGTTAAAGAGCTAAGCTTATTAAAAAAATTGTAGATCTACAGTGGCGTATTACTTGTTGTAAAAACTGTATATTGCAAATATTTTACAATACTGAGCCCGCCTTTCCTATTAAAATGATTGGTTTCCTACCAGAAGTATTTTAATGGGATTAATAAATCTGTAAAAAATCTCTAAGCTTTTGGAAGCATTAGCTCAGCTTGGTAATTTTGAGACTTGGCTTTATTGTCTGTAGAAGTAAAGGACTTGCATAGTCTACAAAGTTTTCCCAGACTGGGGGTTTAGGGAAAGGAAAATATTATGCATTTATGTTTTCTTAAAATTTTTAAGTGCCCTTCTGTCCATTGCCCCAGCTCCCAATAAAATATGTACATTTTTTTTCAGGGTCTGTTACAGTTTCTCTGTGTATATAAGGACTAAGCTCAGAAATGCTGGGCTACAGCTTCTCCACATTGTATATATCCTCTGATGTGCCATAGCACTGCTGAATATTTTTCTTTATAGTCTCCTGTTTTGCTTAGTGCAGCCATCATACTGCTTAGTGCAGTAGCATACCTCACATTTCTTGAACCAGAGGGATGAGAACACAGTGGTTACACACCTGCATCACTAAATGAAAAGGTGACAAAATGCCTGAGTGGAAGGTACTGCACTGGAAACTGAGGAGGTAAAATAAGAGCTGCAAATACTGAAAATTTTCTTAAAATACTGTCTTAGGCACAGAAAGCATCTAAAATTGATTCTGTTCTGATAAACACAGATTAAGTTAAAACCAAGAACCAACAAACTTGACAAGACTGGGACATGAAAAGCAGAACTGCCTTTGGTAAGTGTCTATTATTTTTTTTACTTTTGCAAATCTTCAAATATTTCAAATTTGTTGAGGACTTTTTAAAAATAGGAGAGATGTGTGTCTTGATTGCTATGAAAAAGGAAAGTTATGAAGAACAGGTTAATCTTTTTTAAGATTCTAGATTTAAAATTAGTGAGATTTTAAAGGAAGAAAACAAACTTTGCTCTTATGAAAGCATTCCAGTTACTTGCCTCAGAGAAGGTTATTAACCAAGCAATAAAGATTAAACTTAGATGTTTGATTTGCTTCTTTTGCAGGAAAGATTTGATATGGCAGAAGCCCTTTCCTTACAGTGAGATGCTTTTTTATCACTCCCAATTTCCGTGATCCTTGGGTTCAGCTCTTCCTATTTATAAAGCTGTCAAAATTCAAGCAATGGTCCTTAGTGGGTTATGGCATCCACACGTGCCTGCTCACATGTGCTGGCTTACAGCTGTTGGGTTTGGGCTGATTTAGTAACAGTAAGTGTAAGTAGCTGTTGCTGCTAAAATGTTTGATGTGACACTGCAGTCTTACATGAATTAGGACTGTCATTGAGATAGCAACATTCAGAGATGTACTGAAATACAGAGTAAGCGTTCAGAGAATATTGAAATAAATAATGAATGCTTGGACAAGTTGGAGAAAATTTAGTTGGACCAAAACTAAAATAAAATTTCTTTGTATGGCATGAAACATTGGAATATCAATGTCTAAGGTGCCTGTCATGCTGCAGTGAGAGATCTCTACATCCATTTATCCCTGGAAAGAGAACTTCCAGCTGAGAGGGTGGTGCAGTATTAACAGGACAGTCTTCTTCCAAACAAACCAAAAGACACTCCCCCAGTTTCCCCCTGAAAAGAGCTAAGCTAAGTTTGTAACTGTTCTGTCTTTGCTTTCCACTGACCCCACTCGCCAAAGCACACTGAACTTCAGAACCACTCTGCATTTGGCTTAATATCAGAGAAACAGATGTGATTGTTAGGTTACACTGAGCATCATGGACATACATGTTTTGACAGTATAGAAATGCTAATCTCTGAGTCTGTAAATCCACACTTCCATTTTGTACGTTTTTCTGGAATTTTACTTTCATCTTGTACATAAATCTGCAAATCATGGTTTCATCTGTGGATGAGTAGGAAATTAACTGAGCATTAAAACAGTTCAGCTGTTTTAGTCTAGTTGCCTTCATCTTTAGAGGTATCTTGTGGTAAGAACCTGAAGGCAGTGAGTTTATAGTTACAGTGCAGGGAGCTTGAACATTCAAATCCAAACCAGTGCAGCCCGTTGTTGTTAGGAATAGATGGCAGGAATAAACACCAGATCACTCATCATTCTACTCATTATCCTTGCATAACTTGCTGGAAGGGTAAAGATGGACCAGCCAGTGGGTGTGTGCATTGCTGGGAAGTGACAGCATCCGTCCTTCTTGGTCGTGTCTTGTTTAGGAGTTGGTGCTCTTTTCCTTGGAGGAATCTCACAGATCTCCAAGTAGTGTTGCATCCAAGTTTTTCACAGCTTACTGCATACAACTGTACCTTTCTTCAGCATTTGAAACAAAGCTTTTAGAGAGCTTTGTGAAGATGATGGGAGTGACTTTGTCCCTTGTGACCACTGATGTGCTTGTGCTATTGTGTCAAGAGGGCAAGAAATCATCCTGCTTTTTAGCAGGGAAAGTAGTGTGGCTATAAGGGAGAAGAGAGAAATATCCTAACCTCACTCAGTAGTCAAGCTAATTTATCAAGGTAAGTAATCTCCTGTATCTTAGAAAAACACAGGGATAATTAGTTTGTAATCTTAAGTATGATTTCAGTTTTAGAAAACAATTTTATGTATTTCTGTTGAGCTATTCAGCTAGGTTATTAACCAGAGGAAATGATTGTTTTTAAAAATATGTACTTCCTTAATTTTTCTCACTTCTTAACTTTGTTGAATTTTATTTTTTACATAAAGATGAAAATAATCCTAATAACTAGCTCCATCAATAGCCACTATTAAAAATGAAATTTAATTTCCATTAGGAAGACTGTTTTAATTCTCTGATCTCCAGGACTTGCAGAAGACTGAAGTATCGGAGTTAGGGAGGAAGACATTTGTAATCCTTATTTACTGATATAATAATGGAAAGTGCTGTCCAAACTTAAGAACTGTGGAATTTCATGCCACCAAACAGTAGTTGAGATTCCCCAGCTCGGTGGTTTTGGAGCTGGTAAGTGACTTCCAGGGGCAGTGTGTGTGTTGCATGTTTGAAATAGAGTTCCAGGGAGCAGCTCTGCAGGGAGCAGCTCAGCACAGCTACAGCTGCTGGTAGCTCTCCTCTGGCAAGGCTGGCAGTCACAAATGGTAATTGCTGTGCTAACTTCTCTCCTGCCCTTGAAGAAGTAAGCTGCTGCTCTCATGCCTTAGATGTGGAACAAGGTCTGTATTTGGTACAGAGCACCCCAAAAGTGACTGTACAAAACCAACAAATCCAAATAACAAACCAAACAATGTTCTCATTTGCTAACATGATTGTTTTTCTTCTACCACAGTATTTAACTTTAAAATTTGCTTCAAATTGCAAATATTGCCTAAAAAGAACATTAACATTAGCTTTGGCCAGGCCCCCTGCCAATAAATTCAATTTGAGGAGAGACAAATTTTTCTTATTACATGCCATGCCTAATCTATAATTAGATTCTCTGCATTTTATCATCTTAAAAACACTGAGCTAGAAATGAGAAAAGCCATGTTACTAAAGTATTTTCAGCACTTAAAAATATTTTTTTCTGATAATCCATAAAGGTTGCCCTAGAAAATAAGACATTCAGCCTGCATGAATGCTGTTGTAGCTGTCATTAGAAACCACAGTGTGAGTATGTAATGTTACAGAAATTCCCTTTTGTTTGGTACCATCAAATAAATTTGACTCTTTAATTTCAGTTACTGTCTTAAGACACGTGCCAGTCTGTAGGGTGACAGGACACAGGCACTGATGCAGAAACTCATTTTGTCAACATTACTGCATTCCTTCCTGGAACCAAGGAAAATAAGTACACTTTCGTGCCAAGAAGGGCAGTGTGTACTTCCATCCCTAGAGTGTTGCTCAGGCCAAGAGATGAAAATTTGAAGTGTGAAGCAGTTTTTTAGTATCTGCCTTCATTTGATCTTCTGTTCATCAGTTCAGTTAGAATCATCCTAGCCTGAGAGCTGGGAAAACAAACGGTTCCTTTGTGTAGACATTAAACCAGGTCTTTCTTCCAGAAATACAGTGGAGGCACCAAAGCCTTGCAGCATTGGTGGCTGCAGCAAATACAGGGGATAGAGGAGATCTCTGTTCAAATCCCTCCTTTGGACGCTGTCCTTTGAACACACACTTTGTGTCACCCAGTTGAGCAGCCTGACAGTGACAGTCTTCCCTGCAGAAGCTGTGCCACTGTCGAACCACTGGATCAGTGAGCATTGTGACTTTGCTTTAGATGACCCTCACTCCAGAAGGGGAAGGTCCTGTCCCAAGAATACAAATAGTGCTGAAATACATTCAGCTGATATTAAGGCTTTGGAAGAAAACTGGATTTTTGTGAAACTCGGCAAACAGCACCTTGCCTGTGCAGCCTTCTGAGGCTGAGGCGCGTACCAGGTGCCTCTGTTTGTGTCACCAGTGAGACTGTGCTGCTTCCTAGGAGCTTGACTGGCACAAATGTGAACCTTGGGGCCCACAGCTGCCCTCTGGCTATGCCTGAGAACAGAAAGCACTCGGTGTATTAGCAGAGGACTAACTTTGTTTATTTTCCTTCTGGCTGACTGTTCCAGCCAGCATTCATGCTGACAGTATTTTTTTTTTCGCTTGAGAAACACAACAGAACTGTTTGAATTCATTTGAGATGTATCCAGAAACCTAATTCCAATTTGATGATGCAAAAGATGTGGAACTTGTGCTGTCTTTCATCTGGAAACTCACAGTTGTGTGAGCAGTGACCTTTTCACAGCGAGTGAATGCTTCCTCTTATCTACCTTTGGGCATGAGTGGTTTACTTTTCTGTCTCAGTATTATTATTTACCTTCTTTCCCCCTTTTTTCTTTACCACCTCTTGTTTTGTTTGTCTGTTTTGTATATTAAAGCTATTCAGGGGCTTTTTCTTGCCATTCAGAAATATTTTCCAACTAAAATAATGAAATTGCAGTAAGCTTAGATTTTATCACATTTCTGCCTGTATTTTTGCAAAAACCTTCTCAGAAGACTTCCTTCTTTGTCCACGTGTCTTTATTTTACTTCTGCTCATTCCTCACAAAAAACATGCCCCTGCACTAGTTTGTTTAAATCTTTTGATTCTGCAAGGCACACGTGAATTATTAACGTGAAAGATACTATACACCCCAGAGCTGCTGCTGCCATTAGCCTGGCAGCTTTACTGGGAGAGCAGAGCTTTGACCTACTTATTTGAGCTGTAATAATGTTCTTTTTTTTTTTTTTTTTCATTTACACTAGGCAGGCTAGCCACAGAAATAGCTTTTGCTGTTGAAGAAATGAAGACTTACGGAGGTCTCTGCTGTGACAGCAGCTTCAGCTCTCCTTTCAAGAATGAGGAGTTAAATACATTTTAAGTAGTAAAAATGTATTTTAAGTAATAATAACAGAGAGTTCTATCAAGGTTAGTACTACAGCCTATAGTTTTTCTAAGGGTTGGAATAGCTAATTGCCAACATTGGGTAAGGCCTCCTGGGTGCTGGGGTGCAGTGAGCTGTTCTGTAATGTCCCTTGGCACCTGTCATCATCAGGGGTTCTGTGGCTGCATCTGTATTGAAAAAGCTGTTGATTTCTACAGGTCTCCAAGCCTGTATGCATGTCATGGTCATTCCCTGATTCCAGGCTCAGACTCAAGAGATGTCTGTGCCCTGGAGACCACGGAGAATAATCGTGGTCTGCCCCGAAGCTCAGCAGGGGCAGGGAGGGGAAGAGGACCCCAAGCTAAACACATGAAGGCAGGTAGAGACCTTTAACAGATGAGGGAGATGGAGGGTGTACACTCAGTCTTGTGCCATTAAGGATGCTACTCTTGCACTGCCAAAAAGCTGCTTTCTCATGAGGCCAGAGCAGTACAGGTGACAGTAGTGCCAGTGCCCCAGGAGGAGAGGGGGCCAGAGCACAGCCAGGGCTGCTGTAATGCAGCAACAGCTCGGGGCCAGCCCCTTTCTTTTGCTTGTGTGTGAAGAGAGAACTCGAGGCTGTGACTGCAGTGCTTCAGCACATCCAGAGGAGGGTCTGAACAGCTGGAGCAGAGTGTCAGGGCAGGAGGAGGCAGCTCCTGGGCCTGCTCAGCTCTCCATTCCCTCTTTTACTGCACACTGCCGAGCTCCTCCCAGCTGCTGGGCTGGCTCCTGGCAGGGTGGAAGGTGCTGACTAGAAGTCTCACCACTGGACAGTGCTGCTGGGAATGGGGAAGTATGAAGGGCCTTAGCAATACTGTACTCAGTATCCAAGTTCATTCTTTTGTTCCTGTTTTCCTTTCCCCAGTATCTGATCTATAAATCAGTCTGGGAAAAGACCAGAGATACAAATAAGTGGCTGCTTGTAACCTGAAGCCAAATTTATCTTTTCTAGGCAGTGTGAGAAGTTCTCAAAGAGCAGCTTCATTAAAAACCAAATTAAGTTTTACAGAAATACTGCTTACTCTACTAATTGCACAATCTGGCTCTGTCTAGTCCCGAAGAGATTCATCATCCGTGACAACGGGCTAATATCCTTACTAAGGCTGCCAGTCTTGCACAGGTGTTACACTGTTTCCCAATGAGCACTGGGACCTTAAGCGTGATGATATGAAACCTTTAATCATTAATTGAAAACAAGCAATTTGTCTGTGATCTTAGTTTGACAATCCATAAAATAGTGCTTCTTCAATGACAAGTTAGCAACTCGGTTACAAAGAACAAAGTTTAAACAACACAACAGTTGTATGCACAAAGCTACCACGTCTTTTTTTTTGTTTTTTTAATCAGGAAAAAAATTTATTTATAAAAACGTCTCATTTAACTTACTGTTGAGTCTCTAGCTGAATACAGTGGTTTAGAACACTAACAGCCCATGCTTTTTATACAGATTAGCCAAAGCATGAACATCAATGAAAATTAACCCCCAAAAATAACTTGTCTTTGCTTTACGTTATGAGCCACAACAGTGTTAGAACTGGAACAGTAATGAAAGCAACACAAGAGTTAGGAAGCACAGTTGCTTAAAGAGTAAAGGAAGTATTTTCTTTTGATGTCTCAGAATAATAAGAAAGTTAGAAATGGCAGAAACTCCTCTGTAGATTAGTCCATAGAAAGCATTGTCTCATGGGGCTTTGGAAAAGTCCTGTCTGGTGGCTAATGCACTAGGGCATGATGAGATACATTACAGAGCCCCCAGGCCAGTAACTTCTGAAGACAGCCTAAAATGTAGGAACAAAAATGAGGAAAAAAAAAAAAAGGCAAAAAAAAAGAAAGAAAAAAAAATCTTCTCACTATTAAAAAAATACCACTTGAGTACAACCAGCATAGAACAGCATTTCAGTGCAGGCAAGTTTTCTCACACAGAGTTTGGTGTTTTGTTTTTTTTTTTTCCTTAAATGTCAATTATTGAAACAGTTACAATAGTCCAGAACAATTTTACAGCAGTTTTCTAGAGCTTTTAAATAGCTGTGGTACCTTGACATTATTCCCAGTTTTTCCTTCATTATATACAACCAAAAAAAAAAAAAAAGAAAAAAAAAACGGAAAAAAAACCCGAAGCCACAAACAAACAAAAAAAAAACCACAAAACCAAAAAACCCCCAACAAAACCAACTAAAAACCCCATTTGGATAAGTGCAAATTGTAACAATGGCAGTTCTACAAATGATTACAGTGACAAAACTTAGTGCAAAGGTGCTAAGGTGAAGAAAAGCCCACAGATTACAGAAATGACACAAAATACTGCGATAGTACTTAGCCCTATACAATAACACACTTTGAAATACCATGTTTTAAAAAGTATTGCATTTGCATTGTGTTTTTAGTTTATATTAAAATGCACTGAATACAGTTCAACTGTTAAAGCTTTGTGTCCAAGGAGTGCAAAGTGGATGAACATGGTGGGATAATGGGACTCTGGATTTGGAAGTGGTGAGGAAAACAATATTGCATTACTGAGTTATGCAACAGAAATTAAAAAGAAGGTGGATGGACAAACAGAAAATGCAGTCAAGAACTAGTTCCAACAGCTGGCAACCAGCCACTCCATTCCCCAGCTCTCTTGGCTTTGGCTGCAATTACCTGTCTGGTTTTAGTTCATCTGAACATCCTGAAGTGCTTGGTCAAGGGATGGGATCCATCCAGGCAGCAGCCTTTGAATGACCTCTAAAATGCTACATGGTTTTCATGATTACCATACAACCTGACTGCGTGATTAGTGGCCAGGTAAACAGGGATGTATTTTGTGCAGAAACCTGACAAAAAATGGTCATTTTGACTGAATAAAATACACATGGGGGGAAGTATCAGAATAGTGACGGCATCTGGTTTGTACCTGCTCTGAAGTACTTACAGCAATAAGTACTGTGTTGGTATATGTAAAACATTTGAGTGCAAAAGGAGGAGCCTGCTCTCTCTCTCCCTCCCTCCCTCCCTAAAGCAGAGTTCTTAAAATTACATTTTTCCAAAGCAGAGAAAAATGGTTGCACCCTTTAAAAGAATCATGTGGAAAGGCACAGGTTCCTGACATTTTTTCCTGAACTGTTTTCCAGTCATTTTAATTTAGCAGTTTTTCTCAGACCAGAAAGCTTCACTTGTACGCAGAAGTACCTGAGGTTGGTACTTCCTAGCCCCCATCTCCTGCTTGTAGGCAGATTTTGGGGCAGGGTATAGGGGTCTCCAGGCCTTTTAGGAGCAGCAGAATGGCTGAGGGGACCAGCAGCACTTCATAGAGCATTGCAAGGGCACTAGTGATCATCAGAAGTGCCAGATTTGCAAATTCTATCAATAGGAAAAATACATAAAAAATGCCAGTTTGCCATAAGGAATTGTTCTGCAGTTGGAGGGATCGCTGCAAATATGGATCTAAGTGTATTTTTGTGCTGGGCAGGACCTGGCTGTGAACATTTTGCTTCACTGATGTTTTTTCCTTCTCTTTACTATGTCTCCCTTGCTGGGCTGGGGGCAGCCCTGGCCGCAGCCTCCTCAGAGGGACGGTGTCCGGGGAGAAAGAGCCCAGGCTGGCACCCGCTGGCTGTTGGAACTAGTTGGTAGGTGGTGCCTGGTGTTAGGTGTTATGGAGAGCGGAAGACGACTTGAGTCGGCAACAGTTAACACTAGCAATTGAACAGAAAAGAAAAGATGCCGTATTGTTTCCTTGATAACTAGGAGCTACCACAGACTCTTGGCAGAGCTGGCAAAGCTTGCATTGTGTCTCATCCCTTCAATATGGAGCAAACTTCTGGCGGTCAGATTTCTTAACCCCACTCGTCGAAGGAATTTTGGCAGTGTAAGCGGACAAACTCCCCGTGGCCCCCGCGGCGGCCGCGGCATTTAGTGCCAGGAGTGGGACAGTTTTCATGCCAAGCAGACTGGAGACAGGAACGGCATAGTGGGTGGTTGGCAGAGTTGGTAGGGGAGGGGGGGTACTGACGGTAGCGGCGGAGGCGGCCGCCAGCACGGCCATGGAGGTGGGGGTGGAGGTAGGGGTGGCAGACTGAGAGAGGTTCATGTTGAGGTCAACAGGGGTCGTGACGGAAGCGGTCTGGGTGCTGACTTTAGCCATCTCTAAGCTGCAAACGAAGAGAGGAAGAGGAACAAACAGGTTGGGAGGGTTCAGCCAGGGTGGTGGGGCCGGGAGAAGGAGGAAGAGGAGGAGGAGGAAGGGAGGGAAGAAGGGAGGGAAGGACAGCAACCACGAAAGGGCAGGATCCAGGATTAGATCGGTGGACGAGGGGGACAGACGAGTGGGAGAGAGAAGGGGGAGAGAGAGAAAAAAAGGGAAAATGAGGGTCAAAGGAGGAACATGTTATGTGTTAAAGAAGAGAAATAACAAAAGGGTTTTCCATGATTTGATGGGGAAAACATTACTGAGAGTCTAAAGTTCTTTCAGAACAGAAAAAAAAAAAAAGAAAAAAGAAGAGGGTATGGGGGTGTTGATAGTTCATTTTACATATGAAAAAAAGAAACCTAAGGAATGCAGGTAATGGCAAAAAGATGGAAAAAACGAAACTTAAAAGAAAACTTAAAATAACTATGAAGTTTACTCTCCAGCACTGATATGGTGAATTTTGCTTTTCAAAATTAGGGTATTTTTGAAAGGGGGACGCGGGGGGTTTTCGTAATTTTTTCAGTTTGTCAGTTTTGTGACATAAATAGTACCCTTTGTCATTTTGCTAGGATGAGAGGAGACTGAGCAACAATTTGCTGCTCCCATTTAAGGCATAAAGTTTTGGTTGTTTTGGTTTGGTTTTTATTTTAAGTGAGTTAGTTTTTCATTTCATTCACTGTGAGGTCAGTGTGCATTTTTCATATAAAACAAACCAGATTAGCCAGTGTGTTCACTTCGGTTTGTACTTTCCCCAGACTTTTTTTTTTATATCACAACAAAATACTTATGCAATCTACTTAAAAGTAAATTAGTAAAAAGGAACACTGAAGAACACCCCGGCTTCCACAGCAGTGGTATCCTTTCTGAGCTTGCAGCAGTGGTTACAGTGAACATGACAAAGCTTTCCAGCTTACAGACAAGGTACTACACAGATACAGCAGACACATCCTCAGACAGACCCCCGCCAGCACCAGAAACTTCGAGACTGACCCAGCCTCCGAGCCCAAGGCAGTGATGGGCTCTTTGGAGGATGTAGGAATCAAACCACCTTCGCTTTAATCTAATGCCACCCATCAGCAGGCAAGATGAGTTTGGCCCATATATTCCTGTTTTTCTGTACATTTTTAGACATTAAAATACAGTAATTCCAAGGACACAATGTTTTCTTCATATGCCAAAATTTTTTGCCTAGGTAAATCCTCCTTTTGCCCATTTGCTTGTTGCAGCTTGTGCCCTGGCTTTTGGGTTGGCAAATAATACAAATACCAATTTCAGGATGCTTTTTGCAGGTGACCAGCAGGAGCTATGGCAGCCTAGCATAGAAATAGGACTATGGGTTAGAAAACCTTTGCTAGCTACAGTTATATGTGTATAGTAAGTTTGGGGTTGTCTTTTTGGCAAGCACTAACTTGTCAGGCTCCTGGGCTTTCTCCTGAGGTGAGCTGAGGAGCTGTAGCAGCTCCTTGCTTCCAGAGTGAAGTGCCAGCAAGCTGCTGGCTGGCCATGCAGAGGACTTGGTGCTTTCTTATGACACCCCATCAGGCCTAGGGAGGCTTCCCAGCACAGGGTTTGTGCTGGTCCCTGTTGGGGACTGGGTGAGCAGGCTTGGAGAGCAGCTGTAGCCAGGCTGCAGGCTGGGAGGGGAGCATGGTCACTGCACACAGGGCTTGGAAGAGCCTCACTTTTCCTCACCTTAGACACAGTTCTGAGAGTAACAGCCCCAAGGCTGTTCATAGCCAGAGAAAGGCAATGACCAGCACACTGCCTGCCTCACGCAACGATGCAAGGATCAACCAGTGCTATGTAGGGAATGGGGACACTGGACTAGAGCTTCCCAAAGCACTGCTCCTGATGGTGAGTCTGAAGGGCACCTGAAGTGGGTCTGAGCTGGGGAGAGGAGTGTGTGGAGGAGAGAGGGAAATGCTTGAGCACTGAGCTCCTCTCTTCCCCACAAAGAAAAGAAGGCTCTTGGAGCATAAACACCTTGGCGGCTTTTGCTGGGAAGCTGGAAGGAGAGCATCTTCTGCGAGGAGCTGGGAGGGAAGGAGGGCGAGTGCATGAAATTCAGACTCCTTTGTGGGAGGTGAAATTTTGATTTTCCTGCTCTGAAGTCTTTATCTGTCCTCATGGATGAGCAACTCTTAGCTTTTCTAAGCAGAGAGAAGTGCACCCTTGTGCTGTTGGCGTCTACCCACACAGAGGGATTTATGTCAAGACCACTGAATCAGAGACTCAACTCCAGTGCACATCCTTGACTAGGGGGTGTAGGAGCTACATGTGATGCCCTAGTATGTTTTGAAAAACTCAGTTTATACAGTTGGATTTTTTAGTATTACTCAGTATTATTCTGGGATGGAGGCCCATAGCAAGGTATTGCAGGACTCAGTGTTTCAGTGACTCCAAATTTGCCTACTGTGCATTCAACAAAACCAAAAAAATCCTTACTGATATGGGGGATGGTGTTTGAGCCTAAGCTTTCTTCTACACCAGCATGGAGAACAGATCCCACAGGCCAAAATGCTGGTGTTGGTAGCAGCCATTCAAACTCCCTGTCTCTGGTTTACTCACACAGGTACGACTGTAGCAGTAATTTGCCCTGTTTCCCATTTGTTACTGGTGGCAACACATATGGTGGGAGTTCATCAGGTTAGCTATCAGCTGTCCCATGGCAGTGGCAGTTTCCCACCAACTGTGGATGCAACAACATTGCATGTGGAAGTGGGTGAGGCAGCCTTCATACAAAATTTCATGGTGACAATCTGACACTGTCCCTTTGCAGACCTGCACCTTCCGAATACATACACTGAAGGCCACATCCTGCATTACCCAAAACTGGTGAAAAGAAGAGAGCAGGTGTGGCTTTGGCAGTCCTGTTGTGTCTGTGAATGAGCCTCTCATAAAAAAATACCTTCAGGAAACTGCTCTGCAACAAGGAGCAAGTGCTGCCAGCTAAGTTCATTTATAATCCAAAGTCAGATATTACACAGGAAAACTAAAATGCAGTTCAATCTTAATAAAAGCTAGAAGATGGAACTGGGTAATGAAAATCTAGTTACTACAGTGGAGACCAGTTAAAGAGACAGAAGGTTTTACAGGAAAAAAGACATTTCTACTGCAAACAAGCTAACACACGCTCTATTCATACAGAGGCCAGCGCTCGGGTAAGCAATACAGAATCAAACCAATACTTTAGAAAGATTTAAATCTGTCTTGATATTATATCAATATATTTATGTATCTATAATTTAGAATATACTATGTACATATCCAACACCAGATTGCAATAAAAGTCTTAAAGCAAGCTGATAAATTATTCTATAGATAGCAACTTTGGCTGGAGGATAGCTTGAAGATACACCGCAGTACGTTTCAGGAATACTGTGGATAGGTAATTTTAGTTTTTTACATCTTACGTTGCTGAAATTGGTTTATGCAGAGATACTGGCCCTGGAAACCGATTCCCATGAACAATAGATCTTGTAGGGGAGAAAAAGATCTACCTAATGCTGAATGCTTATATGGCTGTTATTTTTTCTAATTATTATTTTCACGTACCAGACCACATTTTGGGCAGTCTGGGTACTGTACTCGTCTCTTCCCAAAGCTGTTTTATGCCACCCTCTTTAAAAGAGATGGCATCACTTGTGGCAGGTTTAGGAAGTGGCTCCCAGCACACAGAAGCAGCAGCAGCAGCAGCCTGGCTCTGCACCTCTGTCCTACCCGAGCACCTAAACCTCACCAGAGCAGACCTCCCGCCCACCTCACAGCTTCTCAGTTTTCCTCCTGTGCGACTGAACTCGCACTGCTGCTGTGGTGGCACCTGGCTGGACAGCAATGTCTCATGTGAAAGGAGAGGTCTGGAACAGTGCCACTTTTTAAAATGAAAAAGCCACCTTAATTGCCTATGTTACCTTACAGCTTAATTTGTTACACATTACTTTAAGAGTCTTCATTTACAAATGAAGTCACTTCATCTAAATACAGTTCCAACACATGGTACATAATAATATATGATGGTTTATTGTAGATTATGGTAACAATTGACTTCTATCTAGAAATTTAACAGGAACAAAGAACTTTGTTTCTGGTTTCACAGGGTATAGATAGAGATCCGTGGTATATGACTGCTGAGGAGTTTTCTTCTTTGCGAAAGTATGTTAAAAGACCTCATATAGATCCCATTCCATCAAAAGAATCATTAAACAGAATCAACAGAAGTGTGCGAGTTCACAGGCTTTTCTAAAGTGAGTCAAACAGTTTTGTTCACTAGAGTTTCTGTCTCTGGTGAGCAGCTCACTGCAACTCCATTACTAAGTGCATTATTCTATTTGCATGCTTTAGCTGTCTTGAAGATCTTAAATGGTTATCTTCCGAGATCCAGATGCATGCCATATGGTGTTTGTGCAACTAAAAATGAAGGGGTCTATTCTCGTCTCGATGTGTGGGGAATCCCTGAACACCAAGAGAAGAACATATCCTTAAGGGTTAAAGGAGGGAACACATTTTTATTTGATTACAGGGCTTACGGAAGTGACTTATATTTGCTACAAAGAATATAAATCAAAAGAGCTGTAGGTTGTTTTAAGGTTCTGGAAATGGCTTATCTTAGTTTTCACAGTGCCATCCCTATATATATCTTTCCCATGGAAGCTGCTTTCAGACTAAATTACAAAAAGCAGTATTTTCGTTTGCTATAACACAGAGCTGCACAAACATCCCGTTCCTCCACTCCAACCGTTACAGTGGTGCACTACAGAACTGGGATGGAGAAGAGGCTGGACCACAGGAAGCTGTAGGCCTGTGACTGCAGCCCCCACATAAATCACATACTTTGTACTACCTTAACAGCAAACATAGTTAAACACAAAGCTCGATTCGTATCACAGTATTTTTGTGGGGGTAAAAAAGAAAAGAAACGAAAAAAAGCCATAAAATACATAGCTACTCCCCCTCCCCCAAAATATATTGCCTCAGTCCAGCATTTACAAGTAGATCTAGGAGACAGCACTATATCCATTGCACTTTCTTCTCCATGTAATAGCAAATAAAAGTGGGATCAATTTTAATCTTTTTCTAAATAATCATATAAAGACTGTTAGAGAGCTAAGCCATCACCGTGGCTTAGCTAAACAGCCAGTGCTTTCATTAATTCTGGGAATGAGAAGTGGAGAAGCAGTCTCACCCGGGCTCATTAGGGAATGCTTCTTACAGATTTGTGGTGCTGTCTCTGAAAAAGTAAATCCTGTGCCTCTTCAGCAACCTAATGTCAGTTTATCAACTCCTGAGTGGCAATTTCCACTCGGTAAATTAGATCTGTTTTGCAATCTGTTTCACTATATTTGCCATTTAGGACAGTAAAATAGGTCTGTGAAAAGTATTTTCCTCTAAAGAATTTATGATTGTCATTTCATTTAATTTATCCACTGATATTTTAGGTGGATGCTAATGTGAGTATTCAGATTTTGCAGCTTTTGTCATTCAACATGTACCTGGAATTGCACCAGATTAAGCTCCTTTCCATATAAACCAACAGCAAACACAGGTTCTAATGATACAGGCTTTACAAACCATTAGGAATTCGGTAATACTACGCAAAATGGACACTGCAAAGCAACTTTCTGGATCTACCCAGGACAGACATTTGCTGGAGAGCAGACAGAGCAATCTCGCAGAAGCATGATCACTTACAAAGCCAACTTACCTTGCATTAATGAGGTACTGTGCTAAGCTGATGTTTGCAGGGGATCCTGTGATTGTAACTTGTCGTTCTGCGGAGCCTTCTGTGGCATTAGCAATCTTGATCTGCGCTCCTGACATCTGCCTGATTTCATTTATCTTACTGCCTTGTCTGCCAATAATGCAGCCTATTAACTGGAGCGGGACAAAGACTGAGATTAGTGCCACAGACACAAGCAAAAACCACTTAACTGCAATCTGTAGTATTGCTAAAAACATGGTTATGAGCAGCTCAGTAGCAAAAGAAGATTTTTGCTCTGCTGTTTGGAAGGAATCACTAGTGCAGTCTATTGGCTCTATGCTCATATGCCTCTAGATCCAGTTTTGCTGCTACATGGTTAAGTCAGTATCTTATTTCTGGTATTTCAAGACTATTTCGCTGTTTCCCATGGCAGAAAATGACAGCCTGCTGAGGTGCTGAGAAAAACAAACCACAGCCCCACCTGACTTGCCAGTGGCAGCAGCAAGCCAAGAGCAGCAGCTGGAAGTCAGGCTGACCATCCACAGCTGCTGAGTGTGGTTCTGCACCTTTCCAGAGCTCTGACTGCCCTACACCTCCCTGGGTACACATGGTTCTTGCTTGGCCAGGTACTGTGCATTAAAGTCAGTGGGATTTACAGCTCTCTGACTGCAGGCAGAAACAGGCATAGGAAGAGACTCAAATTTGTCTGCCTTCCTTTACAGAAACTTACCAAAACTCTTATTTTGTGAATAGAACTGAGCCTGAGCTCTGTGTGTGTGCATGTGTGTCCCAGGGTGTTGCTCCTCCAGCATGGGGAGCCCCCAGGAGCAAGTGGGCACCAAGCCAGCAGCTGAGGCTGAGATGTTTTGGTTTCTGTAAGGGTGAGGAGGGGGATTTTGTTCTGTGTTAAGGAAGGATGGGTGCTGAGAAGCTCAGCCATGGCCAGAAGGGGTAGAAAATGGAATTACTCTACAGGTCTGTTGATCCTGGGATAATGTTGCCAGTTTTGCAGAAGGATGTGCCAAGATAGAGAGACTGCCCTTCCCCTCCCACCCTTCCTGCTGCTTCAGGCCCTGATGCCTGACCACCCTTTGTGGTGCTGTAGTACTTGGAGCAACTGGCCAGAAACAGATTCACATTGTCCAGACATTTTATCAAAAGAAGAAAACCTCCCAACGCAATCCTTGCTTCACACTCAGGGACAAACAAAAAGCCAAAGTGGATACCCAGGTAGCTGAAACAAAGACCAAGCTGTGACGAGCACAAGAGGAGCAACCACAAGGGGAAAAAATGGGGTGGCAGGAAATGCACACAGGGTTTCCCATCCTGCTACAACAGGGGGCCTTGCTGGCCTTATCCCACGGATCTCTCGTAGTATGTGACTACACATGCCAGTGCAGAGGACTGATGTGAGCTTCTGGCCTGTCTGTGTGCACACCAGTGTGCCTGCACTGGCTACCTGTGGGCAGCACAGGGACCCCTAAGCCTCTGCTTCCAACGTCTCAGTCTCTCTGGCCTCCATGGTCTGCAGGGAGTGAAGGTGGAGCAGGAGAGGAGAGCACCAGAGCACAGGCAGAGAAGGCACCTGCTGGGTCACTCAGGAAGCTGCCACTTGTACGTGCTGGGGGTCCTCCAATGATGCCCAGCTTGTCATCCAGGTGGGTCAGTGCAAAGACTGTGCCATCTCCTAGCTGACTTTGAGTTAGGTAGTGAGGATTGAGTCCACATTGGTCCAGGACACTGGTGATGCTGGCGTCTGGAGGAGAGGTTTGGTAACCTTTGGCCTGAAGCTCTCCAAAGTCACCCTTCATTGCTGTGACAACAGGCTGTTTGGACACCCTCTGCAAGCCATGACATGGCCTGTGGCTCGTGCAGAACACACTACTCCATCTGCCATGCAGGAAGGACAGCAGTGCTGGGGGCTGGGGCTCTCTCTGGGATGCCTTTCACATGATGTGTTACTTACACTGAAATTTGAGCAGTACCTGAGTATTCAAGAGCTGATGTGTTGTTGAGGAAGTTCAAGGAACATCTGGTTTTGGGCATTTGGTTTAACATAAAGACACCTGCCTCAGATGCCTTGCTCTGAGATGAAACCATGTCAAACTGCATCCAAACACCTCTGGCCCCTTTGGGAGAGGAGCCAAACCTACCACAGACTACCAAGCCTACTATACACTATAGTCTAATACTACACTTACTAATAAATATAATCATCAGTAGCACAGGGTCCAGTTGGAGGCCTGTCATTTGTAGTGCCCTCCAGTGTTCAATACTGGGCCCAGTATTGCTTTACTTGTTCATCAGTGACTCAGATGAAGGGGCAGAGGCTCCCTCAGCAAGTCCACTGATGACACAAAGCTGTGAGGAGTGGCCAATACCCCAGAGGGCTGTGCAGAGGGACCTCGACAGGGTGGAGAGATGGGCAGAGAGGAACCTTCTGAAATTCAACAAAGGTGGGGGCTCACCTGCTGGAAAGCAGCTCCGTGGAGAAGGACCTGGAGGTCTTGGGGGACAACAAGCTGTCCATGAGCCAGGAGTGTGCCCTTGGGGCCAAGAAGGACTATGAGATCCTGGGGAGCATGAGGAATAAATAACACTGCCCCCACATCAAGTGAAGTCATCCTCCCCCTCTACTCAGCCCTAGTGAGGCCGTGTCTGGGCTGTGTCCAGTTCTGGGCTCCTCAGGACAGGAGGGACAGAGAGTTCCTGAAGCAGGTCCAGTGGAGTGCCACAAAGATGATTAAAAGCATCTCTCTTATGAGGAAAGGCTGAGGGAACTTGGCCTGTCCAGCCTTGAGAAGAGACGACTGAGAGGGGACCTCATCAATGTCTGTAAGTATTTGAAGGAAGGGTGCCAAGAGAGTGGATCCAGGCTCTGCTCAGTGGTGCTGAGCAATGGGACAAGAGGCAATGGGCAAAAAATGATGCACAGGAAGTTCTACCTGAGTAAGAGGAAGAACTGCTTTACTGTGTGGGTGACTGAGCACTGAACAGGTTGCCCAGAGTGACTGTGGAGTCTCCCTCACTGAAGATATTCACAAATCATCTGGACACAATCTTGTGCCACATTTCTGGGATGACCCTGCTTGAGCAGGGAAGTTGGACCAGATGACCCGATGTGGTCCCTTCAACCTGACCCATTCAGTGATTCTTTGCATACTTGTATTATAAGTATCTATCATACGCATGTATGTACATAGACACACACATAGTATGTACATGCATATATATTTTGACTCTCTCAAGACTTGGCTAGAAGAGCTCACATCAGATGTGCATCAAGCCCAGTAGTCTGTCTCTGACTGTGGCAGTAGCCCACCCTTACAAAAAAAACCCCAACCCCAAAAAAACCCCAGTGTGAGGTATAAAATAAAAGTTTCCACCAGTATTTCAAATTCCCACCTAAGACTTACAGACCCTGTGAGCAGCAGCTGCTATCTCTGCTCCATAGTCCATCTGTCTGACAATTTCTTTATGAACCTGTTTCTCCTTTCGCTGTCCAAGGGCCATGGCAGTGACTTGCAGAGCTTGCTGATGTGTTGTGTCTAAGTATCACTATTTGGTTGTACACCCCAAAATTTCAGCTGATTCTTTATCTGTGAGCACCAGGTAAAAATGGTTCCCTTTCCACTTTCTCTACACCACCTCCATCTTCCCCTACCTCAGTGTACCTCATTTCTCCTTGTGCCAAAAAACTCCAAACAAACTAACCCTAAAACATGTTCTGCTTTTTGCCATTTTCTAGCTTGACTCTGTTCTTCAGTAAAGTTTGCTGGCACAAAGGGAAATAGGACTGAGTCAGGAGTCTGGACTCTTAAAGGGTGGGACTCAAAGGTCTGCTATAATTCCTCCCACCCCAAACTCTTGATGTCGATAGTTTCTCCCAATATGCTACGGCATCTCTGGTTCAGGTACCTCTCTTCCATTTTTATCTTCCCCATAATGCTAAATAGAAGTTCTTTACATATATATATATATATATAAATTTTTCCTGTAATGCTAAAGCACTGACAGAGTCTAATAAAAGAGTTCAATCCTGCAGAGCATTGACTACCACAGGAAGTGGCATGGAGATTTTACACACAGGTAAAAAAGAATCAGCTTCCTTTCTTATAATGTAGTGCTTGTAAAAAGGGCCAGCAATTAGCCTCTGCAACTTGGTATCTGCTGTCAGGAGCAGAGGGGTTGACCACACCAGTCCACAGGTCTTCATGGTTCCCCCTGGTTCCCCACTGCCAACACAGAGCAAGTCCATTTGCTTTGGCAAAGCCTCTGCATTAGCCGAGCAAGCAGGTGCTCGTCATGAATGAGACTCTTCAATCTCTTTTCAGAAGGATACAGGCTGAAACTCTCAGTTTCAGGTTTGGGTTGGTTTGTTTCGTGTTTTTTAACCAGAAGGTCTGGGGCAGAGTACTCTATAGGGAGAAGTATCTCCTGAGGCAGGATTACAGTTCTTTACAGACTTGCAGCAGGGCCTGGAAAAAGATGCTTAAATACTCTGCATCTCTTAAGACCAAAACAATAATAATGTTAAGAAATTTCCTTGCCATGACAATGCAAAATCTAGACTATAATGATGCACAGACTTTGCAATGAGCCATATAGAAAACAGAAAACATGTGGGCTGCTCCGAGCACATTTTGCACATGTAGGTCCCACTCATTTGCAGGGAAGTATTTAAGGCACCATAGGGAAATAAAGGCAGTTCTTCAAGTCTGCCATACCCATCTTGGATGGATTGACACTTCTGTTTCTATGGAGTACTGATCAGATTTACAGCTGCCTTAAAATGTTCTTGGTGCTTCCTGAGGGGTAAGTTGCTTTCCTGTTGCTTGTCCCTGACTGCTTCTTTCACATATATGCAAAATATGCCCAGTTTTTAATGAGACAGATTTTTAAACTATTATTGGTTTCTTCGTTTACTCTCAATGAACATTTTGGGGTATTGACTCATGAAATCTTAAGACATCTGTTATCTACACCCAAGGATGCTATGTCTTCTTTCTTTTAAGATTCTTTTAAGGACCTGTTTATGCCACTTTGTTCTGGGATTTAGGTGAAACACACTTCTATTGTATAACTTGGGCAGCAGTGGAAGGACAGACAAGATGCCAGCAAGGAAAGAAAGGCAACCAAATGCCCCTGTAAGAGGATTTGACGAGCAAAATGAGATACTAGATAAGGACCAAAGTGAGTTCTGAGATGGACTGGGAGAAGTGTCCTCTTTGTTCTATTTTTGGAGTTACATAGAAGTTATGAAAAAACCTAGAAAGGCAAATCTTCTGAATTCATTATTTGGAGAGGAAGCCTCAGCTTTTAGCATGTGGAAAATAACTTTCTGTGAAACATATTTTTTTTTATTCTCCAGTATCTCTCTGTTATTGAGCAACAGGTTAACTGCCATTGTCAGCATATTGTATGAAGAAAGCAGCATGATGTTGTTACAGAAATTATTAATAACAAAAAATTCTGTCACTGCCTAAAATGCCAGAGGGAGTGAGGAAAATTTGCTTTAATATGAAGCTACATAACTTGTAAATGGCTATTAATAGCTATCTGCTGTAGACTAGGCTAAACTCTCAGCTCCTTATTGTCTTTGTATCTGATTTTTCTCCAGCAGATTCTTAACTGAGGCTTTGGCTTTATGTGTTTATGATTATTCTGGTTTTAAAAAGTATGTCGTAGCACAGGTAGATATACACTGGCTTCTCTGATAGCTGCAAAGCATGTAGGTATTTGCAAGTCCCATGGCCTTCTCAGGTGTGCTTTTACACAGATAAGCACATATGATAAGAAAGCTGTGGAACTCATGCAGCACCAGGCAATCCCTGGAGTTGGAGCAGGCAGGGGACAAACCATGTGCGGCTTCCGGGCTGCACTGCAGCTCCATGCCAGAGCCTGCAGCTTCCTTCACCTTCAGCCAGATGAACAATCACTGTGCCACACTGACAGACCGTCCATCAAAACTGGCACTAGGAGATGCTTATCGGGAAAGCAAAGTCAAATTGCCCATGCAGGCTTTGCTGCACAGCTGCTGCTGCCTCTCCCACCCTGACCTCCCTCCACACACAGCATCTGACTGATGGTGCTGGTGCCTTCCCACCCTCTCTGACTCTTATCTCTCCATCTCCCTCATACCCTCACTTCTCTTTGAATCATTAAGGTTCTAAAAGACCTCTAAGATCACAGAGCCCAATGATTAACCCAGCACCACCTAAACCACGTTTTCAAGTGTCACATCCACAATGTCCTTTTGAACACTTCCAGGGATGATGATTCCACCACTTCCCTGGGCAGGCTGTTCCAATCTCTGACCAACCCTTCAGTGAAGAAATTTCTCCTAATATCCAATCTAAAGCTCCCCTGGTGCAACATCCTGAGGCCATTTCCTCTTTTCCTATCACTTACTTGGGAGACCAACCCCCACCTGCCTACAGTCTCCTTTCAAGTAGTTACAGAGAGCAATGAGGTCCCTCCTGAGCCTCCTCTCTCCAGGCTAAACAACCCCAGCTCCATCAGCAGCTCCTCATGGGACTTGTGCTTTACCAGCTCCACTGCCCTTCTCTGGACTTGCTCCAGCACTTCAGTATTTTTCCTGAACTGTGGGGCCCAAAACTGAACACAGGATTTGAGGTGCGGCTTCACCAGAGCCAAGCATGGAGGGACAATCACTGCCCTGATCCTGCTGGTCACTGTTGATAGAAAGAAACACATTTTTGGCACTGGGCTGCCTGGAGAGCATCCCTGGTGCAGCTGTGATGGGGACATGGGACACTAGCATGCATGGTCACACTGGGAGACCCCAGGGAAGGCACCTGCAAAATTCCCGAGCAGCTCCTGATTGCTGATAGGACAAGAGCCCGTTCTTCCCTCTGCTCTGCAACCCTGGGCGCGCACACACAGACAGGAGCACACAGAGCTGAGGCGGGCAGCGCCAACCTTCTGGTCCTCTACTGCACACCTTGACACCATAGAAACATAAGAACTCCCTCTCACCACCTGCAGAGCTTCTGCAGGCTCTTGCTAAGCCTAACCCCATTTTGGCCTTGGCTTTGCTCCTTTAGCAACAACAGCAAGAACACACTGTGTAGCCAGAAAAGCCTCCTGTGAGAGGCACCGCACAGATTCGTGTTTGCTCTTCACCAACAGTGCTGAGCTGAGCATTTCACACCTCATGGATGAGAAACTGACGGTTTTTAAAAATTTCTAGTGCACTACAGGACCCAGAGCCAACTTTCTCCCTCTCTTTCTCTGCTATGAGCCCTGAAAGAAAGAAATTCAGAGGAGTGACCTTGGATTTACATCTCTGATGGCAAGAACAACATTTGCCTGAAAGTGAGATTAAGAAACTTGTGCTGTAAGGATAAAGAGGGTGCTCCTAAAAAATTCTCAACCTAAAATAAATTGGGTTGCAAAGCAGGAACTGATAAATCAGGAGGGCATTTTTTATGTAACAGAAAGCTTAAGAAATCACAGCACTCACAACTCCACCTCTTCGTGATTCTGTATCTTTTTCTTACTGTAAATCATCGCCACTGAGTTTAATAGGGCTTGCACAATATTGTAAGTATCTCTTAAGTAATATAATTGCTATTTTTGATCCCACTCATGCTTGAAAGCTTTTTTTACTGGAGGGAAAAACTTCCATTTTCCAAGTGACTCATTTGTAATGAAAACTGAAAAAAGACCCCAATCCTGTCTGCAATGAAATTGAATAAAAGGGGAAGGCATTTTTTGTGACGCCCAGCATATCAGCTGGGCATTTTGAGTAGCTATTTTAAAGATTCAGCACCATGTTGCTCATGGACACTGGGCCTGTTGATCACAGATGACCCAGAGTTGCTAGACAGGAGTGTTTCTAGCCCTTGTTTTTTAAATAAACCCTTATACTGCACCTTTACCTATCCAAAGTAGCTTTTTTGCTCAGGAAAAATACAGTCTCAGGTAAGTGCAGGGTACAGTGGAGATGGGCACAGAGGACTCCAGCCCAACACACAGCACAGGGCTGCACATTCTTCCACCCCCTCTGGCCCCTCTGCTGAGAACACCCACACCAGTGTCACCTGAGAGATGAGTTTTGGGAACACAGGCTTTTGTGAAGCCAGTGAAGCCCTGTGGAGCTGTCACCATGGGGCATGAGAGGGGACAGTCATTCCTGCTGCTTCCATCCAGCATTTCACCAACCCCTCACACCCCTCCCCACAGACTGAGTGCTGCACAGTTTATTCTGGGGCTGGTGCTTGCAGATCAGCCAAAGATTAGAGGTGTCCCCTCTGGTGGCAGAGGAGCGAG